>NC_060070.1:54637500-55262500 GCF_922984935.1 Meles meles
CCACTGAGGGCTCCCCTCCCCCAGCTGCTCAGTGCTAACTCTCTACCCAGTGTTCCGTCCATACAGTGAAACCCACACAGCCTACCTACAGACCCCGTGAGGCCTGGGTGCGGACAGTGTCCCCGCTGTGAGGGCACAGAGCTGGGTTCAGACTGGGCTCCTGTTCATGCTCAGGACTGTGACCCTGGATAGACTCTGTCCCTCTTAGGGCCTCACCAGGCTCCCCATCTGTACAGTGGGGTCTTCTGGCTTCTACTTCAGAAAATTCAGATGCCTACCTTCTCCCCATTTCCCTCTCCTCTCCTGGTGCTTTGTTCTTGACCAGAGCACTGACCCTGAGGCTGCTACAAGTAGGGTCCTGACCTTGGTCCCCAGACCAGTGGCCCAGTGCTCTGCCGTGTTCTGCAAACCCAGGTCCTCAGCCCCCCAACCCCCCAGGCTGGCCTCTGCTCAGAAGGACCTCAAGGGAGTACAAAGCATTTTCCCAGGACTAGGATCACAGAGGGTCAGGGATGGAGATCCAAGACTAACAGACTTTTCTACAAGCCTGTGGGACCCTAGGGACACCCCATCTCTATAGCCCAATTGACAGAAGAGTGAGCTGAGGCTTTTTGTGTGTAGCCCCATCTGGACTGGGGGGGTGGGGTATCTCTTCCTACTTCCAGTAGTCCAGGATGGTGACAGACACCAGACCAAGAACCTGTCCTCTCCCAGTGCCCTGGCAACCCCCCTGAGCCCCTTGGGGACCCCCTGACCATCAGCCTAGCTTGTCTCCCATCCCCATGCTATAGATCTGGGTTCTTGCCAGGGGTCCAGATGCCCCTGCCCCGTTGCCCAGCTGTGTCCGACCTCTTTCTTCAATCCCCCTGTCACCCACCTTGCTCCCAGGGTGTCCACCCCTTCTGACCCCAAGCTGGGCAGTCAGAGTGGTGTGTGTGTGGGGGGGGCAGGCCCACATGCCTCTACCTGTCTGGGGATGTCCAAGATCATGTCCCCACATGGGACCGGTTGGGTAGCTATACCCCCCTGAGGATCTGAGGGGCTCTCACCCCCAAAGCGAACCTCATGGGAGGGTTGGGGCTAGCCTAGGACTGGAAAGCAGTCCTTGGCCTCTGTACCTCTCATTTTTCCTGGGCCAGTCACTGCCTCTCTTGACCCCAGGTTCCCGAGTGTCCCTGAGGGTTGACCATGGAAATGCTTGAACTTGACCACTCTTCCAGGGGTAGATGGAGGACAGGTGCACCAGGTGCACAGACCTCCCTCTTGAGAGGGCCAGGTGTGCACAGGGGACCTGCACACAACACCAGTACCATGACCCAGACCTGCAGCAGGCATGCATGAGACCAATGGCACCGCACCTGACCTGTCCCCTGTGTTTCCTCACCCACACCAAGGGCTCTGTGGCTCCAAAGTCCGCTTAGCCCTGGAACCATGCCCATCGTGGGCAGCAAGCCGCAGGGTGTAAGACCAGGTAGGTTGGACATATGGGGACACAAAGCTACTGAATACCCCCCCACCCAGCTGGCCGGGAATGCAGACTGCTCCCAGGGTCCACCTCTGTGCAGGGCTGGGCCAGAGGACCTGGAGGCAGCAGTGGAGGCCGCCTCAGGGCAGGGAGAAGAGCAGTCCACGCCACTCCCCTTCTCTTCTCCTCCTTCTCCCTCATCTTCCTGGTAGGACTCTGGGACAGACACCCAGCCTGCCCCTGGAAGAAGCCCTGGCTGGAGTCAGAGGTGTGGGATGGAGGCTGGGGAGAAGGGGCCACCAGCACAATGTCCAAGTGTGAGGGTATTGTTACTGTAATGAGGGACCCCATGGGCATTCAGGGATTTCAGCCCTTTTTAGACTTGAGCAGTGGCCCCAGGACTCGGCCCCTGCCCCATCCTTCACCCTCCACAAGGCCCCATATCTTTCTTAGCCCAGTCCCTGTCTGCAGACAGTCCTCCCTCCAGCCCCAGCTGTTTTGGGGGCTTCAAACTCATTATGAGCTGGAGCCAAGCCAGCCCTATGGGGCCTGGTTCCAGGTCCTGGATTCCCACAGTGAGGAGAGGTTTTGCGGGGCAGGAGAGGGGGAGGGCAGAGTGGACTGTCCCTGGGGCCATGGCTCCCTGGTCAGTGCAGGCTCTGTTGTGTGCCGGCTCCTAGGGCACCCAGACTCCAGCTCCCAGGCAGGCTTCGGGAGGGAGACAGAGTGTGGCTCCTGCTAGCTCAGACCTGTCACTCTGTCCTGTAGCTACAACCTGTCCTGCCAGCTGCACTCCCTTCCTAGTCAGCCAGCAACACCCCAGGACCATAAAGAACAGTCTATCACCCAGCTCAGGGCCCAGTGTGTGGCTGGGCAGGCAGGGGAGGGCTCGCTCTGGACTCAGGGAGTCCCCGGGTGGGCTAACAGGGGCTTGAGAGGGGTGGCCTCCAGCCCCTCCGCTGACCAGTCCTGTGACTGCAGCCACTTGCCTCCCCTCTCTGGGCCTCGCTCTCTGCCTCTGTGCAATGCGGTGATGCTGAGTGATCGCTCCCACGGCAGGAGCATGCGGGGTGCTGGTGATTGACCTAAGCTGGGCACAGAGCATGGACTGCAGAGTGCAGTGGGGGATGGTGAGCCGTGTCACCAGTGAGCACCCCTCCCCACAAAGCCATCAAGCCCTCCAGGCCCCCGCCAGGCCCTTGGGAGACCACACTCTTTTTTTTTTTTTTTTTGAAATTTAAAGAAAAAATTTATTGAAGATCTGAAAAACAATTCCTAAAAGATTGACTTTTCCAGAAAACTGTAGCTACACAATGCATTGCGTCTATTATGTTAAACGTGCATTAGACACAAATACAAAAACCATGAAACAAGCCACCATTCTTCAACAATCTGAGCGAAGATAAAATGCCTAAGAACAACATGGATGGCCTGCAAAGGATGGGCTCTTTACTTTAAGCACCATAAAAAAAAAAAAAAGCACAAACAGATGAGCGTGTTCAGTTATATACACTGAATTGAGCCTTTGGCACTAGGAATCAGAGCATTTGTCATAGAGCACTAACACATATTATAAAAGTGCATAGTGTCAAAGGAATAGAACCACCAGCGTTCAAAGCAGCTTTGTCGACTAGGCAATAGAACAGGCTACAGTATCTCTCCGTTGTCCGTCACTGAATACACTGGTAGCAACTTTGAAGTGAAAAAAAAAGAAAAGAAAAGAAAAAAGGAGCTGTAACCCCTTTTATTTTTCTCTGTTTAAGGTCAAACAGAAAACAAACATCAACTCTGTTGTACACTAACATTTTCAAAGTACGTCATTTGTACAAGAGAAGGACTAAACTGTGTTTACAGAGATCCAGACGAGGTGTGGGCTGCCAGCCCCACACGGCCTTCCGGTGGTACTCGGGTGGCGCCACTTCGTAATCGCTGGCATGAAACAAGGTGGCCAAGTTCTTTGCCAGGTATTTCAGGAAATCATGAAGATAATTTAGCAACAACGCAAGGCTCTTCTCCTCCAGAGGAGAGTAGGGGCCGGTAGTAGGGGTGGTGGGAGAAGGAGGAGGCGGCGGCGAATCACTTATAAATGGCGCTGAAACCGGACCCAAAGCCCAAATTCCAGGAGGGTGAGCGAGTGCTGTGCTTTCATGGGCCTCTTCTTTATGAAGCGAAGTGTGTAAAGGTTGCCATAAAGGACAAACAAGTGAAATACTTTATACATTACAGTGGTTGGAATAAAAATTGGGATGAATGGGGCGCCTGGGTGGCTCAGTGGGTTAAGCCGCTGCCTTCGGCTCAGGTCATGATCTCAGGTCCTGGGATCGAGTCCCGCATCGGGTTCTCTGCTCGGCAGGGAGCCTGCTTCCCTCTCTCTCTCTCTCTGTCTCTCTCTCTCTGCCTGCCTCTCTATCTACTTGTGGTCTCTCGCTGTCAAATTAAAAAAAAAAAAAAAAAATTTTTAAAAATTGGGATGAATGGGAGGCCACACTCTTGACACCAGGTCCCTGTGTGTGGCACTTCCTCAGCAGTGGGGCGAGGTGGGGACCCCAGGAAACGGGGCCAGCTGCTCCCTCTGAGGGCACAAGAACAAGGAAGACTTTCCCTGAGGTCCCCCAAAGCCACGTAAGAGGGGAGGTGGCTGCCCGCAAACAGGACATTGAAATTCTGGTTCTGTTGGGACCTGAGCACTGGGCTTTGGGTTATTGTTTTGCTTAAAAATTATTTTTTGTTTTGTTTTGTTTTTGTTATTCTTTTGTTGGGTCAAGGAGACACACACTCTCTCCATGACTCCTCCTTGAATGAAGAGCTCTTGCAGGGCCTGCCCCTCCCTGCCTCCTGAAGGAGACCTGTCCTCTCAAAGACAGGATCGTTTCAGGTCATGATCCTGGGCCAGGATGGGAGACAGCCCCTCATGGCTCCTGATTCTGGGGCTTAGAGGGCCTTTCTTAGGAACAGCAATGCCCCCTGAATAAGGGGACTTCGGAAAGAATACATGCCTGGTCCAGGTCCTGCCCCAGGATGGTGGCAGGATGGTGACTGCCTTCCCCAGTGTCAGAGGAAGAGAGACATCCTCTGCTTCTCTGCGTGGGGGTCCTCTGACCCACAAGCAGGCCCTGGAAGGGTTTTAGTCTGCCTCTGGAAAGGCACCAGCACTGAATGGACCAATCACTGTCCACACATGAATTCGGACAACATGCTAAGGAAGCGCCGGAGGTGATCCTGTGCAAATGGCCAGCAGCCGGTGGGGCTGGTGGCTTCAGTGCCCTCCAGCGGGCCCCTTTTCCCTGGATGGAATCCTCCTGGAGTCTGTCCTCAGAGCTCCCTTCCTGCTGGTTTCAGGACCAAGGGTGGGACTGTGGGATGGCTTAGAAGGCTCCACCCTAGCCTCCCTCCTTCTGCACACATCACTGCTCCCCAAGAAGCAGGAGCTGCTGCTCCCGAATGCCCCATGCAAGGCTGGTTTGAGGCACTCATTTCCTCCAAGGCTCAGCTGCTCTGGCTCTGTCACATACATGGTGGCCACAGCATCCCAGCTGGGCCAGGAGTCCCAGGAGAGCTCTCCTTTCACATTCCTGGACAGAGAAAGAAGTGCCATCTGTCATCTGCTAGAGAGGGTGAATTCCTGGGCCGGGTAGCCCTCAGGTGCCTGAGGACATGGCAGTCCCCTGGAGAGAAGGGTGATGATCACCCCTGTCTGAGAGAACAGTGAGCGGTTCCCATTCCAGGCTGCAGGGGCACCCATCACCTAGCAGTGCTCATACTCAGTATCATCCCAGGAAACTCTGGTACAATTTTTCATAGATGCATTTTCAGGAGTGTTCAGCACAGCAGTGATGGAGAGAGCAGGGAATGCACCAATACTAATGCCCAAGGAGATGGATGGTGGCTCAGTCAGTTAAGCCACTGACTCTCGATTTTGGCTCAGGATGTGATCTCATGGTGTGGGATCGAGCTCCATGTAGGGTGTGTGTTCAGTGCAGTGTGGGCTCATGATTCTCTCTTCCCTCTCCTGCCTCTCCCACCACTCTCATGCCACGCTCTCTCTCCTCTAAAGTAAATTAATAAAATCTTTATAAAAATGGAATCATAAACAATGTACTTTTAAAAAGTTGTAAAATATCCTAACATTGATTTTGCCATTTAAACATTTTCAATATGAAGTTCAGTAGTGTTAACTATATTTACACTGCTGTGAAACATATCTTGAGAATATTTCATCATGCAAATCTGAAATTCTGTTCCCATTATTAAATGTTTTTCATGTGGAAAGCATATTAATTAACTAATCCATTAATTAATTTTATTATGTTCAGTTAGCCATCATATAGTACATTAGTTTTTGATGTAGTGTCTGATGATTCATTAGTTGTGTGTAACACCCAGTGCTCATCACAACATGTGCCCTCCTTAATACCCATCACCCTGTTACCCCATCCCTCTCCCCTCTGTAACCCTCAGTTTGGTTTCCAGGGTCCAGAGTCTCTCATGGTTTGTCTCCCTCTCTGATTACTTCCCATTCACTTTTCCCTCCCTTCCCCTCTGGTCCTATACACTATTCCTTACGTTCCACATATGAGTGAAATCACGTGGTAATTGTCCTTCTCTGCCTGATTTATTTCATTCAACATAATCCCCTCCAATTCCATCCATATCGATACAAATGGTAAGTATTCATCCTTCCCGATGGCTGTGGAATATTCCTTTGCATATATGAGCCACATCTGTATCCATTCATGTGTTGAAGGTCATCATGGCTCCTTCCACAGTTTGGCTATTGTGGACATTGCTGCTATGAACATTGGGGTACAGGTGCCCCTTCTTTCTACTATGTCTGTATCTTTGGGGTATCCGGTAGTGAAATTGCTGGGTGGTAGGGTAGTTCTATTTTTAACATCTTGAGGAACCTCCACACTGTTTTTCAGAGTGGCTGCACCAGCTTGCTTTCCCACCAATAGTGTAGGACGGTTCCCCTTTCTCCCCATCCTTGCCAATATCTGTCATTTCCTGACTTGTTAATTTTAGCTATTCTAACTGGTGTAAGGTTATTTCCCTGATGGCTAGTGATGTTGAACATTTTGCCATGTGACTGTTAGGCATTTGCTTGTCTTTGGAGATATGTCTGTTCATGTCTTCTGCCCATTTCTTGATAGAGTTATTTGTTTTTTGGGTGTTGAGTTTGAGAAATTCTTTATAGATCTTGGATACCAGCCCTTTATATGACATGTCATTTCCAAAAATCTTCTTCCATACCATGGGTTGCCTCTTTGTTTTACTGTTTCCTTTGATGTGCAGAAGAGTTTTATTTTTATGAAGTCCCAATAGTTCATTTTTGCTTTTGTTTCCCTGGCCTTTGGTGATGTGTCTAGGAAGAAGCTGGTGTGGCTAAAGTCGAAGAGGTGACTGCCTTTTTTCTCCTCTAGGATTTTGATGGATTCCTGTCTCACCTTGAGGTCTTTAATCCATTTTGAGTTTACCTTTGTGTGTGATGTAAGAGAATGGTTGAGTTTCAATCTTCTGCATGTGACTGTCCAATTTTCCAGCACCATTAGTTGGAGAGACATTTTTTCCATTGGATATTCATTCCTTCTTTGTCAAAGATGAGTTGATCATAGAGTTTAGGGTCCATTTCTGGGGTCTCTATTCTGTTCCATTGATCTATGTGTCTGTTTTTGTGTGAATACCCTGTTGTCACAGTTTTGTAATATAGCTTGAAGTCAAGCATTGTGATAGCCTCAGCTCTGGTTTTCTTTTTCAGCATGTCCCTGGCTTTGTGGGGTCTTTTCTGGTTCCATACAAATTTTAGGATTTTTTGTTCCAGCTCAATGAAAAATGCCAATGGTATTTTAATAGGGATGGGGATGAAAGTGTAGATTGCTCTGGGAAGCATACTTTTTAACCATGTTTGTTCTTCTGATCCATGAGTGTAGAATGGTTTCCATCTTTTTGTGTCTTCCTCCATTTCTTTCATAAGTGTTCTGTAATTTCTAGAGTATAGATCCTTTATCTCTTTGGTTAGGTTTATTCCAAGGTATCTTACAGTTTTTGGTGCTACTGTAAATGGAATCGATTCCCTAATTTCTCTTTCTACATTTACATTGTTAGTATATAGAAAACCAACAGATTTCTGTGCATTGATTTCTCATCCTGCTGCATGACTGAATTGCTGTATGACTTCTAGTAATATGGGAGTTGAGTTTTTTTGGTTTTCCACATAAAGTACCATATCATCTGTGAAGAGACAGTTTGCAATCTTTGCCAATTTGAATGCTTTTTATTTCTTTTTGTAGTCTGATTGCTGAGGCTAGGACTTCTAGTCCTATGTAGAATAATAATGGTAAGAGTGGGCATCCCTGTTGTGTTCCTGATCTTAAGGGAAAAAGCCCTCAGCTTTTCCCCCATTGAGAAAGGTGTTCACTGTGGGCTTTTCATAGATGGTTTTTATGAAACTGAGGACTGTCCCCTCTATTCTACACTTCGAAGAATTTTAATCAGGAAATGGGCTGTATTTTGCCAAATGCTTTTTCTGTACTAATTGAGAGGATCCTATGGTTCTTGTCTTTCCTTTTATTAATGTGCTCTATCATGTTGATTCATTTGTGAATGTTGAACCACCATTGTATCCCAGGAATAAATTCCAGCTGGTCAGGATGGATAATCCTTTTAATGTACTTGTGGATCCTATTGGCTAGGATCTTGTCAAGTATTTTGGCATCCATGTTCATCAGGGTTATCTCCCCTTTTTAATGTGGTCTTTGCTTGGTTTTGGGATCAAGATAATCCTGGCCTCATAGAATGAGTTTGGAAGTTTTCCTTCTGTTTCTATTTTTTGAACCAGCTTCAGAAGAATAGGTATTATTTCTTCTTTGCATGAGAGCCCTGCTGGATAATGTATCCTTGGCTGCATGTTCTTGTCTTTTAGTATCCTGAATATGTCTTGCCAGCCCTTTCTGGCTTGCCAGGTCTCTGTGGACAGGTCTGACATTATTCTGATGTTCCTGCCTCCATCCATAAGAAATATCTTCCCCTGGCTGCTTTCTGGATTGCTTTCTTGGTTCTAAGATTTGCAAGTTTTCCATTTTGAATTCTAATAGTGTATTTATAGGCCATTTTATATTTTCTATGTACAACTCTCATATTATCTATGAAAAGTCACAATTATCCCCTCAATTCTTATTCTTTTTATTTCTCTTGCCTTATAATACATGGTAGATTTTCCAATGCAATGTTAACTAGAGTGGCATTGTTTGGAGATTTTAATGTACCTTTCTCAATATCTGATAGAAAAAGCAGATGAAACATTGGTAATAAATGTGACCCATTAAGTACGTTACCCATTAAGGACAGAATATATTTGTTTCAAGTGGTCCTAGGATATTTACCCAAGTAGATAAAATGTTGGGCCATGAAGCAAGTCTACGCATTTTAAAGCCTGAAATTAACTAGATTATATTCTTAGACCACAGGGGAATTGAGCCATAGAAATAATGAAAAGAAAACCAGGAAGTCCCTCAATGTTTGAAAATTAAATGTAACTTTGCTACATATCCTAAGGGTCAGAGAGGGAATCACACGGGAAATCCTCAACATTTCCTACATGAGATCTTGGAGACAATGGCAATCTATCTGGGAAGAGCAGTGTAATTAGCTAGACAGGAGTTGAGCCTTAAGTCAGAGTTCTGCCTGCCCCAGACAACACCTGGCAGTCTTGGCCTGTGGTCCCACCAGAGTTGCCCCTTCTGGTGGCCCTGAGCTAAGGGGGACAACATGGCCATATGGAAATGGGAAGCTCTCCACTCCTAGTGATGATGGTGCTACTGTATTGTCCTCACCAGCCCAACAGCATGCTTTCTGAGTGAAATATGACATAATAGCAGGTTCTTGACCTTTCTTAAGGGTTGAAAACCATCTTGGGAGTCATCTCTTAGAAACATGGATTCAACATGTGTTCTTTGTTCTGGAAAAGAAATAGACCCCAATAGTAATCATGGCTTCCTGAGCACCTGCTCTTGAGAGCCATCACACTGGCTCTTTGTGGAATTCTACCTCCTAAACTTCCAAACTTTGATGTTGATATTATCAGTCATATTTTCTAGATGGTTAGACAGGGCCTTAGAGATGATTTGAGTCACAGAGTATCTGAGTGTCAAAAACCTAAGTGGGATCCCCAAACTGACCCCAAATCCCTTGTTATTCCATACACAGTACTATTTCCCCCTTATCTCTGGTCTTCTCGATCTGGAGACATCTCAGGTCTTGGGATTTTCTTGTGTGGTCAACTGGAATGATTTCAGCTGGCCTTTTTACCTCTGCTCATCATGATCATTACGCGTGGAGGAACTCTGAGTAAGATATGCAAAGATCCCTAGGAATAGAGACATTAAAATATTTTCTGATATTAAAGTTACTGAATGAACTATTTTTTAAACAATGATTTATGTTCTGGTATGTTCAGAGGGTGCTACAAGACAGGTCTGAAATAGTATTTAAAAACACTCAGCTAGGCCTCTTCTACAAAGTGAGACAATGCCTATAAACTTTAGTAAACTATTCCCTTACCCACGATTACTTACTTCCCAACCATTGTAGTGTTTATATGGTATGACTATGACTTACATTAATCGAAATCTGCAGGGAAAGAAGTAAGACAGTGTATCCAAGCTTTAGGGGGACTTCATGTTTCAATTAGTGTTGGGAAAATGAGCTACTCTGTTTTACTCTGTAGTCCAAGGGAATGGTGCCAGGCATCTATAAGTTGTTGGGAGGTTCTAAAATTCTGACTTTAAATTATCTGTGTGCTTCAGAGATTTGGGCAGAGAAAGGGAGGAGCCCAGCTGCTTCTGCGAGCACCTCTGTTATGTTTTGACCACAGAACAGGTAGCCTTCTGTAGGCATTTTGATTTCTTAGTATGATTGTTACAGTACTTTTGTCTCAAGTTCCTCTCTTTAGTAGTAATTAGCATGGTAATGGAAATTTTTGTTTTTTACCATCCATAGGTCCAGATCCTGGGCTCCCAGGGAAGCTATCCTTTAACATTTAACCAAGCTCAAAATGACTGGGCAAAACCTCAGAGCATGGGCCCTATTTCTGCTCCAAGCACATGTTGTACATCTCCTTCAGGAAGAGAAAGAGAACAACAACAACAAAAAAATGCTATTGCAAACATAAAGATAAGCAAAATAAAAGGACCTTTCCTGCTCCCATAAGATTAAAGTCACACTGACTTGCACATACTGAAAATAGGAAAAAGTCTGTAACTTTCTGGAATGTTCTTCCTCTTGATGATGTGTCACTCTGTATGTAGAATAAGACAGACCAAATATAGAAATGTGCCCCAAATGTTCCTCCCCATGAGCACTCCCTTCCTTGTGAAGACTGTGACTCCTAGGCAGCTGTCTTGACTTGGATTTGAATAAAACTCTTTTTTTTTTTTGAAGATTTTATTTTATTTATTTGACAGACAGAGATCACAAGTAGGCAGAGAGGCAGGCAGAGAGAGAGGGAGGAAGCAGGCTCCCTGCAAAGCAGAGAGCCCAATGTGGGGCTCCATCCCAGAACCCTGGGATCATGACCTGAGCCAAAGGCAGAGGCTTTAACACACTGAGCCACCCAGGTGCCAATCTCTTCTTTTCTCTCCAAAATGTTTAAAGGGGTTTTCTCCTTTAGTGTCGACAATAACAATATGTTTTCTTTTTAAGTGAAAAACCAATGTTCCTTGTTCATACCTCCAACAGCACAGAAGGGTTGCTGTTCTTGTTCATCCTGGAGCTTCCCTGCAGAATCAAGATTATGAATATATATTCCAGCACAAATGGGCTCATCCTAGAAGGATGCTCGGAAGATCTGAGAAGCACTATCCATTCCACGGATGAGACCAGAAGGTGAAGCTCCTCCCACTTAGAGCATTACTTTTTGGGTCTTAAATTTGCCTTGGAAATGTGGGAAACCATTGCATTTCCTTTTTTTTCTTCTAAGATTTTATTTATTATTTGACAAAGACACAGTGACAGAGGGAACACAAGCAAGGGGAGTGGGAGAGGGAGAAGCAGGTCGTTGGCTGAGCGGGGAGACAGATGCTGGGCTTGATCCGAGTACCCTGGGATCATGACCTGAGCTGAAGGCAGATGCTTAATGACCTAGCCACCCAGGCATCCCAACCATTGCATTTCCTTTTTTTTTTTTTTAAGATTTTATTTATTTATTTGACAGAAATCACAAGTAGGCAGAGAGGCAGGCAGAGAGAGAGGGAAGTAGACTCTCTGCTGAGTAGAGAGCCCAATGTGGGACTCGATCGCAGGACCCTGAGATCATGACCTGAGCCAAAAGGCAGAGGCTTTAACCCACTGAGCCAGCCAGGCGCCCCCATTGCATTTCCTTAAGCCCAAGCCTGGGAAGGTCTGAGAGCCTCTTGACCTTGCCAGGAGCCAGGAACAGCTCCACAGGCAGCGCTGGTGCAGGAAAGGAAGGGGCAGTGTTCTGAGGGTGGTCTGCAGCCAGAGGGGTCTCTGAAAGGGGCCAGATGTCTGGGCAGGGGGGTGGGGGTGGAGGGGTGTCCTGGTGGGCTGCCCACGATCCGCCCATGGCTGCCCAGAAGAGCCAGGTGATCCAGTAAGGAGGCACCGCCTCCAGGATTACTTGCAAAAGTGGGGAGGTGAGGATGTAACCTGCAGGTCGGGTGTCCAATAAGCTCAGGGCACCACCCTCCCCTACCCACGAGCACGTGGGGGTGGAGCTATGCCCTCTGTAGGCGGACCCAGAGCTAGCACTGCTTGCAGAGGCGGAGCAGGCAAGTGGGAGCTGGGAGAGGTGTGGGTGTTCTGCTTCGGTGAGTGCAGGCTGTGCGCTGCTGTGCGGGTACGGGGGTAGGGTACTTGAAGGACGCATGCAGAGAGAGAGGGAGAAGCAGGCTCCCAGGACCCTGAGATCATGACCTGAGCAGAAGGCAGAGGCTTAACCCACTGAGCCACCAAGGTGCCCCGGGTCCTTGAAGTTCGCATGAAGTGAGTTCACCCTGAGGACTCAGATGGGTTTTCTCTTTCCCTTGAAAGTCTCTTCTGCCCGATGTCCATCAACTGGCCGTCTCCCCCAGACCCCTGGACTCCAGGGCGCCTGTTCACCCAAGCTTTTGTGGGCTGGGTTGCGGACATTTCAGGGTTTCCCGTGTTCCCCAGGATGAGTGCATGTAAAGACAGCCCATAGTCCCCAACTTCAGTGGGGTGCTTCCCCTACCCTGGCACAGTGCATGTAATGGACCTTAAGCAGCACCCCGAGTTCAGCAGGGTGTTCCCTGTTCCCCACCCCCGACACGTGTGGTGCTAACAAGCCCCAGAACAGTTCCCCAGCTTCAACATTTTGCACCCTGTGGGGGGGAGGTGGTTGTAATGGGTTGTGAGGGTTGTGCAGGAGGGTCTTCCAGTTTCCTGCCCCCCCACACACGGTTTGGCAGTAACAGCCCCAGAGCCATCCCCCCAATTTTAGCATTGTGCCCCGTGTCCCGGGGATGGTGGTAATGGGCTGTCAGGATCCCGCAGGAGTGTCCTCCAGGTGGGACCTGGAAGCTGGAGGAAACCAGATCCCACTCAAGTTGCATGAGGAACAGGTGAGTTGAGGTGTTCCTTTGGAAGGATAATTTCTCTTTTCCAAAAAAGACAAAGTCTTGGTCTACTTTAGAATGTTGATAATTACTACTTAAGAAACAAGTATGTGTTTCCAAAAAAAGAAATAAATAAATAAAAGAAAGAAAGAAGAAAACAAACAAGTATAGGCTTTCCCTACTCCCAGGAACAGAAGCAGGTGTGCCGACCTTGGCTCAGAAGGGCCTCCTCATCCCCACCTGACAGCACTTCTCTGAGCGGGCTCCAGGAGACCGGAAGTTTTGAACAACAGCGTCTGAGTCAGTCACGCAGCTCATTGCAGGACATCAGCGTTCCGAGAAAGCAGCAGGTACGTTGGGCAAAATGTCACTTACATGTCAGGACTGGAGGTAAAACTTTTTTTTTTTTAATTTTATTTATTTATTTGACAGAGAGAAATCACAAGAGAGGCAGGCAGAGAGAGAGGATGGGAAGCAGGCTCCCCGCTGACCAGAGAGCCCGATGTGGGACTCGATCCCAGGACCCTGAGATCATGACCTGAGCTGAAGGCAGCAGCTTAACCCACTGAGCCACCCAGGCGCCCGGTAAAACTTCTTTTTAACAAAAACCGCTTGGGCTTTTCTCTTTTCCGAACACGAAGTGAAACTGAAGTAGCTGTCCGCATTCTGGCTTTGGGGCAAGAGTTCCTTAGTGTCCCTACAGGTAGAACATCACAGGGAATCCCATTTTCTCTGTTCATTTACCGCTTACAAAATGTAACCTGCACTTCTGTTTCCTATGAAATCACTTGCATCGGAGAAGGCAGAGATTTACTCTTAGTGTGTTTTTAGCATAGAATTGGATCCTTTGTCTAACAGCGTTTATTCCCTTGGCCTGGGGGATGGTCGAATGGCCACCATCTAGACTTAGGTGGCTTTTGTGGCCACATAGAGACATGGATGATGTCTTGCCATTTGTCAAAGGTGATGTTTCATGACTGATTAGTGTTTTCATTATAAGAGTTCCAATTAAGGAAGAGGGAAAATTCAAAATAATTCAAAGTAGGCTTTTACTGTTTAGAAGTAAAGCTTGACTTTCTAGTTTGACTCAATGTGTCACCTAGATATTTTGACATGCCGTACTTTCTCTGTAATTTCTTTGGTGGTGGAGTCAGGAGGAGAGTCTTTGGGAATTCTCCTTGACAGAGGCATGCTAGTGGCCTCAAGGGGCTTGGCAGACTCCAGGAGCCATGGGGGCAGTTCTGGAACTGCTTGCCTGATGCTGGGTGAGTCAGCTTATCCCACAGAGTTCGTTTCTCCTCATGAAATTGCTGGAAGGTAGTATCTATAGAAAGCCTTTTTACACAGAAAGTTTTGGGCTAATGAAGAGCAACAACAATGAGGTGATTTGGGCTGTATTATTCTGTAAGAGTTTCACAACCCTGTCATAGGCTGTGGTATTTACTGCACGAGGAGTCCTCAGAAGGCTGCAGTGAAAGACTCAGATCTCAGAGCACATTCATGTTCCATTGATACGTGACTGACAGTTTGCCCAGGCAGGAAGGTAAGTGGAGAGAAATACGACACATTTATGAAAGCCTTGGACCAGTGTCATTTTGACATTTTGACAAGAGGGGGGAGTCGTGGAGCGTTGCAGCAGACAGGCAGTTCCAGGTCTGGGGAGAGTTGCCAGCGGTCCCGGAGGAGAGCAGAGTGCATTCTGCAGGAGGGTGTGGCAGGGCTGGCTCCAGGGGTGACTGTATGTCTCCTGTGTGACAGTTGTGACAGGTCAGGGCTGTGAGCAGGTTCCTGGCTGAGGACAGGTGAGGCCTGGGTGGCGAGCTGGCAGGGCACCTTCCTTTGTGCCACCAGCCTCAGCCAGCACACACGAGCTCTTCATCTGTCCCTGTCCCTCCAGTTCAGACTTCTCCGCCTTGCCAGGCTGAGACATTGGGTTGCGCTTCTTTCTCTGAGAGTGTGTGGAATTTCACAACCCAGATGATGAAATGATGGGTCATCAGAACATCTGTTCTTCTTGTATTTCCTGCTCTCCTTTAAGTCACCACAGTGAGTCGTACCTGCTGGTGGAAGGGGCAATCTGTGCATTTTTATTTCTTGTTTTAAACAATGGGAAACAAATCTTCTGAAATATTAAAAGAATTCTTTGTGGGTGCTCATGTTTTTCTCTTCCATGAACCACATTCCAATATTAGAAAATCTTTTTTGAAGTAAAACGCAGGGCAGAGCTCTAACAGGGCTCAGTGGTCTTTGTGAGGAGGACAAATGGAGATGGAGGGTTGGTTGTTGAGTAGCTCAGGGAGAGACTCGTTGTGCTCCCAGAGAACATCTACCTTTCTTTGGTGGTGGGGGGGGTGGTTACTTGGTGGCCCATCCTGGGCTCTGAAACCTGACCCAGTGAGTCCCCTGGGACTTGAACTGGGGAATTTATGAAGAAAACAGAATGAGCCCTGGAGGATGCCTGCATCTTTGCACTTGGACAACTCCACGGAGCAAAGGAGCCCATCACCCATGAGGTGTTTCAGGATCCCTGAGGGTTTGGGCTTTTCTTCCTGGGAAGAGGTTGTGTCTTCATCCTTATCTGAACCAGAGCCATGTTGTTTGATTATGGAGACCCAGACCTTTACATGACCACGTCATTCTTATTCTTGTTATTTTAAGAAAGCAATATAGACATTGGCTTCGAGATCCAAATATCAAAAGGAAAAACACAAGGTCATCTATATATATGAGGCCTGAACTTGTGGCACCTCTCATTACTACGGGCAGAGTAGGGCTTCCCGGATGAGAAAGAATGCGGAATTCTATTTGGATAGAAGTGTGCTGTGCCCATGTAGTGTTTTATTCTGTCCTTTTCCTTACTTATCTGGGGGAAAATAGAGTGGTTACTGGAGCTTCGTGTCTGATTTGAAGGAATGGGAGACAAGAGATTTGAAGGAGCAGTGTTCATGCTGACGTGGAGCTCCATGCCCAGTGAGTGATAATTTGAAGCTTGGACTTGGAAGCATTGGTGTTCAGGGAGGATGTGGTCCGAGTTCCCTGCACACAGAGTCGCTCGGCTGGTCTGCCTAAACAGACCCATTCCTGCCTTTTGAAGGACAGCTTGAAGGTGGCTCGAAACCCTAGGGCACTGGAGGAATGATCTGGAAGGGACACCTGGCTGGGTCACTGTAGACAAACCCAGGGAATTCCAGAGCTAACGATGCACACGTTTCTGAGGCTGGAGTTGGCTCCTCTGTGAGTAGCATTGCGATGTAGTGGGAAGCAGTCTCTGGGTCTTAGGAGTCACTGTGTCATCAGGTGTGAGCTTGGCAGGGCAATCAGATCATAGCTGGGAGACTGTGAGCCATGGCAGTGGGCCTTCACTCTTGATGCACAGGCCAGCTTGCTCTGGGACAGGGCTCTGCTCCCCAGCCAGCCCTCCTGCTGCAGATGTGATAGGAAACTTGCTGGTTCTCCAGCCCTCATCTCCGCAGGGGGCTTGGTGGGAAGCAGGCCACAGGCAGCATTCTGGATTCTTGCCCAGTGTGCCCCTTGCTTCCTTGGAAGACGAGGCCCCGCAGGTGTCCTCTGCCTGGTGCCTGTGAATACAGCCAGCAGAAGCACTTCTTCCAGAGCCACATCCCTGAGAAATCCTCCACTTTCCTGGGCTGTGCAGTGGAGACTAGTTTTCATTTGGAACTGAAATCTTAGCTCCTGCCATTAGGTTCCAAGGCCACATGGCATACCTTGAAGCTCTAGTTCCACATGGGGCCTGGCATGCGAGACTGAGACCAACCTGGGCAGCCTGCATCTGTTGCTGCTGCTGCTGCAGGTTCCTTCCTGAAAACTGTGCAGCAAACCCTGGTTTGTGATGACATTCCAGGAAAGAAGGACAGGTACACCATTCTGCCCCAGCACAGGAGGATGCCGGTTGTCAGTCACAGGTGGCTGGTGCAGGGAGGAGAGATGTCTGTTTCCCAGGACCTTGGTCAGAGGGAGATTTTGACCCTGGGATGCTTCTCTGCTCAGCTTTCTCAGATAAGCACTTCAGACAAGGGGAGGACATGTGTGTGCTCACCTGGAATCGAGGAAGGTGTCTGGTTTCAGGTTTCATGTGCAAGTGGATTCCTCTTAGGGCTCATTTTCCTGATGGTCCTGAGGGGGACCCATCGTCCTGGGCATCCTGGCTGTGCAAGAGCTCTGGTCACCTTTCTGCCCAGGGCTCTGGATTAGGAAATCGGAGGGAGTCTGCGGTGAAACCATCCGGGTAGGGCTCTGTTTCCCCTTTGCCAAGATGGCCTCATGACTCTGATAACTGCTCTGGAAATAGAAAGTAGGAGACAGGGCTCAGTGCTGAAGGGGAGGTGGCGGCGGTGCTTGCTATTCACATGGGGGTGAGGTGGGTCTTCACTAGGAAGGTGATGCTTGAGTCAAGTTCAAAAGGATGTGAGTGATTTCACACCATGAGCCTTCTAAAAGGAAGGGAAAGCATGTTCAAAGGCCTGGGGCAGAAGCATACCACATATGTCCAGGAGCAACAAGCCCTGTGGCCATAGGAGACAGCTAAGGAGATGACCTCAGGGAGGTGACAGTAGGGTGACAGGAAGCCATGGCAGGGCTGTGACCCCATTGGACCCTGTTTCACTGGGCCATCCTGGCTATGGTATTGAGAACAGATGACAAGGTTAAGGACGGACAAGGGAGGTCAATGATGAAGCTTTTCCAGGAAGTCAGGCAAGAGATGGGCTCCAGTGTGGACCAGACAGGCAGCTGGGAGGGGTTAGTACTATTCTGGGTACCTACTGAAGATGGAGCTCACAGGATTTGCCAATGGGGTCATATTGGGAATGGGAGAAAGGAGGAATTGTGGTAAGTCCGAGCTCTTGTGGGTTGTCCCGAGTGAGGTGAAGGAGGAGGTTTCTGAGGGTAGGAGGTAGTCCCTGTTCCGCCTGCTGAGGAAGTGTCTTTCACAGCGGACTTGCTGATGTTTGTGTCCGGGAGAACTCTGAACTTCTACCCCCTCAGCTACTTTCTAAATTTTTTTTTTTATATTTTATTTATTCGACAGAGAGAAATCGCAACTAGGCAGAGAGGCAGGCAGAGAGAGAGGAGGAATCAGGCTCTCCACGGAGCAGAGAGCCCGACGTGGGGCTCGATCCCAGGACCCTGGGATCATGACCTGAGCCGAAAGCAGAGGCTTTAACCCACTGAGCCACCCAGGTGCCCCTCTACCCCCTCAGCTACTTTTAAGTACAAGTCTTCCCCACTTTTCTCAAAGTTCATGGTAAGACACTTGGCTTTTTCGAAAGACCTACATTTTTATCCAGTTCCAGTAGCAGGAAGAAACCTGAAGAGGATTTCTCTCCTATGAAAAATGTCAAAAAGTGGGCATCGCATTCAGCATCTGTTTTGTGGGGAACAACTACAGAGGCGGCCTGCACCCCAACCAGCTCCTTCCTGGGCACTGCTCTGTGTGTCCAGCCACCAGCACTTTGAATTGTGTCTGTGAGCATCTGCTGTGCTTTATCTCCACTTATTTTGGGCATCTGTTAGGATGTTGTGTCCTGAGACCTAAGAAGAGCCAAAGAGAAGGAACTTTTGGTGTCTGAGCATGCTCACTCATTTTTCTGTAGAAATGAATGGTCATTCCTTTTTCTGTTTATGCCATTCTGCTGTGAAAGATTTCCTAGGAATACTATACTTTCAAGTAGCAGGGAGCCTATACCCCATCCTGCAGGGTTAGCTTTCATTTCCATGCTGCATAGAACATTCCATGACATGCAAATTTTATCACTCAAACATGGCACCTTTGACTACCTTCACCGCCCCCCCCCCCCCCCACCATCCCCAAATCTGGCAACCACCCATCTGTTCTCATTGCCTATGCAGCCAGTATTTTTTTTTTTCCATGTGGAATGTCCATGAGAGCCTCTGGTGTATGTCTTTCTGTGTCTGAGTTACTTAGCGTAAGGCTCCCCAGGTAATGTTTCCATCTCTGGTTATTGTGACTAATGCTGCTGTGAATATGAGAGTGCATCTCTCCTTTGGAGGGACTGTTTTTGTGTTCTCCAAAGAAATACTCAGTAGAGCAGTTACTGGGTCACATGGTAGTTCTATTAATTTTTCCTGGAACCTCCACAGCATTTGTCACAGTGGCTGCACCCGTTTCCGTTTCCACCAACAATGCACAGGGTCCCCTTGTGTATGCACCCTTGACCTCACGTCGTGTCTGTCTCTGCGACAATTGTCATTGGCACAGTTGTGAGGTGATAGCTGATTGCTGTTTTGACTTCTGTTTTCCTGATGACAGTTAGTGATGTTGAACCACTTTCTCTGTGTCTTTTGGCCACCTGTATGCCATCTTTGGAAACTGTCTATGTACCTATTCTCCCCAGTTTTAATTCAGTTTTTGTTTGGATTTGAAGGAGTGTTTTCTGTATTTTGGATATTAGCCTCTTCTCACACATATGATGTGCAGATATTTTTTCTTCTTGGGGAGGTTGGCTTTAGTGGTTTGATGGTTTCTTTGGTCATGCAGAAATTTCAGTTTGATGTCCTTTCACTTGTTTGTTTTTGCTTTTGTTGCCTTTGCTTTTGGTGTCTGATGTAAAAGTTTCTTCCCCAAAACCAGTATGGAGAAACTTACTACCTGTGTTTTCTTTTTGAAGGTTCATGGATTCAGTTTTTATGTCCAAGTCATTCATCCATTCATAATTTGCATGTGCAGTGTAAGAAAGTTATCCAGTCACATTCTTCCACATTTAATGTCCAGATTTCCCACTACCGTTCACTGAAGAGACAGTCCCTTCCCCATTTTATATTTTCTGCTGTGTCATAAGTTAAGACCATACATGTGTGGGTTAAGGTTTCTGAGGTTTCTGTCAATCTATCTTTTTCTTTCTTTCTTCTCTTCTTTCATTCTCTTCTTTCTCTCCTCCTTCCTTCCTTCCTTCCTTCCTTCTTTCTTCCTCTCCTTCCTTCCTTCCTTCCTTCCTTCCTTCCTTCTTCCTCTCCTTCCTTCCTTCCTTCCTTCTATCTGGTCTTACAGGTTATTTATTGGGAAAATATTTTTTTGTTGGCATATATGCATTGTGGACTTAACTGGTGACGTCTTCATACTCTTTATTAGGACTTTTCTCTGACATCTGTGTTTTTGTACCTGAGTAGCTGGATCTATAGCTTTCACCAGGTTGAACATTTGGGCAGTACTATTTAAGTAGTATTCTATTCTACAGTCAAACACCAGATTGTGTCTCTTTGTCTTCTTTTGTGATGTTCTCAGTTGTGATGGTGGATATCTATATTTCCTTTTCTGTGGTAGGTTTCTTTTTTTTTTTAAGATTTTATTTATTTATTTGACAGACAGACATCACAAGTAGGCAGAGAGGCAGGCAGAGGGAGAGGAGGAAGCAGGCCCCCAGCTGAGCAGAGAGCCCAATGTGGGGCTCGATCCCAGGACCCTGGGACCATGACCTGAGCCAAAAGCAGAGACTTTAACCCACTGAGCCACCCAGGTGCCCCTCTGTGGTAGGTTTCTTAAAGTGAATGTAACTTTTCCTAAAAGTGTGGATTCTAAATCATCCTTATTTTATAGCATATATGCATATAAAAACAGCATGTTTTAAAAATACATTTATTGGTAGCAAATGTTGGAACAGGACATCAATATTATAAATTCCCATGTAGAGTTAATTCTGTCAGAGCTAAGTTTAAATATACCTTAATATATGAATTTAAAAACTTTGCCAAAAGCACTATGATTATTAGTTTCCGAGCTTTCTGTTGTGTTCCATTGTCCTATGTGTCTGTTTTTATGGCAGTGCTATACTGTTTTGATGACAACAGCTTTGTAATCTAGCTTGAAATTGGAGTGTGGTGATTCCAGGTGGCTTAGTCACTTGTTTACGCTCTTGCTTTCTTTCTTTCCTTCTCATCAGTGACATTATTTATTTATTTTTACATAGTTTACATTTGTATGCTTAATGCTTTTCTTTCACTTCTTTTTTATTTTGATCATATAATGTGTTATTTGTTTCAGGGTACACAGGTGAGATCCTTCCATTTTACACAGCGCACAGTGCTCACCACACCACATACCCTCCCCGTGTCCATCACCAGCCATGCCATTCCCTCACCTTCCTCTCCTTCAGAAACCCTCATTTTGTTTCCTGAGATTGTCTCTTTTGCTTTGACTCCCTCTCTGGTTTCATCTTCCTTTCTTCTTCTTTTTTTTTTCCCTCTTCTATAATCCCCTGTCTTATTTCTTAAATTCCACATATCTGTGAGATCATATGATAATTGTCCTTCTCTGATTGACTTATTTCACTTAGCATAATACTCTCTAGTTCCATCCATGTCATTGCAAATGGCTAGATTTCATTTTGTGATGGCTGCATAATACTCAGTGGTGTATATATATCCATATAGATCCACTCATCTGCCCATAGATGTCTGGGCTCTTTGCATACTTTGGCTCTTGTGGGTATTGCTGCTATACACATTGGGGTGTAGGTGACCCTTCACATCACGACATCTATATCTTTGGGGTAAATACTCAGCAGTGCAATCGCAGGTTTGTAGGATAGCTCTGTTTTCCAGGGTGACTTCACCAACTTGCATTCCCACCAACAGTATGAAAGGGTTCCCCTTTCTCCACATCTTCGCCAACACCTGTCTTTTCCTGACTTGTTCATTTTAGCCCTTCTGATGGGTGTAAGGTGGTATCTCATGGATTTGATTTGTATTTTCCTAATATCAGGAGATGTTGAGCACTTATTTAAGTGTCTGTTGGCCATTTGGATGTCTTCATTGGAGAAGTGTCTGTTCATGTCTTTGGCCATTTCTCTTGATTGGATTATTTGTTCTGTGGGTGTTGAGTTTGGTAAGTTCTTTCTAGATTTTGGATATGAGCCCTTTATCTGATAGGTCATTTGAAAATATCTTCTCTCGTTCTTTTTGTTGTCTTTTAGTTTTGTTGACTGCCTTTGCTCTGTAAAACCTAGCTATATTGATGAAGTTCATTTTTGCTTTTGTTTCCCTCACCTTTGGAGACGTGTGTACCAAGAAGTTGCTGTGGCTGAGGTCAAAGAGGTTGCTGCCTCTGATCTCCTCAAGGATTTTGATGAATTCCTGTCTCACATTGAGGTCTTTCATCCACTTGGAGTCTACTTTTTGTTTATGGTATAAGGAAATGGTCCAGTTTCATTATTCTGCATACAGCTGTCCCATGTTCCCAGCACCATTTATTGAAGACACTTTCCCCCCCATTGGATATTCTTTCCTGCTTTGCGGAAGATAAGTTGACCCTAGAGTTGAAGGTCCATTGATCTGTGTGCCTGTTTTTGTTCCAGGGCCATACCGTCTTGGTATTACAGCTTTGTAATAGAGACTGGAGTCTGCAATTGAGTTGCCATCAATGTTGGTTTTCTTTTTCAACATCCCTCTAGCTATTTGGGGTCTATTCTGCTCCCATACAAATTTGGGGATTATTCATTCCAGTTCTGTGAAAAATGTGGATGGTATTTTGATAGGGATTGCATTGAATCTTTGGATGATCTGGGTAACATAGACATTTTCACAGTATTTACTCTTCTAGTCCATGACCATGGAAGGTTTTTCCATTTCTTTGTGTATTCCTCCATTTTGTTCATGACTATGGTATGGTTTTCTGAGGACAAATCCTTTGCCTTTTTGGTTGGATGGAGTGCTAAGTATCTTATGGTTTGGGGTGTAATTATACACGGGATGGACTCCTTAATTTTTCTTTCTTCTGTTGCATTGTTACTGCAGACAAATGCAAGTGATTTCTGTGTATTGATTTTATATCCTGCTGCTTTATGGAATTCCTGGATGAGTTCTAGCAATTTTGGGGTGGAGTGTTTTGAGTTTTCCACAGAAAGTATTCTATTGTCTGCAAAGGGTGAGAGTTTGACTTCTTCTTTGCCAATTCGGATGCTTTTTATTTCTTTTTGTTGTCTGATGGCTGAGGCTAAGAATTCTAGTACTACGTTGAACAATAGTGATGAGAATGAGCATCCCTGTCGTGTTCCTGACCTGAAGGGAAAAGCTCTCAGTTTTCCCCCATTGGGAATGATATTCTCTGTGGATTTCCCATAGATGGCCTTTATGATGTGGAGGTGCCCTCTATCCCTCCACAGTGAAGAGTTTTGATCAAGAAAGGATGCATTAATTTGTCAAATGCTTTTTCTGCATCTATTGAGAGGATCCTATGGTTCTTGTTCCTTCTTCTATTAAGGTAGTGGATTCCATTGATTGATTTGTGGTTGTCGAACCACCCTTGCAGCCCAGGAATAAATTTGATCTGGTCGTGGTGAATCATTCTTTTAATGGGATGTTGGATCCTATTGGCTAGTATGTTGGTGAGAATTTTTGCATCCATATTTTCAAGGATATTGTCTGTAATTCTCCTTTTGGGTGGGGTCTTTGTTTTTTGGGACCAAGATAATGCTGGTCTTATCAAAAGGGCTTGGAAGTTTTCCTTCCAGTTCTATTTTTTTGAAAAGTTTCAGATGAAGAGATACTAAATCTTCTTTAAATGTTTGGTAGAAATCCCCTGGGAAGCCATCTGGTGCTGAGCTCATGTTTCCTGGAGGATTTTTGATGACTGCTTCAATTTTGTAGCTGATTATGAGTATCCTCAGGTTTCCTTTTCTTCCCAGTTCAGTTTTGGTCGTTTCCATGTTTTTGGGAATGCATCCATTTTTTTCAAGACTGCCTGATTGGTTGACATGGGGTTGGCATCTTATGTTCTTTTTTTTTTTTTTTAAAGGATATTATTTATTTATTAACAGAGAGAGAGAGAGAGAGAGATCACAAGGAGGATGAGAGGCAGGCAGAGAGAGAGAAGGGGAGGCATGCTCCCCGCTGAGCAGAGAGCCTGATGTAGGGCTCGATTCTAGGACCCTAAGACCATGACCTGAGCCAAAGGCAGAGAGTTAACCCACTGAGCCAGCCAGGCGCCCCTCCTATTTTCTTATGATTGCTGGTATTTCCTTGGTGGTGGTTGTGATCTCTCCTTCTTGATTCATGATTTTATTTATTTGGGTCCTTTCTGTGCTCTTTTTGAGACATCTGACCAAGTATGTATCAATCTTACTAATTCCTTCAAAGAAGCAGCTCCTAGTTTCATTGATTTGTTCTACTATTCTCTTAGTTTCTACTTCATTGATTTCTGCTCTAATCTTTATTATTTCTCTTCTCCTTCTGGGTTTAGGCTTTCTATGCTACTCTTTCTCTAGCTCCTTTAGGTGTAGGGTTAGGTTATGTATTTGAGACCTTTCTTGGTTCTTGAGAAATGCTTGTAGTGCTATGTACTTCCCTCCTAGTACCACCTTTGCTGCATCCCAGAGATATTGAATGGTTGTGTTTTCATTCTCCTGTGTTTCCATGAATTTTTAAAATTCATCTTGAATTTACTGGTTTACCCACTCATTCTTTAGTTGGATGCTCTCTAGCCTCCACGTATTTGAGTTCCTTCCACATTTCCTCTTGAAATTGAGTTTCATTTTCAAAGCACTGTGGTCTGAAAATATGCAGGGAATGATCCCAATCTTTGGGGATGAGAATGAACATGCGGCCTCCCTATTTCTGGCCCTGGAGCTGAGAGCTTGGGTACCCACTCCTTAGTGTGCCCTCACAGAAAAGTCGTCTATCCTTTGTGTCTCGCTGGTCTCTGTCTGCACTCTTCTCATGGGACCTGTGACCAAGCATTTCTGTGTCTGGCACATGACCCTGTTTGGAGTCTCCAAACCCAGCAGACTCCTGCAGCATGCTCTGACACCACTCTTCCGGGGGGAGGAAGGGGTCTCTCCCCAGTTATGCTGCTTCTTGGGCCTCTTTCCATAGAGCACTGGCCAGACAGTGCTGGGGATCACAGTTTATGGCAACCTCCAGCTTAGAGCCCACTCCTGGGCTCACTCTTTGTGGCCGGCTTCCTTGCTCTGAAACCTGGGAGCTCTGCTGCCCTCAAGTGCTCCTGGTCTCCCTGGGACCCTGAGGATCCTGAGACCACACTGTCCCATCAAGGGTTCCACCCCCTGCCCGGATGAGCGACATCCCTCACCAGAGCAGACCTCCAAAAGTTCCGATTTTGTGCTCTGCTGCCCCCAGCACTTGGCAGTAGCTGGCTGACAGAGGCTCCCTGCCCCCAGGGTTTATCTTCCCGCCTGTCAGGTTAGACTCACTTTTCTCTACATCCTACTTTGTGGAAAGTGGTTGCTTTTCTGTTTGTAGAGTTGCTGCTATTCTTTTCTTGGACCTATGCTTGAATTGCAGGTGTTCAGAATGGTTTGATAGCTCTCTAGCTGAATTGCTTGTGCCAGATGAAATGAAGGTGTCCTACTCCTCTGCTAACGTGGACACTCTCTCTCTTCTTCTTTCTCTAGATTGCTTTGGGTACGGTGGACATGTTTACACTATTAACTCTTCCAGTTAATGAGCATGGCGTATGCTTCCATTTATTTGTGTCATCTTCCAGATTTTTGGCCAATACATTCACCCACCAACACGCACAAATTTTTCCTTCCTTTTACACCATGTGTTCATGGTCTTCCTCATTCTTGGTTACTTTTATTCCTAGATTTATTTATTTATTTATTTATTTATTTATTGCTTGATGCAATTGTCAATAGCATTATTTTCTTAATCTCTTTCTGAAAGTTGGTCATCAGTATACAGAAATACAAGTCAGGGCACCTGGGTGGCTCAGTTGGTTAAGTGTCTGCCTTCAGGTCAGGTCAATGAATCTGGGGTTCTGGGATGAGTCTGGCATTGGGCTCCCTGCTCAGCAGGGTGTCTGCTTTTCCCTGACTCTCTGTTGCTCTCCCTGCTTGTGCTCTCTCTTTCTTTCTGTCTCTCTCTGTGTCAAATACATACATTCTTTTAAAAAAGGAAATGTAACATGTCTCTCTATATTGACTTTGTATCCTGCAGCTTTACTGAATTTATTTATTCTAATTTATTCAAATTTGTTTATTTGTTAATAAAAATTTATTTTTTATGGACTCCTTAGGGGTTTCTACATATAGTATCATGTCATCTGCAAATAGTGACCATTTTCTTTTCCTATTTAGATTTCATATCTTTATTTATTTTTTATTTCATTTCAGCGTAACAGAATTCATTGTTTGTGCACCACACCCAGTGCTCCACGCAATATGTGCCCTCCATAATACCCACCACCTGGCTCCCCCAACCTCCCACCCCCCCACACCCCTTCAAAACCCTCAGATTGTTTTTCAGAGTTCATAGTCATGGTTCATCTCCCCTTCCAATTTCCCTCAACTCCCTTCACCTCTCCATTTCCCCATGTCCTCCATGTTATTTGTTATGCTCCACAAATAAGTGAAACCATATGATAATTGACTCTCTCTGCTTGACTTTTTCACTCAGCATAATCTCTTCCAGTCCTGTCCATGTTGCTACAAAAGTTGGGTATTCATCCTTTCTGATGGAGGCATAATACTCCATAGTGTATATGGACCACATCTTCCTTATCCATTCATCCGTTGAAGGGCATCTTGGTTCTTTCCACAGTTTGGCGAACGTGGCCATTGCTGCTATAAACATTGGGGTACAGGTAGCCCTTCTTTTCACTACATCTGTATTTTTGGGGTAAATACCCAGTAGTGCAATTGCAGGGTCATAGGGAAGCTCTATTTTTAAATTTCTTAAGGAATCTCCACACTGTTCTCCAAAGTGGCTGCACCAACTTCATTCCCACCAACAGTGTAAGAGGGATCCCCTTTCTCCACATCCTCTCCAACACACGTTGTTTCCTGTCTTCTTAATTTTGGCCATTCTAACTGGTGTCAGGTGGTATCGCAATGTGGTTTTAATTTCAATTTCCCTGATGGCTAGTGATGATGAACATTTTTTCATGTGTCTGATAGCCATTTGTATGTCTTCATTGGAGAAGTGTCTGTTCATGTCTTCCGCCCATTGTTTGACATGATTATCTGTTTTGTGTGTGTTGAGTTTAAGTTCTTTGTAGATCGTAGATGTCAAGCTTTTGTCTGTACTGTCATTTGCAAATATCTTCTCCCATTCTGTGGGTTGCCTCTTTGTTTTGTTGACTGTTTCCTTTGCTGTGAGAAGCTTTTGATCTTGATGAAGTCCCAAAAGTTCATTTTCACTTTTGTTTCCTTTGCCTTTGGAGACATATCTTGAAAGAAGTTGCTGTGGTTGATATCGAAGAGGTTACTACCTATGTTCTCCTCTAGGATTCTGATGGATTCCTGTCTCATGTCGAGGTCTTTTTATCCATTTCGAGTTTATCTTTGTGTACGGTGTAAGAGAATGGTCGAGTTTCATTCTTCTACATATAGCTGTCCAGTTTTCCCAGCACCATTTATTGAAGAGATTGTCTTTTTTCCACTATATATTTTTTCCCACTTTGTTAAAGATTATTTGACCATAGAGTCGAGGGTCCATATCTGGGCTCTCTACTCTGTTCCACTGGTCTACATGTCTGTTTTTATGCCAGTACCATGCTGTCTTGGTGATCCCAGCTTTGTTTTTATTTATTTATTTTGACTAAATGGTTTGACTAGGGCTTTCAATACAATGAAGAATGAAAGTGGTAAGAGTGGGCATCTGTATCTTGTTCTTGCTGGTAGTGGGAAAGTTTTCAGCATTTCACCCTCTAGTATAACGTCAGCTGTGGGTTTTTCATATAGGACCTTTGGTTGAGGTGTGTTCCCTCAGTACTCAGATGGTTTAGAGTCTTTATCATAAATGCATATCGAATCTTGTCAAGTGTTCTTTCTGCATCTATTATAACAATCCTAGGATTTTTATCTTTTATTTTGTTAAGGTGGTGTGTGCTATTGGTGGAATTGCAAGTGTGGAATCATCCTTGCATCCCTGGAATAAATCCCACTGGATCATGTTGCGTGATTTTCCTGAGGGATTGTTGAATTGATATTGCCAATAATTTATTGAGGATTTTGCATCTATGTTCATGAGGAATATTGGCCTTTCCTTTTCTTGCAGTATCCTTGTCTTGTTTTGGTAGCAGGGTACTGCTGCCTTCATGAAATGAGTTTGGACATATGTCCTTCTCTCCTTTTTAAAAAACAGTTTGGGAAGGGTTGGTATTAATTCTTCTTCTACCATCTGGTTGAACTCCTCAGTGAAACTATCTGGTCTTGGGCATTTGTTTTCTGAGAGGGTTTGATCATCAAATCAATCTTTTTACTAATGTTCAGTCTGTTCAGATTTTTTTTTCCCTTCGTGGTGCATTCTAGGTTGTTGTTAGGAACTTTTCCATTTCTTCTAGGTTGTCCAAAGTATTGGCCTCTACTTGGTCATAGTACTCTCAATGATCCTTTGTATTTTTGTGATATTCATTGTAATAGCACAAATTTCTTTTTTTTTAAGTTTTTCACATTTTTAATTTAAATTCAGTTAGCCAATTTTGGTTAATGACTCATTGACCAAATGGTCAATGACTCATTAACCAAATGGTCAATGACTCATTAGTTGCATGTAACACCCAGGGTTCATCACCATATGTCCCCTCCTTAATACCCATTATGCAACTACCCTGCCCCCCAACCTACCACTCTTCCAGTTCATTTCCTGTGGTTAAGAGTCTCTCATGGTTTGTCTCCCTCTCTGATTTCTTCCCATTCAGTTTCCCCTCCCTTCCCCTGTGGTCCTCCACACTATTTCTTGTGTTTCACATATGAGTGACACCATATGATTATTTTCATTCTCTGCTTCATTGATTTCATTTAGTATAACCCCCTCCAGTTCCATCCATGTTGATGCAAATCGTGGGCATTCATCCCTTCTGATGGCTGAGTAAAATTCTATGGTATGTATATACCATATCTTCTTTATCCATTCCTCTGTTGAAGGACATCTCAGCTCCTTCCACAGCTTGGCTCTTTTGGACATTGCTGTCATGAACATTGGGGAGCATGTCTTCATTTTACTGCATCTGTATCTTTGGGGTAAATATCCAGGAGTGCAATTGCTGTGTCGTAGGGTGCTCTACTTTTAACTTTTTTGAGGAATCTCCATGCTGTTTTCCATGGTGACTGTACCACTTTGCATTCCCACCAAGAGTGTAAGAGGGTTCCCCTTTCTTCACATCCTCTCCAACAGTTGTTGTTTCCTGTCCTGTTAATTTTAGCCATTCTAACTGCTGGAAGGTGGTATCTCATTATGGTTTTGAATTCCCTGATGACAATTGATGTGGAGCATTTTTGCATGGACTGTTGGCCATTTGTGTGTCTTCTGCCCATTTCTTGGGTGGTTTCATTGTTTCTTGGGTGTTGAGTTTGAGCAGTTCTTTGTAGATCTTGGATACCAGACCTTTATCTGTCATGCCATTTGCAAATATCTTCTCCCATTCTGTAGGTTGCCCTATGGTTTTGTTAATTGTTTCCTTTGTTGTGCAGAAGCTTTTTACCTTGATCAAGTCCCAGTAGTTCATTTTTCCTTTTGTTTCCCTGGCCTTTAGAGACATGTCTTGCAAGAAGTTGCAGTGCCCATCTAGGGCACTGTGTTCTCATCTATGGATTCTCTATGCTGTGTTCTCATCTAGGATTTTGATGTGAGACAGGAGTCAACTATCTTTCTTTCCTCATTGTCTTTGAGCCCTCTCTCTTTTTTGGTGAGTCTAGCTAAAAGTTTGTCCATTTGAATTATCTTTCCAACAAATACAAATATTTTTTGAAGCATAGACTAAGTGTTGCCAAAATGTTTTATAATTCAATACAACTCAGTCTGAATTATTAATATTATGTAAAGAATTTCAATTGGTGAGAGGTGCTACTCAATTTGAGAAGCTAAACAATTGCTTACAACATAGATTATGGTGCTAAAATAAATCAAAAGTGCTTCAGAAATGCTTCTTTTGGAAATTATCTCCATTTTCGTATAGTTTTTTTGAGGTAATCAGTTTACCATGCATTCCATTTGAGGATTCTAAACTAGGATACAGAGAACAATGAAGACTTTTCCTGTAAAACCATCTGCTAACTTAAGGCTTAAGAAATATCTCTACTAGAAACATTTTAGGACAGGGAGAGAAGTAGCCATATTTTCAATTTACATTCAGTATCTCCCCTATTACTTAAATAATACACTGTTAATAGTCTCAAGTTCCCAGAACATGTTCATGAGTTGATTAGAAACAAAAAAAGTGGGAAGAAAATAGGGATCCCTGGAATTACAAATGATAAATATACATCCATTGGCAATAGTGAGATTCTGGCAGGAATAACAGAAAATAAAAAGTAAGTAACTAAATGGACATCAGTTTAAGGTTACATAACTTATATTACATAGTATATAATATATATTATAGCATATAACATATACAATAACATATAATATCAGTTTAAAGTCAAATAATATATACTTAAAAGGCTCCCAAGAATACATTTACTTAATAAGCAGTAAAAAAATATAATGAATGCTGAAAATACACACTCTGATGGATGAACATTAAGGACAGGGCAATGGAGAAGTCTATGTTCTAGAAATGATTTTAAAAATAGTAGCTGTCATGAGGTACAGCCTGTGAAATTATAATTAAATCAAATAAATCTAGGAGAGTAAAAGAACAAAGAAATGTCCAAATAAGTTAATTTCTCTATTACCCTTAAATATTTTTATGGATTTAATTCTGTATCATTGTACTAAGGGAATGGTATCAGATAACTTTTTATTTACTTTTAAGTCCATTCCTAGATTGCCTATATTACCAGGAACTATGCCAAACTGCCTTTGTGTTTTCATAGAATGATAATACCTGAAGCTAGAAAATGCCAGAATGGGGGCACCTAGGTGGCTCAGTGGGTTAAGCCTCTGCCTTAGGCTCAGGTCATGATCTCAGGGTCCAAGGATGGAGCCCTGCTTCAGGCTCTCTGCTCAGCAGGGATCAGGTTCTCTGCTCAGCGGGGTGCCTGATCGCCCCCCAACCCCACGCCCGTCCATCTGCCTGCCTCTCTGCCTACTTGTGATCTCTTTCTCTGACAAATAAATAAATAAAATCTTTGAAAAAAAAAAGAAATTGCAGAATGTTCATTTTTTCATCTCCTTGACAAAAACACTTAACTCTTTCCTATTTTAAAAAAACACTATGTAACATATGCACCTAATACTTAATATTTACATCAGGAATATTCACCTTTTCTTCCAACTAAATAAGTAAATTTTAAAACTTGTGTTTCCTGCCATCACCTGATGTAGTCTCTATCATTCTTCCTTATATAGAAATTAAAGTAAAAATATCCAAAACTTGGACAACTAAGATTTCAAGGTAACCTATTAGTCAACACATCTAGAAAACCATGAGAGGTAAAATTCAACTAAGCTAATATATACTGAAATATGTTTTCTTCGAATCATGAAAGAAATACAAATTAATGTATCTTCTTGTATTTTTGCTAAGAAGAGTAAAAAGATTTGAAAGGAAACAGTTTATTCTGACATGGATACAATGAAATAGTGCTTTCTATAATTAGGTAAAGAATATGATGCAACATTTCTAGAGAGTGATATGTAAAATGGGGATTACTAAAGTTCACATTCACTGAGAAAGTAATTCTACTTCTAGGAAACTAGTCTAAGACAAATTAATTAGGGCTATTATCTGTTTCTTTTTTTTTTTTTTTTTACAAATGGAAGTTGAATCCAGGGTTGTATATGGTAGGAAAATGTAGAAATTGGGAAAAGTCCAGAAATTAGGAGCTGGATATATTTTTGCTGTGAGAAGTAATTAATGAATTCGGTAGTTTCAGGATATAAAATCATGAAAACTCATTTGTGTTTCAAGATGCTAACAATGAGGGGTGCCTGGGTGGCTCAGTGGGTTGGGCCTCCGCCTTCGGCTCAGGTCATGATCTCGGGGTCCTGGGATCGGGTCCCGCATCGGGCTCTCTGCTTGGTGGGGAGTCTGCTTCCCCCTCTCTCTCTCATTGTCTGCCTCTCTGCCTACTTGTGATCTCTGTCAAATAAATAAATAAATAATCAAAAAAAGATGCTAACAATGAAATATCTAAAGCAGGAAGAAAGCATTTCCATTTAGAACAGCATCAAACAAAATAAAATACTTATGAATAAATTTTACTAAGGAGGTGAAAAATCTGTACCCCATAAACTATAAGACTCTGAGGAGAGAAATTAAAAAGACACAAACAAATGGAAATTCTATATTCAAGGATCAGAACAATTAGTATCATTATAATATCCATACCACACAAAAACTGTAAAGCGAGACAAAGAAGGGCATTATTTAGTAATAAAGGGGAAAATTCAACAAGATATAATAATTGTAAATATTTATGCACCCCACATGGGAGCATTTAGATATATAAAACAATTAATAATAAACATAGAGGAACTAATTGAAAATAACAATAGTAGGGGACTTTAACACCCCACTTACATTGATAGATAGTTCATCTAAACAGAAAATAAACACATAAATAATGCCTTTGAATGACCCATTGGACCAAGTGGACTTAACAGATATATTCAGGACATTCTATCAGAAACAGCAGAATCCACATTCTTTTCAAGTACACATGGAACATTCTCCACAATACATCACATATTACGCCACAAGACAAATCTTAAAAAAGATTTCTGACCACAACACTACAACAATTTATAACTAGAAATCAATCACAAGAAAAAATCTGGAAAGATGACAAATGCATGTTGGTTAAATAGCATGCTATTAAGCAATGAATGGGCCAACCAAAAACTCAAAGAAATAAAAAATTACATGAAGACAAAGGAAAATGAAAACACAGTGGTCCAAAATCTTTAGGATGTAGCAAAAGTAATTCTAGCATGGAAGTTTATGGCAATACAAGCCAACCTGAAGAAGAAGGAAAAAAAATGTCTCAAACAACCTGACCTTAGACCTAAAGGAGATTGAAGAAGAATAAACAGAGCCCAAAGCCAGCAGAAGGAAAGAATTAATAAAGATTAGAAGAGAAATAAATGATACAGAAAGAACAACAACAACAAAATCAGATCAATAAAACTAGGAGCTGGTTCTTTGAAAAAATTAATAAAAGTGATAAAACTTCAGCTAGACTTATCAAAAAGAAAAAAAGAAAACACATATTAGTACTATTATAGTTGGGGACTTTAACACTGCACTCATATCAAGGGACAGATCATCCAAACAGAAAAATCAGCAAGGAAACAATGACTTTGAATGACACATGGACCAGATGGATTTAAGAGAAAAATTCAGAAAATTCCATCCTAAAACAGAATACATGTTCTTTTCAAGTACACATGGAAAATTCTCCAGAATAAATCACATATTAGGCCACAAAACACTCATGATGAATTTGAAAAGATCAGAGTCATACCATGCATCTTTTCTGACCACAACACTGTAACACTAGATATCAACTACAGGACAAAATCTGGAAAGACTACAAGTACATGTAGGTTAAGTAACATGCTACTAAACAAAGAATGGGTCAACCAAAAAATGAAAGAAGACATTATAAAATTACATGAAGACAAATAAAAAAGAAAATGCAGTGGTCCAAATCAAGATGCAACAAAGCAATTATAAGTCAAGTTTATCACAATACAAGCCAACCTCAAGAAACAAACAAACAATAAATAAATAAATAAATGATTTCAAATAACCTAGCCTTACATCCAAAGGAGCTAGAAAAAGAACAAAACCCAAAACCAGTAGAAGGATAGAAATAATGAATATTAGTGCAGAAATGAAGGATATAAAAACAGCAACAACAAAAGAAAACCAGGACCTAGTTTTTGAAAAGATAACAAAATTGATAAACTTTTAGCTAGATTCATTAAAAAAAAACCTCAAAATCACAAATGAAGAGAAATAGTAACATACCAAAGAAATACTAACAATTGTATGAGAATATTAGGAAAAATAATATGCCAACAAATTGGACAACCTTGAAGAAATGGATACATTCATAGAAACATACAAACTACCAAAGCTGATGCAGAAAGAAATATAAAATTTGCACAGATTGATTACCAGCAAGGATATTGAATCAGTAATCTAAAAATTCCCAACAAACCAAAGTCCTGGACGAGACACAGTCACAGGATAATTCTACCGAACATTTAAGGAAGAGATAATACCTATTCTTCTCAAACAACTAAAAAAAAAAAAAAAAAAAATGAAGAGGAAGGAATATTTCCAAGTTCAATAAGGCTAGCATTATTCTCATACCAAAACCAGATAAAGACACCACAAAAAATAAATAAATAAACTACAGACCAGTATCTCTGATGAACATAGATGTAAAAACTGTCAACAAAATAATAGCAAATCAAATCTGACAATAGAGTAAAAAAAAAAAAAAATCACTTACTGTTTCAACCAGGATTTACTTCTGGGATGCAAGTGCAGTTCAATTATTTGCAAATCAATCCATGTGATTCGTCACATCAGTAAGGTAAGGATAAAAACCATAGGATCATTTCAATAGATGTAGAAAAAACATTTGACAACGTGTGACATTCATTCATCATTCATGATAAAAGCCTTCAAAAAATATGTTTAGAAAGAACATACCTCAACATAATAAAAGCCTTATATGAAAACCCCACAGCTAACATATACTCAATAGGAAAAAAAATAAGAGCTTCCCCCTTAAAATCAAGAACAAAACTCTTACCATTTTTATTCAAAATAGCACTGGAAGTCTTAGCCACAATAATGAGACAACAAAAAGAAATAAAAGCCATCCAAATTCAAAAGAAAGAATAAAATTTTCATTATTTTCAGATGACATGATACTATATATAACCAAAAGTCTCCACCAAAAAAAAAAAAACCTATTAGAACTGATAAATGAATTCAGTAAAGTCGCGGGGTACAAAATCAATGTACAGGAATCCATTGCATTTCTCTACACTAATAATGAAGCAGCAGCAGAGAAATTTATAAAACAATCCCATTTATAATTGCACCAAAAGTGATAAAATACTGGGGGGGGGGGGGGGCTTAACAAAAGAAATTAAAAAACTATACTCTGAAAACTATAAAATACTCATAAAAAATTAAAGATGACACAAAGAAATGGAAAGACATTTCATGTTCATGGACTAGAAGAACAAATACTGTTTAAAATGTCCATACCAACCCAAAGCAATCCAAAGGTTTAATGGAATCCCTATCGAAATACCAATAGCGTTTTCCACATGACAACAATCATAAAATTTGGAACTACAAAAGATGTTGAATAGTCAAAGAAATCTTGAAAAAGAAAAAGCTAGAGATATCACAATCCCAAATTCAAGTTTTATTACAAGCCTGTAGTAATCAAAACAGTATGGTACTGGCACAAACACTAGGTATTTACCCGAAGGATATAAAAACAATGATTTGAAGGGATACATGCAACCTGGTATTTACAGAAGCATTATCAACAATAGCCAACTTATGGAAAGAGTCCAAATGTCAACTGACTAATGAATGATGAAGACGTGGTATATTCACACATACATACAATACAATGGAATACTACTCAGACATGAAAAAGACTGAAATCCTGCCATCTCCAACAACATGGGTGGAGCTAGAGAGTATTATACCAAATAAAATAACTCAGAGAAAGACAAACACCATATGATCAATTGTATGTGAAATTTAACATACAAAACAAATGAATATAGGGGAAGAGGTGGGGGAAGAGAAGGAAACAACCCATGAGAATACTGAAAGAACAAACTGAGGGTTGATGTATGGGAGATGGGTGGGGGATGGGCCAGGTGGGTGATGGCTATTAAGGAAGGCACTTGTGATAAGCACTGGGAGATGTATATAGGTGATGAATCAATAAATTCTATTTCTGAAACCAATACTACACTATATGTTAACTAACTAGAATTTAAATAAAAATTTGAATGAAAATAAAAAAGATATGGAAGCAACTCAAGTGTCTATCAGCTGATGAAGGCCTAAAGAAGATGGGGGTGGAGCACTTTTTCATTTGTCTGTTGGCCATCTGGATGTCTTCTTTGCAGAAATGTCTGTTCATGTCCTCTGCCCATTTCTTGATTGGATTGTTTGTTCTTTGGGTACTGAGTTTGCTAAGTTCCTTATAGATTTTGGACACCAGCCCTTTATCTGATATGTCGTTTGCAAATATCTTCTCCCATTCTGTCAGTTGTCTTTTGGTTTGGTTAACTCTTTCCTTTGCTGTGCAAAAGCTTTTGATCTTCATGAAATCCCAATAGTTCATTTTTGCCCTTGCTTCCCTTGCCTTTGACGATGTTCCTAGGAAGATGTTGCTGCGGCTGAGGTCAAAGATGTTGCTGCCTGTGTTCTCCTCAAGGATTTTGATGGATTCCTTTCTCACATTGAGGTCCTTCATCCATTTTGAGTCTATTTTCATGTGTGGTGTAAGGAAGTGGTCCAATTTCATTTTTCTGCATGTGGCTGTCCAATTTTCCCAGCACCATTTATTGAAGAGGCTGTCTTTTTTCCATTGGACATTCTTTCCTGCTTTGTTGAAGATTAGTTGACCATAGACTTGAGGGTCTATTCTGGGCTCTCTATTCTGTTCCATTGATCTATGTGTCTGTTTTTGTGCCAGTACCATGCTGTCTTGATGATGACAGCTTTGTAATAGAGCTTGAAGTCCGGAATTGTGATGCCACCAACTTTGGCTTTCTTTTTCAATATTCCTTTGGCTATTCGAGGTCTTTTCTGGTTCCATATAAATTTTAGGATTATTTGTTCCATTTCTTTGAAAAAAAGGATGGTATTTTGATAGGGATTGCATTAAATATGTAGATTGCTTTAGGTACCATAGACATTTTCACAATATTTATTCTTCCAATCCATGAGCATGGAACATTTTTCCATTTCTTTGTGTCTTCCTCAATTTCTTTCATGAGTACTTTATAGTTTTCTGCATATAGATTCTTAGCCTCTTTGGTTAGGTTTATTCCTAGGTATCTTATAGTTTTGGGTACAATTATAAATGGGATTGACTCCTTAATTTCTCTTTCTTCTGTCTTGTTGTTGGTGTACAGAAATGCAACTGATTTCTGTGCATTGATTTTATATCCTGATACTTTACTGAATTCCTGTACAAGTTCTAGCAGTTTTGCAGTAGAGTCTTTTGGGTTTTTCACATATAGTATCATATCATCTGCAAAGAGTGATAGTTTGCTGATTTGGATGCCTTTAATTTCTTTTTGTTGTCTGATTGCTGAGGCTTAGACTTCTAGTACTATGTTGAAGAGCAGTGGTGATAATGGACATCCCTGCCCTGTTCCTGACCTTAACTGAAAAGTTTTCAGTTTTTCTCCATTGAGAATGATATTTGCGGTGGGTTTTTCATAGATGGCTTTGATAATACTGAGGTATGTGCCCTCTGTCCCTACACTTTGAAGAGTTTGTTTTTTTGTTTTTTGGGGTTTTTTTTTGTTTTAATTTTATTTATTTATTTGAGAGAGAGAGAGAGCATGAAAGGGGGGAAGGTCAGAGGGAGAAGCGGACTCCCCATGGAGCTGGGTGCCCGATGCGGGACTCGATCCCAGGACTCCAGGATCATGACCTGAGCCGAAGGCAGTCGCTTAACCAACTGAGCCACCCAGGCACCCCACTTTGAAGAGTTTTGATCAGGAAGGGATGCTGTACTTTGTCAAATGCTTTTTCAGCATCTATTGAGAGTATCATGTGGTTCTTGTTCTTTCTTTTATTAATGTGTTGTATCACACTGATTGATTTGCAGATGTTGAACCAACCTTACAATGCTGGAATTTTTAAAAATGTGACAAAAACAGTGAAAGACAGATTAAGTAATCTTCAGACAAGCAAAATGTGAAGAAATTCTTTTCAAGCAGTACTTTCCTGCGGGGGGGAAAAAAATCTTAAGGCAGTATTTTTTAAGCCTAAAAGAAAATTATATAGTTCAGAAACGTGGCTCTCTCTAAAGAAGGATAGAAATACCATGCTAACACTAATCAAAAGAAAAGGGAGGAGCTATACTAACTTCAGAAGAAGCCAACTTCAGGGCAAGGAAAAAAAATTATCAAGAATAAAGTTAATGAATAAATAAAATCTTAAAAAAAACACACACACATGAAAAGGGGCATCTGGGTGGCTCTGTGGGTGGAGCCTCTGCCTTCGGCTCCGTTCAGGGTCTCGGGGTTCTGGGATCCAGCCCCACATTGGGCTCTCTGCTCGACAGGGAGCCTGCTTCTCCCTCTCTCTCTGCCTGCCTCCCTGCCTATTTGTGATCTCTGTCAAATGAATAAATAAAATCTTTTAAAAAAAAGAATAAAGTTAAAAGAGTAAGGTGGAGGACTATATAATGATGTGCACATCTCACAAAATTGTGATTTTTTTTTCTTTAGCAAAATCCCATTATCAGATTTAAAATTGTGTCAGTTCTTTTGTATCTAATGTCATTTCATGTGGTAGCTTATCATTTGTCTCAAAATGCCTATTTAAGGTAGTGTGTTCAAATTAAATACATTTGGGGGTGCCTGGGTGGCTCAGTGTTAAAGCCTCTGCCTTCAGCTCAGATCATGATCCCAGGGTCCTGGGATCGAGCCCTGAATTGGGCTCTCTTCTCATTGGGGAGTCGGCTTCCCTTCTTCTCTCTCTCTGCCTGCCTCTGCCTACTTGTGATCTCTGTCTGTCAAATAAAATAAATAATGTCTTTTTTTAAAAAAATTACACACATTGGATTGGTTGCTCTGTTTCTGAGGTCTTTGTTAACCTAGAATTTCTTCTGTTCAAATCCTTTCTCTTTTTTCACATGCTGTCACATTGCAAAAACCATGTAAATTGTCCAATGGTACAGACTACGTTCTTGATTTATCTGTCTCCTTTCTTTGATGTTATTTAAATTGTTGGAGGAGTTATTTTTCCTTAAAAATTGGAACTATTATCTAGAAGGCTGAATAAATTCAGGTTCAACATTAGGAATAATGCTTCTAAAAGGTATAAAATATCTGGATGTCTCACTTTCAATAATCATAAGATTGACCATTGATGTTCTAGATAACAGCCTAATTCCTCCTTTATAAAGTTCCCCATCATTTTTTTTTCCTTTAATTGTTTACCACTCTGCCTAAAACAATTATTTTATTAAAAAGTGCAAAATGGCAATGTTCTAATTCTGGTACTTCCTCCTCATTTATTAAATTCTTCTCTAAAAAAAAAACGCTTTTCATCATTAGCTAAGAGTATTTGATTACGGGGCGCCTGGGTGGCTCAATGGGTTAAAGCCTCTGCCTTTCGCTCAGGTCATGATCCCAGTGTTCTGGGATCGAGCCCCGCATCGGGCTCTCTGCTTGGCGGGAAGCCTGCTTCCTCCCCTCTCTCTCTCTGCCTGCCTCTCTCCCTACTTGAGATCTCTATCTGTCAAATAAATAAATAAAATCTTTTAAAAAAAAAGAGTATTTGATTACACTAAAATACAGTTAATAGGAGATCAGCAGGGAAAATATTAAATTTTCCTTTCATTGCTAATTCCAGAGTAAGGAAGTGGTGTTCTAAATACCCAGGTGGTAATCAATAAAGTTTTTGTTTGTGTTCTATCTTATTGTTATTGTTGTTTGGCTATATCTTCTCTTTAAGTATGCTTATTAACTTATTTTTAAAATATATACTCATTTATATTAATGCATAGAATCTGATTTTATTTTTATTGTATGAGTTTTCCCATCTTATTCAGCAGGAGTTCCTTTGTTTTGATCTCAAAGTCCTTTGGATATAAAATGATCAAGATTTTATTATTATTTTCTTTCTTATACAAATATCACAGACCCACCCTGAATATTTCTTTTTTTTTTTTTATTTTATTTATTTGACAGAGGTCACAAGTGGGCAGAGAGGCAGGCAGAGAGAGGAGGAAGCAGGCCCCCCGCTAAGCAGAGAGCCCAATACGGGGCTCGATCCCAGGACCCTGGGATCATGACCTGAGCCGAAGGCAGAGGCTTTAACCCACTGAGCCACCTAGGTGCTCCCCACCCTGAGCATTTCTTATACCAGCCCTGGAATCAGCCAGGTACAATTTCAAATGTACCAGGTGTTGTAGCATTTCAGAAGTCACAGTTTTAGGAACAGGAACTGGACTGTCATTTTTTTTCCTCTATTTTTGAACAGAATTAGGATGGATGGATGGATGGTGGAAAGGCAGACAGACAGATACCTGATAAACATATGTGCAACATTTTTTCAGATATAGAAACCCTCATCAGCAAATTACAGTTTTTATAGTTTAATGAATTAACATGACTAGAAAGCAACTTTTGTCAAAGTTATAAAAAGTACACTGTAGCCTTCACAGAAAAGACAGGGAAGAGAAACACCAATAGAGAAGACAACTTTGGAGGTGATCTTGAGTTTGGTGTTCACAGGAAAGGGAGTCTTACCTAATTTGCCAGTGTTGATGACAAGTGTAAATCCCAAATGGAGGTATAGGCAATTTTAGGCAAGAGACTGGGAAGATTCCATAACTTGCAGCAAAATTATACCGTAATCTATTGCCATTAACATTTGATTTACAGAAGTCCTTTTGTTGTGAGTCTCCTTTTTAGTGACCTTCTGATGCCGCCTATACATGCAGATTATTAGACAGACTTTAGCTTCTGGCACTTACTTTATTTCTGTGAATACAATTTTTCCCTTGAAAAAAAAATGTGACCTTTTAAGATATGTGGCTTGTCTGTAGCTCGACTAAGAGAAAGAATATACTGATCATGCCAATATGGTATTCACAATCCCTTCCACTTTTTTTGTTGTTGTTTAAAATCAATGATTTAGTATTCTGGTACCTTAGTCTGAAGCATATTTTAGTTAGCATTAGTCATTTTCTCAGCTGTAGTCAGTCCTGGGTCTTTACAATAGCAAGTCTTCAAAGAAAGTTTGCTAGATAATAGCAAGCATTAATGACAGCAAGATTTCAAAGAAAGGACGAGTTAATAGCAATGCCTTAAAGAAAAAAAAAGCCATTCTTTCCTCAGATCAGAGCTTTCTAACCCTTTCAAGAAGTCTGAATACAGTTAGAGCAGACAGAAACACAGTCTGAAAGGACCAGCTTCAAATAAAACATTCTGGAAAATCTCTTGTTTCATAACAGAAATTCAAGTTTATTTGATGTGCTTTTTCATAATAAGGCTTTTATTTATTGAGTGCTCAGTAAACGCCAGATGCTCTGTAAGTGCTTCATGCCTGTGTTCCTACCCAGTTTTCTGAATTCAGCAAACCGAGACTCTGAAAGGTTAAGTAATAGACACTCTCCATGACAGGTCAGGACTTGAATCCAGCCTATTGGACACCATAAACTCTTAAACATCCCTCTTTAGAATAATGTACCAAGTTTATACTAGAGTTTTCCAGACTCTTGAGGCCCCTGCCATCAAAGACATATATAATTACCTCATTTTTAGAAGCTTGCCATAAATCTCTAAATTATCAATCCTCTGCCCCATCCAAAGGAATCTGGAATAGTTGATCCAGTGTGTTCTCAAAGAATAATTATTTTTAGCAAAGATTCCTGGTGATTATAATGCATGGAGTTAGGGGCTCACTTGAAGAAACCATATGCATGTAGATTTTCTTCCATTTATTTCTGTATCAGCTCAGCTCCCTATCTTAACTTTTTCTTGTCGAGGAAAAATTCAAACTGCTCTATCCTGAGACAAGTCCTATCTGACCCCAGAGGTGGCTGAAGTGGTAAGAAAGAAACAGAATGAATAGCACTGAGGCCCAGCTCCATGGGTCTCCCTTGCTCCTCAGGCAAGACCAGTGACAAGTGGTTGGTGGCAAGTTTATTTGAAAACTTTGCCCCAAAGATACAGATGTAGTGAAAAGAAGGGTCATCTGTACCCCCAATGTTCATAGCAGCAATGGCCACAGTCGTCAAACTATGGAAAGAACCAAGATGCCCTTCAATGGATGAATGGATAAGGAAGATGTGGTCCATATACACTATGGAGTATTATGCCTCCATCAGAAAGAATGAATACCTGGGGCACCAGGGTGGCTCAGTGGGTTAAATCCTCTGCCTTCGGCTCTGGTCATGATCCCAGGGTTCTGGGATTGAGCCCCACATTGGGCTGTCTGCTCAGCCAGGGAGCCTGCTTCCTCCTCTCTCTCTGCCTGCCTCTCTGCATACTTGTGATCTCTGTCTGTCAAATAAATAAATAAAATCTTTTTTTAAAAAAAAAGAAAGGATGAATACCCAATTTTTTATCAACATGGATGGGACTGGAAGAGATTATGCTGAGTGAAATAAGTCAAGCATAGAGAGTCAATTATCATATGGTTTCACTTATTTGTGGAGCATAAGAAATAACACAGAGGACATGGGGAGATGGAGAGGAGAAGGGAGTGGGGGGAATTTGGAGGGGGAGACAAACCATGAGAGACTATGGACTCTGAAAAACAACCTGAGGGTTTTGAGGAACAGGGGGTGGGAGGTTGGGTGAGCCTGGTGGTGAGTATTATGAAGGGCACGTATTGCATGGAGCACTGGGTGTGGTGCATAAACAATGAATTCTGTTACACTGAAAGGAAATTTAAAAAATAAAAAATTAAAAAAACAAACAAACCAAAAAAATCTTTGCCTGTCGTGGCAGGCACAATGCCTTCTGCTTACCATGAATACACCTGTGTAACAAAAAAGTATTTGCTGTCTGAGTTGGGATAGGAGTATTGGTGTCTAGAGGAGAGCAGGGAAATTGAAGATCCATGACATATTGCAGTAAATGAATTTTTCTCCATACTTTTTGGCTAAGTAGTATGGATAAATTTTTTACATGGATTTAAAAAGGTACCATTGTTTTTGTATACATGTGTAGGGAATTGGCATCTAAACTGATCCTAAGAGACTCCTTAGGTTGCACATTTTAAACAGACACTTTTAACCATAATATAATTATGTTAAAATGACTTACCTGTCAGTAGACAGGTTGGCAGTCAGTCAGTAAGTTATGCTTATTTTGGTAGGATTTAAGCAGTCAAAAAAAAAGAAGTCAACCTCTACTCAGGAAATTTAATAATATCTTTATAAATCTGGTTTCAAACCTCTAAGTCTAAAAGTGTTGACCATTAAGCTACAGCAGCTTTGGTAGAAATAAGTTCCTCTGAGAGCTGAGAATTGGAATCTAGTTGTTACAATGAAATTTACTTGAAAAATTTCTCACCTGCAACATTTATAGAATATTTAGATTTGGAAGAATGGCAGAAGAAAGCCTACTTTACATATTGGGTTGAACAACTGAAAAGGGTTGCCAGACTTTATGTTTTCTTCTCTTTCCTCCTGAATGAATTAAAGGGATTAAGAGAATTCTGGTCCTTAAGGTGGACGGTTGCCTTGGGAATGTTTTGCTCCCCAAGTGTCGAAGAATATTTGGATACTGAGGTTTGAAGTCCCAAGCCTGGAGAACCCATGACTCATTTGAACACTCATGTGCAAGCACTGAGATCTGTGTATGAACACAGAGCCACAAAAGGTGGCCACATAAGAGCAGAAAACATCATCAGCCCCATGGCTAAGGATTGCCCTTCTTCATTGACACAGGGTGGCAGCAAGAAGAAAATGCTGTGCAGTTTAGTAAGACAGTTTCTCTAAATGTGAAGCTAGGTTTCTCTCAGCAGATTACTTGGGAATGGGACAGATAACTGGATATCAGACTAATAGGGCAAATGGGCCTCTTAATTTACCAAGCAATAATAGTGCATTTGGAATACAAGTATATGAAACAGCTCATATTCTTTGCAAATATAGCCCGAGGAAGGAGACTACGAAGATATCAATAGAAAAAGGAAAGTTGGTTCTTACCAGAGTAGCTTGTTAATCCTGCCCTGAAAAGCAAGAGACATGAAACTATTGAAAAGATTACCTGTAAGACATCCCTGGCACCTCATCACTTGGTTCAACACTGGCTCTCAGCACCTCTGGTTGCTTCACATTCATGATATTTAACATTGTTGGGACCCAAATTCCTTATCTCTAAAATAAGAATAATTTAATTATTTATCTCACAGGGTTTTTTCAAGACTACATGAGTAACTGCATGAAAAGAGTTTTGAATAATTCCTGACACTAGAAAAACGTCATTCTTGATATGTATTGTTTTGATTGGTTCATTATCATTTTGCTTATGAGTGTGCCTTTAGGACATGCACATTACCATATTTGGGAAGATTAATTTATCATAGAGATTAATAAACTCTTGAGTAAAGCTGCCACACTTAGCAAATAAAATTATAGAATATCCAATTAAATTCTAATTTCACATAAATAATGATTTTTTTCAGTATAAGCACATCCCAAGAACTTCCTGAATACTTATGCAATAGTTTAACAGCTTTCAAACCCTTTAATAAGTCCTGAATTTCTTCTCCTATAGTTCCAGTAAGATGGAGTCATGGAACGAGGTTACCTTCCAAACGAAGTCAAAAAGCAACAACCAACCTTTGCTGAAACTACTAACAACAGAAGCCATCTTTCCTTGAAAGCTGTTAGAATATAACCTAGCAGCTGCCAAAATAGAGACTATGCAATAAAGAATAAACAAAAACAATATAGAAGGAAGCAGAGCAAAGAGACAAGAAAGATGTGATATTCTAAAAATGCTCTCAGTCCCTTGAGCCAGCTGACCAGATGGGATATACCACTGGCCTTTTCATTTATAGGAACCATGAAATTTTCTATTTACCTAACATCGACTTGTATTAGATCCTCACACTTATAGGTGAAATATCTCAACCTAAACAAGGAAAGGCCATCTTCAAGGCTTGTGAATCAGAGAATATTCTGAGTCAGGGGCTTCAGAATCTTACAATTCATCTTAATATGCATCTATGATCAGCATTCAATAAATAATGGTTATTGTTAATAGCACAGTTTTTACTTAGTAAATATCTAAAGAATGAAACATAACTAATTTGAGATGCAAGACCAAGTTTCAAAGATAGAGATTTTCTATAAAGGGGCATTTAAACCAACTTATGTCATTCTAGTTCTTCTTATAGTCAACGTGCTTTTATTTTCTTTTTTTAAATGATTTTTAAAAATTTTTATAACATATAATGTATTATTAGCCCCAGGGGTACAGGTCTGTGAATCTCCAGGTTTACACACTTCACAGCACACACCATAGCACATACCCTCCCCAAGGTGCTTTTATTTTCTAAAAGAATCATCATAAATGTTATACAACAGCACAGAGCCATTAGAAACATTCTGACAAGTTGAATTAGGCAAGTGGAGATTCTAGTTCCCTAGAAATACATATACTTTACACGACAAATGGATAAAAATTACTGGGGCGATTTGAGTTTCGGTTTTGTCATATTTTCCCTGTTTGCAAAATTGTTCAAGGCATCAGATGACCTGGAGCACAGATCTTTTCCCCTGCCACTTGCTTGATGCCACAAGAGTATCAGAATACAGTTGTAGCATCATGCTGTAATCCTCTCCTGTGTCTAATTCTTTTAGTGATGCAGAAAGGTGATCTTTGTTGTTGCTATCATTTTGGTCAAAATCACAACTGCTGTGACCTTATGCAATTAAAAAATAATGGGCGGTTGCATAGATCTTTTTGATGTATATATTAATTTCTGCAATTCTGAAGGCAGATGAACACAGGCCTGAAAGTCAACTCTGCTAATGATCTCAGGCAAGTTACTTTCTCTTTCTAGAATGCAGTTTTCTTATCTGAAAACTGGACCTCATAACAGCACCTGCTTCATATGGTTGTGGCAAGGATTAAGTCAATGAACACATGTAGAGCACTCCTAAGAGTCTGAGGCACATGGGAGCAGTATGTTAAGTGTTGGCTGTTATGATTATTAATCCATTAGTATTAATCTGCATATTTGCAAGGAGTTAGCACATTTTATTATTTGTTAACATGACTCCCATAACTGGATGAAATCAGGTTCAGAGAAATCAAGGAACCAGTCAAGATCACTCAGCCTGAGTGGCAAATCTGTGTCCCAGCCTCAGATATAAATGGTGTGAAGAAATAGGGAATGTCTTTTATGGAGATGTTAATTATATTTTTTTTTTTTTGGTGTTTTAGGAATCCATTGTCAGTGTTCCCAGGGCTGTAGTAAGACACGAAGTGCTTGGTTTTAAATTCGAGACATCTATTTGCCTGTATCATTTTTCTTTCACTGAAAGTATAATTAGCCAAACCACTTATTTTAATAATGGGCCATTTCTTGGTGCCCCTGAGTTAGGGAAGTTTTCTAAGGAAAAAAAATTCTTCCCTGAGCTTGAATATTGAGATGTAAGCTGTCTTTGTTACTTCTCCACTTTATTTTATTGATTTCTTTTCTGTTTTTGTTTTCTGTTAGTGGTTTTTGCATTGTAGTTTGTTTGTTTGTTTGTTTGTTTGTTTCCAAAAGAAAGATGGGGTAGCAATTCTTATGTCAGATAAATTAGATTTTAAGCTAAAGACTGTAGTCAGGGATACAGAAGGACACTGCATCACGCTTAAAGGTCTATCCACCAAGAAGATCTAATAAATGTAAATATATATGCCTCCAATATGGGAACAGCCAACTACATAAGCCAACTGTTAATCAAAATAAAGAGTCACACTGATATGAGTACATTAACTGTAGGGGATCTTAACAAGTCAGTAATAGACAGATCATCCAAGCAGGAAATCAATAAAGAAACAAGCTTTGAATGACACATTGGAACAGATGGACTGCATAGATAAATACAGAACATTTCACCCTAAAACAACAGAACATTCATTCTTCTCGAGTGCATATGGAACTTTCTCCAGAATAAACCACATAGTGGGTCACAAATCAGGTCTCAACTGATACCAAAACCCTGCATATTCTCAGACCACAAAGCTTTGAAACTGGAACTCAACCACAAGAAAAAGTTTGGAAGGAATTCAAACACTTGGAAGCTAAAGTCCAACCTGCTCAAGAATGTTTGGATCAACCAGGAAATCAAAGAAGAACTTAAACAATTCATGGAAACCAGTGAGGATAAAGACACATCGGTCCAAAACCTATGGGATATGGCAAAGGCAGTCCTAAGGGGGAAACACATAGCCATCCAAGCCTCCCTCAAAAAAATTGAGAAATCCTGAATATACCAGCTGTCTCTACACCTTAAGGAACTGGAAAATCAACAACAAATTAAGCCAAACCCACACACAGGAGGGGAAATAAACAAGATTCAAGTTAGAAACTGGAGGAAAAGTGAACTGGGGGAAATCAGAGGTGGAGAGCCAAGTAACTTATTCCTGAGGAATAAAATGATTAAAGTCTCATTACTCTCAACCTCAGATACACATGCATAGCCAGCAGGATTTAGATGTTAACAGAAAGAGGGCATGTTTTGAGAGCATCTTGCTTATATTCTCTTTAACTTCTTTATCTCCTTACAGAATAATTTCTGATTCTACTAAGCATTTGCCAACCAGATCAGTTGGTCTCTGCCATATCCATTGGTCCATATTGAGACTAATATATTAATATCATTTTCACTTCTAATGACAAGACAAAGTAGTTTCCTTTTCCTTTTTAAACAAATCCTTGTTTTTCATAATCTCTCTCTTTGATCATCACTGTCTTTGCCAGGAGCTATTTGATTTTAAATTCAATTTGAATAAAAGTGCCAATTGGGAAAATCTTACTTTGCTTTTAGGCTAAGAATCAGTTGTGATTTTAATTTATTTTCTTTTCCTTTAGGCAAAAGAAATGTTTTCAAATACACTGCATTTTATAAACACTGCATATGAGAAAGTTAAATACATAGAGAAAGAGATGGTTTTTACTGTGGTGGTGATTTTTCTTCCAGAATTCTAAAAAAGCAGAGGGCTGGGCTGTGGTCCTGAGCAGTGACAGGTGAAGTAAGATATTTTATTTGTGTAAAAAAGGATAAATGGCAAGATGTCAGTTTTTAAGGTCTTGATTTGGTCTTTGACTGGACTGGGAATATCATTTCATGGCTATTAAGTAGTCCTCAACTGCACTTTCTTTACAATGATGGATGTGGTTTCATTTGGCACAATGTTTCAACATGGCATGCATAAGTCATAGTTGCCCTGTAAGTCCATGTTACTCCTGCAGAATGATATGAAATCTGATGTTCTCAGTTTATATGTTGACCAAGCGTCTTGCCCTATTCATTTGATTCTTTGAACTTTCTCAACCTCTTGCTATGTTTTTCCCACACAAATCTATTTCTCTTGAAGGTCTGAGTTTTAGCATAGCCTTATTTTGATAGATGACTGTTAAAATGTAATTTGTGTCAATAAAATATTGTGAAACTGAGCCATCTACCTCTGAGTCTCTCTCTATGGGCATGGAATAAATAGAGGTAGACACAGGTTAAATTTCCAAAGATTAAAGACATTGCTAAAGATCACACAAAAGGCATCAACAGATTTTTGTTAGTATTTGTAATCTTAGGAAACAGGTAATACTAAAACTGAAGCCCTTCATGAGTTTAAAAAAGAAAGAAAGAAACACCAGAATTATCTGCATGCTGCAGTTGGTTAAGCATCAGACTCTTGGTTTTGGTTCAGCTTCTGATCTCAGTATCAAGAGATCAAGCCCTGTGTAGGGGCTCAAAGCCCTGCAAAGAGTCTGCTTGAGGTTGTCTCTTATCCTTCCTCTTCCCTTGCTCCCTGTACAAGCTCTCTCTCTAAAATAAGTATTTTTAAATAAAGAAAAAAAATAGAAACAAACACCAAAAGCACAAGTATTTATGTGTCTTCTTAAAAATACTAGTACAGAAAACAGCAACCGTGTGTTACAATTCCAACATTTAAATGATGGGTGTCTTCCACAATAATGAACCTAATTTACTCCTTAAAAGTGAATTGTTGGTAGGTAATTAAGATAGATACATTCTTTTATCTTGTACCCTTATATTTTACAAAATATACAAGTGATTTTATATGCTAATTTGTCACTCAAAACATATCCTTTAAATGCCTTTCCTAAAAGCAAGTATAGTCACTGAGTATCTTGAAGGTGCCTGCCCAAAGTCTATTTCTATGAAAGGTACTGTATGGGTCATTCTATTTTTTTTTTTTTTGTCTCTGGGGAGGAAATAAAATGTGGGATTTCCCATATTCCTGTAATAATTTTGGCTGTGAGATACTTAGTACTAATTTATTATAGTTATAAACATGTATGATTTTTCATTAACAAATTTAACTTTTTATTAATGAAGGTCAAGAATCAGACACCATTTTTAAATTGTTGAAGAATATAGAAAGTTGAACAAATCACCAGTAAAATAATCCTTGTCTACAAAGTGAACAGCTCCATTAGGAGACTGCAGCTGCAGAAATAGAAATTGGAGTGTACAAGAAAGTTTCACTTCCCCAAATTAACCTCGATTGGAACTTCTAGTTTTGCCTGGTCTTTAGCTTTAAATATGTCCACTCTCTCTTGTTTTTTTCAACATTATGCCTGTGAAATTTATCCATTCTGTTGCATGTAACAATGTTCCTCCATTAATAAACTTACTACAGTGTTTTTTTATATTTATAAAAAAAATAGAATGTAGCAACATTCCTTCATTAATATACTCACTGCAGTATTCTTTTTATAAATATAAAAAATAGAGTTATCCTTTTCATTATTAATGAACACTTGGCTTATTTCCAATTTTTCTACAGTAACTGCAACAATAAGCAGTTTATATTGATTGTACTGACTGAATGTAATCACTGAGTTGAGTCAATGACAAAGAATGGAATTGCTGACCATTGGGTTTGTATTTGCTCAGCTCTAGTAGATGTTGATGTAGTAGATCTAGTAGATCCAACTTCCTAAAATGGATGGACCAGTGTACATTGCCATTTGGTTGCTCTGTATCCTTGTGAATGCTTGGCATGTGGGCTGTGGTATCCTATCAAAGTTTTAATTAGTATATCCCTAATGATTCATTAAGGTATTTTTTGGTTTTATATATGAACTCAGTACGAAGATCTTGTTCAACTGTCTTGTACATTTGCTATCTGTGTCTCGATTTTTAACTGGTTTTCAGTTTATTTTATGTTGTGGTTACTAGTCTTCATCAAATATAATTCATTGCCCATTATTTCTTCTCCTCTGTGTCTCGACTCTTCAGTCTGAGGATGGGATCTTTCAATAAGCAGAGCTTGTTCATTTCAACCTTGTCTAAACCTAATTTTTCAGTATTTCCTTTAAGACTGAGAATTTATTAATGCAGTTTTTATCTTGCCAAATAAAGAAATATTTGCATATCTTAGAGATATGAAAATAGTCTCTGATATATCAATTCTTAATAATTATTGTCTTTCAGCATGGTACTGCCACAAAAACAGACACATAGACCAGTGGAACAGAATAGAGAGCTCAGATATGAACCTGCAACTCTATGGTCAAATAATCTTCGACAAAACAGGAAAAAATGTACAGTGGAAAAAAGTCTCCTCAATAAATGGTGCTGGAAAAACTGGTCAGCTATGTATAGAAGAATGAAACTCAGCCATACACAAAGATAACCTCAAAATGGATAAAAGACCTCAACATGAGGCAGGAATCCATCATAATCCTAGAGGAGAACATAGGCAGTAACCTCTTCAACATCAGCCACAGCAACTTCTTTCAAGACATGTCTCCAAAGGCAAAGGAAACAAAAGTGAAAATGAACTTTTGGGACCTCATCAAGATCAAAATCTTCTGCACAGCAAAGGAAACAGTCAACAAAGCAAAGAGACTACCCACAGAATGAGAGAAGATATTCGCAAATGACAGCACAGATGAAGGGCTGATATCTGATCTATAAAGAACTCCTCAAACTCAACACACATGAAGCAGATAATCATGTCAAAAAATGGGCAGAAGACATGAACACTTCTCCAGTGAAGACATACAAATGGCTAACAGACACATGAAAAAATGTTCATCATCACTAGGCAGTGTCATTTGTCATTTAAAAACATTACTTGTGTTAAAACTCTACATGTAAGGGGACTTGCTATTATGGGTGGGTGTGTTTCCAGATTGTTCTTTCATTGTGGTATTTTTCTGACCTTGCTGTAGTTATATTTACATCATTCAATAGGATTAGTATGTGGTAGTATAAGTCTCCAAGGCATGTGTTCCTCTAACAGTTTTCCTTTGCTCTTTTGCTTCTTTCCCCAATTAAAAAAAAATAAGTAAATGTTAGAAAAGATTGTTCATTTCCATCAAATATAATCTTCTGGAATTTTGAGTGCAATTCAATGGAATCTATAGATCAAAATGAGCTGGAGCCATATCTTTACCAGAGAGAGTTTTCTATTCTGTCGTTATAGTCTCAGGTTTTCTTTAATTTAGCTTAATACAACCCTGAATATAGGACATTTTCTATGATACATTTTTGAACTCTGTAGGATGATCTTTACCTACAGAGAATATTTTATTCCTTATTGGGCAGAAAGGATTGACTAATTCAAATGTGGATTGCAATATTTGGGGAGGGTCAGTTTGACTCTGTTCTCCCCAGGTTGTCAGGTACAGTCCTTGAAGTCTCCTGGAAGCTCCTCCTTCAGGTCCAGACCTGAACTCTGTGGGTTTTGTTTGTTTGTTTGTTTTTCCCATCATGGCTGGTGTCCCAGGGTTGGCCCTGTGCATCCATGAGGTGTTTCAGGTACAAAGTCCTATACCTCACTTTACCCTGGCATCATGGTTTCCACAAATTTGGCTCCCTTGACAGCTCCAGACTTTTTCTTGTTTCTAAAACCCTGTGATATTGTCAAAAGTTCTGCTGGTTTCCTTACCTCCTCCTAGATTCTTTATTTAGAATCTTAATGCTTACTCTCAGAAGGTATACAAAATAGATCCATTTGCCTTTTTTTCTTATACATAACTACCCCAATATTTTACATCTATCAAATCCATTTCTAATGTAACATTATAAGTTAACTATAATAATATTTTGTAAAAAAAAATCACCTGCAATTTTTGTCAGGTTTTGATATCTATGTTGTATTTTTAAAAACTTTTTTCATATTGTCTACAATACTTCATGCAGTTTGGGGTTTTGGGTTTTGTTTTTTGTTGTTGTTGTTGTTTGTTTGTTTTAAGAATTTGTTTAATTCCCCTGCACATCTCCCTGGTGTCTTTCCCTTGTGAAAATCCCTGGTAGGATTTTCTTTAACTATAATTTTCCTAGTTTTTCTTTGGCATTGATCTCTGAATTTTCTGCCCCTATGGGGATAGATTTTGAGGAGAATTATCTTAGGAAATATTATATATATTAACTTATTTAGAAAAAAAGACTTTAAAAGAATTTGTTATATATTTCAACTAGGTTTTCAAATGTATCTGCATAAAACTGTGCAAATTATCATTTGGTGTGGACTAATTAATCTCCCTCATGCAGTTTTGTAAACCTGAATGAATCAGATTTGGTCTGTGTCTTATCAGTTATTCAAATAGGCAAGACAGGCTGTAAAGCCAGGAACACAGGTTCTTTTCATCTCTCAACCCCTGAGCAAGTCTTACTAAATACCGCAGTCTCCTCTCAGTCCCACACTAGTAGTTCAAGGAGAAGAGTATCTTTTTACTCAGGATAAAATGAGAATATCAGGACTGGCATTAAGTGGAAGACATCTATGGCCGGTTGTTCAGCTACCTCACTGAGGTCCACTGGCAGCAAAGACAATACTGTTGCAGAAATGGGCTATATTGTTCCAAATGAATTGTCAATAAATTGATATTTGCTTGAAGAAGACCAGGAAGGAGAGAAACAGGATGAAACCAAAATAAAGTCTGTTTGTATTTTGTTTTCTTGAGTAGAGAATAGACAATAGTAAATTATATTGCTAGAGCTTGAATCATTCCACTGTTACCTCAAGGTTTGATAAAGTCAATCTGCAATATTCCACATTTTCAATAAACTAAATTGAAATAATACTTGTAAGAAACAGAGGTTCTTGAATTTGTCTAAAAATAGCATATTGTGAATTAAAGAAATTTTTCAAGACTAGCAGAATATTTTTACTTTGTTTAGAAATCTGTACTAGGTTACTTGGGTGACATCAGTATTAAAATAATGTCAAATAGTTTAAGATGATAGGTCAAGAGGATGGCTGTTTACTCGGATGTTAATGGAATAAAGCCTTATAGCATTGATGAGGGAACAGAAGGCTAGTTGAGGACAAAGCAGAAGCGGGCACCCTACAGCACCTCCCCGCCAGCCACCCTTTGTGACTTGTGTGACATTCCTCATTTACCCCTGGCTGCTCTCAAGGAAAAGCAAATAGTTAACTTGTAGAGGTCACAATCCTGCAAGACCCGAGTCTCCCTCACTTTACAAATGTCCTAATGATTTACAAGGAAGAGGCTTTCTTACCGATAGCCTAACTTCCACAGACCCATAACTCAGTTCCTGAAGCCCTAACATCATCTTCAGCTCCCTACAGTTGAGGGAGCCTGAGGCAGAGGGCAATGTAAATAAAGTTAAATTTCTTCTAACCCTAAAGCTCATTGATAAGGACAGGTGGTGGCAGGAGTGTGACATTCCCCCAGGAAGCTCTCAACTATCTACTGTTAATGCCTTACTGAAAGGAAAAACCACCTTCACCTGACAAATAGCAAAGCCTCTGGTATCCTGTGTGTCTTCTTTAAAACATGAAAGTTCTTTCAAACCCTTCCTTTTCTTTACCTCCCCTAACCTTAGCTTATAATCACCACTCCTCACAACCCTGGGGCAGCAGCTCTTTCTGCCCACGGGTCCTGTCTATCCTGAGCTGTAATAAACCACCATTTCACACCAAAGATGGCTCGAGAATTCTTTCTTGGTCATCCACTCCAGGCTTTACTCCACTGAACCTCACTTGAACTCTAAAACTTCACCAGCATGACAGGGATAGAGAGGACCGTGGTGGTCACTTGGATTAGGATTTCTCAAAACTTTTTTCTTTTTAATTTTTAATTTAATGTTGGTAACCTTGAGGGCAGTGGGAGTTATGAGAATTACCATATGTGGGCCAGTCCAGGTTGGGTGAAGGGGTTCATGTTTCCATTCTTTTACCCAGACTTCCTCTCCAGGGCGGAAGGAATGGACAGAGGTTCCCAAGGATATAAGGGCCCTCTCTAATATGTGGGCATGTAATTTTGTGAGGAGTTTTCCTAGGGATAACAGTTGGTCCTGGAGGTATGTGTCTCCTAAGATGTTAAGGTTGCCTGGAAAAGAAGACAACAGTGGGGGTGGCCTGCCATAGAGTATTTCAAACAGGGAGAACCCATTTTTCGGAGGAGTACAGCGGGAATGGAGTACTGCTAAGGGAAGTAGATCTGTCCACCCTAAGGAGGTCTCAGCATGTAATTTGGATAGGGTTTCCTTGGGGGTACGGTTCATACGCTCTACTTTCCCTGATCTCTGAGGCTGGTAGGCTGTGTGGACTTTCCAGGAGATATTGAGGGCTGAAGTTAGCTCTCATAGAACATCAGAGATAAAGGCCGGGCCATTGTCACTATCCATGGTAAGTGGGATCCCACACTGAGGCACAATCTCCTGGAGGAGTACTCTGGTGACTTCTCTGGCCTCCTCGGTCCGGGTTGGATATGCCTCCACCCATTCTGAGACGGTGCAGACCAGAACTAGCAGATATTTTATACCTCAGTAAGGAGTCCGCTCCGTGAAGTCCACCTCCAGGTCTTCGGGGGGCCATGAAGGTCCAGTTTTTGGGTTGTGTGTAGCACAAGTGGCACACTGATGTGTGACCGACTTGCATAAGGTTGTGAGTCTGGCGACGTAAACGTGTTTTGCCAGCAGTTTTTCAAGCCCTGTTTTTCCCAAGTTGAAGTTGAATATTGTTCAGTGATGGCATAGGGGGCGGGGTTTGCTGGAGTGAATAAGCGCCCATCCGGGAGGATCCACCACCCTTGGGGATGGTGAATGGCTCCCCTGGTTTTGGCCCAGTCATTTTCAGCTGCTGTATAAGTAGGATTTCATAAGGAGGAAGTAACAGCTGCTATAGTGGCAAGTTGTCCGTCTTGCACAGCTTCCCTGGCTGCCTGGTCAGCTTAGTCGGCTCGGCATCTCCTTTTTGGTGTCCCCAACAGTGGATGACAGCTAAGCTCCAGGGCACCCGTACTGCTTCTAAGAACTGGAGGATTTTGGTTTTGTTCTTGATTGTTTTTCCATCGGATGTGAGGAGTCCTCTTTCTTTGTAGATTGCCCCATGTATATGTAGAGTGGTGAAGGCGTATCTTGAGTCAGTATATATGTTGACTGTTTTGTCCTTAGGCAGTAAGAGTGCCCGGATGAGGGCCCAGAGCTCAGCTCTCTGAGCTGACCATCACGCAGGGAGTGCTTTAGCTTCTAGGACTTCTGTAGCCATGGTAACAGTGTAACCTGCTTTTCTTAAGCCATTGCTTAGGAAACTGCTACCATCAGTGCATAGGGTAAGGTCAGCGTTCGGAGGTCAGCATTCGTCAGAGGGGAATCCTGGAGGTCCGGCTGGGTGGCATAGACTTCAGTTATGATTTCCAGACAGTTAGGTTCTGGTTCCCCTTCTGCCGTTGGGAGGTATGTGGCCCAGTTGAGGGTCTTCCCAGTCTGTAGGTTTATATGAGGACTTTCTAGAAGTAGCCCTTGATATTGAGCGAGCCTGGTGTTTGATAGCCATTTTTGACCCTGACTGTTCAGATGAGTGATCACTGAGTGGGGAAACTTTACTGTCAGCTGTTGTCCTAGAGTGAGCTTGTCAGCCTCCTTGATGAGAAGTGGGGTGGCTGCCAAGGCCTGCAGGCAAAGGGGCCATCTGGAGGCAACAGGGTCTAATTTATTTGACAGATATGCAATGGGCTTTCCCCAAAGGCCTATTGGTTGGGTTAGAAGTCCTCGGGCAATTTTGTTTTTTTCATGAATGTACAGGCAGAAGGGTTTCCCCGTATCAGGTAGGCCTAGGGCTGGGGCCCTTCCAAGTAAGTCCTTGAGTTCCTTGAAAGCCTTCTCTTGTCTGTCTTCCCATTGTAGAGGCTGATTACCTAGTGCCATTAGTGAATCATACAGGGGCCTGGCTATGACTGAGAACCCTGGTATCCAGATTCTACAGAATCCTGCAGCCCCCAAGAACTCACGTAAAGTTCATTTGGTGGTGGGCTGCAGGAGGTTAGTTATCACGGCCTTTCGTTCAGCCCATCTTCCTTGAGTTACCATGAATCCTAAGTATTTGCTCTTGTCTACATAATTGAGCCTTTTTCTAGGATGCTCAATATCCTCTTTTTGATAAGTGAAGTAGGAGGTTGAGTGTTGCTCAGTGTCAGGTTTCCTTAGTTGGGCTGGTGACGAGAAGGCCGTCAACATACTGGAGTAGTGTGTAGCCAGTGCTGTCCCTGGGGAAGTCAGCCAAGTCAGAGGCCAGGACTTCACTAAATATTGTTGGTGAGTTTTAAAATCCCTACAGAAGTCTGGTCCAGTTGCAGCTGGTGTTCGGAGCTGACATCAATCCATTCAAAGGCAAAGTGAGGTTGACTTACAGGAGCTAGGTGAACACAGAAAAAGGCATCCTTTAGATTAAGGCAGGTGAACCAGACAGTGTCTGGTAGGATCTGGCTTAAGAGGGTATAGGGGTTTGGCATCACCGGGTGTAGAGTCTGAGCAGCCCAGTTTACAGCACACAAGTCCTGGATGGGTCAGTAGTCACCGTTGGGCTTTTTGACTGGAAGCAGTGGAGTGTTCCAGGGAAATTGGCATTTGACCAGAATGCCTGCTTCTTTTGGTCACTCTACGTGGTCCTGTATGCCTATTTGGGCTTCCTGTGAGGTTGGGTACTTTGTCACTGTGGCTGTGTTCCAGCTTTTAGTTCTATAATGACTGGAGCTCGCTGGATAGCAAGTCCAGGAGAGTTATCTTCTGCCTGTACATTGGGGACTGCAGTCCAGCAGGCTCAGGGTTTGTCTCAGGGTGTTCTTGTTTGAACAGTCTCCATTCTTTGTCCCGGGTTGTGTTGAGGGACAAGATGAGTTGAGGTCTGGCGGGGTTTAGACTCATGGTGGCCTGTCCAGAAGATTTGAAGGAGATTTGTGCTCCTAATTTTGAAAGCAAATCTCTTCCCAGAAAGGGAGTGGGCAGTCTGGAACATACAGAAATTCATGGGACACAATGTGTCTGCCTGGCTTACAAGTTCAGGATTGGTGAAAGGGTTAGCTTGTGGCTCGATACCCTGCGGCACCCATGGTGGTTACGGTTCATCCTGTAAGGGATGCTGCTGGTGTAGTTACTACCAAGTGTTCTGTCCCAGTGTCCACCAGGAAAGTGATCTTCTGTCCCCCCACATTTACATTAAGCATTGGCTCCTGGGGGCCAAATGTTAACAAGCCCAGTCCCTGTCAATCTGAGTCTATGTTGGTTAATTTGATAAAGTCTGGATCCCAGTCCGCCTGGGTAGGGTGGAGGATTTGAATGGTTTTGGCCTTCGATTTGGGCATTCATTCTTCTAGTGTCCCATTTCCTTGCAGTATGTGCATTGGTCCTTTTTGAGGATTCTGCGTTGTTGAGGCTCTCCTCTTAACTGTTCTGGCAGTCCTCGTAGTTCAGAGTTTTGTTGAAGGGCTGTGGCCAGCAGGGCAATTTTTGTTTCATCTTCTTTTCAAGCTTCATGTTTTGCTATAATCTCTCATTTTCAATAGACCTTATTGGCTCTTTCTAGTAGCTGGGTGATGTTCATCCTAGCAAAACCCTCAAGTTTTTTGAACTTGTGACAGATATCAGGGGCTGACTGTGCCACAAAGGCTGCATTTACCATCCGTTGGTTCTTGGGTGCTTCTGGATCAAATGGAGTGTATATGAGGAAAGCCTCGCAAAGCTGCTTGTAGTCATTACCAGGAGTTTCTTCCCTATCTTGAGTCACATCAGCTATCTTTGACATGTTAGTAGGCTTCTTGGCACCTTGTAGGAAACCTCGCAGGATGGCTTCCTGGTAGTGCTTGATAGCATTATGGCCTTCTTCCGTGTTGAAGTCCCAGTTGGGCCGACTGTCCAGTGCAGACTGCTGAACCCATCCCTCGGTATTCATAACGCCTGCTGGAGCCACCTCCTCGAGCCACTTATGTGCCTCCTGAAGGGTTCTTCTTCTCTCCTCGGTGTTGAACAAGGTCCGAAGGAGCTGTTGACTCCTTGGTCGGTGGGTTTGGAAGATGGATTCCATGAGGTCAATCATTGCCTGTGGTTTCTCTGAATATGCAGGAGTATAATGGTTCCAGTTTAGGAGGTCAGTAGTGGTGAAAGGCTGATAATAGATGATGGGCCGACCCAGTTGGGGCTGCCATCTGCACCAATCCTATCGGGACCTCGAGTCTCACAGAAGGGCATTGGTAAGTCAGGATCTCCCATGTTCAGAGATGGTGCATGGTGTTTCAGAGTTTGGGAGGAGTCCCCATCATGACTAGTTGTGGCAGTGCGGAGGCTGGTAGTGAGACCATTGACGGGGAACTGGAGGCGGCAGGGAGACTGCAGTTGTTGGAGGAATCAGAGGTGCCAGAGAGGCTGCAGTTGGCACTGGAACGGGGTGAGGTAGGGATGGAGCCAGAGGCGGCAGAGAGACTGAGGGTGGCGGGGTGCCGGGTCCCACTTTAGGAGCAGTTGGGGGGTCCAAAGGAACATACAGTGGTGGGAGCTCTTCCTCTGGGTCCCCCTGATGATGGTTTTATTCTGAGTATTTCTGTTTAATTGAGCGATGAGGACCCTGCACTGTCCCTTACTATAAACGCAAAACTGTACCCATGGGGGAAGGGTTCTAGCTATTTCTAACCAGGAGTCAATATATGGAAACTGATCTGGGTACCCTGGGTTTCCTGTTACCACACAATAAACACATCAGACAGTGTGTAAATCTAAGGTTCTTTCTGAGGACCATCCAACATCAAAACTAGGCCATTCTAGCTCGCAGAGGGTCTTGAGATTTCCTGGGATCATATGAACCCTGTAGTCACTGCTGAAGCCCTTTTTAAAGTTTTTAAGCATGCAGTCTAAGGCAGTGGGTTTACTGGGTTTCCCTCCCATCGTGAACAATGTCGCAGACAAAGGGAGGGGATTCTTTCAGGTGCTGTCCTGCTCACGAGCCTCACAGGAACTTAGGAGCATCTTAGCTAAGGTGTATCTGTATAAGCCCCAGACCATGCTACTCCATGGAGTAAATGACCGTTATGCCATATGACGCCCCACGAGACTCAGGGTGCAGCCCACTCAGACTCCGCAACCGAAGCAGTGGAGCCGTACAGACAGATTCACAGAGTCGGGCACTCACCTTCAAACAGGTTAGACAACCCCATCTGAGTATCCCTAATTAATGGGAGGTGATCGGTCTCCCCTTCCATCCCTGATAGATGGGTCTGACTTGGGCAGTGGCCCTGGGACTTACCTGGTTGGATGGGTGGATCCTGCCAGCTGTCCTGGTCTCCTATTGTTGGTCCAGCGTGGCACTGAAGTGAACTGCTGCTGTCTGGAAAAAACCAGCCTTGGGTCCACCGAAATCAGTGGGGCTCACCTAAACCCTAGATACTCTGTTGAGTACCTATGTACTAATAGAGTACCCTAGGTACTCTAGGGTAGGTACTCTGTTACCCTCCATGGCCCAGCTCCTGTCCCACACCGGTGGCACAATGGGCCAGCGCGGTTGGGTTTCCCGGTCAGGGAACCAAATGTTGCAGAAAATCTAAAGCGACTGAGGAAACTCAAGCAGCACACAGGAGATCAGGGAAAACTTAGCTTTATTATCGCTGGCTGGATCAGCGGGATCCTTTCCCAAAAGCTGAGTACCCAACAGGGTTAGGAGGGAGTTTTTATGGTTATGGGTAGTGGGGGATGGTAATGGGACTTTTTCTCAGTCTCTCAAGGCCAAATGGCCCCTTCATGTGGAAGTATAATCTATGCAGAGGTGTCTCAGAAGAGTGCTCTTATCTTAACCAAATAGGATGCCCATTTGGTCTTTTCTTCAGCCTCAGCAAGAACAAAGGGGAGCCGGGGATGGAAAGGGGCTGGAGCCCCGGAGTCTCTAACCGCCTCACTACCTGCCAACTTCCCAGAGGACCAGCTCCTGGTCCTCAGCTAAGATGAAACAATTATTATGTGTTATGACCTATTTCTGGGGAATGGTCATGTGCTCAGTGCCTAGGTGACTATATCCTCCCCCACTGAATTTTTTAAAAACACCTTAGGCAGGTAAGATTGCCCAACAAAAAGCTGTCCATAGATAATGTATGTAACTTGACCCTGACCCTAACCCTAATATCTAGTTAAAATATACTCGATTTAGAATATTGCTCATAAATTGAGGTTGGTTTTTAGGAGCTAAGGAATTCAGGGAACAACCTTCTATGGTCTTATTCTCCCTTAAGTCTGGTAAATCCGAACCCACTTGGCCACGTGCTATCTGGAGAGTGGCCACACGGGGGCAGCAGTGAGGAAACAGTGCCCCAAACCCCAAGGGAAAGCCCATTCTTCCTTCATCCTGTCAAGTCGTTCCTTCAATGTTTACAGGTCATTGTATAGATGATGAAAGTGTGACTTTGTTGAACTTTTTAAAGAGCAAACTAATTCTTTCAACCTGTTAAGAACAGAAGATGCTTTCTAAAATCTTGCTTGGAGAGCACATGAAGGCCCAGGGGCCTGGGTAAGGGTTTATGATGATGGAATCTATTCAGGTCTACTTAGGAAACAAGGATGGCTTCTACTCCACTTCTTTTCAGGAAGAATTTGTGTCAGCTACCAGGCCTGAATCCACACCAATAACAGAGTGCAAAATAGTGCAGCTCAGAGGAAAACAAAGGAAAATCAACAGCCTCCAAAAGCCGAGAAAGAGCCACACCCAGGAACCAAGAAGACAGACCAGGAAGGCTCTGCTCAGGCCAGTTTGCATTTCTGTAGATCCTCTGGAGCTAGAATGCCCCCGGTGCCCCTGGAGGTCCTGGGTCAGGCAGAGCGCACACCCTGAAGATGCCCTGAACCCGTGACAAGCCTCCTGGACCCTTCCTCCACCAGACACCCCCTACCCCCAGATGACTCCAGCCTGCTTCCTGGAACTCCATTTTCCCTTTCTGACCCCATCATTCACTTTTCCCATATCTGTATCATAGAGAGTACATTGAACTACTTACTATTCTGTCATTTAAATGCTTTTTGTCATGTTTGCTGTGAAACAATACCTTGCATCATCTACCCTGATGTAGAATCCCTTGTCGCATTGCCTGACTTCACTGTGGACTCTAAGTGCCCTCACAGTGTCATGGGGCTAGGGTCCCAGGCAAGGTCCTCACTAAGCCAGCTCAGTGGTTGCAGTGAAGGCCTGAGCCAGGCACTGCTATTTGTGTGCAAGTAGGCAGCACAGCCAAAACCTTGGTTTGGGTACAGAATTGCTCATGGCCCCTCAGCCACATCAGATGGTCTGGGGGCACACCCTGAAGACACTGGCTAGTCCAGTGTGGCCCTGGGAAATCTCCATTCAACAGCCATTGTGTCCAGTGGGGGAACTCCATAGGAGCAGGGATGGTGGGAGTCAGAACCCCTGGGACAGAATCCATCTTGGAGACTGCCCAGAACTTCCTAGGACTTCATTCCATAGTCTGGAATGAGTCAATTCATCTAAAAACATTTCCTCATTTTAGAAAGCACGAGCCTCAAGATCCAGTGAAGGGACTCTCCTAGGTCATATTGTCAATCAGTGAAAGAGCCAAACTGAGATGAGAGATGGCCTCCAGCGGGATCCCCCGAAGTGGCTTTAGCTAGAGCCACAATCACCCATTGATCTTTCCTGGACTCCCAGACTTTCCTGGGACTCTTCATAGGGCCTATTCTGGGAACAAAGATCATGTCAGGGCCACAGCAACCTCTAACACTGGTTACAAGAAGACTCTGGGAGTCCCAAGCCGTGGGCCTGCTCAGAGTTTGTCTGCAAAGACATGGTTGGTGGGAAACCCACATCTGACAGAGGGTAGAGGAAGATGGAAAAAGCTAGGCTTCTCCATTGTGATGGCACAACTGGCCTAGGCTAGATCCATGCCAGTGCCACAGAGAGCCCAGGAAGCCAGGTGCTCCATAACATTGCTGAGGGCTGAATCAGACTCGTCCTGAAGCCCACACAGGCTAGATCCTCTGCTACCTCAGGAGAGCCCCAAATGTGCTCATGGTCTTGGCCTAAACAAGACGAGCCTCTGTGTGGTATAGAACCCACAAGATATACCCACCAGGCAATGGGGACTAAACAGCCAAACAATACCTACATGGAATTCTACCACAGACAAACGTGTTGTGGGAAGCTTGAGGCCAACAGAGAAATGGTGGGGGAGAGGGAATTGCTGAGACGTTTATTTTGGCCAATCTCACTATTATCTTTGTTTCCTTTCACGTGCAGGGGCTGGGGTCAGGCAGGATAGGTACCAGTGCCCTCCCACTCTACCTCTGGAAAAGAAGAGCTCTCTCCCCCTTCATCCATCATGTTGCAGATCTGGGGTATGGGAAACTACCACCCATGAGTCAAATGGACCTCCCCCCATATTCTCACAATCAAGTGTGTCTGGAACATTAGTTATGGATGGTCTGTGTCTGCTTTCAAGCCACAATGCAAGAGTGGAGTCATTGCTGGAGACACAACATGGACAGAAACACCTAAAAGAAAATCTTTACAGAAGACTTCCCAGAAGAGTCTGTGCCAATCCCTGGTCTCAAAGATCCTAGGATCATGTCCCTTCTTTGTGTAGAATGTAGCAAATTCCGGGTCAATCCTAATTTCTTCACCCCCAGAGGCAAGGACTTCCATCCTTTAAGGCAGAATGCCATCTCCATCCTCTCTATTGACACCTTGAATGGCACGTCGACAGGTCTGCAGCCAACAGGAATTCACTATCATTTACAGAGTTGTGATGCTCAGAAATGGAGGTGTAAGTGTGAACTTGTGAGGGTGAGACTGTGTTTCCTCCTTGGTAGCCACAGTGTGCAAGGAGAATACAATACAGTAGCATGCCTTCTGTCCCACAGGAATGGCCATGCAATATGGCTGCAGAGTGATCTCAAACAGAAGCCACCTTCATAGAGAAAACCTCATCTAGGAGGACTCCCAAGTCCCTTGTCCTGGACACTAGGTTCTACCGAGGCTGGGGACATACAGAGGGACAGAACCCCCCCCCCCCCCCGCCCATCAGGGTTTTGAGGGAAGTCTGCTGTTCCAGGACCTGGAAAAACCATTCATCCACCTGTCATCCAGCCAGGCATCTGAGAGATCTACTTCAAGGAGAAAGGACAGCCCAAGAGACAACAAGTGACAGCCTTGTGTGACAAGTGGCATGACAGGGGACACTCAAGAGGACTGGCGATGTGTAGGCTTGGCCAGACTGTGGGGCAGGGGGACTAGAAGTTCTCCAGGAGGATGTCACAACTGTGTCACTATGGGGCAGGCTCGGGAGGACTGGGGCATCCAGGGTTGGCCAGTCCTGGGGCAGGGGTACTAGGCATGCTCCAGGAGGATGTTATAGCTGTGCCCTTGGGTGGCTACATGTGTCAGTGTGACTGGGCATTGGCCAGACCAGAAACGACAGTGCAGGCAAGAGATGGTGTCCCTAAACTATCTTCTGCATGGGAAAATTTCAGTAAGGAGATTTCTTTCAGTACGATTTCATGTCACATGCATCTGTGAGTCCCTAAAGCTGATTGTGTAGAACACGAGGTCTGTATCAGACCATTGCTTTCAAACCTGGGGTGCTGGGGCAGAGCACACTTGATATTTCTTTTGGCTGCCTTCAGAGTAGGAGGACTTTTCTGGCCTTCCTCTCCCACCCCAGGACAGGGAACGAAGGCAACACAGAGCTACACTTCAAAAGGTCAACAGAAATCTGCAAACCCAAGTTCTCCCAGGAGCTAAATGTTCAGGACGAGGGTAAGAGAAAGGAGAGACAGATAGCAAGGAACCAAAGGATCACATCATGTGCCTGTGTGCTGGCCCACTTCTGTACCGGTCAGAAGCAAGCCATACCTGACAGGAGGCAGTCCCACCTGTACCTGGTCCGTCTGTTTGCTGCAGCTGAGCAGAGCAGAAGATGGGCTGAGCTTGGTGTGGCTGTTGCGGAGGGGGTTGGGTGGGGGGAGTGAAGATGGCCAGCTGGCCACAGATGCTACCTGCCAAGTACCTATCAGCCTAGCTCCTGGTCCTCAGCTAAGATGAAACAATAATTATGTGCAGTGACCTATTTCTGGGTAGGTCATGTGCTCAGTGCTTTGATAGCTATATTCTCTCCCACTGTATTTTTTAAAAACCCCTTTGGCAGGTAAGATTGACATACAAAGAGCTTACCATAGTTAATGAATGCAACTTGACCCTGACCCTAACCCTAATATCTAGTTAAGAGATACTCGATTTTATTTATGAGGAAACTCCTCATAAATTAGAGGATGGCTTTTAGGGGCTGAGGAATTTAGAGACCAAATGCCTTCTGTCTTATCCTCCCTTGAATCAGGTAAATCGGAACACGTTCGGCCACATGCTATCTGGAGAGTGGCCACACGGGGGCAGCAGTGAGTAAACTTTGTCCCCCACCCCACTGCAAAACCCGTTCTTCTTCATCCTGTCAAACCTTGTTCCTTCAGTGTTTACAGATCATTGTATATATGATGAAAAGTGTCAGTTTATTGAAATTTTTTAAACCAAACTAATTATTTCAACCTCTTAAGAGTAGAAGATGTTTTCTAAAATCTTGGACTTGGAAAGCACATGAACGCCCAGGGGCCTGGGAAAGGGTTATGACTATTGAATCTATTCAGGCCTAGTTAAGAAACAAGGATGATTTCTATTCCACTACTTTTCAGGAAGAATTTGTGTCAATTAACAGCCCTGAATCCACACAAACTAGTGCAGCTCAGAGGAAAACAAAGGAGAATCAACAGCCTCCAGAAGCCGAGAAAGAGTCACACCCAGGAGCCAAGAAGACAGACCAGGAAGGCTCTGCTCAGGCCAGTTTGCATTTCTGTAGATCCTCTGGAGCTAGAATGCCCCCAGTGCCCCCCAGGGTCGCGAATTAGGCAGAGCGCACACCCTGATCCTGCACTGTTGGGACCCCTGACCAGCCTCCTTGTCCCCTCCTCCACTAGACACCCTCTACGACCTGATGACTCCAGCCTGCTTCTTGGAACTGCCATTCCCCTTTCTGACCCCATTGTTCACTTTCCCATATCTGCCATCATAGAGAGCACGTTGAACTACTTACTATTCTGTCATTTGTTTTTTGTTTTGTTTTGTTTTGTTTTGTTTTTTTGGTCATGTTTGCTGTGAAACAATACCTTGCATCATCTACCCTGATGTAGAATCCCTTGTCGCATTGCATGACTTCACTGTGGACTCCGAATGTCCTCACAGTGTCATGGGGCTAGTGTCCTGGGAAAGGTCCTCACTAAGCCGGCTCAGCAGTTGCAATGAAGTCCTGAGCAAAGCACTGCTATTTACGTGCAGGTAAAGCAACACAAACCAAAACCTTTGTTTAGGTTCTGAATTGCTCATGGCCCCTCAGCCACATCAGATGGTCTGGAGGCACACCCTGAAGACACTGGCTAGTCCAGTGTTGCCCTGGGAAATCTCCATTCAACAGCCATTGTGTCCAGTGGGGGAACTCCAAAGGAATGGGGACGATGGGAGTCAGAACTCTTGAGATAGAATCCATCTTGGAGACTGCCCAGAACTTAAAATCATTTAAAAATAGAGCTACCTTACAACCCAACAATCCAACTACTAGTTATTTACCCCAAAGATAGAGATTGAGTGAAATATAGTGGCGCCTGCTCCCCAATGTTCAGACATGGGGGTAGTGGGACCGGGAATCCTGCATGATCGCCTACAAACACCGACCAAGACTTTCTTCTACTCAGCTGTCCATGGAGCCCACCTTGGCAGTGGCAGATGGGCCTACTATGTCCCTAGGTCCTAACCCTAAGACTGGGTTGGGTTCTTGGGCTTCTGTCCCCAGAGGCCTGGCCCCAAAGCCCTCCTGATAGAGGACTCCTGAGCCACACCCCAGGAGTTTGCCTGCGACCCAGGAGGAAATTGTGCCCTTTGGAGATGCAGGGATCCCTCAGAATGGGAGAAAACTGCATGCACCCATGAGGTCCCCCATATTTGGCAGCCCCCCAGGCCACAAACCCAGACTTGACACCCCATCTGATCCACGCACTCCATTCAGCACCCCAACAATCCTGCCTCAGCCCCAGCAGATAAGGCTTGCCGTGCACCAAGGCCCGAAGCCTAACTCTAGTTTGAATTGTCAGGATTCCATCCCCAGAGGCCTTGGCCCCCAATCCCTCCAGACTGGGGACCCTAAGCCATACTCCAGAACTCTGCCTGCCACAGGGAGGAGACTGTGCAGTTGGGAGCTTCGCAAAACCCTCATACCAGGAGGAACCTGCACACCCACCTCAGGCCACCCTGACCTGAGCCTCACTGGGCTACAAACCTAGAGACGGAGTCTCAGCCTCTCCCCCTCCCGCAATTCTGCCTCCCCCCCCCCCCCGGGAGCTCACCTCCCTGATGGCCATGAGGGAAGCCACCTGGACCCGGAACACAGTCCTACATATCCCCAACATCCACCTAGCAAGAATGCGCTTGCAACACTGGGTGGGTGGTATGGCCGCACAATGGCCAATTCTCACAAGTTTTCTGCCCAAATCAATGTCGATTTGGGCAGAAACCTCATGAGAATTGGTCAGGAACCCCCTGCGAACTAGCTTACAGAAGCAGGGGCCTTCGGGGGGTCCGCATTGTTCTGTCGCAGGGTCCCATGTGGTCGCAGGCCAAAGCTTGCAAGAAAGCCCTCTAAATGCCAGATGCAAGTGCAGCATGGATGGCCTCCGAACGCATGTCAAGCCTGTTCTCTACTCTGCCCTCTGGGGAGCCCACCTCATAGCTGGCAGATGGGGCCTGCGAGGCCTTAACCCTAACCCTCCTAGGCCTTAACCCTAACCATGGGTTGGGTTCGCAGGCTTTCACCCTAGAGGCCTGGCCCCCAAGCCCTCTAGATTAGGGACCCCTGAGCCACACCCCAGGAGTCTGCCTGCCACCAAGGAGGAAACCGTGGCCCATAGAGCTGCACAGAACTCTCAGAGAAGGAGATATCTGCTTGCACCCCTGAGGCCACACCCACCTTCAAAAGTCCCCATGGCCACAAACCTGCAGCCTGACACCCCGTCTGAACACGCCCACCACTCAGCCCCCTGGAGATCCTGCCTCAGCACCAGAAGATCCGGCCTGCCATGCTCCTAGCCATGAACCCTAACTCTAGTTTGGGTTGTCAGGCTTCCACCCCCAGAGGCCTGGCTCCACTAACTCTCCAGACTGGGGACCCTGACCCAATGTCAGGACTCCGCCTGCCAGCCAGGAGGAATCTGTGCCATTGGGAGCTGCGCAAAACCCTCAGAACTAGGGAAACCTGCATGCCCCCTCAGGCTCCCTTTGGCGCCCCCCCCACCCCCGCCAGAAACCTGAAGCCTGATATTCAGCCTCACCCCCTCTATCAACTCTGTGCTGGGGAATATGCCTCTGTGGTTGCCCTCAGGGGAACCCCTTGGGAACAGCCCGTGGTCTCACATGGCCCCAAAACACACCTAAGCAATAAATGGCTTCCAATACCTGAATCGCCCACACAATGCCAGCCAATTTTCAGGAGATTTCTGCCCAAAGCAATGCCAATTTGGGCAGAAAGCTGGTGAGAATTCACCAGGAACCCCTGGAGAACTTGCTTCCCGTGGTGAAGGCCTTCAGGGGAGCCGCCTGGGCCCAGTCAGAGGTCCCGGGTGGTTGCGACCCAAAGTCTATGATAAAACCTACTAAAGGCCAGGCACATGGGTGGCCTGGATTGCCTCTGAACATTGGGCAAATAACCCTCTACTCAGGCCCCCACCCAGGGAGCTCACCTCAGGGCCTTGTGATGGGGCCTACCATGCCCCAGGCCCTAACCCTAACCCTGGGTTGGGTTCTCAAGCTTCCATCCCCAGAAGCCTGGCCACCCCAAATCCTCCAGATTGGGTACCTGAGCTACACCCCAGAACTCCGTCTGTCACCCAGGAGGAAACCGTGCTGGGAGCTTCCCAAAACCCTCAAAGCCGGAGAAATCTGTTGGCCCCCTCAGGCCACCCCCACATTCAGCACCCCCCAGGGCCAGAAACCCAGAACCTGACTCTCATCCTCACCCACTCCCTGAACTCTGCCCCGAGGGAGCTCGCCTCCGCGGGGATTATCAGGGAGCAGCATGGGACAGGCTCACAGTCCCACAAGGCCCCAACATGCACCTAGTAAGAAAGTGCTCCCAGCATGGAGCTGGCACATGGCCCAAATCACTGCCCAATGCTGGCCAATTCTCATGTGCTTTCTGCCCAAATCAATGTTGATTTCGGTTCTGGCGGCAGATCCCTCAGGGGAGTCTCCTGGTATTGGCCCGGTAGCGTGGTAGCGGCCCGAAACCTACAAGAGACCTCTCTAAATGTAAGGTGCGTGTGTGGCCTGGACTGGCTCCAAGTGCTGGGCAGACCCGCCCTCTATCTGCCCCCCCCCACTCCACCCTGGGCAGGCAGCCTCAGCACCATCAAGTGGGGCCTGCCATGCCCCTAGGCCCCAACCTTAATCCTGGGGTGGTTTCTCAGGCTTCCTCCTAGAGATGTGGTCCCTAAGTCCTCCAGATTGGGGACCCCTGAGCCATACCCCGGGAGTCTGCCTTCCTTCCAGATGGAAACTGCCATTTGGAGCTGCACAGAACCCTCAGCGCAAGAGAAACATGCATGCCCCTCTGACACCACTGCCACCATCAGTGGCTCCCTGGCCACAAACACCTGGCCTGACACTCAGCCTCACCCCCTCCCTCAGCTCTGCCCCCAGGGAGCTTGCCACCTCGGGGGCACTAGGGAGCCATGTAGGCCAGACCTGTGGTCCCTTACTGCCCCAACAGTCACCTATATGGAGAAAGCACTCCCAGTACAGGCGAGTGCGTGGCACAAATCGCCACCCAATGCAGGCCAATTCTAAAGAGATTTCTGCCGAAATCAACATGGATTTGGGCAGAAAGCTCGTGAGAATCAGCCAGAAACCCCCCGCAAACTCAGTCCCAGCTGTCCGGGACTTCAGGGGAGCCTCCTGTGACTGGCCCATGGTCTCAGTTGGTTGTGGCACAAACACTGAGAGAAGGTGCTCTAAAGTCATGAGCACATGTGGTCAAACACTCTCTACACTCAGCCCCCTGGAATGCCCATCTCAGCACTGGCAGATCAGGCCTGACATGCCTCTAGCCCCTAATCAGAACCCTAGGTTGGGTATTCAGCCCCTAGGGGCCTGTCCCCCAAGCCCTCCAGATTGGGGACCCCAGACCCACACCCCAGGAGTCTGCCTGCCACCCAGATGGAAAATGCCATTTGGAGCTGCACAGAACTCTCAGACCGGAAGAAACCTGCATGACTTCCTGAGGCAACACTAAACTCGCCAGCCCCCCGGTCACCAACCTGGTGCCTGATGCACCCCGTGATGCCTGTCCTAAACTCCGCCCCCAGAGGATCCTGCCTCAGCGCTGACAGATTGGGCCTGTCATGCCCCTAGCCCCAACCCTAATTCTAAGTTGGGTTTTCAGGCTTCCATCCCAAGAGGTCTGGCCCCAAAGCCCTCCACACTGGGGCCCCGTGAGCCACAACCTAGGACTCCACCTGCCATGCAGGAAGATACTGGGCCATTTTGAGCTGCACAAAACCCTCAGAGCAGGAGAAACCAGCATGCCCCCCGGAGGCCACCCCCACCTTCAACGCCCCACTGGGCCACCAACATGGAGCCTGAGGCTCAGCCTGAGCCCCTCCTTCAACTCTGGCCCTGGAAAGCTCCCCTCGCCTGTGGCCCTGAGGGGAGTCAAGTGGGTCCGGCCCAAGTTCCGAGATGGTCACAACATGCACGTAGTGAGAAAGTGCTCTAAACCACAGCCATGAGTGTCGCCCAAGTCACCGCACAATGCTGGCCAATTCTCATGAGTTTTCTACTGAAATTGATATTGATGGACCAGAATGCTCATGATATTTGGCTGAAAAACCCCAGTGAACTCGCTTCTGGCTGCGCTGGCCTTCAGAGAAGCCAAATGGGCCTGGCCAGAGGTCCTGCGTGGTCGTGGCCTGAATCCTGTGAGAAAGCGCTCTAAAAGCCAGGTGCATGGGCAGCCAAAATCTCCTTCTACTCAGACATCTGGGGTTTCATTTTCAGCTCTGGTAGATCGGGCCTGCCATGACCCTAGGCTCTATTCCAAACACCAGGTTGGTTTTTCAGGCTTCCACCCCAGGGGCCTGTTCCCCAAGCCCTCCAGATTCAGGAACCCAGAGCCACACCACAGGAGTTCGCTTGCCACCCAGATAGAAACTGTGCCGTTTGGAGCTGTGCAGAACCCTTCAGAGCCGGAGAAACCTGCATGACCCCCTGAGGACACTCCCACCTTCTGCAGCCCCCTGGCTACAAACCCACAGTCTGACACGCTGCCTGACCCTACCCTCAACTCAGCACCCCAGGGAACCTGCCTCAGCAATGGCAGATCAGGCCTGCCATGGCCTTAGCTCAGCTCACCTCAGGGACCCCTGTCAGCTCTAGGCAGACCTGGAGCTCCCACCTGCTGCAAAGCTCTGGGATCCCCCCTCCTTCTGCCAAAATTACACTGGCCCAAGTCTTTCATGAGAAAGGGAGAAGGCTACCTCCTGAATGCTTAACACCACCTTTCCTCTTCTGTCCTTTTCTCTCCACTTACCTTTGTACCTGGGCAAACTGTAAGGACCATAGGAATGGAACATGGACATGCTCTGGGATCTGAATCTTTCATGGCAGCTTTCTGAGGACTCCTTATGCAGTAAGAAACTAGCGTATCCCACCACAGTGTGTTTGAAAATGATCATCTACAGAACAGGAGAGCAAAAAATCACTCCATTTTACCTCACTCTTCATGAAGCAGAACACGGTCTTGTTCTTTTCTTCATTGACTTCAATTCCAATTTGTTTCCATGCAGTGGTAATTCCTTTGTTTCGGGGATAGGATTTCACCTGCATAGAACACCCAGAGTTCATCACGCGTGCCCTCCCTAATAGCCATCACCCATTTAACCCTCCACCCCCACACCACTCCCCTCTAGTAACCCTCAGTTTGTCCTCTAATGTGGAGTCTGTTTCCTCATTGTCCTGTCTCCCCTCACTATGTTCATCTGCTTTCTTTCTGAAATTCCATTGGAGTCAAGTCATAGAGTATTGGTCTTATCCTACTGATTTTGTTGAGCTAAATCCACTCTAGATCCATCCACAACCTTGCAGATGATAAGATTTCATTCTTTTTGAAGCTGTCTCCTATTCCATAGTGTGTAGATATAGATGATATAGATATAGATATACAAATATATATACACATCTTCTTTCTCCATTCATCAGTGAATGGACATTGGGACTCCCTCCATAGTTTGGCTCTCGTTGATAATGCTGCTATAAACATCATGGTGCTTGTATCCCATTGAATGTGCATTTTTGCGTCCTTTGGGTAAATACCTAGGAATACAATTGCTAGATCCTAGGGCTGTTCAGTTTTTAGCCTTTGGGGGAAGCGCCATACTCTTCCCGAGTGGCTGCACCAGCCCACATGCCCACCAACGGTGCAGGTGGGTTCTGCTTTAAGCAGCATATTAGCTACCAGCAATTTCCTGAGGAGGAAACGGAAAACCTGTGGGATAAGCTGACTCACCCAGCATCAGGCAAGAAATTCACCCCAGGTTTCCTGACATCAAGCCCCTTGAAGCCACCAGCATGCCTCTATCCAGGAGAATTCCCAAACACTCTCCTGATTTCACCACCCATGAAACTGGGTGTCCCCGGCCCAAGTTCCTGGATGGTTGCAACACACACCTAGCCAGAAAGCGCTCTCAATAGCGGGCTCAAGTGTGGCATGAATCGCAGCACATGCCGGCCAATTCTCGAGTTTTCTGCCCAAATCAATATCAATTTGGGCAGAAGGCTCATGAGAATTGGCCAGAAACCCCTCAGTGAACTCCCTTCCTGCTGCACGGGCCTTCAGGGGAGCCAACTGGGCCTAGCCCCAGGTCCCGAGTGATCCTGGCCCAAACCCTGTGAGAAAGCACTTTAAAAGCCAGGGGCACGCGTGGCCAAAATCTCATTCTACTCAGCCCTCTGGGGTGATGGTCTCAGCTGGCAGATTGGGGCTGGCATTCCCCTAGGCCCTAACCCGAACCCTAAATTGGGTTTCAGGCTTCCATCCCCAGGGGCCTGTCCCTCAACCCTCCAGACTGGGGACCCCCGAGCAATACCGCAGCCCTCCGTCTGCCACCCAGGAGGAAATCGTACCCTTGAGAACTGCAGGAAACACTCAGAGCCAGAGAAAACTGCATACCCACCTCAGGCCACCCTCATGTTCAATACACCCTCTGCCAAAATGACCTGGGACCTGGCGCTAATGCTCACACCCTACCTCAACGCTACCCCAATGGAGCTTTCCTCCACGGGGGCCCTCAGAGAGCAGTGTGGGCCTGGCTGCACAGCCCTAACATGCACCATGCAAGAAAGCACACCCAGCACAACGCAAGCACACAGCCCAATTCGCCGCCCACTGCTGACCAGTTCTCACAAATGATGCTGATTTGGGCAGACAGCTTGTGAGAATTGGCAGGAAAGCCCCAGCAAACTCGCTTCCAGCAGCGGGGGCCTTCTGGGGAGCCACCTGGGCCCAGCCTGGAGTCCTGCATGGTATCGCCTGAAGCCTGCAAGAAAACATTCTAAACACCAGGTATATGCATGGCCTGGGTCACCTCTGGATGCCCGCCAAACCCACCCTCTACTCAGACCCCTGGGGAGCCCACCACCGCAAGGGCAGGTGGGGCCTGCCATGCTCCCAGACCTGAACCATAAACCTGGGGTGGGTTCTCAGGCTTCCATCCCCAGGGACCTGGCCCTCAAGCCCTCCTAACTGTGGACCCCCGAGCCATACAGCAGGACTCCGCCTGCCACCCAGGAGGAAACTGAGCGCTTGGGAGCTGCGGGAAACCCTCAGAGAGGAAGAAACCTGCATGCCCACCTCAAGCCACCCTCACCTTTGGTGCTGCCTTCTGCTAAAAAAAAGCCAGAGCCTGACTCATCCCCCTCCCTCAAATATGTCCCTGTGGAGCATTCTCCTGCAGGGGCCCTCAGGGAGCCACGTGGGTTGGACTGGCACTCCTGCCCAACCCCAAAACTCACCTAGCAAGAAAGAGTGCCCAGCACGGCACAAGGATGCGGCCTGATTTGCCACCCAGCGCTGGCCAATTCTCACAGCTACCTGCCTAAATCAATGTTGATTTGGGCAGAAAGCTCCTGAGAATTGGCCAGAATGCCCCAGGGAACTCACTTCTGGCGGCCGGGGCCTTCGTGGGAGCTGCCTGGGCCAAGCCCAGGGTCCCGCATGTATAGCCTTAAGCCTTCGAGAAAGTGCTCTAAATGCCAGGTGCATGCATGGCCCAGGATGTGTCCAAATGCCAGCTAAACCAGCCCTCTACTCAGCCTCCCGGGGAGACCGCCTCCACACCTGCAGGTGGGGCCTGCCATGCCCCCAGGTCTGAACGCTAACCCTGGGTTGGCTTCTCAGGCATCCATCATCAGAGGCCTGGCCTTGATTCCCTCCATACGGGAGTCCACTGAACCGCCAAACAGATATCCTGCTGCACCCCAAAAGGAAACCTTGTTATTTGCAGCTACACAAAACATTCAGAGCTGGAAAAATCTACATTCTCCTTAAGGCTGCCACCAGCATTGGTGCCCCCTGGACACAAATCTGCAGGTCAACACACCCTGACAACCCCACGTCAATTCAGCACCCTGGGGAGCTAGCCTCAGCACAGGCAGATCTGACCTGCCATGCCTCTAGGTCCTAATCCTAACCCCACGCTGGGCATTCAGGTATCTGTCCTCAGAGGGTGGATTCGAATCCCTCCATATTGGGGATCATAGAAGCAGAACACAAACTCCTCCAGACCCTCAGAAGGAAACCTTGATACTTGGGGCTCAGCAAACCTTTAGACCTGGAAAAATCTGCCTGTCCCATTAAGGCAGCCAACACCATCGGCGCCCCATAGACACACACCTGCACCCCGACATTCAGTCTGACAACCGCCTGTCAACTCAGGCCCCTCGGGATCTGGCCTCAGCACCCACAGATCTGAAATGCTATGCCCCTAGGCCCTAACTCTAACCCTAGGTTGCTTTGTCAGGCATCCATCCCCAGAGGCCTGGCCTCGAATCTCTATTATTGGGGATGCCTGAGCCACAAAACTGGACTCCTCCACACCTCTAGAAGGGAATCTTGCTCTTAGGAGTTGCACAAACCCCTCAGGGTGAGAGAAACCTGCATATGGCCCTCTCAGGTCACAACCACATTCAGGGCTCCCATGGACACAAACTCGACCCTGAGACACAGCCTGACACCTGCCCTAAACTCAGACCCCGAGGAGCTTGACTCCGTGACTCCACATCAGGCCTCCATGCCCTAGGCCCTAACCCTACCCATAGCTTGCGTTTACAGACTTCTGTCCCCAGAGTGCTGGCCCCCAAGAACTCCAGATTGGGGAACCAGGAGCCACACCACAGGACTGCTCCTGCCAAGCAGAAAGAAACTGTGTCATTTGGAGCTGCAAACTGTCAGAGAAGGAGAAACCTGCATGTTCCCCGAGGCCACCCACACTTTTTGTGACTGACCTGGACAATATCCTGAATCTTGAAACTCAGCCTGATTCTGCCCTTGGCTCAGCCCCCAACACACCCTGGTAGCTCGCACTAAATCCAAATGATCAGGCCTGGCGTGTGCCTAGCTCCTAACCCTAACCCTTAGTTGGGTTTTCAGGAATCCATCCCATATGCCTTGGTCTTGATTCCCTCCATATGGGGGATCCCTGAGCCACAAAACAGATATCCTCCTACACCCCAGAAGGAAAACTTGCTATTTGCAGCTGCACAAATCACTCAGAGCTGGAAAAACCTACATACCCCTTAAGGCTGCCACCAGCATCGGTGCCCCCTGGACAAAAAACCAGTGGGCTGACACACTCTGACAAAACCGTGTCAACTCAGCACCCCGGGAAACTAGCCTCAGCGTAGGCAGATCTGGCCTGCCATGCCCCTAGGCCCTAATCCTTACTCTACTCAGGGTTTTCAGGTATCTGTCCTCAGAGGCCTTGCTTCGAATCCCTCCATAATGTGGAACACAGGGGCAAAACACGAATTCCTCCTGCCTTCAAAAGAAAACCTTGCCATTTAGGGCTCAGCAAACACTCAAACACGAAAAAACCTGCATGCCCCATTAAGGGCACCCATACCATCAGCATCCCCTTGGACACACAACTGCACCCCAACATTCAGCCTGACAACCCCCTGTCAACTCAGACCCCTGGGGATATGGCCAAAGCATCCACAGATCAGGCATGCCATGGCCCTAGGCCCTAACACTAACCCTAGGTTGCTTTTTCAGGCAACCATCCCTGGAAGCCTGGCCTCAAATCCCTGCTTACTGGGGACCCCTGAGTCACAAAATCAAACTACTCCATGCCTCCAGAGGGAAACCTTGCTTATAGGAGTTGTGCAAACCCCTCAGAGCAAAGGAAACCTCCATGGCCCTCTCAGGTCACAGCCACATTCGGGGCTCCCATGGACAAACTTCAGCCTGAGACACAGCCTGACACCTGCCCTAAACTCAGACCCTGGGGAACTTGCCTCCACATCTGCACATCAGGCCTTATACCCTTAGGCCCTGACCCTACGATAGCATGCTTTTTCAGACTTCTGTCTCCTGAGTCCCGACCCCTTAGAACTCCAGACTGGGGACCCAGGAGCCACACCACAGGACTGCTCCGACCAACCTGAAGGAAACCATGCCACTTGGAGCTGTGAAAAACTGTCAGAGAAGGAGAAACCTGCATGTTCCCCAAGGCCACCCCCACTTTTTGTGACTGACCTGGAAAATATCCCAAACCCTGAAACTCAGCCTGAGCCTGCCCTCAATTAGCCCCCACACATCCCGGGATCTCACCCCAAAGCCAAATGATCAGGCCTGGCATGTGCCTAGCCCCTAACACTAACTCTTAGTTGGGCTTAGGGCATCCGTCCCCAGAGGCCTGGTCTTGATTCCCTCCATATGAGGGACCCAAGAGCTACCAAACAGACATACTCTCACCCCAGAGGAATCCTTGCTATTTGCAGCTGCGCAAAACATTCAGAGCTGGAAAAACCTAAATACCACTTAAGGTCGCCACCAGCATCAGTGCCCCCGGACACAAATCCGCAGGATGACACAGCCTGACAACCCAGTGTCAACCCAGCACCCCAGGGAGCTAGCCTCAGCGCAGGCAGATCTGGCCCTCCATGCCCCTAGGCCTTAAACCTAACCTTACCTTGGGTTTTCAGGCATCTGTCCTTAGAGGCCTGGCCTCGAATCCCTCCATATGGGGATCACAGAGGCAGAACACAAACTCCTCCTGCCCCTCAGAAGGAAACTTTGCTATTTGGGGCTTGAAATCCCTTAGGCCTAGAAAAACCTGCATGCCCCATTAAGGCAGCCAACACCATCTGTGCCCCAGAGGACACACAACTACACCCCGACATTCAGCCTTATAAACCCATGTAAATTCAGGCCCTTGAGTATCCGGCCTCAGTACTCACAGATTGGGCATGCCATGCCCCTAGGCCCTAACCCTAATCCTAGGATGGTTTTCAGGCTTCCATCCCCAGAGGACTGGCCTCGAATCCCTGCTTATTGGGGAGCACTGAGCCTCAAATCCAGACTCCTCCATGCCTCCAGAGGGAAACCTTGCTCTTAGGGGCTGTGCAAACCCCTCAGAGTGGGAGAAACCTGCATTGCCCTCTCAGGTCACAGCCACATTCGGGGCTCCCATGGACACAAACTCGAGCCTGAGACACACCCTGACACCTGCCCTAAACTCAGACCCTGGGGAGCTTGCCTCTGTGTCTGCACATCAGGCCTCCATGCCCTAGGCCCTAACCCTACCCATAGTTTGTGCTTTCAGACTTCTGACACCAGAGTCCTGGCCCCCAAGAACTCCAGATTGGGGAACCTGGAGCCAGGCACCCATCAGGACTGCTCCTGACCCCCAGAAGGAATACACTGCATTTGGAGCTGGGCTAAACCCTCAGACTAGGAGAAACATGCATGGCCCTCGATGCATACCCCACTTTTGGGGGCTGCCCTGGAAACAATCCCGCAGCCTAAAACTCAGCTTGAGCCCTGTTCTCAACTCAGCCCACCCCCACAGCCCAGGAGCTCACACCAGAGCCAAAATATCAGGCCTCCCATGCCCCTAGGCCCTAACCCTAACCCTTGGTTGGGTTTTCAGGCATCCATCTCCAGTTGCATGGTCTTGATTCCCTCCATATGGGGTACCGCTGAGCCACCAAACAGAAATCCTCCTGCACCCCAGAGGGAAACCTTGTTATTTGTTGCTGCACAAAACCCTCAGAGCTGGAAAAACCTGCATACCCCTTAAATCCGCTAGCACCTTCGGCACCCCCTGAACACAAACCCACAGGATGACACAGCCTGACAATGCCACGTCAACTCAGCACCCTGGGGAGCTCACCTCAGCATAGGCAGATCTGTCCTGCCATGCCCGAAGGCCCTAACTGTAATGCTATGTTGGGTTTTCAGGCATCTGTCCTTTGAGGGTTGGCCTTGAATCCCTCCATACTGGGGATCACGGAGGCAGAAGACAGAACTCCTCCTGCCTCTCAGAAGGAAATCTTGCTACCTGGGGTTCAGCAAATGCTCAGACCTGGAAAAACCTGCCTGCTGCAATAAGGCAGCCACCATCATTGGCGCCTCTGTGGACACACAACTGCTCCCCAACGTTCAGCCTCACAATCCCCTGTCAACTCAGGCTCCTGGCGATCTGGCTTCAGCACTTACAGATCAGGCATGCCATGGCCCTAGGCCCTAAAACTAACCCTTGGTTGCTTTTTCAGGCATCCATCCCCGGAGGCCTGGCCTCAAATCCCTGCTTATTGGGGAATCCTGAGCCACAAAACCAGACTCCTCCATGCCTCCAGGCAGAAATCTTGCTCTTAGGAGCTGCGCAAACCCCTCAGAAAGAGAGAAACCTGCATGGACCTCTCAGGTCACAGCCACATTCAGGCTCCCATGGACACAAACTCCAGCCTGAAGCACAGCCTGACACCCTCCCTGACCTCAGACCCCAGGGAGCTCACCTCTGCATCTGCACATCAGGCCTCCATGCCCTAGGCCCTAACCCTACCCATAGCTTGCATTTTCAGACTTCTGTCCCCAGAGTGCTGGCCCCCAAAACTCCAGATTGGGGGCCCAGGAGCCACACTATAGGATTGCTCCTGTCTCCCAGAAGGAAACTGTGCCATTGGAGCTGGGCTAAACCCTCAGACTAAGAGAAACCTGCATGGCCCCTGAAGCCTCCCATACTTTTCAGGGCTGCCCTGGACACGGTCCTGCAGCCTGAAACTCATCTTGAGCCCTGTTCCCAACTCAGCCCACACTCTGCAGCCCAGGAGCCAAAGATCAGGCCTGACATGCCCCTAGGCCCTAAAACTAACCCTAAGTTGATTTTTTAGGCATCCATCCCCAAAGTCCTGGCCTTGAATCCCTGCTTATTGGGGACCCCTGAGGCACAAAACCAGACTCTACTCCCCTCCAGAAGGAAATCTTGCTATTTGGAGCTGCGCAAACCCCTCAGTAGGGGAGACATCTGCATGACCCTCTCTAGTCACAGCCACATTCAGGGCTCCCAGGAACACAAACTAGCTTGAGACACAGCCTGACACCCACCCTAAACTCAGATCCCGGGGAGTTCACCTCAGCAAACTCTGAATATCAGGCCTCCCTGCCCTAGGCCCTAACCCTACCCATAGCATGCTTTTTCAGACTTCTGTCCCCCGAGCCCTAGCCCCATATAACTCCAGATTAGGGACCCAGGAGCCACACCACAGGACTGCTCCTGCTAACCAGAAGGAAACTGTGCCATTTGGAGCTGTGAAAAACTGTCGAAGTAGAAGTAAACTGCATGTTCCCCTGGGCCACCCCTACTTTTTGTGACTGACCTAGACAATATCCCAAACCCTGAAACTCAGCCTGAGCCTACCCTCAACTGAGCCCCCAACACAACCTGGGATCTTGCCCCAAAGCCAAATTGGTCAGGCCTGGCCTGTGCCTAGCCCCGAACACTAAACCTTGGTTGGGTTTTCAGGTATCCATCTTCAGAGGCATATTCTTGATTCCGTCCATATGGGGGACCCTTCAGCCACCAAACAGAAATCCTTCTGCACCCTAGAAGAAAACCTTCAATTTAGAGGTGTGTTAAACCCTCGGAGTAGGAGAAACCTGCCTGTCGCCTGAGGGCTCCCCCAAATTCGGAGGCCACTATGGACACAAACCCACATTGTGACCCACAGCCTGAGGCCCATTTTTAACTCAGCCCCCTGGGTAGCTTGACCCAGAGCCAACAGATCTGGCCTGCCATGCTCCTAGGCCCTAAACTTCACCATAGGTTGGGTTTCCAGGCATCCATACTAAGAGCCCTACTCTTGAATCCCTCCATATGGGGGACTCCTGGGCCATAATACAGACTCCTTCTGTTCCACAGAATGAAACCTTGCTCTTTGGAGCTGTGCAAAACCCCCAGAGTGGGAGAAACCTCCATGGCCCCATGAGGCCACCCCTACATTTGGTGCCCCTCATGGACACAAACTCCAGCCTGAGCGATCAACTGACACTTGCCCTAACTTCAGATCCTGGGGATTACGCCTCAGCATCTGCAGATCGGGCCTGCCATGCCCTAGGCCCTAACCATAACCATCGCTTGTGTTATCAGGCTTCCATCCCTAGAGTCCTGGTCCCCAGGCCCGCCAGATTGGGGATGCCTGAGACTCACACCTGTCACCTTGGGTGAAATGGTGCCATTTGGAGCTGCACAGAAACTTCAGGGAGAAACCTGCATGCCCCTAAAGGCCATTCTCAGCATCTGCACCACCCCGGACACAAACCATGACTCCGATGTGCCACCTGATGCCCGCCCTCAACTCAGCCCAGTGGGGAGCCTCAGCACTGGCAGATCGGGCATGCCATGCCCCTAGGCCGTAACTCTAACCCTAGTTTGGGTTTTCAGGCTTCCATCCCAAGAGGCCTGGCCCCAAAGGCCCCCAGAAAAGGACCCCTGAGCAACACCCAAGGACTCTGCCTGCCACGTGGAGGAAACCTTGCAGTCTGGAGCTCCACCAAATCCTCAGAGTGGGAGAAACTTGAATGCCCCTTTAAAGCCACACCAACCATCGACAGCCCCCTGGCCAAAAAGCCAGATTCTGCCGCACCACCGGACACATGGCCTCAACTCAGCCCTGAGGGGAGTCCACCTCAGTGCTGGCACATCAGTCCTCCCATGCCCCTAGGCCCTAAACCTAACCCTAGGTGGGGTGTACATGCTTCCGTGCCCAGAGACCTAGCCCCCATGCCTGCCAGATTGGGGATGCCCCCGGCACTCTGCCAGCTGCTTAGGGTGAAATGCTACCATTTGGAACTCCGCAGAAACCTCAGAGTGGCAGAAATCTGCATGACCCGGAGGCAACCCACAGGATCTGTGGCTGCCCTGAACACAAAGCCAGACCCCGACACGCTGCCTGACTCTGGCCCTCAACTCAGCCCAGAGCCCGCCTCAGCACCAACAGTTTGGGCCTGCCATGCCCCTAGCTCAGCTCTCCTCAGGGATCCCTGTCAACTCTAGGCAGACCTGGAACTCCCCTGTCTGCCACAAAGATCTGGGATCCCCCCTCCTTCCTCTAAATTTACACTGGCCCAAGTCTTTCATAAGAAAGGGAGGAGGCTCCCTCCTGAATGCTTAACACCTCTTTTCCTCTTCCGTCCTATTTCTCTCCAGTAACCTTTGTACCTGGGCAAACTGGAAGTAACATATCAGTGGAACATGGACATGCTCTGAGATCTGAGTCTTTCATGGCAGCTTTCTGAGGACTCCTTATGCAGTCAGAAACTAGCGTATCCTACCACAGTGTGTTCGAAAATGATCATCTACAGAACAGGAGAGCAAAAAATCACTCCATTTTTACCTCACTCTTCATGAATAAGGACATTGACTTCAATTCCAATTCATTTCCATAAAGTGTTCATTCCTTTGCTTCAAGGGTAAGATTTCATGATTCCTCACCTGCATAGAACAGCCAGATCTCATCACAACAAGTGCCTTCCCTAACAGCCATGACCCATTGAACCCTTCCCCCACACCCCTGCCCTCCAGCAAGCCTCAGTTTGTGTTCTAAGGTTGAGTCTGTTTACTCATTGTCCTATCTTTATCCCCTCACTAGGTTCATCTGTTTTCCTTCTGAAATTCCATAGGAGTCAAGTCATAGGCTATTGGTCTTTTCTTACTGATTTTGCTTAGCTTAATCCACTCTAGATCCATCCACATCCTTGCAGATGGTAAGATTTCATTCTTTTTGAAGCTGGTTCCTACTCCATTCAGAAGATGTGGGAGATGGGGCACCTGGGTGGCTCAGTGGGTTAAAGCCTCTGCCTTTGGCTCAGGTCATGATCCCAGGGTCCTGGGATCGAGCCCCACATCGGGCTCTCTGCTCCGCAGGGAGCCTGCTTCCTCCTCTCTCTCTGCCTGCCTCTCTGCCTAGTTGTGATTTCTCTCTGTCAAATAAATAAAAAAATATTTTAAAAAAAAGAAGATAGGGGAGACATATATATAGAGATAGATAGATATAGATATATCTATATATATCTATAGATGATATATATAGATAGATGATATATAGATCTAGATCTATATCTATGTATAGATATAGATATAGCTATCATCAGTGAATGGGACATTGGGACTCCCTCCATAGTAATGCTGCTGTAAATATCACGGTGCTTGTACCCCATTGAATGTGCATTTTTGTTCCCTTTGAGGAGGAGGGCAAATGGTTGGGTCCTGGGGTTGTATAGTTTTTAGCTTCTGGAGGAAGCACCATACTTTTTTCCAGAGTGGCTGCAACAGCTCACATGCCCACCAACAGTGCAGGAGGGTTCCACTTTAAGCAGAACATTACCTGCCAGCAATTTCCTAAGGAGTATGGAAAACCTGTGGAATTACATGACTCACCCAGCATCAGGCAAGCAGCCACCGAAATTCACCCCAGGGTTCCTGATGCCAAGCCTCTTGAAGCCACAGAATGCCTCTATCCAGGGGAATTCCCAAACACTCTCCTTCTGACTTCACCACCCATGAAACTGCAGAGAAAGTACAGCATGTCCAACTCTCTAGATGGTCCACTGAGTGAAACTAGAAAGTCAAGCTTCCCTTTTCAGTCGTCCAAGGCTCCTGGGAATTATTTTGAATTTTCCTTCTGTCCTCATTGGAACTCTCTGAATGAAAAGACGAATCCATTAGGATACATCACCTTTGACAAAGGAGAAGACATCAACCAAGTCTCTATCTGACCACAAACAGCCACCTAACTCTAGATGCCTGCCACGCCACCACAGCCTAAGCCCAATGGAAAAAACACTGTTAGAGGAAGGAACACATTTATGTTCAAAACACACACCAAGTCAATCTCATCTTCCCTTCAATCCAAGGGATTGCCTAGGAAAGAGATGTTCCAAATACCTTTGTAAGCCAGAAATGAACAGAGAAAATGGGATCCCCTGCCAGGTGCTCCCTGCAGGGAAACTCCGGAACTTTGGCACCCACTCTAGATTGCTGACAGCTGCTTCAGTGTGACTTTGTGGCTCCACTGGAGACAAGAGAAAAGCCCAGGAGGTTTGGGGTGAAAGAGAAGTTTTACCTCCTATCCTGACATGGATGTGACCTTGTGCCCAATGGACCTGCTATTTTCTCTGAACGCTGACATCATGGGACAAACTATATGACTGAGTCAGACGCTGATTGAGATCTCGTGGAGCCAAAGTGAAGAAGGGTTTTCAGGTAGGGATACGCAGGCACGTCCCGCCTAAAGCCTGCACACATGCTCCGATTCCTGGGAGGAGAGACATATGCTTGTTTCTTAAGTGGTCATTAACTTCCTTCTAAAGCCGACCAACGCCCTTGTCCTTTTTGGAGAAGCAAATATACTCTTCCAAACAAACCTCAACTCTTCGGTTCCAAATGCACCATGAGTCGGGTTTGATGCCCCTGCTCCCCCCAGCTCCAGACCTCCACCAGGAGGACTCTCCTGAACCATCCTGACAGCACATTACCACCAAACCTGAGGAAACAGGGCACAATGCTGAGTGGGGGTCTGGCTCCAGGAGTTATTAGCACCACTCTTAAGCCTGGAGAAACAAAGACTATACAGCTCACCACTCCCTCTTGTAGAAACAAGCTGCAGTGCCTCACCTTTCAGGGTCTCTCACCCAGCACCTCACCACTGCCCTCAGAGCCAACAGACTGCCCTGACTACTCTTCCTGTGTGTTTCCTACTGCAGCTCGGCACTGCCTCCAGCGGTGGGAAGCAGCATTGCCATGCCTTCCTGGGTCTCTTGCACCACAGTTCACCACTCCCTCCATTGGTGTAAACCCGCACTGCTGGGCCTTGGAAAGATTCCTAATGCAGCTCACAACCCCTCCACATGTCTAAAGTCACACTGGCACTGTCCCTCCAGATGGGGGACCTCTGAGCCACACTCCAGGACTCTGCATACCACCCAGGAGGAAACCATGCCATTCGAAGCTGATCAGAATCCTCAGAATGGAATAAACCCGCATGCATCCCGAGGACACCCCCAACTTCGATGGCCCTTCCTGGCCACAAATGCACAGCCTTACTGACCCCTGTGCTCAACTCAACCCCCAGAGATCCCGCCTCAGCAGTGGCAGAATGGGCCTGCCATGCCCCTAGGCTCTAACCCTAACCCTAGTTTGGCTTTTCAGGCTTCCATCCCCATCGGCTTGGCCCCAAAGCCCTCCAGTCTGGGGACCCCTGAGTGACACCCCAGATATGCACCTAGCAAGAAAACACTCTAGACCGCGGGCGCCAGTGCAGGCAGAATCGCTGCCCAACACCAGATAATTCTCACGGAGCATTCTGCCCAAATCGATATCCATTTAGGCAGAAAGCTCATGAGAATTGGCCAGAAAACCCCTGGCAAACTTGCTTTTCTGTCATGGGACCACAGGGCCACCGCCTGGGCCTGGCCCAGGGTCATGAATTGTCCCAGGCCAAACCCTGTGAGAAAGCCCTCTATGAGGCAGGCACATGTTAGACCAATGACTCCCACTACTCAGCGCCCTGCAGTGCCTGCCCCAGTGCTGGTGCTTTGGTCCTGCCATACCCCTAGACCCTGGCCCTAACCCTTAGTTGGGTTTTCAAACATCTGTCCCCACAGGCATGGTCTTTATTCCCTCCATATGGGGAGCACTGAGCCACCAAACAGAAATCCTCGTGCACCCCAGAAGGGAAAATTGTTATTTGGAGCTGCGCAAACCCCTCAGAGCTGGAAAAATCTGCATTCCCTTTAAGGCTGCCACCACCATCAGCATCCCCTGGACAGAAACCCCCAGGCTGACACAGCCTAACAGTACCATGTCAACTCAACCCCTTGGGGATCTGACCTCAGCACCTACATACTGGGCATACCATGCCCCTACACCCTAACCCTAACTCTAGGTTGGGTTTTCAGGCATCCGTCCCCAGAGGCCTGGACTCGAATCCCTGCATATTGGGGAACCCTGAATCTCAAAATCAGACTCTTCCTCCCCTCAAAAAGGAAACTTTGCTATTTAGAACTGTGCAAACCCCTCAGAGTGAGAAACCTGCATGGACCTTTCAGGTCACAGCCACAGTCGTGACTCCCATAGAGAAAATTCCAGCCTGAGACACAGCCTGACACCCAGCCTAAACTCAGAGCCTGGGGAGCTCACCTCTGCATCTGCACATCAGACCTCCATGCCCTAGGCCCTAACCCTACCCATAGCTTGCATTTTCAGACTTCAGTCCCCAGAATCCTGGCCCCCAAGAACTCCAGACTGGGGATCCAGGAGCCACACCACAGAACTGTTCCTGCCCCCAGAAGGAAACCATGCCATTTGGAGCTGGGAAAAACCCTCAGAGCAAGAGAAACCTGCACAGCCCTGAAGCCTCCCCAACTTTTCAGGGCCACCATGGACATAATCCCCTAGCCTGAAACTCATCTTGAGCCCTGTCTCAACTTAGCCCATACCCCACAGTCCAGGAGCTCACACCAGAGCCAAAAGATAAGGCCTGCCATGCCCCTAGGCCCCAACCCTAACCCTTGGTTGGGTACTGAGGCATCCATTCCCAGAGGCCTGGTCTTGATTCCGTCCATATGGGGAAACCCTGAACCACCACACAGAAATCCTTTGCACCCAGAAGGAAACCTTGCTATTTGGAGCTGCACAAAACCCTCAGAGCTGCATATTCCTTAAGTCCACCAGCACCTTTGGCGCCTCAAGGACACAAACCACCAGGAAGACAAAGCCTGACAACTCCATGTCAACTCAGCACCCCGGTGAGCTAGACTCAGCGCAGGCAGATCTGGCCTGCCATGCCCCCAGGCCCTAATCCTAACCTACTTTGGGTTTTCAGGCATCTGTCCTCAGAGGCCTGGCCTCGAATCCTTCTATATTGGGGAACATGGAGGAAGAACACAAAATCCTCCTGACCCTCAGAAGGAAATCTTGCTATTTGGGGCTCTGCAAACCCTCAGAACTAGAAAACCTGCATGCTCCATGAAGGCAGTCAACACCATCGGTGCCCCCGTACACACAACTGAACTCTGATGTTCAGCCTGACAACCTCCTGTCAAATCAGGCTCCTGGGGATCTGGTCTCAACACCCACAGATCGGGCATGCAATACTCCTAGACACTAACCCTAACCCTAGGTTGGTTTTTCAGGCATCCGTCCCCAGAGGCCTGGCCTGGAATCCCTGCTGATTGGGGACCTCTGAGCCACAAAACTGGAATCCTTCTCCCCTCCAGAAGTAAATTTTGCTATTTAGAGCTGCACAAACCCCTCAGAGCAGGAGAAACAAGCATGGCCCTCTCAGGTCATAGCCACAGTCAGGACTCCCATGGACACAAACTTCAGCCTGAGACACAGCCTGACACCCTCCCTAAACACAAACACCCAGGAACTCGCCTCAGCGTTTGCGCATCAGGCCTGCCCTGCCCTAGGTCCTAACCCTAACCCTAGGTTGGATTTTGAGGCATCCATCCCCAGAGGCCTGAGCTCAAATCCCTGCTTATTGGGGACCTCTGAGGCACAAAACCAGATTCTTCCTCCTCTCCAGAAGGAAACCTTACTATTTAGAGCTGTGCAAACTCCTCAGAGTGGGGGAAACCTGCATGGCCCCATCAGGTCATTGCCACATTCAGGTTCCCATGGACACATTCTCGAGCCTGAGACACAACCTGACACCAACCCTAAACACACACCCCAGGGAGCTCGCCTCAACATGTGCACATTGGGCCTCCATGACCTAGGCCCTAACCCTAACCCTAGCTTGCATTTTCAGACTTCTCTCCCCAGAGGCCTGGTGCACAAGAACTCCTGACTGGGGGCCCCGTAACCTAACCAATGGACAGCGGAGCAAACCCCACAAAGCAGGAGAAATATGCATAGCCCCCTCAAGCAGCTGCCGCATTTGGGTCTCTCATGGACACAAACTCGAACCTGAGACACAGCCTGACACTCGCCCTAAATTCAGACCCCGGGGAGCTTGCCTCAGGGTATGCACAGCGGGCCTTCATGTCCTAGGTCCTAACTCTAACCCTAGCTTACTATTTCACACTTCTGTCCTCAGAGTCCTGGCCCCCAAAACTCCAGATTGGGGACCCCAGAGCCACACTGCAGGACTGCTCCTGCCTCCCAGAAGGAAACCGTGCCATTTGGAGCTGCACAAAACCCTGGGAGGAGTAACCTACATGGCCCCCGAAGCTTCCCCCACTTTTCGTGGCCACCCTGGATAAAATTCTGCAGCCTGAAAGTCAGCCTGAATCCTGCCCTCAACTCAACCCCCGACACCCCGCGAGTTTGCCCCAAAGCCAAAAGATCATGACTGTTATGCCCCTCAGCCCTAACCCTATGTTGGGTTTTCAGGCTTACGTCTCAGAGGACTGGCCCCCAAGCTTTCTGTATTCAGGATCCCTGAGCCATGCCATGGGACTCTGCCTGACTCCCAGAAGGAAACCGTGCCATTTGAAGCTGCACATTACCCAAAGATCAAGAGAAACCTGCATGTTCCTCTTTGGCCACCTCCACATTCAGTGGCTGCTTTGGATGTAAACCCACAGCCTAACACTCATCCTGAAACACCCCCTCAACCTAGCCCCCATGGGAGCTTGCCTGTGGCAGCAGATCAGGTAACAATGTCCCTAGGTCCTACCCTCTAACGGAAGTTTGGGTTCCCTGGCTTCTGCACTGAGGCTTGGCATCCAAACCCTCTTCTTCTGAAAGCTTTCTGAAAAATAGAACTGTAAGGAAAACTTCCAAATCCTTTGGATTAAGCCAGCATAACCTTGATCCCAAAAATAGACAATGACCCCACCCAAAGGGAGAATTATGGACCACTATCCTTAATGAATATGGATGCAAAAATTCTCACCAACATACCAGCCAATAGGACTCAACAGGACATTAAGAGGATGATTCACCACGACCAAATCAAATTTATGCCTGGGCTGCAATGGTGGTTCAACAACCACTATCAATCCATGGAATCCACTACCTTAATAGAAGAAAGAACATGAACCATAGCCATCTTCTCAATAGATGCAGAAAAGCATTTTACAAATTCATGCATCCTTTCTTGATCAAAACTCTTCACTGTGGAGGGATAGAGGGTACACACCTCCACATCATAAAGGTCATCTATGGGAAACCCTCAGTGAGTATCATTCCCAATGGGGGAAAACTGAGAGCTTTTCCCTTCAGGTCAGGAACATGACAGGGATGCCCATTCGCATCACTATTGTTCAACATAGTATATAATTTCTAGTCTCAGCCGTCAGACCACAAAAAGAAATAAAAGGCATCTGAATCAGCAAAGAAATCAAACTCTCACCCTTTGCAGACAATATGATATTTTCTTTAGAAAACCCAAAATACTCCACCCCAAAATAGCTAGAACTCATCCAGGAATTCTGTAAAGTGGCAGGATATAAAATCAACACATAGAAATCAGTTGCATTTGTCTACAGCAACAATGCGACAGAAGAAACAGAAACTAAGGAGTCCATCCCATGCAAAATTGTATCCCAAACCATACGATACTTAGGAATCCAGCTAACCAAAGAGGTAAAGGATCTGTCCTCAGAAAACTATACCATAGTCATGAAAGAAATGGAGGAAGACACAAAGAAATGGAAAAATGTTCCATGCTCATGGATTAGAAGAACAAATATTGTGAAAATGTCTATGTTATCTAGAACAATCCACAGATTCAATGCAATCCCTATCAAAATATCATCCACACTTTTCACAGAACTGGAATAAATAATCCCCAAATTTGTACAGAAGCAGGAAATACCCTGAATAGCCAAAGGAATGTTGAAGAAGAAAAACCAAAGCTAGTGTCAACCCAACTGCAGACTTCAAGCTCTATTACTAAGTTTTAGTAATCATCAAGACAGTATGGTGCTGGCACAAAAACAGACACATAAATCAATGGAGCAGAACAGAAAAACCAGAAATTGATCCTTAACTCTAGGGTTAACTAATCTTCCTCAAAGCAGGAAAAAATATCCAGTGGGGGAGAAAAATCTCCTCAAAAAATGTTGCTAAGAACATGGGACAGTCACATGCAGAAGAATGAAACTGGACCACTTCCTTATGCCATACACAAAAAGTAGACTCCAAATGGATGAAAGACCTCAATGTGAGACAGGAATTCATCCAAATCCTTGAGGAGAACAGAGGCAGTAACCTTTCTGACCTCAGCCACAACAAATTCTTACTAGACACATCTCCAAAGGTGAGTAAAACAAAAGCAAAAATGAACTGTTGGAATTTCATCAAGACAGAAAGCTTCTGCACAGCAAAGGAAACAGTCACCAAAATCAAAAGACAACCAACAGAATGAGAAGATATTTTCAAGTGACATATCAGATAAAGGGCTAGTATCCAAAATCTAGAAAGAACTTACCAAACTCCACACCCACAAAACAAATAATCCAATCAAGACATAGGCCAAAGACATGAACAGACATTTCTTCAAAGAAGACATCCAAATGACCAACAAACTCATAAAAAACTGCTCAACATCCCTCGACATTAGGGAAATACAAATCAAATCCATAATGAGATACCACCTTACACCAGTCAGAAGGGCTAAAATGAACAAGTCAGGAAACGACAGGTGTTGGCAAGGATGTGGAGAAAGGGGAACACTTTCATACTGTTGGTGGGAATGCAAGCTGGTGAAGTCACCCTGGAAAACAGTGTGGAGGTTCCTCAAGAAGTTGAAAGTAGAGCTACCCTACAACCCTGCAACTGTGCTACTGGGTATTTACCCCAAAGATACAAATCGAGTGATCTAAAGGGGCACCTGTACCCCAATGCCCACGTGAGCCAAAGTATGAAAAGACCCAGATGTCCATCAACAGATGAATGGATAGGAAAACTGAATATGATGCAGGCATCAAAAAATGAAATCATGCCATTTGCAATGACATGGATGGAATAAGAGGGTATTATGCTAATTGAAATTAATCCATCAGGGAAGGATCATGATAATCATGATATTGATCCTTCCCTGATTGATTTATTTCATGGATTATATGCAGAATTTAAGAAATAAGACAGGATCATAGGGGAAGAGAGGAAAAAAGAAAGCAAGATGAAACCAGAGAGGAAGACAAAGCATAAGAGACACTTGACACAGGAAACAAACTGAGGGTTTCTGAAGGGGAGGGGTGGGGGGAATGGAGTGGCTGGTGATAGGCATGGGGAGGGTATGTGCTGTGGTGAGCACTGTGTGTTGTGTAAATCAGAAGGATCACAAACCTGTGCCCTTGAGACAAATGACACATTATATGATCAAAATAAAAAAGAAGTGAAATAAAACATTTAGAATACAAATGTATACTAAATAAAGATAAATAATTAAATAATCTCACTGCTAAGAAAGCAAGCAAGCAAGCAAACAAACAAGCGACTAAATGACCTAGAGTCCCACACTCCAATTCCAAGCTAGATTACAAAGCTGTTGGCATCAAAACAGTATGGTACTTCCATAAAAAACAGACACACAGGTCAATGGAACACAATAGAAAGCTCAGAAACCTAATCATAGTACTTTTGACAAAGTTAATTCATTCGTATATTAAAGGTATATTGAAACTTAGCTCTAATAGAATTATTGACTCTGAATAGGAATTAATAATATTTATGTCCTGTTCCAAAGTTTGTTTCCAGTAAATATATTTTTAAAACATGTTGTTTTGTATACATATATATTATAAAATAAAGATGTTTAAAAATTCACACTTTTAAGAAATATTAAACTCACTTTAATAAACCTACCACAGAAAAGGAAACATAGATATCCATCATTACTACTGAGAATATCACAAAAGAAGACAATGAGACACAATCTGGTGTCTGACTATAGAATAGAATATTAATTAAGTAATTCTGCCCAAATGTTCAACCTATTGAAAGCTATAGATCCAGCTACTCATGTACAAAAACACAGATGTCAGAGAAAAGTCCTAACAAAGAGTATGACGACATCGCCAATGAAGTCCACACTGCATATACGCTGACAGGAAAAATAGTTTCCCAACAAATAAACTGTAAGACCAGAAAGAAGGAAACAAAGAAAGAAGGGAAGGAAGGAAAGAAGGAAGGAAGGAGTAAAAGAGAAAAGGAAAGGAAAGGAAAAACCTCAGAAGCTAACCCACACATGTTTAGGCTTAACTTATGACACAGCAGAAAATATAGAATGGGGAAAGGACTGTCTCTTCAGTGAACAACACAGAAAACTGGACACTAAATGCAAAAGAATATGATTGGATTGCTTTCTTACACCACACATACAAATGAATGGATGAATAACTTGAACATAAGAACTGAATCCATGAACCAGGTAGTCAGATTCCCGATACTGGTTTTGGTGAAGAGTCTCTTACATCAGACACCAAAGTCAAAGGCAACAAAAGCAAAGATAAACAAGTGGAAGGACATCAAACTGAAATTTCTGCATGACCAAAGAAACCATCAAACCCTTAAAAGCCAACCTCCCCAATGAGAAAAATATCTGCACATCATATGTGTGAGAAGAAGCTAATATCCAAAATACACAAAACACTCCTTCAAATCCAAATGAAAAATGAATAAAAACTGGGGAGAATAGATGAACAGATACTTTTCAAAGATGGCATATAGGTGGCCATAAAAAACAGGTGCCAACAGACACAGAGAAAGTTGTTCACCATCATTAATTGTCAGCAGGGAAACAGAAGTCAAAACCACCATCAGCTATCACCTCACAACTGTGGGAATGACAATCGTCCCAGCGACAGACACCAGGTGAGGTCAAGGGTGTGTACACAAGGGGACCCTGTGCACGGCTGGTGGGAATGGAAATGGTGCAGCCACAGTGACAAATGCTGTGGAGGATGCGGGAAAAAAGAACACAACTACCACATGACCCAGTAACTGCTCTACTGAGTACTTCTTTGGAGAACCCAAAAACACTCCTTCCAAAAGAGAGATGCACTCCCATGTCCTCAGCAGCATTATTCACAATAACTGGACATGGAAACATTGGCCTTGGGAGCATTATGCTAAGTCACTCAGACACAGAAAAACACACACCAGAGGCTTTCATGGACATTCCACATAGAATCCAAAAAGTACTGAATACTTATGTACTGAGAATAAATTGGTGGCTGTCAGATTTGGGGAAGTGGGGAAATAACTGAAGGTAGTCAAAGGAGCCGTGTTTGAGTGATGAAATCCACAAGTCATGGAATGTTCTGTGCAGCATGGAGATGAAAGCTACCCCTGCAGGATGGGGTGCAGGCTCCCCCACTACCTGAAAGTACAGCATTCCTAGGAAACCGTTTTCAGCAAAAGTGGCATAAATGGAAAAAGGAATGACCATTCATTTCTACAGAAAAATGAGTGAGCATGCTCAGGCACCAAACGTTCCTTCTCTTTGCCTCTTCTTGGGCCTCAGGACACAACATCCTAATGGAAGCCCAAAATAAATGGAGATAAAGCACAGCAGATGCTCACAGACACAACTGAAAGTGCTGGTGGCAGGACATGGAGAGCAGTGCCCAGGAAGGAGCTGGTTGGGGTGCACACTGTCTCTGTACAGGCTCCCCACAAAACAGATGCTGAACACGATGCCCACTTTTTGACTCTTATCATAAGAGGGAAATCCTCTTCAGGTTTCTTTCTGCTACTGGAGCTGGGTAATAATGTAGGTCTTTCCAAAAAGCCAAGTGTCTTACCATGAACTTTGAGAAAAGTGGGGGACTTGTACTTGAAGTTGCGAAGGAGGTAGATATTGAAAGTACACCCAGACCAAACACCAGCAGGTCCACTGTGAAAGGCACCTTCCTTAGCAGGTGGAACACAAAGTATCTCCTACTCCCAGAAACCTCCTCCTTCACCTTGCTAGGGACAACCCACAAGAACTGAGAGTTACCTCAATTCCTCCTTTCTCCCATTCCTGATATCAAACCAATAGGTTTGATAAACAAACCCTCTGAGCTCCATCTTCAGTAGGTACCGGAATAGCACTAACCCCTCCCAGCTGCCTGTCTGGTCCACACTGGAGCCCATCTCTTGCCTGACTTCCTGGAAAAGCTTCATCAATGACCTCCCTTGCCCATCCTCAACCCTGTGTCATCTGTTCTCAGCACTGTAGGCAGGATGGCCCAATGAAACAGAGTCCCATGGGGTCACGGCCCTGCAGCGACTTTCTGTCACCCTACTGCCACCTCCCTAGGGTCATGTTCTAAGCTGTCTCCTGTGGCCACAGGGTCTTGTTACTGCTCCTGGACATACGTGGTATCCTCCTACCCCAGGGCCTTTCCATATGTTTTCCCTTCTGTTTAGAAGGCTCTTGGTGTGATATCACTCACTTTCTTTAGAACTTGACTCAAGCATTGCCTTCCTAGTGCAGTCCCACCTAGCCGCTATGTGAATAGCAAGCATCACTGCCACCTCCCCTTCTGCACCCCAGCCCTGTCTCCTGTTTTCTATTTCCAGAGCAGTTATCACAGTCACCAGGATATCTTGGCAAGGGGGAAATGGAGCCCTACTCGGATGGTTTCACCACGGACTCCCTCCTTTTTCCTAGTCCAGAGCCCTGGGGTGAAAGGTGACCAGAGCTCTTGCACAGCCAGGATGCCCGGGACAATAGGTCCCCCTCAGGCACCTTGAAGACTATCAGGAAAATGAGCCCTAAGAGGAATCCACTTGCACATGAAACCTGAAACCAGACACCTTCCTTGATTCCAGGTGAGCACACACATGTCCTCCCCTTGTCTGATGTGCTCATCTGAGAAAGCTGAGCAGAGAAGCATCCCAGGGTCAAAATCTCCCTCTGACCAAGGTCCTGGGAAACAGACATCTCTCCTCCCTGTACCAGCCACCTGTGACTGACAACCAGCGTCCTCCTGTGCTGGGGCAGAGTGGTGCACCTGTCCCCCTTTCCTGGGACGTCATCACAAACCAGCTTTGCTGCACAGTTTTCAGGAAGGAAACTGCAGCAACAGCAGAACAGAAGCAGCCTGCCCAAGTTGGTCTCGGTCTCGCATGTGAGGCCCCATGTGGAACTAGAGCTTCAAGGAGACTGGTGTGCCATGTGGCCTTGTGGCCTTGGAACCTAATGGCAGGAGCTAAGATTTCAGTTCCAAATGAAAACTGGCCTCTTCCACACAGCAGAGGAAAGTGGAGGATTTCTCAGGGGTGTGGCTCTGCAAGAAGAGCTTCCACCAGCTGAATTCACAGAGGCCAGGAGAGGACACCTGTGGTGCCTCGTCTGAGGAAGCAAGGGGCACACTGGGCAAGAATCCAGAATGCTGCCTGTGGCCTGCTTCCCACCAAGCCCCCTACAGAGATGAGGGCTGGAGAACCCAACAGGAAGCAAGTTTCCTATCACATCTGCAGCAGGAGGGCTGGCTGGGGAGCAGAGCCCTGTCCCTGGAGCAAGCTGGCCTGTGCGTCAAGAGTGAAGGCCCACCGCCATGGCTCACAGTCCCCCAGCTATGATGTGACTGCCCTGCCAGGCTCACACCTGCTGACATGGTGACTCCTAAGACCCAGAGACTGCTTTCCTCCCCAGCTCAATGCTGCTCACAGAGAAGCCAACTCCAGCCTCAGAAATGTGTTCATCATGTTCGCTTCGGCAGCACATATACTAGAAATGTGTTCATCGTTAGCTCTGGAATTCCCTGGGTTTGTCTACAGTGGCCCAGCCAGGTGTCCCTTCCAGATCATTCCTCCAGTGCCCTAGGGTTTCGATCCACCTTCAAGCTGTCCTGCAAAAGGCAGGGATGGGTCTGTTTAGGCAAACCAGTCAAGCGACTCTGTGTGTGGGAAACTCAGACCACATCCTCCCTGAAAACCAACACTTTCAAGTCCAAGCTTCAAACCCTCACTCACTGGGCACGGAGCTCCACATCAGCATGAACACTGCTCCTTCAAATTTCTTGTCTCCCATTTCTTAAAATCTATTTTCCCCTCAGAGAAGTAAGGGAAAGGATAGAATAAAGCAGTCCATGTGCACAGCACACTTCTATCCAAATAGAATTCCGTGTTCTTTCTCATCCGGGCAGCCCTACACTGCCCGTAGTAATGAGAGGTGCCGTAAGTTCTATATATAGATAGATAGATATGTCTCTATCTATAGCTAGCTAGATAGATATGACCTTGTGTTTTTCCTTTTGATATTTGGATCTCAAAGCCAATGTCTATATTGCATGCTTAAAATAACAAGAATGACATGGTCACATAAAGGTCTGGGTCTCCGTAACCAGATAACATGGCTCTGGTTCAGATGAGGATGAAGATACAACCTCTTCCCAGGAAGCAAAGCCCACACCCTCATGGATCCTGACACACCTCATGGGTGATAGGCTCCTTTGCTCCATGGAGTTGTCTGAGTGCAAAGATGCAGGCACCCTCCAGGGTTCATTCTGTTTTCTTCATAAATTCCCCAGTTCAAGTCACAAGGGACTCACTGGGTCAGGTTTCAGGGCCCAGGATGGGCCACCAGGTGAGCAGCCACTGCCCCCACCCCCGGGAGGGTAGGTTTTCTCTGGGAGCACAATGAGTCTCTCCCTGAGCTATTCAACAACCAACCCTCCATCTCCATGTGTCCTCCTCACAAAGACCACTGCATCCTGTTAGAGCCCTGCCCTGTGATTTACTTTTAAAAAATTTTTCTAATATTGGAATGTGGTTCACGGCAGAGAAAAACATGAGCACACACAAAAAGTTCTTTTAATATTTCAGATTTGTTTCCCATTGCTTAACTGAAACAGGAAATAAAAATGCACAGATTGCCCCTTCCACTGGCACGTACTATTCACAGCAGTGACTTAAAGGAGAGCAGGAAATACAAGAGGAGCAGATGTTCTGATGACCCATCATTTCATCATCTGGGTTGTGAAACTCCACACACCCAACGTCTCAGCCTGGCAATGCAGAGAAGTCTGAACTGGGGAGACAGGGACAGATGAAGAGCTCGTGTGTGCTGGCTGAGGCTGGTGGCACAAAAGAAGGTGCCCTGCCAGCTGCCAGCTCGCCACCCGGGCCTCACCTGTCCTTAGCCAGGAACCTGCTCACAGCCCTAACCTGTCACAACTGTCACAAAGGGGACACACAGCCACCTCTGGAGCCAGCCCTGCCCACACTCTCCTGCAGAATGCACTCCACTCTCCTCCAGACCCCTGGCAGCTCTCTCCAGACCTGGAACTGCCCTGTCTGCTGCAATGCTCCAGGACTACCCCCTCTTGTCAAAATGACACTGGCCCAAGGCTTTCATAAATGTGTCATATTTCTCTCCACTTACTTCCTGCCTGGGCAAACTGTCAGTCACGTATCAATGGAACATGAACATGCTCGGAGATCTGAGTCTCTCACTGCAGCCTTCTGAGGACTCCTCGTGCAGTAAATACCACAGCCTATGACGGGGGTTGTGAAACTATTACTTACAGAATAATACAGCCCAAATCACCTCATTGTTGTTGCTCTTCATTAGCCTGAAAGTTTCTGTGTAAAAAGGCTTTCCATAGATACTACCTTCCAGCAATTTCATGAGGAGAAACGAACTCTGTGGGATAAGCTGACTCACCCAGCATCAGGCAAGCAGTTCCAGAACTGCCCCCAGGGCTCCTGGAGTCTGCCAAGCCCCTTGAGGCCACCAGCGTGCCTCTGTCCGGAGAATTCCCAAAGACTCTCCTTCTGACTCCACCAGCAAAGAAACCACAGAGAAAGTACGGCACGTCAAAATATCTAGATGACACATTGAGTCAAACTAGAAAGTCAAATTTTATTTCTAAATGGTTAAATCCTACTTTGAATCATTTTGAACTTTCCCTCTACCTTAATTGGAACTCTTGTGATGAAAACACTAATCAGTCATGAAACATCACCTTTGACAAATGACAAGACATCATCCATGTCTCTTTGTGGCCACAAAAGCCACCTAAGTCTAGATGGTGGCCATTCAACCATCCCCCAGGTCCAAGGGAATAAACGCTGTTAGACAAAGGATCCAATTATATGTTAAAAACACACTAAGAGTAAATCTCATCTTCCTTCTCTGATACAAATGATTTCCTGGGAAACAGAAGTGCATATTACATTTTGTAAGCAGTAAATGAACAGAGAAAATGGGATTCCCTGCAATGTTCTACCTGCAGGGACACTAAGGAACTCTTGCCCCAAAGCCAGAATGCGGACAGCTACTTCAGTTTCACTTCATACTCAACTAGAGAAAAGAGAAAAGCCCAGGAAGTTTTGGATTAAAAAGAAGGTTTACCTCCAGTCCTGACACGTAAGTGAATTTTGCCCAGTGTACCTGCTGCTTTCTCGGAATGCTGATGTCCTGCGATGAGCTGTGTGACTGATTCAGATGCTGTTGTTCAAAACTTCAGGTCTCATGGAGCCCGAGCAGAGAAGTGCTTCAGGTGGGGATGAGTAGGCCTCTCTGACCCAAGGCTGGAACACCTGCTTCTGATCCTGGGAGAAGGGAAAACACATACTTGATTCTTTTCTTTTCTCTTCTTTTTTCTTTTCTTTTTAGAAACACATACTTGTTTCTTAAGTAGTAATTATCAGCATTCTTAAAGTAGACCAATGACTGTCTTTTTTGGAAAAGTGAAATTATCCTTCCAAATGAACACCTCAACTCACTGTTCCTCGTGCAACTTGAGTGGGGTCTGGTTTCCTTCAGCTTCTAGGCCCCCACCTGGAGGATGCTCCTGTAGGATCCTGACAGCTCCTGATAGCCCATTACCACCATACCCGGGGAACATGGGGCACAATACTGGAGCTGAGGGAATGGCTCTAGGGCTTGCTAGAGCCAATCCTGTGGGGTGGGAAAGGGGCGGACAGGAACATGGAGGACCCTTGTGCACAATCCTGACAGCCCATTACCACCAACCCCGCAGACAAGGTGCAAAATGCTGAAACTGGGGAACTCTTCTGGGGCTTCTATGGCCACACCTGTGGGGGTGGGGAATGGGGGCACACTGCTGAACTTGGGGCACTGCTCAAGGTCCTTTACCTGCACTGTGCCAGGGGATGGGAGGCCCAATGAAGTTGGGGACTCTGTGCTATCTTTACATGCAGTCATCCTGGGTAACATGGGGAAACCCTGAAATGTCTGCAACCCATCCCACAAAAGCCTGGGTGAGCGGGCACTCTGGAATTTAGGGGTGTGGGGATAGGGTCAGTTGACGGACATTGGGAAAAGAAAACCCTTCTGAGTCTCCACAGTGAACTCGCTTCATGTGCCCTTCAAGGACCCTACCCCAAGGACCCCCATGCCAGCCTACAGCCAGCACTCACCAAGTCAGAACCCCCATCCAGAATCTCTCCCACCATCCCTTTGCCTGCCTGGCCTCTGCAACCCAGGGCAGCTCTGGGTCCGCTCAAAGATGACTTAGCTCCACCCCCACGTGCTGATCAGTCGAGGAGGGTGGTGCCCTGAGCCCATTGGATGCAGTGTCTGCCTATACCAGGTGTCCCACCCTTAAGCCCGCACCGCCCTGCTCTTGCCAGGTACTCCCAGAGGCGGTGATCCCTGGATAAAACACCTGGCTCTGTGGGGCAGGCATGGGCAGGGCTCTCCCTCCCCCAGACAACAGAACTCTGCCACTTCCCTTCCTGCACCAGCCCTGCCTGCAGAGCTGTTCCTGGCTCCTGGCAAGGTCAGTTGCTCTCATACCTTCCTAGGCTTGGGGTTTAGGAAATGCAATGGTTGGGGTGCCTGGGTGGCTCAGTCCTTAAGCATCTGCCTTCAGTTCAGGTCATGATCCCAGGGTACTCATATTGGGCCCGGCATCTGGCTCCCTTCTCAGCAGATGCCTGCTTCTTCTCACACTCCCCCTGCTTGTGTTCTCTCTCTCACTGTGTCTCTATCAAATAATAAATAAAATCTTAGGGGGAAAAAAGGAAATACAATGGTTTCCCACATTTCCTAGACAATTTTAAGATCCAATAAGTAATGCTCTAAGCAGGAGGAGCTTCACCTTCCAGTCTCACCCATAGAGTTGATGATGCTTCTCAGACCTTCCGAGCATCCTTCTAGGATGAACCCATTTGTGCTGGAAAATATACACCTATGCTTGGTTCTGCAGGGAAGCTCCAGGATGAACAAGAACAGCCGCCCTTCGGTGCTGTTGGAGGTATGAACCAGGAACATTGATTTTTCACTTAAAAAGAAACATATTATTATTGTAGACACTAAAGAGGAAAACCCTTTTAAACATTTTAGGGAGAAAGGAAGAGAGTTTTATTCAAACCCAGGTCAAGATAGCTATCTGGGAGACACAATCTTCACAAGGAAGGGAGTGCACCAGGAACATTTGGGGCAAGTTACTATATTTGTTCTGCATTGTTTTATATACAGAGTTACACATCATCATGAGGAAGAACATTCCAGAAAGTCACAGGCTTTTTCTTATGTTTTCAGTACGTGCAAGTCAGTATGACTTTAATCTTATGGGAGCAGGAGAGGTTCTTTTGTTTTGCTTATCTTTATGATTGCAGTGGCATTTTTTGGTTCTCTTTTTCTTCTAGAAGCAGATGTACAACATGTGCTTGGGGAAGAAATAGGGTCCATGCTCTGAGGTTTTGCCCAGTCATTTTGAGCCTGGTAAAATATTAAAGGATAGCTTCCCTGGGAGCCCAGGATCCTGGCCCATGGATGGTAAAAGACAAAAATCTCCATCACCATTCTAATTACTACTAAGGAGAGGCACTTGAGACAAAAGCACCTTTAACAATACTACTAAGAAATGAAAATGATGCCTATAGAAGTTTACCTGTTCCATGGTCAACACAGGTAACAGAAGTGTTCACAGAAGCTGGGCTCCCCCATTTTTCCTGCCCAAATCTCTGAAGCACACAGATAATTTAAAGTCAGAATTTTAGAACTTCCCAACATCATAGAGATGTCTGGTACCATTCCCTGGGATTACAGAATAAAACAGAGTAGCTCATTGTCCCAACACTAATTGAAACATGAAGTTCCCCTACAGCTTGGATACACTGCCTTGGTTCTTTCCCTGCAGATTTTGACTAATGTTATGTCATAGTCATACCATATAAACACTATGATGGTTGTAAAGTAAGTCATTGTGAGTAAGGGAATACTTTAGCAATGTTTATAAACATTGTCTCACCTTGTAGAAGAGGCCAAGCTGAGTGTTTTTAAACACTATTTCAGACCTGTCTTGCAGCACACTCTGAACATACCAGAGCCTGAATCAATTTTAAAAAGACAGTTCTTTCAGTAACTTTAATATCAGAAAAATATTATAACATCTCTATTCCTAGGGATCATTGAGTATCTTACTCAGAGGTCCTCCATGCTTAATGATCATGATGGGCAGAGGTAAAAAGGCCAGCTGAATTTATTCCAGTTCACCACACAAGAAAATCCCAAGACTTGAGATGTCTGCAGATTGAGAAGACCAGAGATAAAAGGGAAATAGTACTGAGTATAGAATAACAAGGGATTTGGAGTCAGTTTGGGGATCCCACTTAGGTTTCTGATGCTCAAATCCTCTGTGATACGAATCATCTCTGAACCCCTGTCTAACCATCTAGAAAATGTGACTAATAATATCTACATCAAAGTTTGCACATTTAAGAGGGATTCCACAAAGAGCCAGTGTGATGGCTCTCAAGAGCAGGTGCTCAGGAAGCCATGATTACTATTGGGGTCTATTTCTTTTCCAGAAGAAAGAACACATGTTGAATCCATATTTCTAATAGATGACTCCCAAGATGATTTTCAACCCTTATGGAAGGTTAGGAACCTACTATTGTGTCATATTTCACTCAGAAAGCATGCTGTTGGACTGGTGAGGACAATATAGTAGTACAGTCATCACTAGGGGTGTAGAGCTTCCCATTTCCTTGCAGCCATATTGTCCCCATTAGCTCAGGGCCACCAGAAAGGGCAGTTTGGACAGGGGACACCGTCATCACTAGGAGTGGGGAGCGTCCCATTTACATATGGCCATGTTGTCCTCCTTAGCTTAGGGCCACCAGAAAGGGCAACTGTGGAGGGAGCACAGGCCAAGGCTACCAGGTGTGGCTGGGACAGGCAGAGCTCAGACTTAAGGCTCAACTCCTGTCTAGCTAATTACACTGCTCATCCCAGATAGAGTGCCATTGTCTGCAAGCTCTGATGTAAGAAATGTTGAGGATTACCTGTGTGATTCCCTGTCTGACCCTTAGGATATGTAGCAAAGTTACTTTTAATTTTCAAACATTGAGGGACTTCTTGTTTGGTTTTTTTTTTTTTTTTCATTATGACTATGGCTCAATTCCCCTGTGGTCTAAGAATACAATCTAATTAACTTCAGGCTTTAAAATGTATAGACTTGCTTCATGTCCCAACATTTCATCTACTTGGGTAAATATCCTAGGATCACTTGAAACTAAGGTATTCTGTACTTAATGTGTAATGTTCCATATATGTCAATTAGGTCACATTTGTTACCAACGTTTTATCTTCTTTTTCTACCAGATATTGAGAAAGGTATATTAAAATCTTCAAACAATGCTACTCTAGACAACATTGCAATGGAAAATCTACCAAGTGTTATAAGGCAAGAGAAATTAAAAAAATGAGAATTGAAGGGATAATTGTGACGATTCACAGATCATACAAGTGTGTACATAGAAAATATAAAATAGTCTATAAATATACTATTAGAACTCAAAATGTAAATCTTGCAAATCTTAGAACCAAGAAAGCAATCCAGAAATCAGCCAGGGGAAAGAGACTTTTTATGGATGGAAGCAGGAACATTGAAATAATGTCAGACCTGTTCACAGAGACATGGCAAGCCAGAAAGTGCTGGCAAGACATATTCAGGATACTAAATGAGAAGAACATACAGCCAAGGATATATTATCCAACAAGGCTGTCATTCAAAGAAGAAATAATACCAATTCTTTTGAAGCTGGTTCAAAAAATAGAAACAGAAGGAAAACTTCCAAACTCATTCTATAAGGCCAGCATTACCTTGATCCCAAAACCAGGCAAAGACCCCATCAAAAAGGGAATTGTAGACCAATATCCCTGATGAACATGGATGCCAAAATACTCAACAAGATCCTAACCAATAGGATCCAACACTATATTAAAGGATTATCTATCCCAACAAGTTGGAATTTATTCCTAGGATACAAAGGTAGTTCAACATCCACAAATGAATCAACATGATAGAGAACATTAATAAAAGAAAAGACAAGAACCATAGGATCCTCTCGATTAATGCAGAAAAAGCATTTGACAAAATACAGCACCATTTCCTAATTAAAACTCTCCGAAGTGTAGGGATAGAGGGGACATTCTTCATTTTCATAAAAACCATCTATGAAAAGCCCACAGCGAATACCTTTCTCAATGGAGAAAAGCTGAGGGGTTTTTTCCTTAAGATCAGGAACACAACAGGGATGCCCACTCTCACCATTACTGTTCAACATAGGACTAGAAGTCCTAACCTCAGCAATCAAGCTACAATAAGAAATAAAAGACATTCAAATTGGCAAAGAAGTCAAACTCTCTCTTCACAGATGATATGATACTTTATGTGGAAAACCCAAAAGACTCCACTCCCAAATTACTAGAACTCTTACAGCAATTCAGTCATGTGGCAGGATGCAATGCACATAAATCTGTTGGTTTTCTATACACTAACAATGTAAATGTAGAAAGAGAAATTAGGAAATCAATTCCATTTACAGTAGCACCAAAAACTGTAAGATACCTTGGAATAAACCTAGCCAAAGAGATAAAGGATCTATACTCTAGAAATTACATAACACTTATGAAAGAAATGGAGGAAGGCACAAAAAGATGGAAAACCATTCCATGCTCATGGATCAGAAGAATAAACATGGTTATAAAGTCTATGATGCCCAGAGCAAACTACACTTTCAACCCCATCCCTATTAAAAGACCACTGAACATTTTTCATTGAGCTGGAACAAACAATCCTAAAATTTGTATGGAACCAGAAAAGACCCCACAAAGCCAGGGACATGTTGAAAAAGAAAACTAAAGCTGAAGCCATCACAAAGCCTGACTTCAAGCTATATTACAAAACTATAACAGCAGGGTATTCATACAAAAACAGACATATAGATCAATAGAACAGAATAGAGACCCCAGAAATGGACCTTAAACTCTATGGTCAACTCATCTTTGACAAAGCAGGAATGAATATCCAATGGGAAAAAGACAGTCTCTCCAATTAATGGTGCTGGGAAAAATGGACAGCCACACGCAGAAGATTGAAACTCAACCATTCTCTTACACCACACACAAAGATGAACTCAAAATGGATGAAAGACCTCAATGTGAGACAGAATCCTAGAGGAGAACATAGGCAGTCACCTCTTCGACTTTAGCCACAGCAACTTCTTCCTAGACACATCACAAAAGGGCAGGGAAACAAAAGCAAAAATGAAGTATTGCACTTCCTCAAGATAAAACACTTCTGCACATCAAAGGAAACAGTCAACAAAACAAAGAGGCAACCCACGGAATGGAAGAAGATGTTTGGAAATGGCATGTCACATAAAGGGCTGGTATCCAAAATCTATAAAGAATTTCTCAAACTCAACACCCATAAAACAAATAACCCAATCAAGAAATGGGCAGAAGACATGAACAGACATATCTCCAAAGACATGCAAATGGCTAACACTCACATGGCAAAATGTTCAACATCACTAGTCTTCAGGGAAATAACCTTACACAGTTAGAATGACCAAAATTAACAAGTCAGGAAATGACAGATATTGGCAAGGATGGGGAGAAAGGAGAACCCTCCTACACTATTGGTAGGAAAGCAAGCTGGTGCGACCACTCTGAAAAACAGTGTGGAGGTTCCTCAAGATGTTAAAAATAGAACTACCCTACCACCCAGCAATTTCACTACTGGGTGCCCCAAAGATACAGACATAGTGGAAAGAAGGGGCACCTGTACCCCAATGTTCATAGCAGCAATGTCCACAATAGCCAAACTGTGGAAGGAGCTGAGATGACCTTCAACACATGAGTGGATAAAGATGTGGTTCATATATACAAAGGAATATTCCGCAGCCATCAGGAAGGATGAATATCTACCATTTGTATCTATATGGGTGGAACTGGAGGGGATTATGCTGAATGAAATATATCAGGCAGAGAAGGACAATTACCACGTGGTTTCATTCATATATGGAATGTAAGGAATAGTGTGGAGAACCACAGGGGAAGGGAGGGAAAAGTGAATGGGAAGAAATCAGAGAGGGAGACAAACCATGAGAAACTCTGGACCCTGGGAACCAAACTGAGGGTTACAGAGGGGAAGGGGATGGGATAACAGGGTGATGGGTATTAAGGAGGGCACATGTTGTAATGAGCACTGGGTGTTACACACAACTAATGAATCATCAGACACTACATCAATATTAATGTACTGTATGATGGTTAACTGAACATAATGAAATTAATTAATTAATGGAATAGTTAATCAATTAATATGCTTTCCACATGAAAAACATATAATAATTGGAACAGAATTTCAGATTTGCATGATGAAATATTCTCAAGATGTGTTTCACAGCAGTGTAAATATAGTTAATACTACCTGACTTTATACTGAAAATGTTTAATATCAAAATCAACATTATGATATTTTACAATTTTTTAAAAGTACATTGTGTATGATTCCATTTTTATAATGATTTTATTAATTTATTTTAGAGGAGAGAGAGCGTGGCATGAGAGTGGTGGGAGAGGCAGGAGAGGGAAGAGAGAATCGTGAGCCCACACTGCACTGAACACAGACCCTACATGGAGCTCAGTCCCACACAATGAGATCACATCCTGAGCCCAAATCAAGAGTCAACGGCTTAACTGACTAAGCTACCATCCACCTCCTTGGGCATTAGTATTGGTGCATTCACTGCTCTCTCCACCACCACGGTGCTGAACACTCCTGAAAATGCATCTATGAAAAATCATGCCAGAGTTTCCTGGGGTGAGTCTGAGTATGAGCACTGCTAGGTGATGGGTCCCCCTGCAACCTGGAATTGGAACCGCTCACTGTTCTCTCAGACAGGGGTGCCCATCACCCTCCTCTCCGGGGGACTGCCTTGTCCTCAGGCACCTGAGGGCCACCCAGGCCAGGAATTCACCCTCTCCAGCAGATGACAGATGGCACTTCTTTCTCTGTCCAGGAATATGAACCCTGTCCTGGGAAAGAAGAGCTCTCCTGGGACTCCTGGCCCAGTTGGTCTGCTGTGGTCATAGTGTATGTGACAGAGCCAGAGCAGCTGAGCCTTGGAGGTAATGAGTGCCTCAAGCCAGCCTTACGTGGGGCATGTGGGAGCAGCAGCTCCTGCTTCTTGGGGAGCAGTGATGTGTGCAGAAGGAGGGAGGCTAGGGTAGAGCCTTCTAAGCCACACCACAGTCCCACCCTTGGTCCTGAAACCAGCAGGAAGGGAACTCTGAGGAAAGCCTCCAGGAGGATTCCCATCCAGGTAAAAGAGGCCCACTGGAGGGCACTGAAACCAACAGCCCCGCCAGCTGCTGGCCATTTGCACAGGATCACCTCCGGCGCTTCCTTAGCACATTGTCCGTGTTTGTGTGTGGAGAGTGATTGGTCCACTCAGTGCTGGTGCAGTTCCAGAGGTGGACTGGATCCCCTCCAGGGCCTGCCTGTGGGTCAGAGGACCCCCCACCCAGAGAAGCAGAGGATGTCTCTCTTCCTCCGACACTGGGGAAGGCAGCCACCATCCTGAGGCAGGACCTGGGCCAGGTGTGTGTTCTTTCTGAAGTTCCCTCATTCAGTGGGCATTGCTGTGCCTGAAAAAGGCCCTCTCAGCCCCAGAATCAGGAGCCATGAGGGTCTGTCTCCCATCCAGGCCCAGGATCATGACCTGAAACGATCCTGCCTTTGAGAGGACAGGTCTCCTTCAGGAGCCAGGGAGGGGCAGGCCATGCAAGAACTCTTCATTTGAGGAGGAGTCATGGAGAGAGTGTGTGTCTCCTTGGCCCAGCAAAAAATCCAAAAACAAAACAAAAAAATAACCCAAAGTGCAATGCTCAGGTTCTAACAGAAGCAGATTTCAATATCCTGTTTAGGGACAGCTACCTCCCCTCTTACGTGGCCTTGGGCAAACCCAGGGAAAGTCTTCCTTATTCTTGTGCCCTCAGAGGAAGCAGCTGGCACTGTTTCCTGGGGTCCCCACCCTGCTCCACTGCTGAGGAAGCACCACACACAGGGACCTTGTGTCAAGAGTGTGGCCTCCCAGGGACATGGCGGGTGCATGGAAGGCTGGATGGCTTTTGTGGGGAGGGGTGCTCACTGGTGACACAGCTCACCATCCACCACTGCACTCTGCAGTCCAGGCTCTGTGCCCAGCTTAAGTCAATCACGAGTACCCAACATGCTCCTGCCATGGGAGCGATCATTCAGCATCACCGCATTGCACAGAGGCAGAGAGCAAGGCCCAGAGAGGGGAGACAAATGGCTCCAATCACAGGACTGGTCAGCTGAGAGGCTGGAAGGCCACCACTCTCAAGCTCCTGTTAGCCCACCTGGGGACTGCTTGAGTCCAGAGCGAGCCCTTCCCTGCCTGCCCAGCCACACACTGGGCCCTGAGCTGGGTGATAGACTGTTCTTCCTGGCCCTCAGGGCATTGCTGGCTGACTAGGAATGGCAATGCAGCTGGCAGGACAGGCTCTGTCTCCCTCCTGAAGCCGGCCTGGGAGCTGGAGTCTGGGTGCCCTAGGAGCCGGCACACAAAAGGGCCTGCACTGACCAGGAAGCCATGGCCCCCAGCGAGAGTCCACTCTGCCCTCTCCCCTCTCCTGCCCCACAAAACCTCTCCTCACTGTGGGAATCCAGGACCCAGAACCAGGCCCCATAGTGCTGGCTTGGCTCCAGCTCCTAATGAGTTTGCAGCCCCCGGAGCAGCTGGATTTCCTGGGGCTGGAGGGAGGACTGGCTACAGACAGGGACTGGGCTGGGGAAGAGGCGGGACCTCATAGAGGGTGAAGGATGGGGCAGGGGCTGAGTCCTGGGACCACTGCTCAGGTCTAAAAAGGGCTGAAATCCCTGAATGCCCATGGGGTCCCTCATTACAGTAACAACACCCTCACACTCAGGCATCGTGGTGGTGGGCCCCTCCTTCCTGGCCTCCATCCCACACCTCTGACTCCAGCCAGGGCTCCTTCCAGGCACAGGCTGGATCTCTGTCCCAGGGTTCAACCAGGAAGATGAGGGAGAAGGAGGAGAAGAGAAGGGGAGTGGGGTGGACTGCTCTTCCCCCTGCCCTGAGTCAGCCTCCACTGCTACCTCCAGGTCCTCTGGCCCAGTCCTGCACATAGCTGGACCCTGGGAGGCAGTCTGCATTCCCGGCCAGCTGGGGGGGGTGGTATTCAGTGACCTTTGTGTCCCCAGATGTCCAACCTACCTGGTCTTACACCCTGAGGCTTCCTGCCCACGATGGGCATGGTTCCAGGGCTAAGCGGGCTTTGGGGCCACAGAGCCCTTAGCGGTGGTGAGGAAACATGGGGAACAGGTCAGGTGCGGCACCACGGGTCTCATGCATGTCCACCGCAGGTCTAGGTCATGGTACAGGTGCTGTGTGCAGGTCCCCTGTGCACACATGGCCCTCTCAGGAGGGGGATCTGTGTGCCTGGTGCACCTGTCCTCCACCTACCCCTGGAAGAGTGGCCAAGTTCAAGCATTTCCATATTCAACCCTCAGGGACAGTTGGGAACCTGGGGTCAAGAGAGGCAGTGACTGGCACAGGACAAATGAGGGATACAGAAGCCAAGTAACAGGGCTGCTTTCCAGTCCTAGGCCAGCCCCAACCCTCCCATGAGGTTCTCTTTGTGAGTGATAGCCTTTCAGATCCTCAGGGATAGCTACCCAACCCGTCCCATGTCCCATAGGGACATGACCTTGGGCATCCCCAGACAGCTAGAGGCATGTGGGCCTACACACACACACACACACACACACACACACACACACACACAAACCACTCTGACTCCCAGCTTGGGGTCAGAAGGAGTGGACACCCTGGGAGCAAGGTGGGTGAAAAGGGGAAAAGAAGAAAGGTTGGAGACAGCTGGGCAATGGGGCAGGGGCATCAGGACCCCTGGCAAGAACCAGATCCATAACATGGGGATGGGAGACAGGCAAGGCTGATGGTCAGGGGGTCCCCAAGGGGCCCAGAGGGGTGGCCAGGGCTATAGGAGAGGACAGGGTCTGGGGTCTGGGGTCCATCACTATTCTGGGATACTGGAAGTATGAAGAGATACCCCTCTCCCAGTCCAGATGGGGCTACAGCACAAAAGGCCTCAGCTCACTCTTCTGTCAATTGGGCTATAGAGATGGGGTGTCCCTGGGGTCTCACAGGCTTGTAGAAAATTCTGTTGGCCAGGGATCTCCATCCCTGACCCACTGTTCTCCCAGTCCTGGGAAAATGCTTTGTACTCCCTTGAGGTCCTTCTGAGCAGAGGACACCCGGGGAGATGGGGGCTGAGGACCTGGGTTTGCAGAACGTGGCAGAGCACTGGGTCACTGGTCTGGGGACCAAGGTCAGGACCCTCTTTGTTGCATCCTCAGGGTCAGTGCTCCGGTCAGGGTGAGGAGGCCTTATTAGGGAACAAAGCACCAGGACAGGAGAGGAAAATGGGGAGAATGTAGGCCTCTGAGGTTTCTTACTGTAAGGGCCTACTTAATCAGAGGGAGCCATTTTGTTGTTTATGCAGTAAATTTAGATTGACCCTATGCAGTAAACTTAGATTGACCCTGCCCCTCCCAGAGGAACTTACTTGCAAAGCCTAGATACAAGAGCGGGTCAGGCCAGGTGAAGACATCCAATCAGTGGGGTGCGCATATATCTACAAGGGTAAATTGAAATTCAATTGGCCACCTGTGTGTAATCTAGCAGTTATTTTGTGTGTGTGACAGACCTAGCATGACTGTGCAGTTTTCTCTGTGTATTGCAATCTCATTGGCCACCTGTGTATAGCCCGGCTAAACTACCTCTATAAAAGTAAGTCTGTGAGGCTGGGAGGGGTCACCTCTTTGCAAGAGACAGCCCTGAACGGTCAGTTTGATTCTCAATGCTTGGCACGAAATAAAGATTTGCTTGACCTTCGCTTTGTATCAGTCTTGCTCCTTTGATTACGTACCCTAACATTGGGGGCTCGTCCGGGATCAAACAACAAGAACTGAGCCAGCATCAGAATTTCTGGGAAAGCCTCCGGAGGTAAGATCTTGGGATCCTGTCTGTCTGGTTGCAGAGCTCCAGGGTATGGCCCACCGGGGAGAAGCTGGATGCAGCCATGCTCCCCAGGGCTGGAATGGATGCAGGGGACACCCCATCCCTCTTCTGGAACCTGCCAGGCAGTTCGAGTACCCCTAGTACCCCTAGCAGGACCTGCCAGGGGTTCGAGTCCCATTGGCTGTCAGGGTATCACCAGGGGGTTCAAGTCCTCCTGGGAAGTCAGGGACCTGCCAGGGGGTTTGAGTGCCCCTAGGTGATAAGGGGGCTGAGAAAATCCCCACCAGAGGGTGGTTGCAGGAGACCGAGAAAATCTCCACCGGCTGCTGGGTCTGGTTGTCTTTGTCTTGTCTGTTGTTGCCTGCTGTGTTGCTTATCCCTAGGGGACCAAGAAAATCCCCATGGGCGAGCATCTCTAGGGGGCCGAGAAAACCCCCACCAGCGGCAGGCTCTAGGTGAGGGTCTGTGTTTGTTTTGTCCTGTTGTCTGTTGCATTGTTTGTTGTGTTTGAAGGAATGGGGCAAGCGGGGAGTAAGGGGACTCTGACTTTCTTCTCTCTGTTCCTCATAATAGATGTGGGGCTTCTCCCTCACTCATTTTGTGTGTTAAGGACTATGACTAGAACCAACTGGGGTTAGTCTAACCCGAGACAGAGACTTTAAGGAATATTCCAAGCAGCTGCTAAAATTCCCTCTATTTTGGGGAATTCCTTGCCTTCTCTGGCCCGATGTGGACTGCCTAGCCCCTCCCCCTTGCTGGCGGGAGAGCATGGCATCTGAAGTGAAGATGGTTATTTGTCTGTCTCAAGGTTTTAATGGGTAATTGTTAAAGTGGCTTTCAAAGTCTTTGGTAACCTGAAACTGTGAAGGGTTGCTTGAATGACGAATGGAATTAAATTTGTTGGACATCTAGGTCTTAACCAAATGGGATAAAATGCTAGACAGTTGGTTGCTGGAACTGGGTTTGTGCTTTTGAAATCTGCTGGTGAACATGTTTTGTGCTTAACTGATTCAAAAATTCGCCTTCTAAGAATTCTCTTATAAAATGACTTCCACCTTAAAGGAAATTCATATGGAAAGTCTTTCAGGACAAATACAGGTCTTTGATAAGTTGAAATGCTGGAACTAAATGGGTAAGAATTTACAGAAGTAAAAGCTGCATTCAGACTAAGCCAGAATTAGTAACATGGGACTAGGTGAACTGAGAGATTGTAATGTTGCATCTCTTGATGTTTTTTCTTATTTTAAACATTAATGGTTCTATAATGTTTGCTCTTCCAGACTAGGGAAACTTTTTCTTAAGTTATCTGTAACTTACAGAGATGTAAAAGTAGTCATTTGTAAACAAATCAAGGTATTCAACTCTTTCTCTCTATCTGAACCCTCTGAAACCAAAAGGTCTCAGCAAGTATTCTTTCTTCCATGGCAATCAGTCATTTGCATAAGTTCAATAAGAATCTGTTCTCCTTGTAACAGGACACCATTGGAAACACTGGTTATTTTACCAAGGCTTTGACTGGAATGTCATATTTGAAAAGACTCAGATATGACTAGACAGCTTAAAGGAACTAAGGTTGACTTTTTAAAACCTAGAACCGTAAAGCCCTTTGGAACTGTTGGCCTGATACCTTGCTTACAGAGTTCCCAGCAGCCTCACCAGGTGAGTAAAGATGTTACTTCCTGGCAGGTGCAGGAACCTCAGGATACTTTGGGGACTTCAGGAAGAGGAATTCGCCCAAATCGACAGGTATTGCAGGCATGTCTGATGGCAAGTACATAGCTTGGCTTCTGGCCTGGAGAGGTTACTATAAGTTCAACCTAGAGATTCCTTATGAGAAGTTCCAGCAAAGCAGATTCTAAAAGATTTATATGATCACTCACCATTCTTGCTGAGCTTATGTAAATAATTAGACCAAGTTTGTTAAAACTGGACTTGTTTTTCAAATAAATTAGTCCTGATTTGGCTATCTCTGGAAAGAGGGTTATTTTAGAGAGAAAAATTATGTTTTAATAATACCTTTATGGATGTTAAATTCTAGATTTGATTATCTTTAAATGTTTGTTTACTTAAGCTAGACAACTTGAGGTAAACTTCAGGGAAGTTGCACAATAACTCGTTTAGATGATCTTGCTTTGCCAGTCAGTCAGCCCGATATAGGAAACTTCAGAAAATTGAAGGATTTGAAGAGAAGAATCTGACTGAGTTAGTGGGAATAGCAGAAAAGGTGTTTAATAACAGGGATGCACAGGAGAAAGGTTTTGGTATTACATGAGTCAGGTAGGGGATGGTAAAAGGAAGGAAAAGCCTAAGCACAGAGAAGGCAGGCGGGAAGACTTAGATTCAGATCAGTGCACTTACTGTAAGGAAAAAGGACATTGGGCCAGGGAATGCCCTGGAAGGAAGAAAGGAAGATGGCCATGCTGGCCTCCAGAGACAGAAGGGGTCGTGGTTTGGAGCCCCTCCCTGAAACTCGGGTAAAAATTGAAGTGGAGGGGAAATCAATTGAAACCTATGGGAAAACTATCTGGAGAGGAAGTCTGGGTACAAGGGGTGAATGGCATAGAAAGACATAAATGGACAACTGTGCAGATGTTTTTGGCAGCAGTAGATGAATACCTTCTTTATGAGCCAGTCTCAGAACCAGAGGAGACAAGAGAAGGGAGCCTTCTCCAAACCCCACAGGTCAAGTTTCCTGAAGTCTGGGCAGAAGGGAAGCCCCCTGGCTTGGCCAAGGGACAGCCTCCAGTGGTGGTACAGTTAAAAGCAACGGCTATGGCTGTTCACGTCCGGCAGTACTCCCTCCCTCAGGAAGCAAAGGATGGGATCAGAAAGCACATTAACCACCTCCAAGGAGATGGGATCCTAGTTCCTTGCAAATCTCCATGGAACACACCTTTACTGCCCATCAAAAAGGCCGAGACTGGGGAGTACCAACCTGTTCAGGACTTGCGGGAAGTTAATAAACGAGTTGAAGATATCCACCCAATGGGGCCTAACCCCTATACTCTCCTCTCCCTCCAGGGCCCCAGAAGAACTGTGTATACCATCTTAGATCTCAAGGATGCATTTTTCTGCATATCTTTAGCAAGGGAGTCTCAGCCCCTTTTTGCTTTTGAGTGGTCCAACCCACAGGAAGGATTCCAAGGCCAGTTCACCTGGACAAGACTTCCCCAAGGGTTCAAGAATTCACCCACTATCTTCAACGAGGCCCTACATGAGGATTTGCATGAGTACAGAAACTCCAACCTGGGAGTCACTCTGTTACAGTATGTTTATGACTTGCTAATAGCCGCTGAGGACTATGAGTCATGTTTGCAGGAGACAAGAGCTCTCTTACAGACTCTACAGGAAAAAGGGTATCGGGTGTCAGCAAAGAAAGCACAGCTCTGTCAGAGCCACGCCACTTATCTAGGCTTTGATCTTCACAAGGGAGTGCGTTCACTGTCTGTGTCCAGGAAGCAGGTGATCACCTGATACCCCCACCCCACCACGTCCCGACTAGTGAGGGAGTTTCTTGGGACAGTGGGCTACTGTAGGCTGTGGATACCGTGGTTTACGGAGATTGCCTGACCTCTCTACGAACTGGCAAAAGGGGGGCTTACTATGCTAGAGTGGACAGCTGAGGCAGAAGGAGCATTTTAGGAATTACAAACAGCCTTACTGAGTACCCCAGCATTGGCTATCCCAGATGTTACCAAGCCCTTGCACTTGTATGTGGATGAAAAAGCAAGGGTGGCCAAAGGAGTTTTGAATCAGACTCTGGGGCCTTGGCAAAGGCCAATAGCCTATCTTAGCAAGAAACTAGATCCAGTAGCAACTGGGTTCCCCCCTTGCCTCCCCATAATTGCTACCACGGCCCTCCTGGTCAAGGATGCAAGTAAATTGACTTTGGGTCAAAATCTCATCTTGACCACCACCCACAATATCGAGGGCCTTCTCCAGACTCCACCAGACCGATGGATGATGAACACCCAAGTGACAGGTTATCAGGCCCTCCTCCTAAACGAACCAAGAGTGACCTTCTGGCCCCGGCAGCGCTAAATCCAGCAATGCTGCTGCCAGAGGAGCTGGCTGACCACTCACATGACTGCGGGGAGGTCCTAACCCAAGTCACAGGAGTAAGGGTGGACCTCAGAGACATTCCCCTTCCGGATGCAGAGATGACTCTGTTCACAGACAGGAGTAGCTACATGGTCGATGGAAAGATGTATGCGGGGGCTACAGTGGTTTCCCCTGAGCAGGAACTCTGGATGGCAGCCCTGCCACATGGAGCATCGGTGCAAGAAGTGGAGCTGATTGCACTCACCAAGGCACTGCAGATGGCCAAAGGTAAAACCGCCCACATCTATACAGACAGCAGGTACGCCTTTGCTACTCTCCATATACATGGGGCTATATATAAAGAAAGGGGCCTGTTAACAGCAGAAGGAAAAGAAATTAAAAACAGAGGAGAAATATTGTCTCTCCTCCAGGCTATTTGGGACGCAAAAGAGGTGGTCTTTATGCATTGCCCGGGACACCAAAAGGGGACCGATCTGATTTCAAAAGGAAACAAATTGGCAGATCAAGCTGCAAAGCAAGCAGCCCAAGAAACAGTGCAAGAGCTGGTTACACTCCCAGCTCCAGCCCTACCAGAAAAACTGGACTATACAGAGGAAGATTTAAAGTATTTTAAAAAATGGGCTAAATTAGACCATGAAGGGGATTGGGTTAAGACTAAAACAGGAAAGTTAATTCTTCCTCAGAGATTAGGTAAGAAGGTAGTAGACCAGATAGATACATCAGGGTACTCATTTGAGGACACGAAAACTCAAGGAACTTATAGGCAAGCAGTTCCAGGTTTCTAAATTAGGGTGCATGGTTCAGGATATAGTTGATAGATGTGCTCTATGCAAGGCAGTTAATGTGGGAGGAACTATAATGGGAAGAGGGAAAAGAGAAAGAGGTAAGGAACCAGGAATTTATTGGGAAATAGATTTTACAGAAATGAAACCTGGGAAATATGGGCACAAGCATATGTTAGTTTTTGTAGATACCTTTTCAGGCTGGGTAGAGGCTTTACCAAACATGAGACGGCAGGAGTGGTAGCCAAAAAGCTATTAGAAGAGAGAATTCCTAGGTTTGGGCTGCCTCTCGCGATCAGGTCAGACAACGGCCCTGCATTTGTGAGTTCAGTCTCACAGGCATTGGCCAAGGCTGTGGGCACTAATTGGAAACTACATTGTGCCTACCAGTCCGGAGCTCTGGGCAAGTAGAAAAAATGAACCGGGCTCTTAAAGAGACCTTGACAAAGCTAATTCTGGAGACTGACGGTGGATGGGTGGATCTCCTTCCTTTCACCCTCCTCAGGGTGTGATGTACACCCTACTTAAACAAGGTGACCCCATTTGAAATAATGTCTGGGAGACCACCCCTGCTCTGCCCTTGGCTACAAGAGGTTGCTCTAGCAGAAATGACTGATCAGTCTGTACTCCAGTCACTGCAGGCATTACAGTCTGTCTTAAAGAGAACCCACGCAGGGATTGGAACTGCCCACACTGAGACAGAGATGGAGGTGGAACCACACCCTTACCAACCCGGGGACTGGTTTGGATATGTTGCCATGAAGTGGGAAACTTAAAGCCTCGCTGGAAGGGACCATTTACTGTCATCCTGACCACCCCCACGGCAATAAAAGTAGAAGGCATCAGGGCCTGGATTCATGTGCGTCACGTCAAACAAGACAAGGACGAGGACAAGGATGCCCCCCAGACATGGAAGCCGCAGCCAATGGACCCCACTGACTGTGGACTAAAGCTAAGACTCAAAAGACTATGAGTTCATTATTGCTCCTATTGTTAACTGTTTATGTAAAGTTTAAGTGGGAAATTAGATGAATGGAATTAGGAAACATGGAAAAGGTTATAGAAAGCGGTAAATGGCTAACTCATCAGCCGACTGTGCACTAATGTCATTTGTATAAGAGAAAATTAGAGCAATAAAATGTTAGTCTTACATGCTCAATATAACATAGAACTGGCTGAAAAGTCAATGATTTGACTAATCTCCAAAGAAAAAGGGGGAATGTAAGGGCCTACTTAATCAGAGGGAGCCATTTTGTTGTTTATGCAGTAAACTTAGATTGACCCTGCCCCTCCCAGAGGAACTTACTTGCAAAGCCTAGATACAAGGGCAGGTCAGGCCAGGTGAAGACATCCAATCAGTGGGGTGCGCATATATCTACCAGGGTAAATTGAAATTCAATTGGCCACCTGTGTGTAATCTAGCAGTTTTTTCGTGTGTGTGGCAAACGTAGCATGACTGTGTAGTTTTCTCTGTGTATTACAATCTCATTGGTCACCTGTGCATAGCCCGGCTAAACTACCTCTATAAAAGTAAGTCTGTGAGGCTGGGAGGGGTCACCTCTTTGCAAGAGATGGCCCTGACTGATCAGTTTGATTCTCGATGCTTGGCGCAAAATAAAGCTTTGCTTGACCTTCACTTTGTATCAGTCTCGCTCCTTTGATTATGGACCCTAACACTTACATCACCCACAGAGCCCCCAGGTCCTGCTCTTGGGAGAGACACAGAGACACAGAGAGGACAGAGACAGAGAATGAACATAGAGAGGGAACCAGGAGAAGTCACAGACTTTCTTCCATTGGGCTGGAAACAACATCCCATCATTTTGTTCCATTCTATTCCTTAGAGCACAGTCACCAGGCCATCCACGCTGGAAGGGAGAGAATTCCATGGGGATGTGTGACCAGGATTTGGGAATGCCAGGAACCACTGTGGGGACTGCTCAGTACATGGGCACAGACAAGGCCCTGGGACCTGGGCCCAAAACTAATGGAAGCCTCTGGAAGTCTGTGTCACAAGAGGACAAGGTCAGAATCAGTTCACTGCAACCTTCCCATGGGGGCTGGAAGATAGGCAGGAGGAGGGTGGCTTTGCCTGGACCTCAGAGCAGACCCAGGCCCCTCTAACCTGTGTTCTATGCCCGCCCAGCCCCCCAGTCATCCTTGCATTGCCACGTGCCTGTCCCAGCCTCCTGTGATAGCAGGAATGTATGTAGAGATCCTAGCCCTCATGACGTCCCTAGAAGTAGAAGCCAGAAGACCCCACTGTGCAGATGAGGAGCCTGGGGAGGCCCTGAGAGGCAGAGTCTGTCCAGGGTCCACAGTCCTGGGCATGAATAGGAGCCCAGTCTGAACTCAGCTCTGTGCCCTCACAGCGGGGACACTGTCCACACCCGGGCCTCACAGGGGCTGTGGGTAGGCTCTGAGGTGTCACTGTATGGATGGGGCATGGGGTAGAGGGTGAGCATTGAGCAGTTGGGGGAGGGGAGCCTTCACGGGGCTCTGGTGTCAGGAGGAAGTCAGGTAAGACATCCCCAGGAAGTGGTGACCTCTTTCCTGACAACAGAGCCCAACAGAATTTGGAACCCCCGTAACCAGGCACCCATGAGACAAACCCCTGCCCAGCTCATTTCTTTGGAGATCCTTGAAAGAAGAACATGTTTGCATGTTGCATCCCAAAGTCTGGAAGCTGTAGGCAGAGAAGAGCACACCCTGCAAACACTTTCCCTTGCTGGGGATATCATATCAGGGCTCCCCAACATCTCTGGTCATTTGGCCAGAAGTACAGAGTGGTGACACCATGAGGTCCAGAGCAAGCCCCCAGTCCCATGTGCTCTGATCTATGCAGCCCCAGGTCCCCTCCCTGTGTGTGTGTGTGTGTGTGTGTGTGTGTGTGTGTGTGTGTGTAAAGAAGGCTCATGTGGGGTACACCCACCCCATTCAAGAGCAGATTGATGAGGGGCCAGATGCCCTGTGGGTAGGTCATGTTCGCACCCCAGTTCAAGGCTGGCTGGGTGGGATGGGGTGTGGGGGACTGTGAGCTTTTCCCCAGGGTTTATCCTGTGTCCTGCTGGTATGGGTCTCTGTCCCAGGTGTGGGGCTGTGCATGCACAGGTCTGTATTTGATCTGGGAGCAGCAGGGGGACTGGGCAGGAGGACAGTGAGGATGGCAGGTCAGGGCTGTTATGCATCCAGGCTGGCTACTGGTCCCTGTATTTGCAGAACACCAGGGATGATTAAACAGGAAGGAGGCTGGCGGACACCTGCTCCATCTCCCTGACACGGGGACTGACCATAGGGGGCTCTTCAAGAACAGGGACTGGGGACTGCCTGGGAAGGCCTCTGACATTGCTAAGGCCACTGTCCCTGCTGGCACCACACTGGACTGTGGTCCGGCACCCAGAGGCCAAGCCCAAGCGTGAAAAGGCTGGGACTGGGTGTATGTGGGTATCTGGGGTGGGATGGTGCTAGGCCTCACAGGCAGGAGACTCCAGAGGCTGGTGTGGGGCCAGGAGCAAGGACTGGACTCAGAGCACCCAGCAGGTGAACTGCAGTTGGGAAGATGTCCCGGTGAGGGTTCCTTCCTGGTTGTAGCTTCTCTGGGAGGCCCTGGGCTGAGCTCTGTCTCTGCAAAGGCACATAAACATGTTCTTCGTTCCAGGGTCTCCAACAAAATGAGCTGGGCAGGGGGCTGTCTCTGGAATGTGGGGGCCTGGATGCCTGGGTCTAGCTCTCAAGAGGCAGAGCCAGCCCCAGCTTCACCTGCAGCTCCAGAGGGCAGGGTGGTGCCTGGAGAGACTTCAGCAGGAGACCAGGAGCCAGCAGGGGACCAGGCACCCTTCCTCAGAGACCCTGACACTGTCCCAGAAGAGCTGGCACTTGCCCCTGCCCCAGCCGCTGATCCTGCTCCAGTTCCTGTCCCTGCCCCTGCCAGAGCCTCTCCCCCTTCCCCTGCCAGCAGCCTGTGCTCCTGCTCTTGCATCTCTCCCTGCTCCTGTCCCTGCCCCTGTCTCAACCCCTGCCCCTACTCCTGCCCCTGCGGGGCTCCCAGAGCCACATCCAGAGCCTGCAGCCCTGCTCCTCCTACAATTATCCCTTTTCTATCCCCCGACCCTGATGGCCCACAGGAATGCTTCATTCCCTACCTGTATATTCTTTCTCTCTGGTACATATTAACTGTTATTTTATCTTTCCATGTTCTGCATACTGTTTGTTTGAAATAAAATTACTTCTTTTCACTTAACATGTCACGAGCGTTAAGCACACCCCCAATGCTGTGCCACCACACCACGGAACATCGCTGCAGGATACCTCCTTCCCCAAAAGAGACCCTGAACCCAAACCCCTCAGCTGCTGTCTCTCTCTGTTCCTTTACCTGTTCTGGATGTTTCTGTATGTGCCATCACACAATATGTGCCTTTGTGTCTGTCCACCTACTTTCAAAGGAGACTCTTTTTTTTTTTCTGTGTTATGTGACATAGAATTTCCCTTATTCAATATTGAAACCCCCAATGGATTACAGATGAGATGTAATCATAGAGGCCCCTTTAGGCATTATAGCACCATCTCAGAGGCAAGACCACTGTTCCTCCTGGGTCATCACAGCCTGACTCCAGACAGGACACAGCTGGTTCCTCCTGTGGCCCACACAGAAACCATGGAAATGAAGAACACTGGAAGACATACCACAAAGGGCAAACACATCGCTCACAACCCAAAGCCAGAGAAAAGTTTCACCTGACTCTGCTCCAAACCAGGCTCCAAGTTGTGGGGTTCCACAGGGACAGAGACCAAACGCATGCAAGTCTGGGGGGAGGATAGGCACATGGTGAGGATGTGTCAGAGATGCAAAAGCTCCTGGGGAAGGACTCTGACAGAGGAAACACTGTGAAGGCAGCTCTGGTCACCCTCAGAGTGGCAGGTGTCCGGTCTGGCGACAGACAACCCTGTGAGAATGTGAAGAACAAGAGGTCAAATGCAGGTCCCCTGAAGAGAAGGGTGACGGACACCCCTATCTGGGAGAACAGTGAGCAGCACCCATCCCAGGCCGCAGATGCACCCATCACCTAACAGTGCTCAGCCTCAGACTCAGCCCCAGAAACTCCAGCACAATTTTTCACAGATATACTGTCAGGAGCATTCAGCACAGTGGTGGTGGAGAGAGCAGGGAATGAAAAAACTCTAATGCTCAAGGAGATGAATGGAATCCATGGTGCCAGTTCTCATGATAGAATGTCCTGTAGCTACTGTCCCAGGGTCGTCAGGGCACAGGATCCGGGAAGCCGCTCCTGAGACCCCCCCCCTTTCCATCTTGCTCCTGGGAATATTCAGAATTGTTGAGGAGGTGGAGAGGATCCAAGGTGACAGCAGGGAGAAAGAAGGTCAGCACTGGGAGGACAGAGGGATATGAGACCATCCAGGGCTCAGGCTGTGATGCCCTTGGACCTCACCCCAAATAATGGCTCCTGATGTATGGACCGGACTTCTGCTCTTCCACCCCCTCCTTCCTGACCTCATTTATTCACCATCTCATTCATTACCCCCTCTCTGCTTCCCCTCCACCCCTTCCTTCCCTCCCCCACTGCCTCATCCTCTGCCTCCCTCCTATCCCTCCTCCCTCCCTTCCCTCACTCCTCCCTCTCATCCTTCCTCCCTTCTCCTCTCTCCCTCTCATCCTCTTCCCTCCCATCCTCTTTCCTTCCCTTCCATCAGGCCTCCCTCACTCCCACTCAGCCATCTTCCTTCTCTCCCCTCCCTTTCTCCCTCACTCCCTCCCTTTCTCCCTCCCTCCTACACTTCCTTCCCTCCTTACCCTCCCTCATGCCCTCCTTTATTCAGCAGAAGATCTGGGGTCCCTGCCTTGTACTGAGCACTGGGGCTTCATCCGTAAGCACTCCCCCCAACCCACGTGGTCATGTGCCCTGTGGGAGGAGACAGGGGCAGTCCTCAAGGCTAGCAGTGGTGATGAGCACCAGGAATCTCCTCGTGAAAACAGAGGCCAGTTGCACAAAGAAAAGAATGGAGAAACCCATGCTTAGCACTTCCTGTAGAAAAATCTAGTCCTAAAAAGTGATGAAAAGTAAATATATCCTAGACTTCAGGCAATGTGAGTGCTATTGGCCATATGCCCTGATTCCTAGAAGCAACAAAGAGTAAATCATCCAGTGCTGACAGGGGTTAGTGACACAACTTTTCTGACCAAGTGACAACATTTCAGCCAACATCTCCAGGGCCTCCGAGTTTTCCAAGGGTCTCTGTGATCCTCTGACTCTTCGCATGACCTCCTTGGGAAGCTCTGTCCTATCATCTTCATTGTCTCCTGCCTTTTCTACAACCCTTCTGTGGTCTCCCCTCCCCTCCACCCTCACCAGGATTCGCCATGCCCCTTGGCTGGGTGCCCACATCCCACACTGGGCTCCATGAGCGCTATGCTTTTTGCAAGACCTGTGCACTCCCTCTGGGGTCACCTGGCTTCTCCGTTGAAGCGACCTGCCTCTACCTACACTGGGTCTCCTCTGATGAGTCTGTGAGGCCAGCCTGTGCCCATGTCCAGAAGCGCAAGTCCAGAAGGTCCAGACGACCCACTCCCAGTCCCAGCATGTCAAGCCTGGGTCAAGAGTGGTGCCTGAGCAGAGGAGGACTTGGGCCCAGGGAGCCAGAGGGACAACGTGGCACAGTAAGCTCCCAGGAGGAGAGTGAGCATGGTGGGGTCCCCTATCTGGGGACTCAGGCACTCAAGCCTCCTGGGAGACCATGTCCCACCCACACTGGATCTGTCCCCAGGACTGGAGTTCATCAGGGTATCCACCCTCCCAGGCTGCAGGCTGGCAGCAACTACCAGAGGAAGGACACAGATGGTGTAGGAGAGAGCCCTTAGACAGAGAGGAGGGGGCAGGGGCTCCCCCTGCAGCAGGTGCACTGGGGTGGACTGAGGGGGCATCAGTGGACATCAGTGTCTGCAGCTGGAGTCTCCACCCAGGCCCCTTCCTAAGGCTCAGCACAAGTTTGTCTGGCTGGCCAATGTCCCCAAACACAAAGTCTGAGCCGGGACCTCCCCTCAAGCTCCTACTCCTAATCCTTTGTACTCAGCTCAAGTGCAAGAAATGGCCAATAGTTAGGTGATTGGGTGCACAAAAACATGTGATTTTCTGGCCCACACTGTAAGATTTCTGGCATTTTAAAGATCTCGGGGCTTTGATTCAAAAATGGTAGAATGCAGAGTACCTGGGTGGCTCAGTGGGCTAAGCCTCTGCCTTCAGCTCAGGTCATGATCTCAGGGTCCTGGGATTGAGCCCCACATTGGGGTCTCTGCTCAGTGAGGAGCCTGCTTCCCCCTCTCTCTCTCTGACTGCCTCTCTGCCTACTTGTGATCTCTTTCTCTCTCTGTCAAATAAATAAAATCTTAAAAAAAAAAAAAAGGTAAAATATCAGGGACCCCAGACAGCTTTCTAGAAATCTGCCTCTGCCTTACAGTGCTCCCATGCCACCAGCTCTGCTCAGAACTCCTCCAGGCCACAGGCCCACGGTCTTGGGTCCTCAGACACCCCAGATGATGTGCCTTCAAACAGTGATCCAGGTGGGGCAGTAAATCCCCCTCCCAGAAAGTGAGAGTACTGCTGACTGAGTTGTTTGAAAACAGCCAGGTCAGGGTTTCAGGAAGACACCAGAGGCACAGGAGTAACTGAGGAGCATCTGAAGGTCAGGTAGGGACAGTGGAAATCGCAGGTGGTTTTGCCTAGGAGCAGCTCCTGTCCCCCTAAACCCTCAGTGTGATGGCTCCGCTGGGGGATGGGGGAAGGACCATGCCTGGAGGACCTGTGACTCCACTGTCAGAGGTCGCCAACTTGATCTGTGCACAGGTGGACAAACCCGGCCACATCCCAAAGAATTTCTGGAAACAGTAGCCATGTCAGTGGCACCTGACCTGGAAGATCAACCTTAGCCAGAAATGGAAAAAGTAGAACTGCTTCTTCATTTCAATAGTTTCTGAGCTACTGGTTTGTTCCTATGGTTAGTAAAAAGTTTTGCAGGCAAGGGGATGGGGGTTTTTAATCAGGCCATGGTAGGGCATGGGCTCATATCCATATATGGTAGGGTATTTGGTGATCAGAGGGTATGGGGTGGGGGTCCTGATACTTCTGTTTCCTGCATAGGTATCGGGTTACCTATGGAGACGTGACTTGGGCACACATCCTTTTGGCAGGAGAGTCAAGGGTTAAGGAAAGGGAGGGAGGAGGCTGGAAGACAGCAGGCCAGTGGTCATTTCTATTGTTCCTCCTGCACTCCTGGAGCCTGCCTAGCCAACACTTATCACCAGACTCAAGAAATTCAGGGCCACAAAGGCTAGAGGAACAAACCTGGTTAAACTAACCTTTATCTTCCTGGTTAGTTTTTTACCCTTTACTAGCCCTACCTCAAACCCCTGTGTCTCTCAATTCTTCACACATTTATTGCTTCTTTGCCTAAAACATAGAAGAACTGTCTGCTTCAATTGTGTCTGCTGGTCTCCTCATTCTTGTGAGGCTCCCAGCAAAAAAAAAAAAAAAAAAAAAAAAAAAAAATCTGTACACTTTGCCAGCTTTTCTCCTGTTCACCTGTCTTTGTCAATTTCCAGACCCAGCCAGGGACTTTAAGAGGAGTTGAAGAAAACTTTCCTCTCTTGCAGCCTTGGGAAGAGGGGGGTGGGTGGCAGGTGGAGTCTGGAAAATCCATCCTGTCTTCCTGACCTTGGTTAAAACTGTCCTATGCTGGGAAGCAGCACAGGGCTGTGCATGGCTGGGGGAGCCAGGGAGAGGCAGGTGGAACATATAGGAAGCTAACTGACCCCCAGCCAGGGGACTTGGCCCCACTGACAAAAGGAAGGGGGATGAGGGGATAGGGTAGCTGGGTGACAGGTTTTAAGGAGGGTACATGATGTGATGAGCACTGGGTGTTACAGGCAACTAATGAATCACTGAACACTACATTAAAATCTACTGATGTACTATATGTTGGCTAATGAATTTAAATTTTAAAAATTAAGTTAAATTAAAAAATGAAAAATAAAACCAAGGCAGAAACTGCACGTAACTCAGAGGTCTCTATGGTCCTGGAGGCTGAGCTAGTGGCCACAGCCAAGGCCTCTGGCAGTTCAGGGGACTGAAGGTCTGAGAGGTGGCTTGGTGCACCCCTGCCCCTGAAGACCCATGGCCATGGCAAGGGGCAGGGACTGGGAGGGAAGACCCGGCCAGAGGTCATCCTGGCTCCACAGCTGCTAAAGGACCACCTCCACCCCCACCAGGCAGTGTCTGTCTAGAACCAGGAAGAAAATCTTTTCCTTTGATTGTTCTTTTTAAAGATGGTTGCTCAGCATTGACACAGAAATCGCCCGACATAAAACAGGAGCCGTTCACAGCTGAAAATGACCCAGAAGTTATCAAACTCTAGTGACCACAAAGAAAGGACCTTGTGTCCCCAGGCGGGCCTCCTGTGTGCAGGTGCAGATGGGGCCCTGGAAATGCCCATGTGGGCAGGGCTGGGCTCCATGGTCTCCCTCGAGGGGACAGAAGTAGGAACCTGTTCTCACAGCTCTGCTCAGGACAGCACCTCCTGATGGAGATGGGGGCAGTTCCTCATGAGTCCAAGATGTCCTGGTGATTCTTGGGCATGGCCTGAATCTCAGCTTCTTCAACCCAGCCATCATAGGTCCCACAGGTCCTCCAAGGGACACCCCAGACAATGTGGGTCCCACAGGTCTTCTGGGGATAGCACCTTGGTGGGCTTGTGGTCCAGCAGATACCTGTTCAAGTGGCTTTCATCATGCCACACAACCTTGATCCCATTGGCCAGGTTGGCCCTCATCACCAGGTGACAGGCCAAGGTCAGTCAGTGAACCTCTACCACCAACCCCTCAAAAAAGATCCCCATATAGTAAATGTCATCCTGGTCCCTGGGAATATGGACCTGGGACTGTGGCCAGCACTGGTAGCTGAAATCTTCATGGGACACCCAGTAAAAACTGGGGTGCAGGATGCCAAAGAGGGAGGACAGGATCTCCATGCCCACAGGGTTGCAGAACTTCATGTCCACATCCACAAACGTCAACCCCACAGTCAGCATGCTGGAGCCAGGAATGCTGCCCCTGTGCCGAGCTCCCAGGCAAACCCTGCAGGTGCCCTTCCCTGGCAGACCCCTGCAGGTCCTGTCCCCACCTGCCAGGAGTGGAGCACCTTTGGGCACAGCCCTCCTTTTTATGGCCTACAGACTGGCTAGAATCAGCAGGGCTGGCCTCCTGCCCCACTTTGCTTTGAGGGGGCTGTCGCTGGCCCCACAGAGCTGTCTCCATAAGGTCCTCCCTTGAAGGCTCCTGGGCCTCTTGCTCACAAGGTCCATCAGTCAACTGCTGCTATTCCTAGGAGCGGTCACCCTCAAACTCCCCCAGATCATGAATCATGTCCAGCACGTGGGCAGGGAAGGGGAAAGAGGACCACTAGAAGAACAGGGGGCTTCTTACGCCCCAGCCGTGAGTCCAAGAGTGGAAGCTCCCAGGTGCAGGTTTACATCTCCTAGGCTCCAAGAAGTTGGAAGTCTTGTCTCTCTGAGGGAACTGCCTGTGGGGACAGCAGCTCCCCCATTGTCAGCAAGGGTGATGAGCCCCTCTGAGACAGATTTTTGTTAAGGTTATATTTATTTGTTTGACAGAAAGAGAGACAGCTAGAGAGGGAACACAAGCACGGGGAGTGGGAGAGGGAGAATCATGCTCCCCGCTGAGCAGGGAGCCCAACATGGTGGGGTTCGATCCCAGGACCCCAGGATCACAACCAGAGCTGAGGGCAGATGCTTGACGACTGAGCCACCCAGGCTCCCTGAGACTGATTTTTTTCACACAGGCTCTAAGGCTACTTCCCAGGCCTGCCCCATGCCTGGCAGCTTAGTAAATCTCTCACACAGGGAAAGTGGGCACTACACTTAAAGAGGGGACAAGGCCACACACAGCCGGCAGAGAGGAGTCAGCTCACTGGGGGCCAAGTCCACGTCCAGCCAAAATGGGAACAGGCCAGACATGAAGCAGGGGGAGAGAAGAGTACTTCTGGCAGAGGGCAGGCAGAATGTAAAGGCCTGGATCAGGCCCAAGGCACGTGTGGGACAACCATACACCCGGGAGCCCCACAGAGGTGGGGGGCATATGGTGGAGAGGAAAGGCTGGAGAGAACAGGCAGCTGGGGAGTGGATCACAGAGAGGCTCAAAAGTTATGTTCTGAAAAGATCACTCTGCTTGTTACTGGAGAAGAAAGGGCTCTGTACAACGGAGGACAGGGAGACCCTAAGCCTATGCCCTAACCCTAACCCTACCCTAACCCTAATCAAACACTGTGCTCAGTTTTGAGGACTGACAGCTCTACTCTGAAATCAAAACAAGTCCATCATGCTGGCTTTCACTTCTTGCTCAGTATCGCACTGAAAGTTCTATCCAGAGCAATAAGGCAAGAAATAAGGAATCTGCATGTGAAAGGAAACAGTAGAACTAGGTCTATTCAGAGACCAGAGATGGCATCATCCTCTACAGAGAGTTTCCTAAAGAATCAACAAGAAATGATCACAGCCAGTTCCCTAATTCCACAAAGTTACAGGACAAAATATCAATACACAAAAATCTCTCTTATTTGTATACACTAGCAATGAGTCACCCAAAAAGGAATTTAAGAAAACAATTCCATTTTAGGGAACATCCACATGGACAAAATACTTAGGAATAGATGTAATCAAGGTATACGTCTTGTACACCAAAAATTACAAAACAGGGGCGCCTGGGTGGCTCAATGGGTTAGGCCACTGCCTTCAGCTCAGGTCATGATCTCAGGGTCTGGGACTGAGTCCCACGTCGGGCTCTCTGCTCAGCAGGGAGCCTGCTTCCCTCTCTCTCTCTCTCTCTGCCTGCCTCTCTGTCTACTTGTGAGCTCTCTCTGTCAAATAAATAAATAAAATCTTAAAAAAAAATTACAAAACATTGCTGAAAGTTAAAGTAAGGGAAATCTAAATAAATCTGAGGACACGCCATGGTGTTGAAAAGACATACTACTGATAAGATGGCAATAGTAACAAAGCAATGTGGAAATTCAATATGCGCCCAAGAAATTTCACAAAGGCCTTTGGGAAGAAATGCACAAGCTAATTGTAACATTCACATGGAATTTTAAGGGACCACAAGATAGTCAAAACCACCTTGAAAAAGAAAATCAAAGATGAAAGGTCATACTTCCAAAGTTCAAATCTTAATACAGAGCAACAGTAAATGAAACATTGTGATACTGTCATAAAAGCATGCATACAACCTGAAACAAATAATACATTATATGTTAATTAATTGATTTTTAAATTTACAAAGCATTTTTGAATAAATAAAATAAATTTCTTTTTTAAAATAATGCATATAGATCAGTGGGATTTAACTGAGAGCCCAGAAATAAACCCCTTCATCTACGGTCCACTGAATTTTGACAAGGGTGGACAACATTACACTGGGGAGACAGAATGGTCTTTTCAACAAAGGGTGCTAGACAATTGACTAGCGATGTACAGAGGAATGGAAATGGACCATTACTTCACACCACATATACACATTAACTCAAAATAAGTTAAAGGCTTAAATGTAAGAGGTAAAATTATAAAACCTAGAAGAAACAAATGAGGATAAACCTTGATAACCTTGGATTTACCTATGCTTTTAGATCTGACACCAAAGCATAAGATGGGAAAGAAAAAAAATAGATAAAATAATATCGTCAAAATTAAAAGTCTGTTCCAGGTTCCTGGGTGGCTCAGTTGGTTAACCATCTGACTCCTAATTTTGGCTCAGATTGAGCCCCATGTCAGGCTCCACACTGAGTCTGGGGCCTGCTTAAGATTCTCTTTCCTTCTTCCTCTGCCCCCATCCACTTGCATACTCTCTCTCATTCACTCTTAACAAAGAAATGTAAAAAAAATTAAAAATATGTGTACATCAGAAGATACTATGTAGAAAGTGAAAAGACAGCCTTCAGAATGGAAGGAAATATTTGTACATTATTTATCTAATAAGAGTCTGTTGCCCAGAATATGTAAAGAGCTTTTACAACTCAACAAAAAGACAACCCCATTGTTAAAATGGACAAAGGACTTGGATAGACCCTCCTCCAGAGAAATCATACAAATGGTGAAAAGCACATGAATAGATGTTAAACATCATTAGTCTTTATGGAAATGAAGATTTAAACCAGTTAGATGCTCTTTTACACAAGTAGAATCGCTATGATCAAGAAAACAAAAAATAACAAAAGGATGCTGAGAACCTTAAACCCTTAAACCTCGCTTGTGAAAAATGGTAAAGTCTACATATAAAATAGTTTGGCATTTTCTCAAATAGATCCAAGAAGAATTACCATAGGATTCAACAGTTGTATTCCTAGATATATACCTCCAAATTGAAAACACTGGTTCAAACAAACAAATAAAAATGTACACGAATATTCATAGCAGCCATGTTCACAATAGGCAAAAACCAGAAATGTCCATCCATGGAGAAAAGGATGTCCTTTTGTAAATGACATATGCAAATGTCCATCCATGGGGGAAAGGATAAACAAAATGAGGTAGATCCATAAATGGCTATCTTGTTCTGCCCTATGAAGGAATGAAGTAAAATGGTTCATTTGTGGAGAAAAAATATTGTGGTTCCTTAAAATATTAAAGAATTCCACTGCAGCCTATATGCTCCCAAAATTGAAAGTAGAAATACCCATATTCAGAGAAGAATTTCTCACAACAGCCAAAAGGTGGAAGCCACCCAAGTGTCCACTGACAAATGAATGGATAAACAAAATGTGGTTTATACACCATGGAACGTGATTCAGCCTTAAAAATGAAGGGAGTTCTGACATAGGCTACAACACGGATTGAATGTGGAAGTCATTACGCTGAGTGAAATCAGCCAGTAACAGATGGACAGATGCTATATGATCCCACTTGGATGAGGTGTCTGGGACACAAAGCTGTGTGTGGCTACAGGGGGCTGAGGGGAACAGACAATGGGGAGTTAGTGTTTCATGCATACAGGCTCCCTCGGGGAGAATGAGAAAATTCTGGAGAATGATGTACAACCGTGGGAACTCAGCTAAGGCCAGAGAATTTTGTACCTCATATGTTTTAAGGGGTCAATGTTCTTATGTTCAGTCACTGTGAAAAAGTGAATGAGGGACTGATGCATGTCACAACGTGGATGGACACTGAAAACAGCCCCAGCGACATAAGCCATATAGAAATACCACTCAGATGGGAGCCGTCTATGCTCCTTAAGTCCATCAAGGTTAAGTAAGGGAAAGTCCTGGAAGAAGTTCCAGAAGAAGAAAACTGGACCCAAATGAAGAAGACATGTCAGACCATTGGGCAGGCGGCAGCTGAAGTGGGCCTGTGGTCTGGGTTCAAATGCAGAACCATCATGATTTCCTCACTTGGAGTTATGTGGTTGTTCTGTGGGACACTGTCCCTGTTTAGGGTAAAATGCACCAAAGTAGCCTGTGTGAGGAGGCAAACATGGTAAAGAAACAACAGCTGGGGAGTCTGAGTGTGGAGATAAAGCATATTTGTGCTGCTATGACAAGTTACTGCAGATTTGAAATCACCTCAGAGTAAATGACTCTTCCAAACATCCATGTTAGCACGACGTCACAGAAGCAGAGAGGACATCAGACTTCAGGATGGAGGCCAAGTCCCGCCAGATCAAGTTCACCCACCGTGGAGAGGCCATTCAGCCTTGGAGGAGGCCACATGTTAGCAAGAGATTCCTGGGAGGATTAAATCGGGTGCCCCCAGGTCTTGGGTGCAGTAGAAGCAGTGGGATTCGGAATTCCAATTCTCCACAACATTCCACCACAAAATGGTAAGAACTGTGAAAAAGCATGAAGGGACGCCTCAGTAAAATGGACTGGGGATGCCAGAAGGGGAGGCTGGAAGGGGGTGCCTGGCGCTCAGTGCCCATTACAGACCCCACATTACAATCCGCCATGGGAGAGACTCATCCATTCTAGGCCCCGCAGGGGAAGCTGGAGGGCTCATCTCCTACAAGAAATCCACCATCCCTGCAACTTGGCAGGTGAGAATCCTCCATCACTCCGAACCCCTGCCTTTCTCCAGTGGACCTTCCTTCCAAGCAACCCTCCCAACTTCCTCCTTCTCCATGAAATAATGTTCTTCTCCTTTGTTTCTTGCACTTGCCTGTGATGTGCCCGGTGCTTGTTCATCCCAGATTGCCATCCTCTGCTATTCCCAAATAAACCCATTCTGCTGGTCAAATAACTGACAGTTTGAGTTTAAGGCAAACAGAACTAATAAATTCAAGAAACTTGCAAGGAACAAATCAACATACACAAATCAATTGCATTTCCACATGCTCAGAAGGAACCATCAGAAAGAGAACTACGGAGAACAATCTCATTTAGCAAATAGTAATTTGTAAATAGTAAATTTGTAATTTACTATTAGTAAATTGTAAATAGTAAATTGCATTTAGCAATAGTAATTGCATCCAAAAGAACAAGATACCTAGGAGTCCCCTGAACCAAGAGGGTGACCTACCTGTCCTCTGACAGCCGTGGGACACTGATGACAGACAGGGAGGGAGACACAGTGAAATGGGAAGACACTCTGTGCCCAGGGAAGAACCGACAATGGGAAAATATCTCCTCTCCCCAAAGCTGTCTACACAGTCCGCACTGTCGCTCCCGAACTTTCAGACCAACCCTGCCGTGGGTGTGGACACGGGAAGGACCCTGCAGGGCCAAGGCAGAGAGAGCATGAGCACCAAGGCGGGTGGCCGCTCCCTGACTGCAGACTGTCTCAGGAGCCCCAGGAACTGAATCCGCATGCGCACAAACAGAGATGCAGGACCTGGGGTGCGCATCCGAGCCCAGGAAGGCGAGACCCCACAGCCCCACAAACAGCACCACAGAAGGCAATGTCACCACACAGAAAACTAAGGAAGCCCCAGTGTCTACACAGCACGCCCTTCCTCCTGAGACTACAAACCCCCTCGCCAGTCCCCTCTCCGGCGTCTTCTCCTCACCTTCTCCTCCAGCAGCGGGTCCTGAGGGGACGAGACTGCTATCAGTGTGGACACAGCCCCAGCCCTCCACGGTGGGTCCTGTCACTGTGTGTGTGGAACCACATCCTCCCCAGCTTGTCCTGTCAGCGTGAGAGCGGCCCCACATCCTCCAGAAGTCGCCACAGTGGCTCCCAAGGAGGCCCTACTCCTGTCCCAGTTGAGGAGGTGCAGGCCAGGCTCAGGGCAGGAGCTGGGGTCCTGCGCCCCCTGCAGGCGGTGGAAGGCAGTGCAGGACTGGGAGAGCTCACCCTTTAATGGAAACACCTGCTTCCTCCTGGGGTCCAGCTGGAGCCATTTCATTCTGGAAATTCAAGCTGCATGGACCCCAATATCCCCCAACTTCTCCAAAAATAGCTAAGCAACAATGAATTGGAAAGAATATGGAATGACAACAGTCCCTGACCCAAACGTTGGCAATGAACATGACCCTGACCCTGAGGCAGACCCACATTCTTACCTGAACTTGCTCTCAATCCTGGCCCTGACCCCAATCCAAGACCCTAACCCTAGCCCCCTACCCAAACAGTCTTCACAAAAATCAAAAGGTAGAAACTACAAATATCCATCAGTGGTGAATGCATAAACAAAGTGTGGTGAAGGGTTTCAATTGGGTTCAGGTTCAGGTTTCAGCCAGAGTTCTAGATCAGGCTTTGGGGATAGCGTCAGGGTGAGGATTTAGAGTGAGGGGCAAGGGAACAGTTAGAGTTTAGGGCTCTAGGTTTATGATTTAGGGTTTAAGACTCAGGGCTTCTGGGATAAAGTTCAAGGTCAAATTTGGGGTTTGGGTTCATGTTGGGATTTGAGTTCAGGGTTCATGGCTCAGCGTTCTGGTTTAGGGTTTGGGTTCGTGTTTCAGGGCTTGGATCTGGGGCTCAGTTTCAGAGTTTAGGCTTCAGGTTCAATTTCAGGTTTGGGATTCAAGGTTCTAGTTTGGGCTTTAAGGACAAGTTAGGTTTTACCGTTAAAGTTAGGGGTTAAGTTTAGGTTTAGAGATGACACATTTTCTTCAGTTGTCATCGTGGACACAAAATTTCTATCTGAATTTTCTTTTTTTTTAAGATTTTATTTATTTATTTGACAGACAGAGATCACAAGCAGGCAGAGAGGCAGACAGAGAGAGGAGGAAGCAGGCTCCCTGCCAAGCAGAGAGCCCGATGCGGGGCTCGATCCCAGGATCCTGGGATCATGACCTGAGCTGAAGGCAGAGGCTTTAACCCACTGAGCCACCCAGGTGCCCCTCTATCTGAATTTTCTAAATCTGAAATGCACTTCATCTGGGTGTCAGGAGCCCGTTTAGAATTTAAGATCTCAGTAACTCCCTACCACCAGCATTCTGATCCCAGGGTCTCCCAGTCACTGAGAATTTGCTTTTGTCTTGGCTCAAAAGACAAGGTGGCAGACAAGGGTGAGCAGACAAGGGTGAGTTGCAACCAAATTTGGGATGATTTCACAATGGTAGAGGTGTGAACCCAAATATTGTGGAAATGTTCATGGGAAATGAAACAGGTGACAAATAATTGGTCAACTCCTGATTCTTCCATAAAGACCAAGTCTCCAATAGAATCTGATAATGTTCCCTAGGAAGACCTATGGTACTCATTAGCAGTACTGAAAGAGGGCCCTCTCCCCTGCTTTAAACTAAGAATCACAACAGGACACATCCTACTTTGTGTCAAAAATAAAATTTTATTATTTGGCTATTCCAGTGTACAATTTGTGGAAGCACTGACAAGTTTTCTTTCTCAAATCCTCATCAACACACAAGTAAAAATGCATGCAGTGTTGTAATGCACTGCTCATTGGAATACCAAGTACAAGGAGGGCTATTAGAAGCAATAAAAAGGTATCGAATATGAGACTCGGAAAAAGCACCCTTGATGGGCACTAATGAGGATCCCTGACCATAAGATCTAACATCTCATCCTATGGAATTCGCCCATATAAATCAACCCATATAAATCATCCATATAAATAACAATAGGCTGCTGACCTCTGTAACCACCTCACCATTGGCGTCTATGCTTGTAATACACAATCCAACTGCTAGAGACACACTTCTCAGCAGCAGAACAGGACTTACCCACTCCCGGTGGACCAACTCTTACAGTGAAGCCAAAAAATCCCACCTCTTGAAAATCCCAGCCATTAGGACACAGTTACAGAAACCACACCCAGAACTCAATAAAGGACAGACATCTCATGAAGCGGTTGCTGCAGATCACCACCACTCCCACGAAGTAACTCTAAAGTGTACTCCAGGTCTGTCCCCTGCCCAGGATCACATGGGGCACTTCATTCTTCCAAGACTCCATCCTCAGAACAAAACCATGACTGTCCTCATCAGTCTTGTGTGCAAACTCACAGGAAGCCCTGCAAAAGCCAGACACCTTCTTGAGAACACTCAGCCTCTCACGCCTATCCTAGCAGATGGAGTGTGATGTCTCCCCAACTTCCATACCAACTAGAGAATACTTGGAACAAGTCTTGCCATACTCCATGCAAAAGGCATATTCTTCATCTACAAAATCATGGACACTGACACCAGGATTCTCCGCACCTTCCTGAACCTAGATAAGCAGGAGCTACAGCTTGGCCAGAGCTATTATCCCCAACGCTCTACACACACACACACACACCCTTCCCTGTGTCCTCCAGATGAATCTCCATCCACCTTGTTCGTTCTCAGCCATTGTCTCTGCAGAGTAGTACAGTACTACTGAGGTCCTGGGTCTGAGGTGCTACGTGCTAAGCCAGCACCTTGGACCCACTCGCTATCAGAAATTAATATTCATTTTATTAACAGATGCATCACAGAAGATCTTGCCACCATGGCCATTAGAAAAGTCATTACAACAGAGGTCCTAACAACCTGTGCCAATCTCCACATCTCTACTCCCTGGCTCCAAGGATTGGCTCATAAATGGGCATGTGACCTGGTCCCAGCCAATAAGGAGGGAGGAACTTTAATTCTCAGCCTGAAGAGCTAATCATGGGGTGGACCACCCAGGACAGAGGCTTATCCATTGCAACTGCACAAGTGGCCTCGGCCAGGCCCGTGCCTGTGCCACAGAGGGCCCAGGAAGCCAGGTGCTCCATAACATTGCTAAGGGCTCAATCAGACTCATCCTGAAGACCACACATGCTAGATTCTCTGCTAACTCAGGAGAACCCCAAACGTGCTCATGGTCTGAACAAGACGAGCATCTGTGTGGTATATAATGCACAAGATATACCCACCAGGCAATGGGGAGTGACTCAGCCAAACAATACCTACATGGATTTCAACCACAGACAAATGTGTTGTGGGAAGCTTGAGGCTGACAGAGAAATTGGGGGTGGGGGTGGGGAGGGCCTTCGTTGCTGGCTCATCTCACTATCATCTTTTTTTCCTTTCACGTGCAGGGGCTGGGGTCAGTCAGGATGGATCCCAGTGTCTTCCCGCTCTACCACTGGAAAAGAGCTCTCTCCCCCATCATCCATCATGTTGCAGATCTGGGATGTGGGAAACTACCACCCATGGGCCAAATGGACCTTCCCCCATATTCTCGCAATCAGGTGTGTCTGGAACATTAGTAATGGATGGTCTGTGGCTGCTTTCAAGCCACAATGCAGGAGTGGAGTCACTGCCCAAGACACAACATGGACTGCAACATCTAACAGATAATCTTTACAGAAGACTTTCCAGAAGAGTCTGTGCCAATCCCTGGGCTCAAAGGTCCTAGGATCATGTCCTTTCTTTGAGGAGAATGTAGCACCTTCTGGGTAAAATCTAATTTCTTCACCCCCAGAGGCAAGGACTTCCATCCTTTTAGCCATAATGCCATCTCCATCCTCCTCTATTGATACCCCAAATGGCACGTCTACAGGTCTGCAGCCCAATGGGAATTCACTGTCATTTCATGGTAGTGATGCTCAGAAACAGAGGTGTAAGTGTGAACTTGTGGGGGTGAGCCTGTGTTTCCTCTTTGGGAGCCACAGTGTGCATGGAGAATTACAATACAGTAGCATGCCTTCTGTCCCACAGGAATGGCCATGCACTGTGGTTTCATAGTGATCTCAGAAGGAAGCCACCTTCACAGAACAAACTTCATCTGGGAGGACTCCAAAATCCCTTGTCCTGGATACGAGGTTCTACCAAGGCTGCGGGTACACAGAGGGACAGAGATTCCCCTTGCCCATCAGGGTTTTGAGGGATGCCTGCAGTTCCAGGACCCAAGATCCCAAAACCATTCATCTGCCTATCATCCAGCCAGGCATCTATGAGAGAGATCTACTCCAAGCAGAAAGGGCAGACTGAGACAACAAATGACAGCCTTGTGTGACAAGTGCCATGACAGGGAACACTCAGGAGGACTGGGGGTGTGCTAAGGGGACCAGTAATCCTCCAGGATTGCCTCCAAATGCTGACCAAGTCTTTCTTCTAGTCAGTCCTCCGTGGAGGCCACCTCAGCACTGGCAATGGGCCCGCCATGGCCCTAGGCCCTAGGCCCTAACCCTAAGCCTGGGTTTGGTTCTTAGGCTTCCATCCCCAGAGGCCTGGCCCCAAAGGCCTCCTGATAGGGGGCCCTTTAAGCCACACCCCAGGAGTTTGCCTGCAATCCAGGAGGAAACCATGCCCTCTGGAGCTGCAGAGAGCAGCTCAGAGCAGGAGAAACCTGCATGTACCCCAGAGGCCACTCCCATACTCTGGGCCACAATCCCAGATTTGACACTCCATTTAAACTATGCTCTCCAATCAGCCTCCCAGCAATCCCACCTCAGGCCTGCCGATAGGACCGGCCATGCACTTAGCCCCGAACCCTGACTCTACTTTGGGTTGTCAGTCTTCCGTCCCTAGAGGCTTGGCCCCTCAATCCCTCCATATTGGGGACCCCTGAGCCACACTCCAGGACTCTGACCACCACCCAGAAGGAGACCGTGCCATTGGGGCCTGCACAAAACCCTCAGCCTGGGAGAAACCTGCATGCCCCCTCAGGCCACCCCCACCTTCTGCGCCATCCCTATGCTACAAACCCAGAGCCTGAGGCTCAGCCTCTCCCCCTCCCTTAACTGTGACTCCAGGGAGCTCGCCTCCTTGGTCACTGACAGGGAAGCTGCCTGGACCATGACCATGGTCCTACATGTCCCCAGGATGCACCTAGCCAGAAAGCGCTCCCACCACCAGGTGGGCATGCAGCCAGTATCGCCTCACAATGGCCAGTTCTCACTAGTTTTCTACCCAAATGAATGCCACTTTGAGCAGAAAACTCATGAGAATTGGTCAGGTACCCAGGCAAACTATGTTACAGTGGTGGGGGCCTTCAGGGGGGCCGCGTCAGCCCATCCTGGGGTCCCGTGTGGTCTTAGGCCAAAGCTTGTGAGAAAGCCCTCTAAACTCAGAGTGCAATTGTGGCGCAGATGGCCTCCGAACGCATGCCAAGCATGTCCTCTACTCTGCCCTCTGGGGAGTCCGCCTAATAGCTGGCAGTTGGGGCCTGCCATGACCCTAGGCCTTAACCCTAACCCTGAGTTGGGTTCACAGGCTTTCACCCAAGAGGCCTGGCCCCCAAGCCCTCCAGATTGGGGACCCCCTGAGCCACACCCCAGGAGTCTGCCTGCCACCCAGGAGGAAACCGTGACCCGTGGAGATGCGCAGAACCCTCAGAGGAGAAACCTGTGTGTACCCCTGAGACCACCCCCAACTTTGAGGGTCCCCCTGGTGACAAACCCGAGGCCTGATGCCAAGTCTGAACACTACCTCTACTCAGCCCCCTGGCGATCCTGCCTCAGCGCCGGTAGGTTGGGCCTGCCATGCCTCTAGCCACAAACTCTAACTCTAGTTTGGTTTGTCAGGCTTCCATCTCCAGAGGCCTGGCTCCCCTAACCCTCCAAACTGGGGATATCTGATCCAACGCCAGGACTTCGCCTGCCAGCCAAGAGGAATCCATGCCATTGGGAGTTGTGCAAAACATTCAGAGCTGGAGAAACCTGCGTGCCCCCTCAGTCACCCCCACATTCAGCACACCCCCCCCCCCAAGGCAGAAACCTAAAGCCTGACACTCAGCCTCACCCATTCCGTCAACTCTACCCTCAGGGAACACACCTCCACGGTTGCCTTCAGGGGAACTACATGGTCCCCCATGGCCCCTACACGCACCTAGCGATAAACAGCTCCCAATACCCAGCAGGTGCGTGGCCTGAATCACCACACAATGCCCGCCAATTCTCACAAGCTCTCTGCCTAAAACAATGTCAATTTGGGCAGAAAGCTGGTGAGAATTCGCCAGGCAACCCTGGCAAACTCGCTTCTCCCGGTGAAGGCCTTCAGAGGAGCCATCTGGGTCAGGCCAGAGGTCCCCGGTGGTCATGGCCGGAAGACTGTGATAAAGTCCTCTAAAGGCCAGATGCACAGGTGGCCTGGATTGGCTCTGAACACTGGTCAAACACACATTCTACTCAGCCGCCCCCTGGGGAGCCCGCCTCAGGGTCTTTTGATGGGGTCTGCCATGCCCCTAGGTCCTAACCCTAACCCTGGGTTGTGTTCTCAGGCTTCCATCCCCAGAGGCCTGACCACCTGAGCCTTCCAGATTGGGTACCCCTGAGCCACACCCCAGAACTCTGCCTGCCAGCCAGCAGGAAACCATGCAGTTGGGAGTTGCCAAAACCCTCAAAGCTGGAGAAACCTGCAGCCCCATCAGGCTACCCCAAATTTCGGGGCCCCCCCAGGCCAGACACCCAGAGGCTGATGCTCAGTCTCACCCTCTCCCTCAACTCTGCCCCCAGGGAACTCACCTCTACGGGGGCCCTCAGGGAGCAGCATGGGACTGGTCCACAGTTCCGCAAGGCCCCAACACACACCTAGTGAGAAAGCGCTCCCAGCACAGGGCCAGTGTGTGGCCCGAACTGCCACCCAATGCCGGCCAATTCTCACGAGCTTCCTGCCAAATTGATGTCAGTTTGGGAAAAAATCACGTGAGAATTGGCTGGAAATGGCCAGCGATCTCACTTCCGGCAGCAGTCCTTCAGGGGAGCCTCCTGGTACCTGCCCAGGGTCCCGCATGGTAGCGGCCCAAAGTCTCCAAGAGAGCTCTCTAAACACCAGGCGCACTTGCACCCCGGGTCTACTCCAACCTGGGCCAAACCTGCCCTCTCTAAGCCCCCTGGGGAGGCAGACTCAGCGCCATCAGGTAGGGCCTGCCACTCCTCTAGGCCCTAACTGTAATCCTGGGCCACCCCCGGAGTTCTCAGGCTCCCCTCCCAGAGGCCTGGTCCCTAAGGCCTCCAGACTGGGGACCTCTGAGCCACACCCCAGACGTCCGACTGCTACCCAGAAGGAGTCCATTCCCTTTGGAGCTGTGCAGAACCCTCAGAGCGAAAGAAACATGAATGCCCCCTTGAGGCCACTGCCACCATTGGCAGCTTACTGGCCAAGAACACCTAGCCTGAAGCTCAGCCTCACCCCCTTCCTCAACTCTGCCCCCCCAGGAGCTCACCACCGCAGGGGCACTTAGGGGAGCCGCATGGGCCCAACCCGCAGTCCTGTAGTACCCCTAACATGCATCTAGCGAGAAAGCGCTCCCAGTACTGGGTGGGTGCGCGCGCCAAATCGCCGCCCAATGTGAGCTAATTCTAAAGAGTTTTCTGCCCCAATTGACATGGGTTTGGGCAGAAAGCTTGTGAAAATTAGCGAGAAACCCCCGGTGAACTCACTTCCGGCTATCTGGGACTTCAGGGGAGCCTCTAGCGCCTGGCCCCTGGTCTCAAGTGGTGGCAGCAGGAACCCTGTGAGAAGGAGCTCTAAAACCCATGTGCACATGTGGCCAAACACTCTGTCTACTCAGCTCCCTGGCATTTCTGTCTCAGCACTGGCAGATCGGGCCTCATATTACCCTAGGCCCTAGCCAGGACCCTAGGTTGGGTATTCAGGCTTCCATCCCCAGGGGCCTGTCCCCCAAGCTCTCCAGATTGGGGACCCCAGACCCACACCCCATAAGTCCACCTGCCATCCAGATGGAAACTGCCATTTGGAGCTGCACAGAACTCTCAGACCAGGAGAAACCTGCATGACTCCCTGAGGCCACCCCAACTTCGGGCGGCCGCCTGGTCACCAACCCAGAGCCTGATGCACCCCATGATGACTGTCTTTAATTCCGCTCCCCTGGGGATCCTGCCTCACTGCTGCAGATTGGGTCTGCCATGCCCCTAGCCCCTAACCCTAATTCTAATTGGGTTTTCAGGCTTCTGTCCCAAGAGGCCCGGTCCCCAAGCCCTCCAGACTGGGGACTGCTGAGCCACAAATTAGGACTCCTCCTGCACCCAGGAGGATACTTTGCCATTTCAAGCCGCACAAAACCCTCAGAGTAGGAGAAATCAGCATGCCCCCCAGAGGCTACCCCCACATTCAACGCCCCACCGGGCTGCCAACATGGAGCGTGAGGCTCGGCCTGAACCCCTCCCTCAACTCTAGCCCTGGAAAGCCCCCCTCAGCTGTGGCCCTCAGGAGAGTTGAATGGGTCTGGCCTGAGTTCCCAGATGGCCACAACACACACGTAGCGAGAAAACACTCTAAACAGCAGGCACCAGCACGGCCTAAATCACCACACAACGCTGGCCAATTCTCATGAGCTTTCTGCCCAAATCAATATCGATTTGGGCAGAACGCTCATGAGATTTGGCCTGAAACCCCCGGGGAACTCTCTTCCAGCTACATGGGCCTTCAGGGAAGCTGCCTGGGCCTTGCCGGAGGTCCTGCATGGTCGCTGTCTGAACCCTGTGAGAAAGCGCACTAAAAGCCAGGGCACAGGTGGCCAAACACTCCCTCTGCTCAGCCCCCTGGGGTTTCGTTCTCAGCGCTGGCAGATAGGGCCAACTATGACCCTAGGCCCTATCCCAAACCCTGGGTTGGGTTTTCACGCTTCTGTCCCCAGGGGCCTGTCCCCTAAGCCCTCCAGATTCAGGACCCCAGAGCCATATCCCAGGAGTCTGCTTGCCACCCAGATAGAAACTGTGCCGTTTGGAGCTGTGCAGAACCCTTCAGAGCCGGAGAAACCTGCATGACCCCCTGAGGAACCCCCACTTTCTGCAGCTCCCTGACTACAAACCCACAACCTGACACCCTGCCTCACCCCACCCTCAACTCAGCACCCCAGGGAACCTGCCTCAGCATTGATAGATCAGGCCTGCCATGGCCTTAGCTCAGCTCACCTCAGGGACCCCTGTCAGCTCTAGGCAGACCTGGAGCTCCCACCTGCTGCAAAGCTCTGGGATCCCCCCTCCTTCTGCCAAAATTACACTGGCCCAAGTCTTTCAATGAGAAAGGGAAAAGCTACTTCCCGAATGCATAACACCTCCTTTCCTTTTCTGTCCTATTTCTCTCCACTTACCTTTGTACCTGGCAAACTGTAAGGACCATAGGAATGGAACATGGACATGCTCTGGGATCTGAATCTTTCACGGCAGCTTTCTGAGGACTCCTTATGCAGTAAGAAACTAGCGTATCCTATCACAGTGTGTTTGAAAATGATCATCTACAGAATAGGAGAGCAAAAAATCACTCCATTTTTACCTCATTCTTCATGAAGCAGAACATGGTCTTCTTCTTTTCTTCATTGATTTCAATTCCAATTCGTTTCATGCAGTGGTAATTCCTTTGGGATAGGGATAGGATTTCACCATTCCTCACCTGCATAGGACACCCAGAGCTCATCACAAGTGCCCTCCCTAACAGCCATCACGCATTTAAGCCTCTCTCCCACACATCCTCCTGCCCTCTGGCAACCCTTGGTTTGTGCTCTAACGTACACTAAAAATGACCCAGATGTAAATTTTATGTGGTTTGGCCATATTTACTATTTTTTAAAAAAAAAATTTTAATGCCATTTGTCTTCCTCGGGCCAAAGGTCCAGTGCGGCTCAGCGGTAAGATTCTGCTTATTAAATAGAAGAGCAGCACTGAGAAGATTGGAAGAATCATTGCGCAGTTTCTCCTGGATGGGTGGACTGGCCAAGATGCAGTCCCACTTGGATGAAAGAGACGTAAACACCTGCAGAGCCCTGGAGCGGCCACAGGAAGCGCCCTCCCCCTCCCCGAACGCGGGTTTGTTCAGAAATCGCCCCCGTCTCGGGGTCGCGATGGAGCCCACCGCCACCACCAAGTTCACCGGGCGCTTGCCGCTCCTGTTTCTGCTGCTGCGTCTGCTGCTCGGGATCACGGCGGCGCAGGCCGGGGTCGTCGTGGGTGTGACGCCCGGGGAGCAGAGACAGGTGAGTCCCGGGGCCTTGGAAACCTTGTCGCCAGCTAGGGCCGCCGCCCCCGCTCCTCACCCCTAAGCAAGTCGCCGCCTCGGGCTCCTTTCCCGCTCCTCGGAGTCCGCCGGGTCTCTGTCGCCCTGTGGAACGGAAAAGACTGAACCTGGGCGACCACGAACTGCCAGCCTCTGGGCGCAGGGAGCCAGGGGGAGGGGAACGAGGCCGCAGCGGGGAGTCTGCGGTCGCCCCCAGCCCCCGCCTGCCCCTGGGTGAACGGGTACCCAGCCCTGGAGCCCCGGGCTATGTGCAGGACAGGGCGATCGCGCAGGGCATGGACTCGGCACAACCCCGCGACTCTGCAGCTGACGCAACTTCTCCACGAGTCACTAACCCCACTGCTGTACACCATTACACTTCGGGGCACCCTTGGGCAAAGGTTCAAGGCTTGCTTCAGCAACGCCTCGTGCTCCTTCACCAGCCACATCCCAGCACCACCCAGCTCAGGGTGGGCGGCTCTGATACCCCATGACCACAGACCTCCTCCCTCCAGGTCCCTGGACCACACCTGCCTCTTAGGGCTGTGATTTTCCCTAACTCAACTGTCCTTTCCTCCTTCGATCACAAGATGGTGTCTGTACCTAACATTCCAATGTTAGGATGTGACAAAGGGTACAGAACATTTTCCTACAGTATCTGTGTCATAGGGTCGTGTGGCCCAAGGAGCAGGTCCAGCCACACATTCATTCACATATTGTCTCTGCATCCCTGCTAAGGCCACAGACTCGAGCAATTACAACACAGACCTATGCAATATTAACATATACAGAGAATCTTTGCACCAGGCCCTCATTTCAGTGAAAATAGGATAGGGCTCACATCCCTGTGTCCTTACAGAGGTTTTAGGGTTGATGCTCAACTCTCATTTCATCCAGTGTAGGGCACTGTTTTAACATTGTATTGGAGAAAAGTGTAGACAGTGTGAGAATATTGTACTTGAGTGTCCCTGCCACCCAGCCCCCAACCCACAAATATTTCAACTACAAACATTTTTCACTCCTGTAACAAATATGGGGAATGAAAAAGAACCACTATGTGGGTACCTAAGCCAGTTGAGTCACTGTGAACAGGACGCAGGTGACTTCTTGTTCTCTGTAACACCAGCTGCCCTACACCATTTCAATGACAGAGGCCCCAATGACACTAGGATCCCTGAGAACAATGTCAACTCACACACTAGGTCCACTGACAATGTCTGCATAGTCTCTGCTCCCCAGTGTCTATCCACCCCTGGGAATGACCATATGACCCTTTGCAGAAGGCCAGCAGGAAGCATTGCACTTGCTGTTGACTTGAAGGGTCCTTTCTGATGGATAGCTTGCTTCTGCTTCTTCCTTTAGGGTTCCAGCTCTGAGAAGGGGCTCAGATCTGGAACGCAGGCAAAGGATCCAGAGTCTGTTTGATTTCAGACTCCTTCTCATCCATTCTGGGGCTTGGTCATTGTTTTCATTATTCATTGTTCAAATCCAGCAGCATCTAGGTTGGCCGTCTGGGTATTTTGCCTCCAGGATCACCGTGTTCTGTGAGCCCAAGGGATGGAGAGTTTTCTGTGGGACAGGCCTGGCTGGCATTCCAACCTCTAGATCATTTCAGTCTTTGCTGTGTCCCTGTATCGGACTGTTGGGTGCCGGCACCTCAAATCTCCTATTTCAGGACTCTTCACCCCATTATTACTGGGCACCTGTTTCTGTAACACTGCCTCCTTCAGCTAAGGTTGGCCATCAGACAAGATGTCACCAAGCTTTTTGACAACACTGGTGCCCTTCTTACAGTGCAGTCTTTATGACTTTGATATAAAAAGTCCTCCAGACCCTTCCATGAGCATAGTTGGAGGACATGTTGTTAGTTTTGTGTTTGGCATTTCTTGCTATATCTGTTCTGTCAAAGGCTGAGTGATGCTGGGTATCAGTCTCATACACACAGGGGACATTTCAATGGCTGTGTGGCCTCCTGCCAGTCAGAGGCATCCTGATTCTATCCCAACAAGGGAAGAGCACCAGCCGCTACTACGGGGGGGAGGGACTATGCAGGGACAGTCTTTGTTCTGCCAGCTCAGCCCTACAATGATGCAATTGCTGTCACCTGGATGGCAGAGGGGTGCCTGCTGCTCTTTTTCTTCCAGCCCCAACCTCCACCTGTGTTTTCCCTTCGCAGATGCTCTCTCGCTTTCCTACAATTTCTCGATCACATCTCAAGCCGGGCCTGGACAACCGTGGTGTGAGATTCAAGACCAGGTCAATGGAAACAAGTTTCTTTCCTATGACTGTCAGAGCAAGCAGTTCAAACCCATTGGTCCTTGGGGGGTGAAGCTGAAGGACACAGCATTTTGGCAGAAACAGGAGGAAACTCTGAAACTGCTGGTGGAAGAGCTCAGAAAGAAACTGCTGGACATCAAAGCAGAGAATTTCACTAAGAGCTGTAAGTCTGAAGGCCCAGGGCAGAAGGAGAACACTTTGGCAGGGCCGGGGAGATATTGTGTTCATGTAAAACTGCGAAGTGGGTCCCACACTTGTGGCCCAGCAGCAAGGGTAGACAGGGAGGCCGGAGCAGGACCAGGAGGGCAGGGAGTGAGCTGAGGAGAGCACAGTGGGTGGGACAAAGGATTGGTCAGGACCAGAGGCTGACTTGTACCCCCGCTGGGGGCGGGTGCAGGTTCTCTCACCATGCAGGGCAGGCTCATGTGTGAGCGTGGGGCTGATGGACACACCAGAGAATCCTGGCAGTTTGGCTTCAATGAGCAGATAACACCGCTCTTTGAACTGGAGAACAGAAAGTGGACAGTGGATCATTCTGGAGGCCAACAGGTTAAGGACATGTTGGATGGTGACAGAGAACTGACCGAGCTCTTCATGAAGATCACAAATGGAGACTGTCTGAGCTGGCTCCAGCAAGTGTGGGAGCCCTGATGCTGGAGACCACAGGTAACTCAGAAGACTGGATGGAGTGCTGGTTCTCTTGAGATGAGCTCCACCTGCCCCACAGTGTGGGGGGTGTGTGTGTGTGTGTGTGTGTGTGTGTGTGTGTCTGTCTGTCTGTCTGTCTGTCTGTCTCAGGGAGACAGAAAGAGAAATTGATCCATCCATGGCGAATTCTTCCTGGCAGTATAATGGCCATGGGAATGTTCTAGCATCCTTCCTTTCCCTTCTCACCTCCTGGATTTTCTTCCTCACACACTTTGTGCTCAGGTATTTCTTGGATTTCTTGCTGCCCCAAACAGGGGAACATCAATCTGTTTCCAGGAATGGTGTTCTTACTGATCCCTTTTCTGAGAATCATTGTCTTTTCCGTGTCCCCCGGTGTATTGATGGGAATCCTTCAGTGCCGCCTAGACTGTCTCTTTCACCATCCTTGTCCTGCATCACCTACTGTCTGTCACAGGAGCAACTGCTTACATTGCAAACCTTGCTTCCCCCTTTTGCTGGAGGAGCCCCTGTGGGACAGGGCACATCCCCTCCCTTCCTCTCGACATCAGGACAGGTCATAGCAGCTGCCACAAGGACTGTGATAGACACCATCTGCCTGGTAGGATGGGCCTGGGCCAGCAGGAGCTGATGAAGCTCAGTTTGGGGTCTGGACGGGGGCTCTGATCCTTGCGTTTTCATTTCATCACCACCAACCACGCAGCAAGACATGGCCCAGACCAGGAACATCTGGATCTTCATCGTGAGCTCCATCATTGCCAGCCCCGTTGTCATCATCATAATTTGCATAATCATCATCAAAAATCAACACTCTGTGTAGAACTTCTTCAGAGGGACAGGTAGTGAAAGCAGATTGAGAGGGAAGGGAGGGGCAGATGGCCTGGTGTGAGCACAAGGAACGGTGAATTCCCAGCTTCACCCCTGCCCACTGCCTGAACCTTCTCACTGGGCATTGGGACCAGGTGAATGAGATCTCATATCACATGTTGGCAACAACTTGGACAAGCTTGGCCCTGAGGTCTGATATGGCCTCACTCACTGTTAAGGCCACTGGGAAAGGGGGAGGGGCCCACACCACTGCTTAAGGCTGGTCAGTGCTAAAGGGATTGAGGGAATTCAGGTCTGGCTCTGTCCTAGTTCTCCATTGGAGAGAGTCAAATTGGGCCCAGGGTGGGTGGTATGGGGACAGCGGGGACACACAGCATGGGCCATACTCCTCTTTGAGAGAGAGCAGAATGGCGGCTCCATGAGACATCTCAAGGAGAAGGGGACCCCATCTGGGCAGTTACAAGGACAGGGAGCCAGGGTCTAATCCCAAGAAGAGGGAGTGGGAAAGTCTCTGCAGACCAACTCAAAGGGCTAGACAGTCATGCCGTGTTCCCCCAGAATGTGGCTTGTGTCTTTGCATGTAATGCAGCAAGTACCCAGTAGAGACCGTGCATGACAGGACTAGAAGAAGGCCAATTCTCCGTGCAACAGTGGGAATCCTGGCTGGGACTGGTGCCATCCTGGCAGCTAGCTTCCTGCAGACCTCAGATCCTGAGCCACTGAGCAGCCCCTGCTTTGGGCAGGGCTGACCTGGGAGATGGGTTAACTGAGCTCCCCTGTGAGCTCCCAGCTGAGCTGGGCCAAGAATAGATGGGATGGGGGAAGAGATCATCAGACTAAGAGCTCTTTGTGCTGCTCGCCAGAAGGCTGGGAGGGAAGGAAAAAGAAGGACCTTTGCCCACAGTATTCCCTAAGGTTAGAGGTGTCAAGTGCAGGCCCCTGTCTTGTGTCAGATCTCCCAGCAGGTCCTTTAGGACCTGCCATGAGAGGGAGCGTAGGAACCCCAGTCACATGAGCACATTGGTTTCTTTCTTTTTTTTTTTTTTTTTAAGATTTTATTTATTTGACAGAGAGAGATCACAAGCAGGCAGAGAGGCAAACAGAGAGAGAGAGAGGAGGAAGTAGGCTCCCCGCCGAGCAGAGAGCCCGATGTGGGACTTGATCCAAGGACCCTGAGATCATGACCTGATCTGAAGGCAGAGGCTTAACCCACTGAGCCACCCAGGTGCCCCAGCACATTGGTTTCTTACTCACTTTGGTCCTAAGCCCAGACCATTGGAAATGGGGTCTGGGGCTGACTCAGTGATTTGGTTCAGGAGGGAGGAGGTTTGTAAAGGTGGCTGGGCCCAGGGCTACGGTCATGGCTGGGGGGAAATGAATGCCCCTGGGTGAGAGCTGGGCTCTGGGGTGAGGTGTGCTGGTGAAGGGCAGCCCCAAGACAAGGGACCCAGGATTTCCTCAGCCACTGAGACAAACATCTGTTCTTTTCTTAGACTGCCAAGACTACCAAGAAGCCCCTGAGAGTGGAACCAGCTCAGCGACTCTGCCTCTGGGCCAGCTGCCTTTGGATGAGCTGCTGTCCATCATTAGACGACCACCAGCATTTTCAAGTTTACGAATCCAAAGACCTCAGTCCAACCACGTGGTGCAGGACAGGGGATCTCCCATGTCCCTTCTTGCATTTGGTGTTTCTCCTGTTCAGCACTTCCCCTTGGCATATTCTATGCCGTTTTCCGTCGGTGCTAAGTGACGGAATTCTTGCACTGAAATGTTTAAATACTTGACTGAGGAATCTCAACAAAGGGATTGTTTTCCATCTTGTCCTTTGGTTGTGCAATATTGGATTCTTCTATGTAAGAGGACCATGTCCTTGCAGACAGTATCACCAAAAAGATATTGTTTGAAGCTTTAGAACTTCAGGGATATTTTCTGTGTCCTCATTGATTTTTTTAAAATCTTTTTTAACAACTTTATTAAGTATATTTTACATTCCTTAAAATCAACCCATTAACCTCGTTGACTTTTAAGTGAGATATTTTATAATGTGATGATTTCCCAGGGCGTGGGTAGCTAAGTTGGTGGGGCATCTGCTTTCAGCTCAGGACTTGATCTTGGGGTCCTGGGTAGGATTCCTACATCTGGTTACCTGCTTAGCAGGGAATCTCTTTCCCCCTCTGCCCTTCTCCTGCTCTTAATCATGCATTCTCTTTCTCTCTCTCAAAAAGTAGTAAATTTTAAAAAATATTTAAATATATAAATATATATATGTAATGTGATTATTTTCTTCAGCAATTTATTTCCATCAACATTATTGAAAGAAGCATATCTCTTATAAAAAATTAATTAATCTGAAATTTGTTTTATATCCTATAAGAACTCACGGAATTTTGTTCTTCCTCCACTGTATGGGGTAAAAATAAGTGTGATTCTGTTAGATTTCTTGGGACAGAATTAAAGAATTTCTAGAGACAGAATTTAAGGATGGCTCGGAAATCAACTTTCAGGCAGTCATCTGTCAGTCTCAGACATGATCCTGACACTTTGGAATTTAACAGATATTCTGGGAATGAAGCAGTTGAGAATCTTTCTGATTTCCCTAGGTCCCTTACCTGCAGCACTGACTTTCCTGTCATCCTCCTTCAGTGCTCAGTGAGTCTTCATAGCAGAAGCAGGTCTGCTTCTAACAGTTGATTTATTCCCTCATGAGCAAAGGATCAGTATCTAGAATATACAAAGCGCTCCTGCAAATAAATAAGTATAAATCTGGTTCTCCTAAGATCTGTGCAAATGCTTAGAGCAAATTACAGACAATAAATCAGCCTATGAGATCACTGAACACATCCCAAGTAATCAGGATAACATGAAGAACAACAGGCTTGCTTTATACATGCATCAAACTGACAAAATTTTAAAGAGAGCTATAGCAAGTGGTGGACAGGAAATGGAATAACAAGAGTTCTCTTATGGGTTGGTAGGAGTTTAAATGAAATCACTCACTCACCCTATATTTCACTCTATCCAGACGGTGGTTGGTATGTTCATCCTACTGCATGGTAATCCCAGTGTTAATTTGAGGCTGGAATCACATGGGGACCGAAAAGCAACAGAGATGTAAGATTGTTTATTGCAGTGCTCTGTGTCCTAGCAAAAAATTAGCCATATGATATCCAACTGAGGCACAATATATACAATGTGTTAGGAGATTTCTGTTTCTCTCTACTTAAGACTAAATAATCTGAACCACCATCGAAAAGAATGACAACAAGGTGGGTCAAAACACCAGCTGAACAAAGCTTTCCGATATATATTGAGAACTTCTGAACAACATACAGTCCCAGTGGACTCCTACATCTAAGTCTCTTCACCAACATTTAAAAATTAAACCAATCAAACAAAAAGGCAAATCAAACACTCTAACCCTCATCTTCAGCACATCCAGCTCAGGTCCATCAGTCTCTTTAGACCTTATTGGACATTGCTGGAACAGCTGGAAGCAGAGTCCCTGAGGCCCTCAGGTACCATGGGACCTTCTAAGAGATGATCCTGTGGTGACACAGGGGAATGTCCTGGTATAGGGGAAATACATCCTAAAATGTTGGCATCAGGGGACATCACGAAAACTGGGAGGACAGTAGTGTGACAGCTCTGTCATATGGCTCAGGAAGAAAAGTGTTCAGTACAAGATTCCCAATATCTTAAGAAGTTTAGGCTTGTTTCAAAAATTTGTATGGTCTGAAAAATGGGGACACAAGAAATACATCGGTTTCAGAATTTGATGTAATAAGGTAAATGACTTCAAACAGCTTCTGGTCATTTTTTTAAAGTCAGGTCCTCCCTCTTTGTTTCCTTCTCCCTCTCTGTGCTCCAGCCTTCGGCAGCCTCTCCCTCCTGTCCCTCATCAGCATAGTCACCCCAGGCCTTTCTAGAGAGGAGAGCAGCTGAGGACTGGAATTGGGAGGTGTGCATCCTTAATCTCTAGAGATCCTGACCCTCACTTTGGTGTAGGAGATGGAAGGCACCTGAATCAGCTCTTTGGAGATTAGATCACCCTCTAAGCCTTCTGTGGACAGTGTGTTCCCAATGATTTTTCTGCTTGAAACTCATGACTGCTAAGGGATTTCCCACAAAACCTCCCTGGCCCATTTCACCTCCTGAAATCTCTTCCTCTCCAAAACCTTCAGGTTCTCACCATCAGCTTCCAGGCTTTCTGTTCTAGAACCTTCCTTGGTCAGGTATTCTGGATCACTCGGACCAACAACCTGTGTCCTGTGAAAGCTGGGAAAAAATACCGCCTGTCATAAGTCTTCCTCACCCACCTGTTTTAGTCAGACTTCTCCAGAAAATGGAAATAGTGTAACATGTAGACGGGCAGAGAGATAATGAGAGATTTACTTATGTGCCTATGGAGGCTGTCAACTCCACACCTGCAGTGTTGGCCAGCATCCTGAAGCCCAGGAGACTCAATGGTGCAGAGGGAATCTGAAGGCAGTCTGTGGGAGAATTCCGCATTCTTTGGGGGCAGTCATTCTTCTTGTTCTTTTCAGGCCTTCCACTGATTTGACAAGGCCAAGCAATGTTCCGAAGGACATTCTCCTTTACTTGAAGCTCACCAATTTAAATGTCAATTTTATCCAAAATATTCTCCAAGTGGACAGGCAAAATTAACCATTCCACATCCTCAGGCTAAATTAATCATCCTCTCTTCCCTTCTGTGGGGCCTCGCAACTGAGTGCAGAGTAAGAATGTCACACCAGGTACTCACTTCAGCAGCACATACACTAAAACTGAAACAATAGAGAGAACGTTAGCATAGCCCCTGGGCAAGAATGACTTGTAAATTCATGAAGAGTTCCATATTTTGGGGTCATTGTTGCCATTTTAGTACTTTGTTCTCCCATTCATCTATTCTTCTCTGAACAGAAGGAGAAGTTGGGAGAACTCACCTCAAAAAAGAGAACAAGTACTGACTGCCAGGGATCTAATCAGCATGGACATTAGTAAGATGTCGGAACTAGAATTCAGAATAACGATTATAAAGATACTAGCTGGGCAGAAGACACTAGAGAATCCCCCACTGGAGAAATAAAAGAACTAAAATCTAATCAAAGGGAAAGGAAGCAAAAAATAAAATAAGGGAAATCAGAGAGGGAGACAAACCATAAGAGACTCTTAATCATAGGAGGCTGAGGGTTGCTGGAGGGGATGGTGGGGGGGGGGATGGGGTAACTGGGGAATGGGCATTAGGGAGGACACGTGATGTAATGAGAATCAGGTATTATACACCGCTGATGAATCCCTAACTTGCGACTGAAACTAATAATACACTATATGTCAATTAATTGAATTTAAATAAAACGTGAAGAAAAAAGAAAATGACATTAAATATATGTATAATAGGGTGCCTGGGTGGCTCAGTTATTAAGCGGCTGTCTTCAGCTCAGATCATGATCCCAGGGTACTAAGATCTATCCCTGAATCAGGCTGCCTGCTCAGGCGGGAAGCCTGCTTCTCCCTCTCTCACTCCCCCTGCTTGTGTTCCCTCTCTCCCTGTGTCTCTCTCTGTCAAATAAATAAAATCTTTAAAATATATATATGTATATATATTTTTACGTATATACACATATATATGTATACATAACATATATACATGTATATTTTTAAAATATTATATTTCTTTATATTTCTATTTATATATTTATTTTTATGTATTTATATTTAAAAAATATATATGTATATATATGTGTGTGTTTATGTATATAAACATATAATAATTTTAAAAAGGAGAATATCTGTTATGTTCTTGCTCCTGAGAAATGGTGCCATTAAGAAGAGTCATATCCCATCCAGCGGCAGGAGCTTGAGGAAGTGTCTCTGGGGCTCCTGCCTCCCGCCTCCGCTGCTGTGGTTGGGCTGCTCCTTCCCTCGTCGGTCCTCTGCTGAGTTTCTCCTTGCCTGCAGGGGGCAGTGTTCAGACCGGCGACAAAGTGTGTCGAATTTTTATAGTTTTAACTGGGTGTGCCCTCCAAAGTGTCCAGAGTGTGCCGGGTTTTAACTGGGCGTGCTGGAGTCTACTTGTTAAAGGTACCTGATGCTATTCCCACTAGAGCTGAAACTTACAGCGCTCTGTGGTCAGTAGACTTGGGACGTGTGGGGGCTGTGCTTGGTTCTGGTGGAGGGCCCTGGCTCTGGTTCTCAGGCGCACTTGCCCTAGGGAAGAAGCACCCGCAGAGCGCAGGGGGTGGGGCGTGGCGAAAGAGGCTCAGGCCTCCACTGTGCTGCTCCCGGAAGTCAGTCCCTGCTGATGGGCAGGGGGCCAGAAATGGCTTAAGCCCACTCCCTCCTCCGAGAGAGGGAAGGTTGCACCTGTCGCTGTCTAGGAAGCCCTCACAGAAAGTGAACAATCTCCTCTCATGTGTCCCAGGCAACCCTCAGATCCCTGCCTTCACCCTGTCTGTGTCCAGGCCCTCGGCCACCCCCCTCCCCCACACACACACCCTCCCCCTCAATGCAGTGCACCTGTGCTCTATGCCAGGCACACTGGCTGTGTTCCAAATCTACAAACTTTAGGAACGTGGTGTGGCCAGGACCCCTACTGATCCTTTGGGGGAAGGTCTCCTATGCTGGGCCTGATGAAGCTTTCGCCCAGAGAGGAAGCCACACCAAGGTAAAAGAGCTTGGAGTTTGGAGTCAAGTGCAGCCAAAAGCCAGCCTCAAGGTTAGCAGCGGCCCTCAGGAGGTGTCTCTGCCGCTATGCTAAGGGTGCCCACTGGCTCTTCTGTACCCTCAGAGGCATGCCACCTCTCCCAGATGCTCCCTAAGAAGCAAGAACCCTCTTTCCCAGTGCGTCCCAGGGGAACCTCAGATCACACTCTCAGCTCCCAGGCTATCCACAGGACCACTGCTATGCCGCCAGACTCCACACCAGCCACACTGCAGACTTCCAAAACTCCAGTCTTTGAGCTCTGTTGGTTGTTGTCAAAACTATCATCAATCCATCTCGTTTTCCCAGTCAATGGCTTTGAGGAAGTGTTTGCCTTGTGGGATCCCCTGTGCGCTCCTCTCTCCCTCTGTCTTTCTCTCCATCACTTCTCTCCATGACCAGGGGCCCCTCCCCACTGCAGCCCCTGCAGTACCCTTCTCCCCCAAATCACACCTCTGCAACTCCTACTTCCATGATGACATGGTCTCTTTTCTCCCTCTCATTGTGTAGTCTGTTCTGTTGGTCCTCAGATCGCTGTCTTGGGTGTTCAGAATGATTTGCTGTTTATCTAGCTGTGTTCGAGGGATGAGGGAAGCCTTGGGTGCTCCCACTACTCTACTACCTTAGCTCTCCTCTCTAATCTCGTTTTATTTAAAGGACTTGAGGTTGTGTCACAAAAGAGAGAAAGAATCCCCGAGGTTCTCTAATGTCATATAATATATTTTTTTAAACAATGGACAGGATCACTGACAAGTATCTCACTTTCACTACCAAAGGAGAAGTTGCGCAATATTCTCTTCATACAAAATTCTTGTTTACGCAGTTAGAAGGCAAACTGTTGGGATTCCAGCAGTTAGCACCAACAGAAAACAGCATTAATGTTATGAAAAAGTGCAAAGGTGGATTATCATGACCGAGAATGAAGGCAATGAAATGTTCCATCTCCTCCATAATCATGGTGATCTGGAGGATTCTTCCTTTGCTCTAGGGATCAAAGCTCCCGTTGGTTAAGGTGAACAGCAGATGGTGGAAAGATCACCCCCCAGAAGGGACAGTGGGTGCAGGAGAGCATATCCCAGGGGCTCCTTGTAGCAACCTCAGCCTCTAAAAGACAGACAGGAGCTTGTTCAAGTGGCTGAGGAAATCCTGGGTCAGTCCTACTGCCCCCTAAACCCTCCCCCAGTCACTCCCTCTCTCAAAGACCTGTCCTCACTGATGGCCCAGCATCCCCTCCCACAGCTCCCCAACACCTGGGTCCAGAACCTGAACACACTCTTCCCTCATTAGCACAACACAGAGTCAGCTCCAGGCCCCCTACCAAAAAGCAGGGCTCAAGACTAAAACCAGGGGGGAGTCTGGATGGCTCAGTCCTTGAGCGTCTGCCTTCTCCTCAGGTCATGATCCCAGGGTCCTAGGATCAAGCCCTGCATTGCATTGGGCTCCCCTCAGTGGGAAGTCTGCTTCTCCCTCACCCACTCCCCCTGCTTGTGTTCCCTCTTTTTGCTGTGCTTCTGTCAAATAAATAAATAAAATCTTAAAAAAAAAAAAAGACTAAAACCAGGAATGAATCATCTGTTCCCTTTAATTAGATCTTGACCCACCCTTTGAATCAGAATTCATAAAGGAGGGGCTGGGAGCCCTACCCAAAGTAGGGACCTGAATCCTGGTTTCTGGATTGTTGGGAAGACTTTTAGATACAAATCCGTCTTCTCTTGTCTTCAGCCTTTCCTCACCTTGGTAGCTGAACACAAGGTCTGAGTGTGACTGTCCTTGTCCTGCCACACCCTTTCCTGGTCCAGTCAGGTGAGCATCCCATTCCAACAGCAACTCAATGCCCCCTCCCTCCTGGACCTCTGCTCAAGCAGGGACAGTTCAGCTGACTGGGGCTCTGGGCTCTGCAGGAGGCTAGCTGCCAGATGAGATTACCAGGGCTGAGCCAGGTATCCTAGGTATCCCAGGGGAGCTCTGGCCTTCAAATCTCATCTTGCAGAGTCTCTCCCATGGGCCCTCTGTCTTACCTGCCATATAGTATATTACCATGATATACTATGATATACTATATTATATATATATATATGTATATATATATATACACACACACACACACACCATATATATAGTCACCATATAGTATATCATTTGTTTTTGATCTAGTGTTCCATGATTCACTGTATGCATATAACACCCAGTGCTCCACATGATACATGCCCTCCTTAATACCCACCACCAGGCTCACCCATCCCCCCACCCTACCCCTCTAAAACTCTCAGTTTCTCAGAGTCCACAGTCTCTCATGGTTCATCTCCCCCTCCGATTCCTCTCCCTTCATTTTTCCCTTCCTTCTCCTAATGTTCTCCATGTTATTCCTTATGCTCCACATGTAAGTGAAACCATATGATAATTGACTTTCTCTGCTTAACTTATTTCTCTCAGCTCCAGTCCCTTCCATGTTGATGCAAAAGTTGGGTATTCATCCTTTCTGATGGCTGAGTAATATTCCCTTATATATATGGGCCACATCTTCTTTATCCATTCACCTGTTTAAGGGCATCTTGGCTTTTAGAAGCAGATCTGTTTCCTTCTTGAAGACTCACTGTGCCTTGAAGGAGGTGAGTTGGAGGGGAGGAATCAAAGGAGAGTAGCTACTGGAGATGTCTGGTCTGGGGAAATCCAAATCTCATTGCTTCACTTCCAGAATTTTCTCTGCACCTAGAGTGTCAGGATCATGTTTGACACTTACAGATGACTACTTGAGAGGTGGTTTCAAAGAGACTGAATGCCATTTATTTCCACTGCGTTATAATGTAAACTTCTGAAATAATGTAACCTTTAATATTTTATTTAAATACTTATTTAAAGGATAAATTAGAGTTTAAAGGATAAACTATCATAAATATAATCTTGTTCTTAAAAGATCTGAGTCTCAAAAGAAAGAAGCCCTGAGATTCTCTACTTTCACACAGTATTCTTTTAGGAATGAGCAATGAGCAAGATATTGACAAGTGTCTGATTTCCAGTACCAAAGGAAAACTTGGGAAATATTTTCTTTGTTCAGAATTCTTGTTCAGGCAGTTAGAAGGCCAAGTCCAGGAATCCCAACAGTTAGCACCAGAACATCAGTGTTAAGAAAAAGTGCAGAAGTGGATCATCATGACCGAGAATGAAGGCAGGGAAATACTCCATCTCCACCATAATCACAATCTCCTGGAGAACTGGAGGATTCCACCTTCGCCATAGGGATTGAAGGTCCTGTTGGTGGACATGAACAGCAGGTAGAAGGTCACTCACCAGAAGGGAGAGCAGGTGCAGGAGAGCACATCCTCAGGCCCTTCTTTTAGCAACTTCAGCCTCGAAAAGAGAAACAGGAGCTTGTTCCAGTGGCTGAGGAAATCCTGGGTCAGTTCTCCTGGGCTTCTCCCTCCCTAGTTACTGCCTGGCTCAAAGTCCAGCTCACACTGAGGGTCAAGTATTATCCTACACACACACACCCCCACCCGATCCTGGGCCACCCAACCCCTGGGTCCAGCAGCCTGACTAAACTCTTCCCTCATTACCACAAAACAGTCAGCCTCGGGCCCTACTCCTGAACACCTAGGCTCAAGTCTAAAGCCACCAATGATTCATCTGTTCCCATGACATAGATCCTGGCCCCCCTCTGGTGGGAAGGCCTGAGAGAGTAGCTGGGAGCCCTACCCAGAAAGCGACCTGGATCCTGGTCCCTGTAGCCTTGAGGAAGGTTACAGGCAAAGATCCATCTTTCCCTTGTCTTCCGCCTCTCCTCGTCTTGGCAGCTGAACACAAGGTCTGAGTGTGACTGTCCTTGCCCTGCCACACCCATTCCTGGTCTGGTCAGGTGACAGCATCCCATTCCAACAGCAACTCAGTGCCCCCTCCTGAGGCACTCTGAGGCACCTCTGCTCAAGGTAGGGGCAGTTCAGCTGGCTGGGGCTCTGGGCTCCATAGGAGGCTAGCTGCCAGGTGAGAGCTCCAGGGCTGAGCCAGATATCCCAGGGTACCCTGGAGCTCTGGCCTTTGAATCACATCCTGGAGAGTCTCCCATAGGCCCTCTGTCTGAGCTGCCACCACCCAAGCTGAGTTTTGTGGGAGCAGAACCCTGCAAGCCAGCCTTTGATTGGGTGGGCAACGGCCTTCCCACCCCTCTTCTTTGGTTCAGCATGGAGATGCAGCATGGAGAGGTCCTCCATCCCTAGGACACATCACGTGCAGCCACCAGCTGCTCTCCCCCAAACTAGAGTGTTATCCATGCCTGGTGCTCCTACTGTCTGTACACCACCCCTCACTCGGGCACCTCCCCGGTGAAAAGCTGGTCTGAGCCAGGCCTGATTTTGCTCAATCCTTTTAGCAAAAACAGGATGTAAAGTTTGGGGTTAGGGGAGGGAGAGCCCTGTGCTTTCCCACCAGCCTTGGCGAGGCACTATCAGAGCTCAAAGCTAAGCTTGCCCAGGTAACTACTATCAAGCAATGTGAGAATCCTTTTACAGGTCAACTCAACTGGGCCAAAGGATGCCCCAGTAGCTAGGAAAACATTCTTTCTGGGTCTGTCTAGAGAGTGTTTCTGGAAGAGATGAGCATTTGAATCAGTAGACTGAGTAAAGAAGACTGTCCTCATCGAATCCACAAGGGCCTGAATGGAACAAACGGTGGAGGAAAGGTGACTTTGCTCTCAGTTTGGCTGGGTCATCCTTCTCCTGCCCTCAGCGTTCGTCATTAGCACTCCTGGTGTTTTGTTCTTTGGACCAGGACCTAGACTTACACCACTGATGACCTGATTCTCAGGCATTCAGGTTTGTGCTGGAACCCCACCACCAGCTTCCCTGTTTCTCCAGCTCGCAGACCCCTTAGTCATGAGCCAATCCCTTGTAATAATTATCTACCTCAACCTCTACATCAGCAGCTCCTGATGAGTCTCTTTCTTGGGAGAAGCTAATATAGTCCAACACATCTGGTCTCATATTCAGGTGAGAAGGTTCAGGCAATAGGACAAGGGCTTGCTATTCACCTTTCTCTGTGCTCACCTCAGGCCATCTGCCTCTCACTTCTGACTCAGTTCTGCCCACAGTACCTGTTATTCAAAGGACTATGCCTTGGACGACAAGGAGGATTGACTGTGTGAGGACCACAAGGAAGACAGAAGTGATCAGCCTGGTGGCTGTGCCTTTGACCAGAGCTACACTCAGCGTTGTGACCGGTGCTCCTGAAATGAAACACAATAGTGAGAGCCCTGGTCGGGAGCCCCAAACCGGGGGCATATGTCGTTAGCTGCTGCTGCCCCAGGTAATCCTACAGCCCAGATGTCCTCCTTCCACCATGTTTGTGGCAGCCACTGTGACCAGTCCAGAGGATGAAGGGGGGGGGCGTTTCATGCAGATCATACAGCTAATGGGGGAAGCAAGGCTTTCCATATTGACAGTCACTCCTCCCGTGACAGAAGAGGAGGGGACATGTATGGATGGTGACAGAAACATCTTGTCAGGAGCTGACATTTCACCTGGCATTGAAGGTTTTCATGAAAGAGACCAGGGGAGACTAAAAACAACAATGAGGCTCAGAAAAGGGAATAGTAAGAAGTAAATCTCTGGAAACAGAATGATGTCTTCAGGTTGGGGCCAGCAAGAAATCCACAGTGAGAGGACCAAAGGTATGCGCAGTAGGGAGAGATGCCAAGAGGTGAGATGGGAAAGGAAGGATGCTAGGACATACTAGTGGCCCTTGTACTCCTAAGAACAACTCATCATGTATGCATCACTTACACACACACACACACACACGCACACACACACTATGGAGGGGTCAGCCAGTAGTCTCTTTTCAAGAGAACCAGCACTCCATCCAGTCTTCTGAGTTACCTGTAGTCTCCTGGGTTTCATCCCTGTGCTCCCGTACTTGCTGGAGCCAGCTCTTACAGTCTCCGTTTGAGGTCCTCACGAGCAGCTTGGTCAGCTCTCTGTCATTGTCCAATGTGCCCTTGAACTGTTGGCCTCCAGGAGGAACCACTGTCCACTTTCTGTTCTCCAGTTCAAAGAGCGGTGTTATCTGCTCATTGAAGCCAAACTGCCAGGATTCTCTGGTGTGTCCATCGGCCCCACGCTCACACATGAGCCTGCCCTGCATGGTGAGAGAACCTGCACCCGCCCCCAGCAGGGGTACAAGTCAGCCTCTGGTCCTGACCAATCCTTTGTCCCACCCACTGTGCTCTCCTCAGCTCACTCCCTGCCCTTCTGGTCCTGCTCTGGCCTCCTTGTCTACCCTGGCTGCTGGGCCACAAGTGTGGGACCCACTTCAAAGATTTACATGAACACAATAGCCCCCTGGACCTGCCAAAGTGTTCTCCTTCTGCCCTGGGTCTTCAGACTTACCGCTGTTAGTGAAATTCTCTGCTTTGATGTCCAGCAGTTTCTTTCTGAGCTCTTCCACCAGGAGTTTCAGAGTTTCCTCCTGTTTCTGCCAAAATGCTGTGTCCTTCAGCTTCATCCCCCAAGGACCAATGGGTTTGAACTGCTTGCTCTGACAGTCATAGGAAAGAAACGTTTTGCCATTGATCTGGCCTTGAATCTCACACCATGGTTGTCCAGGCCTGGCCTGAGATGTGATGAAGAAACGGTAGGAAAGCAAGACAGCATCTGCGAAGGGAAAACACAGGTGGAGGTTGGGGCTGGAAGAAAAAGAGCAGCAGGCATCCCTCTGCCATCCAGGTGACAGCACTAGAATGTGGGCAAGACAGAGCAAGGACTGTCCCTGCACAGCAGCTCCCCCTAGCCTTGGAGGCTGGCGCTCTTCCCTTGTTGGGATAGGATCAGGATGCCTCTGCCTGGCAGGAGGCCACATAGCCCCAGATAGGAACCCGCTCCTACCAGGCCAAACCCTGCATCAATCACTCTACCCAGTCCAGGGACACGCCAGCCTGGCCATAGCACAGGAGGCCTGCATGTCCGAGGACTGTCAGGATGCAGGACTGTAGGAAGATGAAGGGCAGGGAGGGGGCTACTCCTGAGGAGCTGGGGCAGGTGGGGACAGGGTGAGGACAGACTCCAAAGCCAGACCAGGGAGAGTTCAGGATCATGGGTCGCAGGATTCAGCGAGGCCCTGGAGATGGCGCTAAGGTGCTCCAAGGATGGGTCCCGGTAACATGAAGACAGGCCTGTCCCGCGAGGCACTGACTAGATTATCAAGAACTTCCCGAGCAGAGAGGAGAGGAAGGGATTCCAAGCCTCAAAGAAGTGCATAAGTAAGAATGGTATAGAAATAAGGGCAAAACAAACAGAAGAAACTCCCAAAACACACAAACAAAAAAACCGCAAAGAGGTCCACAAAATACATCGATGGGGAGCGCTGGAGGGGAGGGGATGGTGACTCACGGAGAAGTTGCGTCAGTGGCAGAGTCGCGGGTTGTGCGGGGTCCAGGCCCTGCGCGATCGCCCTGTCCTGCACATAGCCCGGGGCTCCGGGGCTGGGTACCAGCTCACCTAGAGGCAGGTGGGGGCTGGGGCCGACCGCAGGCTCCCCGCCGCAGCCTCTCGCCCCCTCCTCCCCCGCTCCTCGCGCCCAGAGCCTGGCAGTCCGTAGTGGCCCAGGTTCCCTCTTTTCCGTCCCACAGGGCGACAAAGTCCCGGCGGACTCAGCGGAGCGGGAAAGGAGCCCGCGGCGGGGACCTGAGAGGGGCGGGGCGTCGGCGACCCCAGACGGCGACAAGGGTACCAAGGCGCCGGGACTCACCTGTCAGCGTCGCGCCCACGCCCAACCCCGCGGACGCTGCAGCGATTTCGCGCAGCAGCAGAAACAGGAGCGGCAAGAGCCCGGTGAACTTGGTGGCGGCCGTGGGCTCCATCGCGACCCCGAGCCGGGGGGAGTCCCAGGTGAGGCGCGGAGTGGCTTCGGAAGGAACCCCGCGGGCCAGGAAGCAGAACGTGCTTGCTGCGGCCGGGCCGGGGCTGCGCGAGAGGGCACCTGTCTCTCCTCCGAGTGGGACTGGACCTCTGTTCGGGAGAAACTGCTCAGTGTCGCCCAACTTTCCCTTCTTACACTTGCGGCAGAGGCGAGAGAACACGAGCCGACGGAGGCGGGAGAGGCAGAGGAAACAGCGGAGGACCGAGCCCCAGGCAAAGCACCCCCCCACCCTCAGCTGAGCGGAACTGCTGAGCGAGGCACCCTGCAGACCCGGCGGCAGATTCAATGGTCCTGGGGCTGCAGGGCCGCCAGGGCCCGGATCTCCGGAAGGGGGCGGGGCGCGGGCGGGGCGAGGACTGGGAGAGGCCCTCGCCTGCCATCCCAACGAGGAGCGTTTTCGAAACGTGAAAACCGCTAGACTGAAACCTGTGCATATGAGTATGACACGTTCACTCGTTTTCTTTTGTTCAGGTACCACTAGGTTTCCTTCCCTCCACCTTTTAGAAGAATCGAATTTGGTGAGATATAATTTACAAGCAATCCTCCCCTTCTTTGTGAAGGCTCATAGCTTCAACTCCTTTATCTTTGGAAGTGTAGGAGAAGCATATAGGTGTCTGGCCAAATTCTAACGCACGTTCTCAGGCTCTGGAAGTAAAAGCAGAAGAACGCTATTACTCCAGCTACGCATCCTAAGCAAACCGTAAATTCTACAGAGAATCCTATTTCCAAGCACTCCTATCTTCAGGTTTGCAGAAAACAAAACAAAACAAAACCAGTGATTTTTTTTTTTTTTCCAGTGACCACACTTTAGCGCTGAGACAAAGTGAGTGTTGGAGCGAGAGTACATCACTTTCACTCACGATCATTTTCCTATTGTATGAATTGCATAAAATCAGCCACATAATGCTAGACTTAATTTATAAGTATGATAGATAATAAAGTAGCCCATCCCCTTTAATCACTGGAAACACTTATGTTAAATCTGGGCTTTGAGAACTACATAGCTATATTGTAAATGACAGCACCTGGAGAAACCGAACTCAGCTGACTTAAACAGATATGACCAGATATGTGTAGGACTCTAACAGAAGCTTGATGAACTGGTCTACCTTAAATTTATATTGATTTATTTATTCACGGAACATTGATTTATCTACTTTTGGTTTCCTTTTACAGAGGAACTCAAGATAGCATGTCCTATGTCAATGTGGAAAATTTACTATGAGAAGTCACGTGTTTCTAAAAATTATGAAAAGGATTTATAAATCTGCCAATCCACTAGGAATGCTAGGATAAGAGACAGTCCCCTACTGTTTACCTCTCAATTTTCACCAGAAATTTAGGTTTTTAAGGGTTAAGAATTCTAGTATAGAAGCTTAGTGAATAATTTTATATGGTTTAAAATACATTTAAAGAATATACCTAAACCGTGTGAATTGTAGTAACACATTGCCTGTTGAGGAGAAATCACTAATTTCGTTTTCTTTTTCCTATTTTCTTAAATTTAAATTCAATTGGATGACATATAATGTACTCCTAGATTCTGAGGCAGAGGTCAGCTATTCATGTCTCACATAACACACAGTGCTGACTACACCACTTCCCCCCGCCACAGTGTCCACCACCTAGTATGTCCATCCCGCTACCCCCCCACCAGTAACCCACAGTTTCTTTTCCGTGATTAAGAGTCTCTTAGGGTTTGTCTCCCTCTCGGTTTTGTCTTCTTTGATTTTTCCCTCCCTTCTCCCATGATCCTCTGTTTTGTTTCTTAAATTCCACATATGAGTAAGACCATACGACACTTGTCTTCTCTGACTGACTTCCTTCGATTAGCAGAATACCCTCTAGTTCCAATGCTTGTTGTTGCAAATGTCAAGATTTTGTTTTTCTGATGGCTGAGTATATTACCACATCTTCATTATCCATTCATCTGTCGTTGGACATCTGGGCTCTTTCCACAGTATGGCTATTGCTGCCATAAACACTGGGGTGCATGCGCCCCTTGGGTTCACTACATTTGTATCTTTAGGGTAAATACCCAGTACTGTGATTGCTGGGTCATAGGGTAGCTTTATTTTCAACTTTCTGAGGAACCTCCATACTCTTTCCAGAGTGGCTGCACCAGCTTGGGCTCCCACCATCAGTGTAAGAGGGTTCCCCTTTCTCCGCATCGTCACCAACATCTGTCCTTTCCTGACTTGTTAATTTTAGGCATTCTGACTGTTGTGAGGTGGTATCTCGTGGTGGTTTTGATTTGTATATCCTTAATGCCGAGTGATGTTGAGCATTTTTTCATGTGTCTATCGGCCATATGGATGTCTTCTCTGGAAACATGTCTGTTCATGTCTTCTGCTCCTTTCTTGATTGGATGGTTTGTTCTTGGCTGTTGAGTTTGATAATTTTTTTATAGATTTTTGGATACTAGCCCCTTTTCTGTCATTTGCAAAATCTTCTCCCATTCTGTAGTGGTCTTGTGGTTTTGTAGACTGATCTTTTGCTATCCAAAAGCTTTTTATTGGGGTGCCTGGGTCCTTAGTTAAGTGTCTGCCTTCTGTTCAGGTAATAATCCAAGGGTCCTGGGATGGAGGTCTGCATGGGACTCCCTGCTCAGCAGGAAGTCCACTCTTCCCTCTCCCTCTGCTCCTCCCCCCTGCTCATGCTCTCTCTCTCTCTCTCTCTCTGACATAAATAAATAAAATCTTTAAAACAACAACAACAACAACAAGAGCTAGAGCTTTTAATCTTGATGAGGTCTCAGTAGATCATATTTGCCTTTGGTTCCCTTGCCTTTGGAGACATGTCTTACAAGAGGTTGCTGTGGGCATGCTCATAGAGGTTGCTGCCTATGTTCTCCTCTAGGATTTTGATGGATTCCTGTCTCACATTTAGGTCTTTCATCCATTTGGAGTCTGTTTGGGAGTAGGGTGTTAGAAAATGGCCCAGTTTCATTCCTCCGCGTGCCGCTGTCCAATATTCCCAGCACCATTTGTTGAAGAGACTGAGTTTTTTTTTTTTTTTTAATTTTTGTTTTTTTTGGGGGGGGTTTTTTTGCCATAGGATATTCTTTCCTGCTTTGTCAAGGATTAGTTGACCACAGAGTCGAGGGGCCATTTCTGGGCTTTCCGTTCTGTTCTATGGATCTATGTGTCTGTTTTTGTGCAGTGCCATACTGTGTTGAGGATTATAGCTTTGTCATAGAGCCTGAAGTCCAGAATATTGTGATGCCACCAGCTTTGATTTTCTTTGCCCACATTCCTTTGGCAGTTTGGAGTCTTTCCTGGGTTCCATAAAAATTTTAGGATTACTTGTTCCAGCTCTGTGAAAAAAGCTCATAGTATTTTCAAAGGGACTGCTTTGAATGTGTAGATGACTCCAGGTAGCATAGACACTTAACAATATTTGTTCTTCCAATCCATGACCATGGAACGTTTTTCCATTTCTTTGCATCTTCCCCGGTTTCTCTCGTGAGTGTTCTATAGTTTTCTATAGTTCTATAGTTTGCTTCTTTGGTTAGGCTCATTCCTACATATCTTAGGGTTTTATGTGCAATTGTAAACAAGATCAACTTTTTGATTTCTCCTTCTTTTGTCTCATTGTTAGCGTCCAGAAATGCAACTGATTTCTATGCCTTGATTTTGCTGCTAGTCTGCTGAATTCCTGTATGAGTGCTATCAATTTTGGGGTGGAGTCTTTGGGTTTTCCATATAGAGTATCATGTCATCTGTGAAGAGTAAGAGTTTGACTTTTTCTTTGTGGATTCAGATGCCTTTTCTTTCCTTTTGTTGTCAATTGCTGAGGCGAGGAATTCTAGTACTATGTTGAACAGCAGTGGTGAGAGTGGATATCCCTGCCTTATTCTTGACCTTAGGGGAAAAGCTCCCAGTTTTTGCCCATTGAGAATGATATTCACTGTGGCCTTTCCATATATGGCTCTTATGATATTGAGGTATCTACACTTGAAGAGTTTTCATCAAGAAAGGATGCTGTACCTTGAAATGCTTTTTCTGCATCTATTGAGAGGATTGTATGGTTCTTGTCCTTTCTTTTATTGGGGCAGTGTATCACATTGATTGGTGTGTGCACGTTGGACCACCGCTGTATCCCAGGAGTTAACAACCACTTGGTCATGGTGAATAATCCTTCTAATGTGCTATTGGATCCTACTGGCTAGTAACTCCACTGTCACACTGATGTCCTCCCAGTTTTCGTGATGTCCCCTAATGCCAACATTTTAGGATGTATTTTCCTCACACGAGAATATTCCCCTGGGTCCCCACAGGATCATCTCTAAGAAGGTCGCATGGTACCTGAGGGCCTCCTTGTCCTCAGACTCTGCTTCAAGTTGTTCCAGGAATGTCCTACAAGGTCAAAGAGATTGATGGACTTGGCCATTCTCCATTTCCTGGATGTGCTGAAGATGAGGGTTAGAGTCTTTGATTTGCCTTTTTGGTTGATTGGTTTAATTTTTAAATGTTGGTGAAGAGATTTAGATATAGGAGTCCACCGGGACTGTATGTTGTCCAGAAGATCTCAATATATATTGGAAAGCTTTGTTCAACTGGTGTTTTGACCCACCTTTGTGTCATTTTTGGACGGTGGTTCAGATTATTTAGTCTTAAGTGGAGAGAAACAGAAATCTCCTAACACATTGTATATATTGTGCCTCAGTTGGATAACACATGGCTAATTTTTTGCTATGACACGTAGCACTACCATAAAAAATCCTACATCTCTATTGCTTTTTGGTCCCAGTATTTTTCTAGCCTCGAATGAACACTGGGATTGCCATGCAGTAGGGTGAACACACCAACCACCGTCTGGATAGGCTGAAATACAGGGCAAGTGAGTGATTTCATTATACTCTTAGCAACCCATAAGAGAATTCTTTTTATTCCATTTCCTGTCCACCACTTGCTATAGCTCTCTTTAAAATGTTGTCAGTGTGATGCATGTATAAAGCAAGCCCGTGGTGCTTCATGTTATCTTGACTACTTGGGATGTGTTCAGTGACTTCATAGGCTGATTTATTGTCTGTGACTTGCTCTAAGCATTTGCACAGATCTTAGGAGAGCCAGACTTGCACATATTTATTTGCGGGAGCTCTTTATGTTCTGGGTATCAACCCTTTGCTTACGAGGGACTAAATCACCTTTTAGAAGCAGATCTGTTTCTGCTGTGAAGACTCACTGTGCTCTGAAGGACGTGAGTCAGTGGGGAGAGATGACAGGAGAGGCAGTGCTGTGGTGGGGGATCCGGAAAACTCAAAAAGATTCTCGCCTGCTTCATTCCCAGAACATTTGTTTGCATCTGGCCTGTCAGGATCATGTCTGAGGCTGACAGATGACTGCTTGAAAGTGGATTTCTGAGTGATCCTTCAATTCTCTATCTCCCCAACAAATCTAGCAGAATCACCACTTTTATTTACCCCACACAGTGGAGGAAGAGCAAAATTCCATGAGTTCTCTTGGGATATAAAACAAATTCCAGGGGCACCTGTGTGGTTCAGCCAGTTACGTGTCTGCCTTCAGCTGAGATCCTGATCCCAGGGTCCTGGAATCAATCCTCCTGCTGGGCTGGCAGCTCAGAGGGGAGACCCTGCATGTCCATCTCCCTCTGCCCCTCCCACCTACACATGCTTTCTCTCTCTCCCGCCCTCTTTCTCTCTCAAATAAATAAATAAAAATCATTGTAATACTGAAAAAATGTAAAAAAAATCCAGGGGTACCTAGAGCAGCTTAGTCAGTTAAGCAACTGCCCTTAATTCGTATCAGGATCCCAGGGTTCTGGAATGGAGCCCCACAAGCAGCTTCCTGCTCAGCTGGGAGTCTGCTCTTCCTTCTCCCTCTGCCCCTCCCCCAGCATGTGCTCACTCCCTCTCCCCCCCCCAAATAAATAATATCTTTGAAAAAAAATAATTTTAAAAATTCCAGATTAACTATATATTTTTAAATTAGAGATAATGTTTATTTAAATATATGTACCTGGACATAATTTACTGAAGAAAACAATCACAAATACATCATTCTGTTTAAAAGTCGATGAGCTTCTTTCTCAGTACATAGAAAAAAATCCCTGAGCTTCTATAACTTCGAACAGTATCTTCTTGGTGATATTGTCTGCAAGGACATGGTTATCTTACAGAGAAAAATCCAATATTGCACAACCAAAGGACAAGATGGAAAACGTTCTCTTCATTGAGATTCCTCGGTCAAGTACTTAAACATTTCAGTGCAAGAATTCCATCACTTAGCACCAACAGAAAACGGCATAGAATATGCCAAGGGAAAGTGCTGAATAGGAGAGACACCAAATGCAAGAAGGGGTAGGAGAGGTTCGAGGTCCTGCATCACGTGGTTGGACTGAGGTCTCTGGATTTGTAAACTTGAAAATGCTGGTGGTTGTCTAATGATGAACAGCAGCTCATCCAAAGGCAGCTGGCCCAGAGGCAGGGTGCCTGAGCTGGTCCCACTCTCAGGGGCTTCTTGGTGGACTTGGCCGCCTAAGAAAAGAACAGGTGTTTGTCTTCGTGGCTCAGGAAATCCTGGGTCTCTTGTCCTGGGGCTGCCCTTCACCAGCACTCCCCACACCAGAGCCCTGCCCTTGTCCAGGGGCATGCTTTCCCCCCAGGCATGACCCTAGCCCTGGGCCCAGCCACCTTTACAAAGGTGCTTCCTACTGAACCAAATCACTGAGTCAGCCCCAGACCCTCTTACCAATGATCTGGGCTCAAAACCAAAGCGAGTAAGAAACCAACATGCTCACATGATACGGGTTCCTATGCTCCCTCTCATGGCAGGTCATAAGATCTGCTGTGGGATCTGGACAGAAGACAGGGCCTGCATTGGACACCTCTAACCTTGGGGAACACTGTGGGCAAACGTGCTTCTTTTCCCTTCCCTCCCAGCCCCCTGGCCAGCAGCACAAACAGCTCTTGGTCTGATGATCCCTTCCCCCATCCCATCCATTCTTGGTCTGGCTCAGCCAGGAGCTCACAGGAGAGGGCTCCTCTCACAGAGAGGGCTCATCTCCCAGGTCAGCCCTGCCCAAAGCAGGGGCTGCTCAGTGGCTCAGGATCTGAGGTCTGCAGGAAACTAGCTGATGGGATGGCACCAGCCTCAGCCAGGATTCTCACGTTGCACAGAGAACTGGCCTCCTTCTAGTCCTGTCATGCATGGTCTCTACTGGACACTTGCTGCCTTACATGCAAAGACACAAGCCATGTTCTGGGGGAACACGGCACGACTGTTAGCCCTTTGAGTTGGTCTGCAGAGACCTTCCCACTCCCTCTTCTTGGGATTAGACCCTGGCCCCTTGTCCTTATAACTGCTCAGAGGGGGTCCCCTTCTCCTTGAGATGTCCCATGGAGCTGCCATGCTGCTTTCTCTCAAAGGGGAGTAGGGCCCATGCTGTGTTTCCCCGCTGTCCCCACACCACCCACCCGGGCCCAATTTGACCCTCTCCAATGGAGAAGCGGGTCAGAGCCAGGCCTGACTTCCCTCAATCCCTTTAGCACTGACAGGCCTTAAGCAGTGGTGTGGGCCCCTCCCCTTTCCCAGTGGCCTTAACAGTGAGTGAGGCCGTATCAGAACTCAGAGCCGAGCTTGCCCAAGTTGTTGCCAGCATGTGGTATGAGATCTCATTCACCTGGTCCCAATGCCCTGTGAGAAGGTTCAGGCAGTGGGCAGGGGTGAGGCTGGGAATTCACCGTTCTCTGTGCTCATACCCGGCCATCTGCCCCTCCCTTCCCTCTCAATCTGCTCTCACTACCTGTCCACCTAATGGTCTCCAACACAGGTGCCAAGTATGACCACACAGCTGAAGTGCAGGGGGAAGATCCAGGTGCCGGGTCTGATGGCCTTAGCCCTGCCCAGGGCCGTGTCTTGTCGCATGGTTGGTGGCACTGAAATGAAAACACAAGGATCAGAGCCCCAGTTCAATCCCAAGCTGGGGGAGGCTTCCTCAGCTCCTGTTGGCCCAGGTCCATCGTACCAGGTAGATGGTGTCTATCACTGTCCTTGTGGCAGCTGCTGTAACCAGTGCTCATGTCGGCAAGGAGGGAAGGGATGTTCTCTGTCCCCTAGGGGCTCCTCCAGCCAATAGGGGAAGCAGGGTTTGCAATGTAAGCAGTCACTCCTGCTGTGACACACAGGAGGTGATACAGGACAAGGATGGTGACAACCACATTCCCGGCGGCACTGAAGGATTTCCAGCAATACCCGGGTGACATGGAAAAGATGATTCTCAGAAAAAGGAACACAGGACGATCTCTGGAAACAGACTGATGCTCCCCTGTTTGCGCCAGCAAGAAATCCAAGAAATACCCAAGCACAAAGGTGCGTGCAGCCACGAAGTGACTCCAGGAGGTGAGAAGGGAAAGGAAGGATGCTAGAACATTCCAGTGGCCATTATTATACTCAGAAGAATTCGCCATGGATGGATCAATTTCTCTCTCTCTTTCTCCCTCAGACACACACACACACACACACACACACACACACACACACCCCATACTGTGGGGCAGGTGGAGCTCATCGCAAGAGAACCAGCACTCCATCCAGTCTTCTGAGTTACCTGTGGTCTCCTGGGTTTCATCCCAGTGCTCGCACACTTGCTGGAGCCAGCTCTGACAGTCTCCGTTTGAGGTCCTCACGAGCAGCTTGGTCAGCTCTCTGTCATTGTCCAATGTGCCCTTGAACCGTTGGCCTCCAGGAGGAACCACTGTCCACTTTCTGTTCTTTGGGTCAAAGAGGTGGGTCAACTGCTCGTTGAAGCAAAACCGCCAGGTTTCTCTGGTGTGTCCATCGGCCCCACGCTCACACATGAGCCTGCCCTGCATGGTGAGAGAACCTGCACCCGCCCCCAGCAGGGGTACAAGTCAGCCTCTGGTCCTGACCAATCCTTTGTCCCACCCACTGTGCTCTCCTCAGCTCACTCCCTGCCCTCCTGGTCCTGCTCCGGCCTCCCTGTCTACCCTGGCTGCTGGGCCGCAAGTGTGGGACCCATTTCAAAGTTTTACATGAACACAATAGCTCCCTGGACCTGCCAAAGTGTTCTCCTTCTGCCCTGGGTCTTCAGACTTACGGCTCTTAGTGAAATTCTCTGCTTTGATGTCCAGCAGTTTCTTTCTGAGCTCTTCCACCAGGAGTTTCAGAGTTTCCTCCTGTTTCTGCCAAAATGCTGTGTCCTTCAGCTTCATCCCCCAAGGACCAATGGGTTTGAACTGCTTGCTCTGACAGTCATAGGAAAGAAACGTTTTGCCATTGATCTGGCCTTGAATCTCACACCATGGTTGTCCAGGCCTGGCCTGAGATGTGATGAAGAAATTGCAGGAAAACAAGAGAGCATCTGCGAAGGGAAAACACAGGTGGAGGTTGGGACTGGAAGAAAAAGAGCAGCAGGCATCCCTCTGCCATCCAGGTGACAGCACTAGAATGTGGGCAAGACAGAGCATGGATTGTCCCTGCACAGCAGCTCCCCTTAGCCGTGGAGGCTGGCGCTCTTCCCTTGTTGGGATAGGATCAGGATGCCTCTGCCTGGTAGCAGACTACATAGCCCCAGATAGGAACCCGCTCCTACCAGGCTGATACCCAGCATCACTCTGTCTCTACCCACTCCAGGCACAGGCCAGGCAGGCTACGGAAAGAAGATGTCTACATGTCCGAGGACTGTCAGGACGCAGGCCAGTGTTCTGTAGGAAGATGAGGGGCAGGGAGCGAGCTGCTCCTGAAGAGCTGGGGCAGGGTAGGGGCAGAGTAAGGACAGAATCCAGCCAGAGAAGGGTGAGTTCAGGACCATGCATCACAGGACTCAGCATGGCCCTGGAGATGATGATAACCTGCCCTTAGGATGGGTCTTGGAAGCTTTGAAAGGGTGGTCCACACTGCACAGACTAGAATAGCAGGCATAACCAAGGCAGATAGAAGGCTCAGAATAGTGCATATGACAGAACAGATATAGCAAGAAATGCCAAACATGAAACCACATGTCCTGCAACTATGCTCATGGACAGGACTGTAGGACTCTTTACAAATAAAATAAATAAATACAAAAATAATTTATCCTGGATGCAAGGACAGAGATGAGTACCAATCTTAAAGCCTCTCTCAGGATGCAAGGATGTGCGTGAACCCTAGTTCATGCCAGCCTGGTACAAAGATTTTCTGTGTCTACTGAATACTGCATAGGTCTCTGTTGTAACCACTCAACGTGCTTTTGTAGCTGGCAAGGAGCCATAGGCAATCCATGGATGAAGGGGCTGCTGGACCAGCTTCCTGGGTCCCAGGACCCTTAGAATCCACACCACAGAGCCCTGTGGGAAAACGGGCTCTGTGCCCTTTGTGACATTCTGATCTGAGTATCGAGAAGAGAGCCCTAGTGTTCCAGGGAGGCAATGGCACTCACAGGAGGGAAAGTCACACCCTGTAAAAGAAGCTGCAGGCAGGAGGGACCGGAAGTGAGGAGGCCTCTGGTCAGAGGACATCAGAGCTGTGCACCCTGAGCTGGTGAAGGAGTGCCTGGCCTCCCACGGGAAAAAGAGGGTTGAGGTAATCCACTCCCCAAGTGTACGGGCAAGTCCATCACACTTGGGCTGGCTGAAGGCAGTGGGGACGGTGACTCATGCAGGGAGAGCAGGGCGAGCAGGGGGAGAGGCTTCGAGGTACGGGTCATGTGGCAGTCCCCTCCCTGAGAAAGCCCCAAGTCATGCCCAGAGTCAGTGCCCTTGGGGGGCTCAGGTTCGGCTGGGCTCAGAGATGAGACTCCAGAGGCTGGGGAGAACCACAGATTTCCCGCAGTGCCCTCTCTCCCTCCGCATGCTCCGCTATGCTCCGGGCCCCCAGCGCTTGGCCCAACTTTCTGCGTTTTTTCCCTATCCCTCAGTTTCCTCTTACCGGCGTCCTCCTCCTCCCCAACCCCCGCCCCTTTTTTAAGATTCACTGATTTATTTTAGAAAATGTGAAGGGAAGGGGCAGAGGGAGAGGGAGAGAATCTCCGACACAGTTCGAACTGAGCACAGAGCCCCAGGGTCCTGAGACTCCATCTCAGGACCCTGAGATCATAACCTGAGCCTGAATAGAGTCCCAGGCTTAACCGACTGAGGCACCCAGATGCCCAGAAGTTAGCTGCCTCTGTTTTCAGTCCTTCTCCTGGCCCAGGCGACAACCGCCCACAGACACCCTCCACGCAGAAAGCGGACCGCAGAGAAAATTGAGGAGGGAGGCTCCGTGCCATCGGGGCGAGAAGACTCCAGAACCGCTCCGCGGACAGCATTTCCCCTCCCCGGTCTTACTGCTCACTCCCCAACACCCTGCTCCCACCCCCGGGTTCCACCTCTGAACTCACGGCTGCAGCCTGCTGTAGGGCAGACCGGCAGGAAAAACCGGAGCAGGAGACCAAGATGGACGCTGGAGCCCCCAGTCCAGCCCATTCGCCCCGGGCAGCAACTCGCGGAAACACTCAACTGCGGTTTGCAGTTTCTGCAGAGAATTTATCACTTCGGGGTTGACTCCGCCCTAGGACCCGCCCATCTCCTGGCCGGCAGTATTTCCTAGTACGTCCATAGTACCGGTAGGCTCCTCTTCAACCCAACCACCCTATCTTTTTTTTTTTTTTTTTTTTTTGGTGCAAAATGGTGGTTAAGGCATGGGGACAGCACCCGTGGGCTGGAAGAGCTGCTGACCCCGGGTTGTGAGGGGTGGCAGGTTATGTACCATGGGGGTGGGGGAAGTAAGGAAAAGGGAGGTTTCAATAGAACTTTCATATGCTAAAGAGGACCTACAAGATACCAGATACCAGAGGCCTAGCCATTGCTAAGTCTGCCCTTTTTTTAGCAAGCTATTAAGATAGTTGGGAGATTCCTAAAGAATGTCACATATGTCCCGCCCAGGAGTGGGGGTGGGAGAAGGTTGCTGGGTGTCAGTGTGTGCTTTGTCCTCAGCCAGCCTTCTGTTCCCTCATCATTCCCCCCTGAACAATTTTGACCCTTAAATCTTTAAGGTTGAAGGTGGAAGGTCTTAGCTTCTGTAACATCTTCCCGCTGAACAGGGGTGTAGAGTTGTCCCTACCTACTCAAGTCAACACTGGTCAGTTGAGGACTGTGTAGGGGAGTTAGGAAAGACTGAGGCAGCTGAATCCAGGGGAGACTGCTCAGGTGGTCTTCCCAAGTGGAAAGGATCATCTGTCGATTTGGGCAGATTCCTCTTCCTGAGGTCCCCAAAGTAGCCTGAGGTTCCTGCAACTGAGATACGGGTGGGGAAATCTGAAGGGGGGATGTTAGGTCCAGGGGGTGCTCTTCTTGCTCCAATTTTGCACTGAAGCTCAGAGTCCAAATGTAAAGACTCACACTCCCACATTCGGCCGCCAAATGATGAAATTCTAGAATATACGTGAGATTTGGTGGAGGGAGGTCTGGAGCCAATGACCAAGAAAGAATTCTTGAGACATCTTTGGTGCAAAATGGTGGTTTATTAAGGCATGGGGACAGCACCTATGGGCAGGAAGAGCTGCTCACCACCCTATCTTTTAAATCTTCATTTCCACCATCAGTATCATCCCTTCTGGGGCCAAAAGATATAAGTTTCCAGTTATAGCTTTAAAAAGTCATGTGGATATAGTGTACAGCATGTTCACTGTAGTTAACGATACTGTGTTGTATATTTCAAAGTTATTGAGAGGGTGGATCTCAAAACGAGACTTATTGTGCTGACCATTTCACAATATATGCAAATATCCAACCATTACGTTGTACATTGGAAACTAATATAATGCTGTATGTCAATTATATCTCAATAAAAAATAAATTCAAAAAGAAGAAATAATACAAAACAGGATTTTCTTCTCTTCCCGTTCTGAAGGCTGGAAGATTGAGAGCAAGGCATCCACAGAGCCATGTTCTGTCTCTCGGCTTCTGGATGTTTCCTGCCATGCTTGGCATTCGTTGACTCCAGGTGGCTGTCCTCTGATCTCTGTCTCCTTTGTCACAGGGCTGGCTTCCTTCTCTGCCTCTGTGTATCCACATGACTTCCTCCCTATTTGTCTCTGGTCCCTTCTTATAAGGACAACAGTCCTATGGATGGTGTTTCACCCTAATATCCTCGTCTTCATGTGGATACAGCAGCAAAGAGCCTATTTCCAAATAAAATCATCTTCCCAAACCATGAGTTAGGACTTCAGCATAACTTTTGGGGGAACACAATTCAACTCGTAACAAAAGGCATAGAATCTATCATCCCATCCCTGCACCACCAAAAAAAGAATCATCCCTTCTTTTCATTTACATTTAAAGTTTCTTATTGAGATATTACTGACATATAACAAATTATTTTGAGGTTTGCAAGAGTCAATATTTGTATGTATATTATTAAGTATAGTTATGTACCATATTATACATTACATCTCATGACTTGTTTATTTTATAACTGGAAGTTTGTACTTTTTGACCACAAGAAGGGATAATTTGGAAAGTGGGAATGAAGACAGAAAAGACAGGGTGGACTGGAGAATGGAGAGAAGATTGAAATATTTCAGGAAATACGACCCCGCCCAGTAAGTGGCATAAAGCTAGGGCACCTCCCAGAGTGGGTGGGGCAAAAGGTTTGGGGACAACCTACTAAATTTTTTTTAAATTTTTTAAATTTTTTTATAAACATGTAATGTACTTTTATCCCCAGGGGTACATGTCTGTGAATCGCCAGGTTTACACACTTCATAGCACTCACCATAGCACATACCCTCCCCAATGTCCATAACCCCACCCCCCTCCCTCCCCGCCCCCCAGCAACCCTCAGTTTGTTTTGTGAGATTAAGAGTCACTTGTGGTTTTTCTCCCTCCCAACCTGCTAAAATTTTTGAGGAAATTGAATACCACTGTCCTGCAGGGAGACGTTAAGACCAGGGCAGAAGTGGGTGTGGGATCCTAAACAGAAGCCTCTCCCAGTCTCACCAATCCTTCCCAAGCTCCCTTCTGCCTCAGGTCCTTTGTTGAGTGACAGTGGGCCTCTGGGTAGGGAGGAAGATGGAAAAGAGCAACATGGTTGAAAAAGTAGTACCAGGAGATGGGAGGAGGAGGACAGGAGAGGGAAAGCATGCCTGGTGGGAAGCAAGACTTAAGACTTCTTGATGCTGGAGGGTTTTAGAAAAATTAACCTGACTCTGCACAGATTATTTTCGGGGCAGGGCGGGGCGTGGAGGAGGGGCGAGTAGGGGGAGGAGGACAGACACACCTGTGACAGACATTACTTCCATTTGGGCGAGAACAGCACAGGCTCCTTGTGAGATGCCAACTGGAAGAGGAGTCCACCCAGGAGCGAAGAGGAGAGGGTCTAGGGTTCAATCCAGGGAGAGGAGCCGGACTCACAGCATATACAGCCTTCTTTCCAGAGGGCTTGGCCTCACCCCTGCAAAGCATTACCACCTAGCCAGCAGTGCCACTGTCTACCAGTCTTCCAAGCCAGCTGCTTCTGAAGGGGGTGGGGGGGGTCGGCGAAGGGGGGGATGACCGGGCGGACAGACATGGTAAGTCCAGTAGGTTCATGAGCAATGGGCCCACTGCCACATTTCCTTTCTTGTGAACCGAGTTCCTTGATCAGAAGCAAGAAGTTAAGGAAGACAGTGAGGGTGGGATAAAGAATTTTGTAGGTCCACAGATGGTAGTTTTGGCAAAAACATTGCAGGCTAAGAAGACAAACCAGTATCATGGTAAGTATCTATTTCAAAAAAGAGGAATGCTGTGCCTTTCCGTGATGGAAGTGGTCCAGGGTCATGAACCTGCCAGTGGGCTGATCATCCCAGGGAACGGTGCCATATCAGGGCAGTGTGGGTCTCTGTGGCTGGCAGGGTGGGCACAGCCCACTCAGCCTCGGTGAATGCAGGTCTGTGCTACTAAGCCTGTGCCTGACATCCATTCCTGCCCCTTTGTTCCTGAGCCCACTGGGCAACGTGGGCTGCCTGGGGAGTCAGGCTGACTGATAGCCCCAGAGTGGCCATCCTAGCTGTTTGATTCTTAAAATCCTCTTCTGAGGTCACCCTTTGGGGAGCATTCCCGTGGGATACAAATATCTTTCTGTTCTCAGAGAATTCTATCCGCATACATCTCCCCCAAATTTCTATGTCACCATGTTTCCAATTGGATTTTCCAAGTCCCTGGCCATCCAGCCAAACCATTGAAATGGGCATCTAATTGCATATATGTGCATTTCTCCTTCCCAGGAAAGTGTAACACCCAGGGTACTGCCCAACGCTGTACCCACTCAGAACATTTCCCTTACCCACTGTCCTTCAGGAATGGTCCAGAGAAGGGCTATAATGCTGAAACTGTTCCCTTTCAGGTGGTACCTGCAGATCATACAGAAGCATCTGAAAACCCGACACCAGTCCTGTCTTCCTCTGTCACTGATAGTTGGAGCTTCCCATGAGGCCGTAGGTACAGGCTGGGAGAGAGGAGGCCATGGGGTAGGAATGGGGACCATGAGCATTCAGGCAACCTATTCATGTAACTTGCTTGTGCCCCAGGGCCTGATCAGGCCAGATCATGTACTCACTACTTCCATTTGATGATGGAGTGCTGCTGTGCTTACTCAGGCTCGATGGGCCAGAAAGTACCAAGCTCATGAGGGGCAGCCCCGGTTGCTTGGTGCCTCAGTGGCCCAGAGTCAGTGTTCAGTCCCCATGAAGGCCTCAGGCAGGCCAAGATCAGTTTTTCGAAAAGAGAATAGTTATCTGTAAGTGATGGCAGGGCCTTGCTCCAAATCCTAAGAGGCCTACACTGTGCCCTACCCCTAAAGTCTTGCCAAAGGCTCCAGTATCATCTTTACTTGGAATAAGATGTACATTGTATCCATGTCAGTATCCTCGGTGTGATATTGTACCACAGTATTTGTAATGTGTTACCCTTGAGAGAAACTAGAAAAGGAATACCTGGGACATCTCTATTATTTCTATGAGCTGTCAATGAATTTAGTGTATAGTTATCTCAAACTAAAAATTTAATTGAAAAACTTTTAATCTAAATAAAACCTGTTCCAATGTGAAAAATGAAAAAAAAAATCTGTAGAAACCAATAGCATCCTTATCTACCATTGATACCTCAGGCACCATTAAATCTGCTGGACTATATGCTGATGGCAGAGCGGCTCATACAGCACCTTGGATCTGTCATGGAACATTCTCTGGGTCTGGACCTAGAATGCTAAGAATGCTACAAACTACCCCTTTTGAACATGGGGTGGGGAGACAGAAAATATGTTAGGAAATGCAGAGATGGATGGATGGTTGGATGGATGGATGGATGGTTGGATGGATGGATGGATGGATGGATGGATAGTTGGATGGATGGATGGATGGATGGTTGGATGGATGGATGGGTGCATGGATGGATGGATTATTGGTGGGATGTCTTGTGGATTTTCGCTGTGCAGCATCTATGACTCCAGATATTTCCCACCTGTTCTCCTGATACCTCTCTTTGCTATAAGATCTTCTACAATGACTCATGGTCCAGTGATCCTGCATTTAGATTTTTGACTCATAGATGCCTATAAACTCTTTAGTTTATCTTTATTCTTTCCCCAGAAATCACTTTTTCCATGTCCTACTTGGCTAAAAACTATATTCCCCCAGGATTTATCTCCCATGAAGTGTTCAATCCCCTCCTGGAGAGAATCAAGCATGGCTTCTCTTGTATTTTAACATCTCTGACCAGTGTGGTCTAACAAGTGGTACTGTCGGTCTCCCTCAGTAGAAATATTAGTTCCTTTAGGTTTTTGAGAACCAAGTACATCCTCCTAAAGCAAAGTAAATGTATTCATTTTAAGGTGTTTTGTTTTGTTTTGAAACAAAAATATAGGGCCAAATACACTGATTGCCATGAGAAGAGGCTTGTGGTATGGAATTGCATTGAAACTGTGAATTGTGGCATTCTCTAACTCTGAAAGTGGAGGAAGGTCTGAGGTGTGCAGAAACTGGGGAAAGCCTAGCCCCTAGTGGAGTTTCCCCAGGTCCTTCAACAAACGCAGTTTTCTTTCCTGTAGACCCGAGAATGATGTGAAGACCAGAGAATTCAGCTCAGCTCAGTAATAATCAAAACAATGGGAAGATGGGTGCCTGGGTGGCCCAGTGGATTAAGCATCTGCCTTTGCCTCAGGTCATGATCCCAGAGTCTCAGGATGGAGTCCCTCATTGGGCTACCTGCTCAGCAGGGAGTCTGCCTCTCCCTCTGTCCTTCCCTCCACTTGTGCTCTCTCTCTCTCTCTAATAAATAAATAAATCTTAAAAAAAATTTAGGCAGTCATTGTTTCCTTTTCTGTTTATCCTGGACCACAGGGAGCTGCCTCTTAGCTGGGACCCTGGCCAATGCCAACTCTTAGAGTGACTATTGAAGTCACTCTCCGTTAATCCCATCTTATCCTACTGGTTCCTGGTACATGGAAAAAATATTTCCTTATGTTTTCCTCAATTCCAGTGCCATCCAAATAACTCCTGTTTGAGGCATTCCTTCTGAATTCTGACTCCCACTGTTGTTGTGTACTGTCCCTCTCTGTCCACAGGGCCAGCCCTGTGAAGACAAGGATGACCCATGTAAAGGAATGGTGACAGTCTACCCTCAAAATGGCTCTCAGTGATTCTGGCCTCCTGGTACTCATGCCCTTGTGTAATCCCTGCCATACTGAATAGGGATGACAGGTGCAACTCCCAGGAAAGAATGCAAATACTAAAACATGACTTTCTAGTCCACATCACAAAAGACATTGATGTTTCCACCTTTCCCTCTTGGTTCTCTCACTCTGGAGAAAGCCAACTCTGTGACTTTTTTTTTAATTAAAGATTTTATTTATTTGAGAGAGACAGCAAGAGAGAGAGTGAGAGAAAACCATCAGGAGGAGGGGCAGAGGGAGAAAGAGAAGCAGATCCATGCTGAGCAGGGAACCCGACACAGGGCTCCTGGGTTCTTGGCCTGAGCCTATGGCTGACGCTTAACTGACTGACCTATCCAGGGGCCCCCCAACTGTCATTTTCCTGAAGTAGTCCTATGGAGAATTCCTTATGATGAGAAGCTGAGGCCTCCTGCCAACAGCCATAGAACGGAATCCAGCTTAGAAGCACCAGTCAAAACTGTATGCCCGATATCCCCACCTGTACCCAATCAAACCCTCTGATGAGAGCAACCTCAGTTAACACTTGACTGCAACCTTATGGGGGACTCTGAGCCAGAACCTGCCAGCGCTCCTGCTCCTGAATTCCTGACACAGAAATTATGGGAGATAATAAATGGTTATTCATGTTCTAAGCCATTAACTTTTGGGGAAATATGTTAAGCAACAACAGATATAAAGAAATAATATAATATATGTAATTATTATTATATAATAAATATATAATATAATATAAATAAGGAAATAATTTTTCCATGTACCCTGAAACATTAGGATAATATAGGGGATCAACGGAGAGTGCCTTCAATAGGAAACAGCTGGCAATGACCAGAGTCCCAGCTAAGAGACAGGTAAGAGACAGTAGCTCCCAGTGCTCCAGGAGAGAAAGAGAAAGTGAAAATATGTCTGCTCATTGTTTTGATTACTACTGAGCTGAGCTGCACATCATCCTCGGGTCTTCAGGAGAGAAACCTGCATTGGTTGAAGGACCTAGGGAAACTCCACTTGAGGCTAGGCTCTCCCCAGTCTGTGCACATCTCAGAACTTCCCCCACTTTCAGAGTTAGAGAATGCCACAATTCACAACTTCAATGCACTTCAATGTCACAATTCACAGATTTTTGTATTTGGAAGTGGAACAAACTGTGCGGGTGGCTTTGCAAAGGGGAAGTAGGTGGACACTGGGAGCACATTGACATATGGCTCAGGGAAAGCCTGCAGAACTTTGAAGATACTGTCACAGGAGCCTCATCGCATCTAAGGAAGCTGCCAGTAGGGACACCAAGGAAAAGTGAAATACCAGGGCTCTTCTCTCCCCTTCAGAGCCAAGGCTGTCCAAGACACGAAATATCTGAGGAAAGAGCAGGAGCTCTTTTATACCTAGTTAGTTATAGATCAAGAGGAGACTCAGTGAGGAAGGGTGGGGCCGGGTTGCTCAGGAGAACAGAGACGTGGTTAGGGCCATGGATTGTAGGCCTGAGAGACATCCAGTGAAGGCTTTTGTCAACTCCCTAACACCAAGGAGAGGCTATCCTCAGTGCATGCTACGTCCAAAGTAATACAATACATCAATTCCTTAAACATTCACAGAACATCTAGAATGCTTAAGATCTTCTCCTAAAGAGCCAAAGCAACAAGAATGTTCTGTGTTCTCTGAGGAAGAGAACTAAGAGAGCTAATCAACCCAGGGTGAGAGCCAGGCAGATGTACATGCACCTAGAACACCGGATGGTATTCGTACAGCAGCCAGAACTCTTAGAACATAGAAGAGAGGAAATTAATTCCATTAGAAATGGTTGGGAAAACTCAGGTGACATTATCTGAGCCCTACAGGAATTTTACCACTTGTTCAGATAGAAAAAATAATCTAGACAAAGGAATGAGCTGGCGTCAGTACAAAGATGAGCATGAGGGTGGGAATCAGCAAGTAGGCTGCACTGGAAGGCCTGAAGTGCAAGTGTGTTGATGTGTTGTCCTCCACCAGCTTACCCTTCCCCTTCTTTGTGGGGCACAGACATCTGGCCTTGCTCCACACATCTTCCCTCCCATAATTTCAGAAGCCAACAAGAGGGGATTACATCTATACAGAAACACTGTGAAGATCAAATTAGAATGATCTCAGTGAACTTTGAAAGCAATAGACTAGCATTAACTAATATTTTATTAGTATGAATATGTTGTAATTAATTGTTGATATTAATGATTCATGACAACCCAGTTTTCATAAGATTCACTGATTCCTTTTGGTCATATTCAAAGGCAGACAAGAAATTTATTTATGGACATGCATGCTGAAGCATTTGGGACCAACTTTTTAATGTTTTCCACTTTGAGATGCATCAAAAATAGGATGCTTTGACGGAAGAATGGAAGAATGACCAGATAGATAATCTGTGATAAAGCCCGTATGGTACAATGTTAACTGTAGCATCTTAGAGCAGTATACTGGTGTTCACTGTAAAATTCTATCAATTTCTCTGTATGTTTACAAATTATCTTACAAATGTTGGGGGAAACATACTCCTAAAATTATTCTGGCACGAACACAATATAATTCCCTTAGAGCTCTGAAGGAACAAGGTAATTTCTGCTAAATAAACCACAGACACCCATAATGAACAGGGTAACTTTTAGGAGGAAAGTATACAGAAACTCATCATGGATGTTAAAAGGAAAGAGAACACATCTACATCTGTACATACCAAATGTCAAGGCAAAAATTGCATGAGACAACATTGAGCAGGCCAAGAAGACTTTACTGAAGGCTGTTGTAATAGGGGAGAGAGGCCAGAACTCACCCTGAAGTCCACTCCACTAAAACAAGGAGCAAAGGGTGTTCAAGAGGTGGGGAAGTTAGTGGGTAAGTCCTGAAGTTGAGCAACAGGATGTGCTGAGCACATGGAGTTATTTCCTGAGCTTTTAAATGTTATTCTCTGTAATTAGACCACCTGTGTTTGCTAAGTGGCTCCCATCAAAGTTAGTCTCTGTTAGGGAATCCACTGTGCCCCCCCCAAAAGTGATAGTTGAAGCCCTACCCCCCAAGGTAACTGTTTTTGGAGATGGGGCCTTTAAGGGGGTAATTAAGGATGAATGAGCTCATAAGGATGGGGTCCTGATTCAATTGGATGGGTACCTTCTGAGAAGGGTAAAGGACAACAGAAGTGGGTGCACACAGAGAAGAGGCCACGTGAGGACAGAGCAGGAAGGCTGCCACGTGGGAGTCCAGGAGAGACGTCTCAGGGGAACCAAGCTGCCCGCATCTTGACCACAGACTTCCATTCTCTAGAACTGGGAGAAAATATTTAGTCATTGCAGAGATGAGCATTTTCCTGTTCCTTAAAATGGTTTTTGAGACAAACAATGGTATTCTAGCTTGGTGGAGTTAGCTATGTCATATAGATTGACCCTATATAGGAAGAGTTGATTTGATAATGCAAAGAGCCTACTTAGATGTATGTAATTTTTAGTTTCCATAAATGAGGGTTATCTATTTCTTGGAATTTCTATGCACAGACCAATGAAAATGAAGTTGCTAAGTAGTTACAAACACACACAGGTAGCCAGCCTTGGCATACAGCGTAGACATGTTGACATGACTGAAGAAAGTTAATTTAAACATAGTATTATTTCTTCTTAAGATCGAGTCTAAGATAGAGAGCTAGTTTCAAAATAATCTTCAGATAAAAATTTGCATTATCATTATTGAATTAACAACTGATTGTTTCTTTTAGCCTCCCTTTTTGTTTTCAAATAGTTCTGATATATTAACTCATTTTACTAGACTTGGCCCTACCCAGTGACAATGTAGACCTCAGGCACTTGATGGTTTCAGTTCAAAAAGATGAAGGTGGCCTCAGGAGTGGCCCGATCCCAAAACTTGCATAGCCCTTGCTGCTTGTGTGCAAACATTAGGAGAAAACACCAAATGTATCACTTCTGTCCAACTCTGCTAAATGGGCCTGGACTCATGTGTATCCAGCCAGAAAGGGGAGCCACAGAAATACACAAACACTAAGGCTGCTCGTCCTCTAACTGAAAGGGCATTAATCAACTTGCAGATACTCCTGTTAGAACTAACCTCTGTTTAGATGCCCACTAGATTCAGGAATCTATCATTGGCAGTGCTTGTATTAGTTTAGAATATGAGATTTTAAGATCATCCAACACTGTACTAAAACATTTCAATAAAATCATGCTACTTCTTTCAAAAAAAAAAAGGAAGAAAGAAAATATTTCTCTTGCTTAAGCCTCCCAGTTGATGGTCTTCTAGTCAAACATAGGGTCCTTCCCTCCTGCAGAGACAGGGAAGTGAGGACCCTATTTCCTTTGATGTTTATATTTGAAAGAGATTGTTCCCAGGGCCTTGAGAAAGATAATCATGGGCTATAAAGCTGGTAAGAGGAGAAAGAATTTACAATTACACATTTTTTAAAATGTGTTCTAGAGGCTCCTCGGTGGTTCAGTCTTGGTTAAGCTAAGCATCTGACTCCTGATAGCAGCTCAGGTCTTGATCTCAGGGTCATCAGTTCAAGCCCTGTATTGGACTCCACACTGGGCATGGGGCCTACTTAAAAGGTAAAAAGAAAAAAGAAAAATAAATAAAATGTTCTAAGAAAAGGGAGATCAGGAGCCTGGAGCCAGGAAGGAGATTATTTAAGTTTAGTCCAGCTGGGAACTAGAACATTAAGGCCATCTTGGTCATGGCCACCATTGGACTGAGAGCTTAAAAAACAGAAAATGGCAACCTCACAGCCGCACGCATAAGGAGATGGAAGCTTTTTGTTTGTTTGTTTTTAAAGGAAGTAGAGGTTTTGTTCAGCCAGGGTAAAAGGAAGCCAGGTGAGTTAGTCCCAAGCCAGCCTCCAGAATGTCAATATATACAAAGACTAACAAAAATGATGATGATGGTGCTGATAAAAGCTGAGTTTATGTGTGTGACATTTGCATGTTAAACATGTGGGTAGAGAGGCCCCTGGGTGGCTCTGTCCATTAAGTGTCTGACTTGTGGTTTTGGCTCAGGTCCTGATCTCAGGGCTGTGGAATGGAACCCCCTGAGTCAGGCTCTGTGCTCACTGGGGAGTCTGCTTCTCTCCCTCTCCCTCTGCCCCTCCCCCTATACACTCTGACGAGCATGTGTGCTCTCTTTCTAAAATAAATGAATAAATCCTTTTTTTTTCAAATGTGGGTCAAAATTTATTCTCTATGTGAATATCCTGTTCCCCAAAATTTTTCAGCCCATGATTTTAGCATCTATTGATGATGTTGGACTGATACCCTTTTCATTAAGACCAGAAAAGGGACATTTACTGAATATACATGTATTTAAAAAATATCTACTAGGCAGTGTGGTAGGGCTGAGGACGGGGAGCTGGATAGGCAGGGCAAACTTGCAACCCTTGTTGACCTAATCTCTTCATTCATTGTGGCCCCAGGCTCTGTGCCATGTGCAGTTCCTCATCTGAACCACAGGCCACAGGAACCGACCTCAGTATTTCGTCCCTGCTGACAGAGGACACAGAGCAGGAACCTGATTAAATGCATAGGTGAGCAGTTATTCATGGCATAGAATGGATTCATGACATAGAATGGATTCATTTCTAAAATAAATGAATAATCTTTTTTAAAATGTGGGTCGAAATTTATTCTCTATGTGAATATCCTGTTCCCCAAAAACCTTTCAGCCCATGATTTTAGCATCTATTGATGATGGTAGACTGATACCCTTTTCAGTAAGGCCAGAAAAGGAACATTTACTGACTATACATGTATTTAATAAATATCTACTAGGCAGTGTGGTAGGACTGAGGACGGGGAACTGGGTAGGCCAGGAAAAGTGACGGTCCTTGCTGGCCGTGTAAACTCCTCATTCATCGTGGCCCCAGGCTCTGTGCCATGTGCAGTTCCTCATCAGAAATACAGGTCACAGGAACCCACCTCAGTGAGTATTTCATCCCTGCTCCCAGAGGACACAGAGCAGGAACCTGATTAAATGCATAGCTGAGCAGTTATTCATGACATAGAATAGATTCATGAAATAGAATGGATTCATAACATACCAGGGTTTTCTCCAATGAACTAGATTGATGTATCAGATAGAAAAGGAATCAGTCTCCTTAAGAAAGTATTTTCCAAGTGTTGAGTGCAGACCATCGGACATTCTATGCAACTGTTAGAAGAAGAAGAAGAAGAAAAGAAGAAGAAGAAGAAGAAGAAGAAGAAGAAGAAGAAGAAGAAGAAGAAGAAGAAGAAGAAGAAGAAGAAGAAGAAGAAGAAGAAGAAGAAGAGGAAGAAGAAGGAGAAGAAGAAGAAGGAGAAGAAGAAGAAGGAGAAGGAGAAGTAGACCTGTGTGTGACAGGGAAGGAGATCCATGATTCACCAGTGAGTGAACCAAAGTACTGAAGAGCAGGACAGTCCTCTATGCAATTACTAAAACAGAAAACCAAGTTTGGTGGGTTAAATGACAAATTGGGAAAAGAGTTTGCCCCTGGAGAGTGAAAGTAAAAGAGAACAATGGGTGAGCAAGGATGAACATTGTGTTCCTGCTGACTTTTCAATCTGCATTTGCTTCCTTGGCAGTTGAGAACCTGCAGAGAAAGACTCAGGGGCCTTGAACCCTGGAGGCCAACAAACAACTCTGGAGTCCCAAACTGCCCAGAAACATTTCAACGGGTTGTCTGTGACCGCTCTGGGGGGAGGGCCTTTGCCATCTGGAACCATTAAATTCCCAGTCCCTGGTGTCACCACGGAAGTCCACACAAGCTATGTTACGCCAATACATGACGGGGGTGAGTCCCGGGCCCAGAATCCCCTCTTTCCCTCCTGCTTCTGCTGCTGGGGGTCCCATCTCCCAAAGAGGAGCAGGATCTCGAAGGTCAGGAGGAGGAATGGCTTCAGGCCTGGTGTCACACAATGCCTCCCTCTGACTCCTAGGTGATAATATGTTTTTGTTTTTGTTTTTTAAGTAGGCCCCTAACGAAGGGCTGGAACTTACAACTCTGAGATCAAAACCAAGCTGACACTGACAGATGCTTAACCAGCTGAGCCATCCGGGCGTCCCTGGATGACATCCTGGCTATTACCCCGACTTGCAAACATGGCTGTGGGATGGTTCTTAGAAGGCACAGTTTCTTCTCTCTCACTGAACTCATCATTTCCTGCCGTGCTGTGTCCCCACTGTCCTTCTGGGAACGTTTCTGTCTTGGTGAAGGAAGATGGCTTTGCTAAATCTTGGGAACCAGATGCGTAGGGCTTTGCCTCTTTCTTTGTTCAGGCGTGTCTGTCTGTCTCTCTGTCTTCCACATGTGTTTTAGTGGAGCTTGTGGATTCCCAGGTCGGTGCTCAGGGAAACTGTTCCCACTCAGGTCCTGGAGAGCCCAGCCTACTCTCTATTTTTGACTCTTATCACCCCAAAGTGGCAATCCTCCTTCGCACTGCTCCCCTCACTCACTGGACATTCTGGAAAGCAGAGCCTCGATTTAGGACTCTTCCTTCAAATCCTCCTGCTCTTCACCCCTCCTGTTGCTAAGTCCTGCCTTCTTCACAGAAGGCCTCTGACCAGGCCATGACCCGTATTCATTGATCACATGCCCCGAAGCTTTGCCTGCTCCCTTTCTGCTAACCATCCTGTGGGTCTGGCTAGATTGTAAGGTCCTAGAGGGCACAAACTGTCTTGTACTCTTTCAGCTTGCCCTCTACCCAGCCCCATGCTCTGCTCACAGTAGCTGCCCCCAAAATGCTTGTCAAATGAACGCATCTGGCAGCAGAGGACACAGTGGTCTGGAGAATTTGCCATTGTCCCTAAACCTCAGACAGTTGGAGGGGGGATCAGGTTGAGGATCAGGAGATGAGGATGGAGGGATGGAGAAGGGACGCTCCTCCCTCTCGCAGCCCAACCAGGAGAGGTCTGCCTTAGTTCCCTGTCCGGCTGGGAGCAGGCCTAGGGAGAGTGACAGTGACGCATCCACAGCAATGGGCTTCAGAGTGGGGCTTGGGGCCCGTGGTCACGTGAGTGCCCTGTAGTTGAAGACCTGAGGGCTGAGTTCTCACGACCACCACAGCACATGCCAGATAAACCCTCAGATGGGAAAGGAAGTTGTTTTCTTTAATATTCATATTGCAGGGGAGGAAAAATAATTTCACTCTACCCTTCTGAGTTCTTGGCCGAGACCCCTGTCATAAGACAGATTAACAAGAGAAAAAGAAACATAAGTTTATTACTATGTATACCTCATGTGCACATGGGAGAGGCCCAGGAAGAAAATAACTCCTGAGGCTGTTTAGAATTGTCTTAAATACCATTTTTTAAAAATATTTTATTTATTTGACAGAGATCACAAGTAGGCAGAGAGGCAGGCAGAGAGAGAGGAGGAAGCAGGCTCCCTGCTGAGCAGAGAGCCAGATGCGGGCTCCATCCCAGGACCCTGGGATCATGACCTGAGCCGAAGGCAGAGGCTTTAACCCACTGAGCCACCCAGGCGCCCCTTAAATACCATCTTAATAGAGAAAGGGGAACAAGGATACAGGCCTCTTACAGAAGAGTGAAGACAGGATTTTTAGGAAAGATGAACAGGCCCGTAGAAGAACAGATGGGAGGTGTGAGAGTTTGGGACCTAGTTTGTGTGTGGTGTCGGCTTTCAATCTCCTCTCTTAAGGTTAAGAGTCAATCCTTCCTATGATTCCACTTCACAGATGAAGAAATCGCAGGGCAAAGACTTGTCAAGCACACACCAAATCAGCAGCCGGATTTGGCTACTCTAAGGGGGACACCTGTGAGAAAACTGACCTCCTTGCTGCCAGTGGATGCTTCCACCAAAACACCCCTGAGTCCCTGCAGGGTTTGCCTCCCCCTTTGCAGCCTTATTGGCCTGGACAAGACCCCTGTAAGCAGACTGCATGTTCCTACTGAACTGTGGTTTTTTGCAATAGCGCTTTCATTTTTTTTTCTTAAGATTTTATTTATTTATTTGACAGAGAGAGAGATAGTGAGAGAGGGATCACAAGCAGGGGGAGTGGAAGAGGGAGAAGCAAGCCTCCCGCCGAACAGGGAGCCTGATGTGGGCTAGATCCCAGGACCCTGGGATCATGACCTGAGCCAAAGGCAGACATCCAAGGACTGAGCCACCCAGGCACTCCCACTTTTTTTTAAAACTTTATTTATTTATTTATTTATTTATTTATTTATTTGACACAGAGAGAGAGAGACAATGAGAGACGGAACACAAGCAGGGGGAGTCCAAGGGAAAATCACATTTCCCACCAAGCAGGGAGCCCGATGCGGGGCTCGATCCCAGGACCCCAGGATCATGACCTGGGCTGAAGGCAGACGCTTAATGACTGAGCCACCCAGGTGCCCCTACAATAGAGCTTTCTGACAGGGGCTGATCTGACCGGGAGCTTTTCTAACCCCAGATGCCCACAGAATACCTTCACGTGGATTTGTGAAGAAAGCCACAAATTTGGCTTTTCGGAGCATCTGAAGGGGCAAACTTCTCCTATTCAGCTCTTTTCTTTTATTTACTTATTTATTTATATTTTTTTAGAGAGAGAGTGAGTGAGCGAGAGAGAGCACAAGAGCATGAGTAGAGGGAGAAGGAGAAGCAGACTCCTCTGCTGGAGGAGTGAGCCCAATGTAGGGCTCGACCCCATGACCCTGAGATCATGACCTGAGCTGAAGGCAGACGTTCAGCTGACTGAGCCACCCAGGCACCCCTCAACTCTTTTCTTTTAAGGATCACCTGGGACCTGACCAACATCTTAATCACAGCCTTGTGGGACCGCAAGCAGAGAACTCAACCTCGTCATGCTAGACTTCTGACCTACAGATCTGCGAGCTAATGACTGAGTGCCATTAAAGCAGATGAGTTGGTCATCTGTCATGCAGCAATAGAAAACAATTCACATATCTTTAGCTGTAAGGAGGGGGCAAAGAGAATCATTTGATGATTAGAATAATTTCCTGTTGGACTAGGCACAGTCCCTACTTTTTAAACCATGTTTCTCTTTCTCTACCCACATTGCCAAGCAGGTGGCATAGGACAGATAAATGTGGCTATGCATACTGTGGCCCCGTACCTTTGTGCGTGACATCCAGAGGTTCCCCACAGCAGGCTGGTCCCACTTCCACACGATTAGCAACAGGGGCACCTGGCTGGCTCAGTTGGTGGAGTATCAGACTCTTGATCCCAGGGCGGTGAGTTCAAGCCCCATGCTGGGTGTGGAGCCTACTTAAAAAACATATTAAAAATAAATAAATATAATACATTTTAAAAAATAAGACGGATTACCAATGACTTAATGATATATGAACCTATAGTAAAATAAAACTGCCTCAGATTTGCCAGAGTTTTTGTAAAAAGCCCTAGCTTCCCGAGACACAGAAATGTATAAAAGATAAATTAGGAACTGCTGGATGATATTTCCCCTGGTAGCATTTTACTCAGCCAATCCTATGAATCAGAAATGAAGCCATTCAGCTAGTAAATTGCTCTGAAGCCAAAGGATTACAGGCTGAACTTTGACGTTAGGCTAAGCCCAATGTGGGGGCTTGAACCATGTAGGCGTTACACCTGTGTATGAATTAAAGTTTGAAAATCGGGTGGAGAGAAGGTGGGGGAGAATGTGCGATTAGGGAGGCGGGATAGTCGGGATCTGATACAGGGGCTACCACATCACGAATCAATAAATTTGGGGGTGACATGGGCTGCCTGGGGAAAGTGGGTACTCAGGAAGTTATTTTATTATTTTTTATTGAAATATATTTAACATATAAAATACATTAATTTCACATGTACAATATAATGATTCAACAATTCTATACATTAGTCAGTGGTCATCAAGTGGATTCTTAAACCCCTTTATCTTTTTCACCAATCCCCCCTCCCCCGCAAGCATCCTGTCTGGCAATCATCAGGGTTGCTGTTGTTGTTGTTTTGACAGGGTTTTCACTTTTTGTTTTAGCACCATCCCAGATGCCGACCAGCCTTCATCCATCCTGGAAACTCCATGGATCATCCCAACAATCTTCATCAGCTTAATCCTAATTTACATCTGCATCTGTAGCAAATCAGGTAAGTGTGTAGCAGGCTGGCCCCTGGCTGTGGGGGAGGATATTGTCTGCTAAGGACTTGGGAGAGGTGAGCCATGTGTCTCACCCAAGCCCCTGTCCGCTGACCCATGTCTACACAGAAACGGCATACTTTCAGTGTTGAGCGCTCCACCCCTCGTTAGGACTGGGGTTACTCTGACCTTGGGACGGTGGACGCTGGTCCAGGAGGTGCAATAGTGCAGTGAGGAGAGGGGCAAACCAAGTGTCTACTCCTACAGTGGGGTGGGGTCTTGGATCTACGTGTGGGGAACGGGTGTTATCTTGTCACAGTCTAACCCAGTGTTCCCCTAGACCTTTGATGCTCTCTGAGGATAGAACGATGTAGCTCACTAATTTTTGTAATGTTGTCACAGCTGTTCCATTATCTGGTGGGTCTATCTAGACCATGACAAGGTAACGATGTTAAACCAACCCTCAGTGGCGAGAACAGACATTGGTGACCATCTGGCTGCCACAGATCTTCTACCACAGTTGGGTCTGCTAAGAAGCTAATGAGGCTTCAGCTTCAGAACACTTCCTTTACTCTGCTTCCTCCTCCCATGGCCCTTCAAGGGGCCCTTGCAAGGTGTTGACTTGGTCATTTTGAAAAATTAGCAAAAGTAAGCTATTTGCTCACAGCCATTTAGGCCTGTCAGGTTTTACTCTTTCCATCAGTTTCCATCCATGTCAGATGGAACTGGAATGGCTGCTGGCAATTTTTTGATTCAGTTGAGAGGAAAATGAGGAATATATTTATTTTGGTTAGTGAGATATTTTAGGTAATAGTGGTCACTTTCTTGTACAACTTAAAGTTATCGCTATGCTTTTGTGGCCAGAATTGTGTTCCTTCACATTTGTATGTAAAGTCCTACCTTCACTACTATCTCAGAATGTGACCCTATTTAGAGACAAGGCCTTTAAAAAGATAATTACATTAAAATGAGGCCATTAGGGTATAGTCCTAATCCAATCTGATTAGTGTTCTTTTTTTTTTTTTTTTTTGTAAGATTTGTTTATCCATTTGAAAGAGAGAGCTTGCAAGGGACTCAGTCCCAGGACCCAGAGATCACCACCTGAACCCAAACCAAGAGTCACCTGTTCAACTGACTGTGCCACCCAGGTGCCCCTCATTGGTGTCCTTATAAGAAGAGGAAATAGACCAAATATGTCACATGGAAGGTCCTGTGAAGACCCAGGGAGAAGATGTCCAACTATAAGGAGAAAGACCTCAGAAGAAACCAGCCCTGCCAAGATCTTGATCTTAGACTTTCAGCCTCCAGAACTATGAGCTATGAAAACCTATGAAAAAAAAAAAAATGTTTGTTGTAGACCTGTCTGTGGTATCTTGTTTTGGCAGCCAGTGATGTGACATAATAGGAAATGTATATGTGTGGGCAACTGGGTGCTCAGTTGGTTAAATGTCAGACTCTTGGTTTAGGCTCAGGTCCTGACAGAATTTCTTCTTCTTTTTTTTTTTTTTTAAGATTGTTTGGGGGCAGGGCGTTGCCTGGGTGGCTCAGTCCATTAAGCACCCAGCTCTGGATTTTGGCTCAAGTCATGATCTCCACGTTGCGAGATCAATCCCTACATCAGGCTCTGTGCTCAGCAGGAAGTCTGCTTTAGATTCTCCCTCTGCCCCTTTGTTTGTGTGCTCTCTCTCTCTCTCTTTAAAATCAATCAATAAACAAATCATTTTTTTAAAAGATTCTTTTAGAAAGACTGGTGTATTTATTATTTAAAAAAAAAATTTTTTTAAGTTAACTCTACCCCCAACAGGTGGCTTGAACTCAATCCTGAGATCAAGAGTCACATGCTCTACCAACTGAGTCAGCAAGACCTCCCTTGGCACAGAGTCTAAAATTCTTGCAACTTCCTGTGGGGTAGGTGTGAGAGGAGTATCTTTTGTTACTCATGATAAGCACCTTGCATCACACCTGAGTTTATGCTAATGAGCTGACCTTGGCAAATGGGGGCTGGTTGCCAGAGGAACCATGTGTTTAAAAGGTAGAACTCAGACACACACACCAACGCACATATGCGCACGTGCGTGCACACACACACACACACACACACACCTCATGAGAGGGAAGAAGGGTTGGGGATTGAGCTAATTACCAATGGCCAATGATTTAATCAACCATACCTACATAATAAAACCTCCATAAAAACCCTCATGGAAGGGGTTTGGGAAAGCTTCCAGATTGGCAAACATATCTATGTGCCAAGAGGGTTGTATAAGCCAAACTCCATAGGCACAGCTTTTGCACTCAGGACCCTTGAAGATCTATGTACCTCTTCATCTGCTATTCAATTTATATTGTATTTGTACTTAAAATATCCTTTACAACAAATCGGTAATAGTTAAGTGTTTGCCTAAATTTTATAAAACTCCATAGCAAATTATCAAGGTGGCAATCGTGGGAACCCTTGATTTGTGCCCAAGTCAGTCCTAACTGGGTAATATGGGGACCCACTCCCTGCAACTATATTTGAAGCAGGAGGTGATGGGTAGATTTGGGGAGTGAAGCTTAACCTATAGGATCTGCAATAACTCTGGGTAGTTAGCATCAGAATTGAATTAAATGGTAGGACACCCAGTTGGTAGCTCGAGAGAACTGGAGAATTGCTTAGTGTGGGAAATCAACATAACTGGACACAGAGGCACAAAACTACAGGCTGGAATTAACATGGCAATCAACGTCCATGTTTTAAAAATTGACATTTTCCCTGGCACCTCACACAGAAGAAAGGATAAAGTGTGATGGATTTACAAAGGAATCATTAAATAAAGAATAAACTGCTACAAAACATGAGTAATTCATAAATAGAATATTGAAAGGAAAATGCCAGACACAAAAGAATATATATTCTATGATTTTATTTATGTAAGTTTCAAAAATAGACAAGACTAATCTTTGGTAACAGAAGTCAAGAATAGTGGATTCTGATTGGGTAATGACCTCTAACTTAATCTGATAGGTGATGGTGTAGGTGGATTCCATTTTCTATTATTATTTATTTGAGAGGGAGAGAGGGAGAAAGAGAGTACAAGCAGGGCAAGGGGCAGAGGGAGAGAGACAAGCAGACTCCCCACTGAGTGAGAAGCCGGATGTGTGGCTCGATCCCAGGAGCCTGAGATCATGATCTGAGCCAAAGTCAGATGCTTGACTGACTCAGCCACCCAGGTGCTCCAAGGTGAATTCCATTTTTAAAAATAAATCAAGCTAAACAACGCTGTCGGGACCCCTCTCACTCTTGAGAATTTTTTCTATATGCTCATTCAACAAACTTCTATTGCTTTACTCACAAAATATAAATACATAAATAAATAATAATAATAAATAAAAATAAAAATACATCAAGCTGACCATTAAAGGTTTGTGCACTTTACCGTGGGGGTGTTTTACATTTCAACAACAAGAAAGTTTTTTTTAAAGATTTTATTTATTTATTTGACAGACAGAGATCACAAGTAGGCAGAGAGAGAGAAGAAGAGAAGCAGGCCTCCTGCTGAGCAGAGAGCCCGATGCAGGGCTCGATCCCAGGACTCTGGGATCAAGACCTGAGCCGAAAGCAGAGGCTTTAACCCACTGAGCCACCCAGGTGCCCCAACAAAAAAGTTTTTAAAACAATATTTAAGTGGTGGGGAGGGTGGTGCCTGGGTGGTTCAGTAGGTTAACTGTCTGCCTTCGGCTCAGGTCATGATCTCAGGGTCCTGGGATCCCCCAGATCAGGCTCCCTTCTCAGTAAGAGTCTGCTTCTCACTCTCCCTTTGCCCCTCTTCCCCCACCCTGCTTGTGCTCTCTGTCTCTCAAATAAATAAATAAAATCTTTAAAAATAAATAATAAAAATATTTAAGTAGAGGTTTCAGTTTCCATTACTGTCTAGACGAACCAGAAGTTTTCCTCTGTCAGGAATACACTCAATGATGCAGTAAATTAAATTATAAATACATGTACTATCTCTTTCTTTCAGATGAGAATCACCTGAACATTTATTAAAATTCTTTTATTTCGAGGGCATATATCTGTAGAATTCTACAAACACGGTATGGATGCCATGACCTGAATTGTGTCCATCCTTACCATTACGTGACCTTATTTGGAGTCAGGATGTTTGGAGATGTGATTCAATTAAGATGAAGTGATACTACTGGATGTGGGTTGGCCCTAATTCTATGCCAGAGCCCTTCTAAGAAGAGAGAAACTTGAACACATACAGAAGAGAAAGTCATGTGCAGACAATAATACACAAGAATAAGGCCACGTTAGAACAGAGGTAGACCTTGGAGCCACACAGTGCCAAGGACTTCTGGCAACCACCAAATTTAGCAAGAGGCAAGGAAGGATCGCCCCTAGAGCCTTCAGAGAGAGCACTGCCCAACTGACACCTTGACTTCAAGACTTCTAGCCTCCACAACTGTGAAAGAATAAATTTGTGTTGTTTTCAGCCATCCAGATCATAGTCATTTTTAATAGAAGGTGACAGAAAAGGGCTTAACTGCCCCAACCAGGTCTGGGGTTTAGGCTGCATTCCCAGTAGCAAAGGGGATTGGTGCCCAGGAAGGAAGGCAAAAGACCAGTTTTAGAAAAGGGAGCCAAGAAAAAGATCCAAGTATGTGTAGACACTTGGTATCTGATAGAAATGGGTGAAGGACAGGCTAACCATCACATGGCACAGGGACAACTCGTTCACCACGTAACTCAAAAAGAATCTCTAGGGGTGCCTGGGTGGCTCAGTGTGTTAAAGCCTCTGCCTTTGGCTCGGGTCATGATCCCAGGGTTCTGGGATCGAGCCCCACATAGGGCTCTCTGCTCAGCATGGAGCCTACTTCCTCCCCTCTCTACCTGCCTCTCTGCCTACTTGTGATCCCTATCTGTCAAATAAATAAATAAAATCTTTAAAAAAAAGGGGGGGGAATCTCTAACACACAATACAGAAATGAATTCTATGTTGATTAAAGATGGATTAATTAATGGATATCACTAAGGTCTTTTTTTTTTTTTAAGAGAGAGCATGCACGTGCATGAGTGCGAGTAGGGGGAGGGGCAGAGGGAGAGGGAGAGAGAATCTCAAGAAGGCTCCGGGCTCAGTGTGGAGACCTACATGGGGCTCAGTCTCACGATCCTGAGATCATGACCCGAGCTGAAATCAAGACTCATGCTCAACTGATGGAGGCACTCAGGTGCCCCTGGATATCACAAAGGTCTTGAAAGATGACTGTAAATAATAACCTGGGGAATTCTTGGGCCATGTGGAGAAAACAGTACACTGACAAGTAAAGGAACACATGGAAAAGGAAGAGGGAGGGAGTGAACAGTAGAGAGGCTTCCAAGTATGTCCTTCCTCAGCTCCTTCCTCCCCCATGACCCTGGATTACCATATGGCATCTTCTTATATAGTCCCCCTTTTATATTGAAGTTCCCCCTCTTTTCTTTTAAGATTTTATTTATTTATTTATTTATTTATTTATTTATCAGAGAGAGAGAGAGCACAGGCAGGCAGAGGCGGAGGGAAAAGCAGGCTCCCTGCCGAGCAAGGAGCCCATTGTGGGACTCCATCCCAGGATCCTGGGATCATGACCTGAGCCAAAGGCAACCACTTAACCAACTGAGCCACTCAGCATCCCCACAGCCCCCCCCCCTTTACATCATGGTTCAGTATCCATCTCTATCTCTATCTGCTACACTCAACCTTGTCACACTCTGCTGAGCCTTCTCCCCATAGGGTTGAGAAAAGTTGACTAAGCCCTCCTACTTCATATGGCCATCACTTGAGTAGGACAAGCTCAAAGTTATAAAGAGTCCATACTATCCATGGGCATTAGTCTACACCAAGGCTTGGTGCCCTTTCTGATTTAGAGCTAGGCGGTGAGTTGAACAGGGCACTCTGCATTTTTGTGTAGGAGGGAGCAAAGAAAATTCTGGCCTGAGTCGGACTTTCATCTGCATCCATCAGGGCCCTGTCACAGGTGGGTGGTGAGAATCCCAAGATTCGGGCAGTGCTCTGACTTGGGTGGGGCAGCTGTAGCACCCTACAGATTTGGTGGTTGGGAAGAGACACCTAACACTAGGGCTGGAGAGATGTGGCCCGGAGTTCAATCCCTGAGAGGAGGCACCTGGGAAGGGTGTAACCCTTCCCAACCTCTGAGAACAGTCATGGCTGTACTGACTATAAGAGAATGGTCTGGACAGCAGCGTGAGAAATAGGTTGGGAACATCAAAAGAAGCAGTTATTGTTCCAGGTAGGTTTTAGATAAACATCTAATGATTTCCAACTCAGCCCTGGGGCAGAGCTCCTGGCCTCCCTGAAGAACCAACCTGAGCATGATCTGAGGCTGCTGAAGGGCCCCATGTCTTGGGTAGGACTGGTCAGGGTGTGTGAAGCCATCCTACGCTGTTGATGATCAAGGCCAGGAGGACTCAGAAGTAGACCACCTCTGGTGAGCAGAATCATTACAGATGACGATCAGTGTATAAAGAAGTTTACTAAAGAGGCATGGGGAGACAGAGGTGGTGTCCCTCTGACTCACAGAGTGTGTGGGGGGTGGGGGGGAATGTGCCTGATGGAAGAGGGGCAGGAGAGAGGAGAGTGTATTGTGGCAGTGACAGTAATTTACTTGTGACTGAGGAAGAGTGAGCATGAGGAGAGTGAGGGAACACCGGGGGAGTGTCTTGGATGTGGGGGGAAAAAAGAACGCACTTAAAATGGAGTCAGAAGCCCTGTAGAGGTGCTCTCATACACACATCATTCCTTGCAGGCTGCATAACTAGCAGAGAGGGCAGAAAGATTATTCTTTTTTTTTAATTATTTTTCAACATATAATGTATTATTTGCCCCAGGGGTACAGGCCTGAATCATCAGGCTTACCCATTTCACAGCACTCACCATAGCACATACCCTCCCCAATGTCCATCACCCACCCACCCTATCCCTATCCCCCCCATCCACCAGCAATCCTCAGTTTGTTTTGTGAGATTAAGGGCCTCTTGTGGTTTGTCTCCCTCCTGATCCCATCTTCTTTCATTTTTTCCTTCCTTACCTCCCATGCCCCCCCTCACCTGCCTCTCAAATTCCTCATATCAGAGAGATCATATGATAATTGTAGAAAGATCATTCTTAACCTGACAAGAGAAGGGGCACCTGAGTGGCTCAGTCATTAAGCATCTGCCTTTAGCTCTGGTCATGATCCCTGGGTCCTGGGGTTGAGCCCTGCATCAGGCTGCCTGCTTCTCCCTCTCCCTCTGCCTGTTGCTCCCCTGCTTGTGCTCTCTGTCAAATAAATAAATAAAGCTTTTAAAAAATTTAAAAAAAAAGGAAGATCTCGCCTTACCCTAATAACAACTCACTAACCTCTACTTGCCGCCAATAAGAAATCTCCACAACCCCAAACTCTTGCTCTTCTCCAATAAACCTTTGTTCAAAACAACCCTCCCCAAATTCCTCCTAAACCCTCATCAAAGCTGACCTTCCCTTTCTTTCTTCAGACTTGCCTATGGTTTGCCACAGTTTGCTTGTCTCAAATTGCAATTCCTCTGTTCTTCCTGAATAAACTTGTTTTGCTAATAAAATTAGATATTTGACTTTCAAGGTTCGTATGGGTGAGTGTGGTTGGCAACTACCAACTTGTGTGTGAAAACTTTGCGGAGTTTTGTTGTGTGTGTGCATGTGTGTGTGCGTGTGTGTAGTGTTTCCCAGCAGTGTCTTGAAAGACTGTCTTTGTTTCTGGACAGGTCCAGCATGGGACGGAAGGGGAAGGTGTGGTAGATGTCTGCCAAGTGAAGGAGTGGGATGAACTTGGGCGGGACCCTGTGTGTACAAGGAAGTGTGTGTCCTGTGAGAGGAAAGTTCCTGGAGATTGCAGTGGAACTAAGTTGGAATCTTTTGTGTGGAAGAATTTTGCAAAAGGCGGGCAGGACTTTGTATAGAAGGAATGTGTACAGAGTGTAAGGAAGGAAAGGTATGTGGGGAGGGGAGAACAAGTGTGTTTTTGTAGGGGGTGCGGATTGAGGGTGTCAGGCAAGCAGACTCAAGGGTAGGGGAGAAAGGATATGTGGTGGAGGGGGTATGAGGAGACCTCTGTACCGGAAGGCATTGTGAGGGGTGATTTGTGTAGGAAACAGGAAGGCTATGTAGGGGGATATGTATATTTGCGGGGCTTTGAGGTGCACACTGTGTGGAGCTGCGCAGGCAGGGTGGAGGGTGGGTGATAGTGTGAAATGCGGGAGGTAGGGGTGCATGCGTGTCTGACAGTGGAGGTCTAAGTGTGGAAAGTAAATGAACTCAGGTGTGGGAAGGGCAGGGTCTTTATGGATGACAATTACTGTATAAAGAAGGCTACTAAGGAGGCATGGGGTGTGGGGCGGTCTCCCTCTGACTCATCCTGCCCTTGATCATCAAGGAAGTAGGATGGCTTCACAGTGAAATTATAATGGAACCCAAAGTGGGGAGGGACGGTGAAGAAACTGGGTGTCACATTCCTTTGATTCTTTGAGATTTCTTTGTGTGTGTGATTTAGGGGAGGAGGAGGGGGAGAGTGGTTTGGCTTGATTTCCAAAAAACCCTACCCAGCAAAGGCTGAGGGAGCAGTTGCCACGTGGTGCCCCAGAGTTTGGCAGTGCTCAGCCCACAGAGCCGGTCCCACCCATGCCCAGTGACTGAACTGGTTTGTTCGCCCTGCTAGTGTCTGCTCCTCAGAGTCTGCCTGTTGCCTGAACAGCGATAGGCTCTTCAATCCTCTTATCCTCCAAAGGGCAGAAGGGGGGTACACTCTTGCCCCACAAGAAAATAGAGGGGTCCGGGGCACCTGGGTGGCTCAGCAGGTCATGATCCCAGGGTCCTGGAATGGAGTCCCACCTGAGGCTCCCTGCTCTGAGAGGACCCTACTTCTCCCTCTGCCTCTGACTCCCCCCTCCCCCCCCCCACACACACACTGGTGCTCTCGCTGCTCTCCCTCTTTTTCTCTCTCTGAAGTGTAAAATGTAGGGTGGGGTGTAAATACCGATGGGGGCTGCTGTGTACGTGTCGTGTGTGAGGAAAGGAACGCGCAGACCTGGGGTGGAGAGAGGGTGGAGGAGGCGAGCTGATTGGAAGTGGGCTAAGGGGAGGCTCGGAGGCAAGGGGGAAGAAGGGAAAACCGCTGCTGGAAGTGAGGCAGGGCAGCCGACAGGTGCCAGCCCGAACCCCACTGGGGGCCCAGCCCCCCCGCTCTCTCCCCTCTCCAGGCCCGCCCTCCCACTTTCTTGGGGAGACTTCTTGTTCTCCGTCCCCACCTCCTTCTATGCCCCTCGTCCTGCTCCCCAACCCCTCTCCCTTTCCACTTTACTCCTCCTCCCCAGATTTTCTCTGGTCTCCAGTCTCCTGTTAGTCCTCAGCGCCCCCAGCGGGAGAAACGGGGAGGGGGCGAATGGGGAAGGGGTGCCGGCTGACCCGCGGGCCGCACCCTTAGACACTCACAGCCACGTGCGTCCCGGGGAGCCTTCCTGGAGCGGCAACAGCGGCGGGGTGGGCGAGGGAGAGGATTCTGGACCCTGGGCCAGCGCTGGTGGACGGCTCTCCCGGACCCTTAAGGAGGCTTTATTCACACTAAGCCCAGGCTCGCGCTCGCGTCGGGGAAAATCCGAGGCAAGCCAGCACACACACCCCACCCACGCCCCGTCATCCTCCTGGCACCTCAGGGCTGGCGTCCCAGCTCTCCTGAAACACTCTTCCTGGCCAGAAACGAGTTGATTCCAGGGTACTTATGGAATAATATTTGTGTACTTTCTGCTTCGTGCTTAATTTTTTCGGCTAGGTTATTAGACAGGAGCAGATACTGTGGGGACCTTCCCTGCGTTGACATTATTCTCCAACATAGTTGATGCCTTCCCCAAACGTTGTTAGATCTACTGTGCGGGCATCCGTATGTACACTGCGTCAGCATCTTGGGAAAGGATGCCTTTCCCCTCCGCACCAGTCCTGCCTTCCAGAAGTATGGTACCTGGTATCACAGACACTAGGATTCTAATTCCTTTCTTCCCTTAGTCCCCTGAGACTGCTGTGATGAACTGCCACAGACTGGGTGGCTTATAAACAACAGAAAATGTCTTCCCACAGTTCTGGCCTCTGGGAAGTCCAAGATCAAGTCTCTGGCAGGTGTCTGGTGAGGCTCTGCTACTTGGTTGGTAGAGAACTGTCTTCTCACTGTACCTTCACATTGTAGAAGTTTCCAGAGAACTCAGGGCCTGTTCATGGTCTGTCCTCCTGGCCTGGTCACTTCCTCAAGGCCCCACCATCCAATACCCCCACTGCAGGCAGATCCCTTACCCCAATAACTGATGGATAGGTCACCTGGAATTCCTGAAATCTAAGTGCACAGGTATGCCTCCGGCCTTTTGTTCATGCTCATCCCCTGCCTAGAATTCTTTCTCCATACGCACTACCTGGTCAAGTCCTAATAATCCTTGAAGACTCACTCAAAAAATCACCTCCTATGAAGACTTTCCACCTATTCTAGACGGAATGCATCACCCCCTTTCTGAGCTTTGAAAGCTCTGAGCCCAGAAAGTGTCCCATTGTGTCCTAATTAGGTTGTGTGTCTGTCTCCTTTGTTGATTCATGAGCTCCTTGCTAATGGGCCCATCTCTTATCTGCTTGTGTGTCCCAGAAAATGGTTAGTGACTATTCATGACAGAGGATCAGTAAATTTGGAAAGTTTTCATTAAACTGAAAACACCAGAATCTGGGAACAACTTCTTTTTAGGACTCAAGTCCAGATAAGGATTTTCATTTTCTGTTTGCTTTTTCAACACTCCCATCCATACCTCCACCATCTGCCTTAGGTCTATGAATGTAGTAATCTCAGCAATCATCTCTTGCCGAATATAATTATGAAACAGTCGTTAGGACTGTTCCACATACTGGGAAACAGGAGAGTGGTGGAGAGAAGGTGGCCCCCTGCTTGTTGGAGATTACTTTTTTTTTTTTTTTTTTTTTTTTTTGCCAGATTCAGGAGGTGCTGTGGAGATTACATCCTTGATTAAGAATCAAGGCAAGGGATGCCTGGGTGGCTCAGTTGGCTAAGCAGCTGCCTTGGGCTCAGGTCATGATCCCAGCGTCCTGGGGTTGAGTCCTGCGTTGGGCTCTCTGCTCAGCGGGGAGCCTGCTTCTCCCTCTGACTCTGCCTGCCACTCTGTCTGCCTGTGATCCCTCTCTCCCTCTCTCTGTCTCTCTCTGACAAATAAAAACTAAAATCTTTAAAAAAAAAAAAAAGAAGAAGAATCAAGGCGACACACCTGGATGAATCAGTCAGTTGAGCTTCCAACTCTTGATTTTGGCTCAGGTCGTGATCTCAGGGACGTGGGAAGCCTACTTAAGATTCTCTCCCTCTGCCCCTCAACGAACTGAAGTTTATTAAAAAATACATATATATAAAATATACAAAATGTATATAAAATATATATTTTTATTAAAATATATACCTCATGTACACAGGGGAGATACTCAGGGAAAAATTAGTAACTCCTCGAGGGGGCTTAAAAAGCCAGGATTAAGTGGCGTGTTTAATAGGGAAAAGGGGAGCAGGGGGTGTGGGACTTTTCGGAGAGAGTAGCTGATGTTTTAGAAAAGATGAATGAACCCTCAGAAGAATAGATAAGAGATATAATAATGAATCTAGGTGTGTTGTGGACTTCTAGTCTCCACTCTTGTGATGAGTAATTGCCTCCTAATTGCCAGGAGATTGTTGACGTGTGAGTTCCTTTTGAAGTATCTGTCTTCAGACAAAGTGGGGTGAGGGGGTGGGAGGGGAGTTCAGAGACAGCCTCTCCCTGCATTAACTCTTTCTCAAAATAAGCAATGTGTCAAAGCAGTAAATCTGAGGGTGCTATATTCTACCACCCTTCACACCATACACAAAAAATAACCCAAATTGGATATATATGTAAGGGATAAAGCTATGAAAGCATTAGAAGAAAACATAGGAATAAATCTGTGTGAGCTTGTTTGGAAACACCTTCTTAAATACACCAATAGCACAAATAACAGCAAGAGCAAAAGATTAAGTCGACTTCCTCATAATTTAAAACATAATTTAAAACACTTCAAAGAGACCATCAAGAAAGTAAAAAAGACAACCTACAGAAGGAGAGAAAATAATTGCAAATCGTCTATCTGGTAAGACTGGTATCCAGAATGTATAAAAAACTCTTAAATAGGAAAGTATGGGGGTCATAGCCCAGTTTAAAAATGGGGCAAGGATTGGAGTATGCATTTCTCCAAAGAAGTGTATAAATGGACAATAAACACATGAAAATTCCTTAATATGGTTAGCCACCAAGTAAATGCAAATCTAAATCGCAAAGAGATACCACTTCAAATCTCCTAGCATGGCTGGCATGGAGAAGACAGGACACTGACAAGTGCTAGAGAGCATGTGGAGAAACCAGAATCCTCCTGTGTGGCAGCGGATGAGGGCAGTGGAGTCAGTGTGGGCGATGGTGTGAGTCGAGGGGTCCACCCATGCGGGGTAAACCCGTGCGTCTGGGACTGTGGTGGTTCAAGGGTTAAGTTTGGAAACCAATATGGATGAGGAGCAGGTAGGGAATGTTGCTGGACAGCCACAGGTGGGGGTCTGCTCCTTCTGCTCCGCTTCTCTTTTAGAGTTTCTCTTCTGAAGGTGATATCCAAACCTGCATAGCGATCAACAGCTTTTCCTTGGATGGTTCTGGTTCCCTCATCTTTCGTATTCCACAGGGTCTACATCCAATAAACTGCTTGCCTCTTAACTATTTTCAGTCTTATGCTGTTTCATTTTCTCTTCTACATTTTTTTTTTCTTAAGTACTTGCCCTGGGGATTACAGTTAGCATGGCCACCTAAACCAGTCTAGTTCAGAGTAACACCAACCTTGCTCCATTATCCTTTGAGTCCCTCTCCCTCTTTGTGCCATCCTTGTTATACAGATGACCTCTTTATATGTTTTAAACCCACATACCTCTTAAACCAAACAGGTTTATCATTGGTGCTTATGCAATTGTCTTTTAAATCAAATGGCAAATATACAGATATCAAATCGTTATGTTGTAAACTTGAAATTGATACAATGTTGTATGTCAATTATGTCTCAATTTTTCTAAAAATCAACAGGAAATAAACAATTACAGTGTTGCCTGGGTGGCTCAGTTGGCTAAGTGTCTGCTTTCAGCTCAGATCATGATCCCAGGGTCCTGGGATTGAGCCCCTCATCAGGCTCTCTGCTCAGTGGGGAGTCTGCGTCTCCCTCTGCCTACTGCTCCCCTTTCTTATGCTCTCTGTGACAAATAAATAAAATCTTTAAAAAAAAAAACAATTAATTACAAACAAGAGTAAATATGTAGTGTCTGTCATGTTTACTATGTAGCTACTTTAACCATTGCTGTTTATGTCTTCATACGGATTCAAGGTACTGCCTAGAGCATAGGCTTGGGTTTGGGGCTTCAGACTCACTCAGTGACTGTGGAAAATGCTGGCCCCTTTATAAGCTAGAATGGACAAAGTCACACATAGCCTGTTCATGGGCCCAGCCCGCTGGGTGTTCTAGCAGCTGCGTGAGTCACCCTTCCTGCCCACAAGTAGCATACCATATACGGAACATGCTCCAACAGGAATTTGTGGTCCTTCTGCCAGGCCAGGGTGGAAACGTGCTCTCAGACAGAGGTTATCCAATTTTAGTAGTCGGGAGCGTTAGATGTGGTTCCAGACCCCTTCAGACACACTGATCCTGAGTCGTCTGGGCAAATAATCCCCTTTTCCCAGAGAGAAAGACCTGCACATAGTCTATAGTTACTTTCTTTGAAGTTTGTTTATTGCCAGGTAACTTGGGGAGACCCTGGGCCTGGGTTCCTTGACCCAACCCATCCCAAGGAGTCACTGAAGATTCTTGGTCTTATCCTGAGAATAATTCAAGGACAGACATTCAACACAGAGGATGAATGACACAAGTAGGAAAGTTTATTAAAGAGATTCTCTCAAAATGTGAGAGCAGGCGAGAGAGTGAGAGAGAGAGAACGCACAGGGGTTGGTTTTCTATCATTACTGACAGTTGTTAACTAGGGGTGAAATATTTATTACTGGGTATGGTGATGCAGGGTTTCCTGCTTTTTCTTCTTGTTTGGTCAGGGGTTTCTTGTCCTGGCACCCACCATCTTGGGTCTGGCTGGTTTGATCTGGCTCTTTGTGGAGTGCAACCAGGCAGGCTCCCGACATTCCTGATAGCTCCTGAGAGCTCCCCCTGACTTCCTGATTGGTGGCCTCCAGGTAGATGGTAGAAAACTGATGGCTGACTCTAACATATTTGATCTAGTTAAAGGAAGGTCAGTGGTGCAACCCACTTACTGGGCATCAGAAAAGCCCTAGCGTCAGACTCCCAAGGTATCACCAAATGGGTATGATTTGCATTTTAAATAACCAGCAGAATGCCAGGCACACAGTGAAAAAGCTAAATATGGGAGGGACCGATGGTATTTTGCATTGTTATCCTCCAAAATTCTTGTTGAAATCCTCAACATAAAGGTATTAGGTGAGTCATTCAGAAGTAATTAGGATAGGAGGCTGCCTCTCACTGCTGGCTATAAAAAGACAAGGAAGTGCTTGCTGTCTCCTGCTGCAGCCGCCAGGTTGAAGACACAGGAGAAAACTGCCCTCTGCAAGCTAGGAAGGGGTCCTCACTGGACAGAGGATCTGTTGGTGTTTTGATCTTGAACTCCCCAGCCTTAGGAACTATAAGAAATAGGCCCTTGCTTTCTAAGCTGCCTGACATGTGCAATTCTGTTATAGCAGCCTGAGCTGGCTAAGATGGTTGGATGGAATGAGAGGGGACAGCTGTAAAGTGAGGGGGGAACAGGCTGAAAAACATTAAGTCTTCAGAGGCACTTTCAAGAGAAAAATGACATGAGAAATGTCACAGTGACACCAAGGCTTTGTTCCTGGACTGATTTGCACAGCTCAAAAACCAGGACCCCAAGACTTTCTCTAATAATAAACTACTTGGCTTTTCTTGGATCCACAAGTCCTGGCTCCAACAGGATTGTTGGACTTAAGATTGTCAACCTGTCTTTGATGATAGACCAGGTGCCATGTGTCTCCTGCTACTTTGATTAACCTGTGTGCACTTGGTAAGTGCGAATCTCAATCAGTTATGAGGGAAGAGATCCAGTAGACAAAGAAGGGGGTGGGAAAGGGGAGAGGGAGGAAATGTGGGAAGAGAGAGGAGGAAATGGGAAGATCAGGGAGGGAAGAAGAGGCGGTGTGGGAAGACAAGTTGGTGGCAGCATGGGAGAGTGGGGGAGGGGGAAGGAACTCCCTTCACTGCCAATGGTCCCACTTACACCAGAAGCAGTTTTGAGGAGAGTGGAGAGGGATTTTTTCAAGTGAACTTTGTTTTGTAATGTTTTCTCTCTTTTCTTAAATGAGTAATCTTAATTTGAACACGTACAAAACTCTCCCTCAGCACTCCTTGCTTTTGTCAGATTCCTGCAGGACTATCAACTGTCTTGGTATGACAACATCGGGTAGTGCCCCACACCCACTTCCTGCAGTGTGCTATCCAAAGGTGCCCCTTGTCAGGAAGGTTGCCAGTATCTTATACTGCAAGTTTTCTTTTGTTATTGCCACCGCTGGTACAAGCCCAGAAGACAGTGGACCGTGAGTGTCCTGGGATCTGGGACCTGACTGGGGAGAGGGAAGACAGGAGAAAAGGGCTTCCCCACATTTCAGGCAAGTGCCAACCTGTCCATGTGCTCTGAAGGACCGGAACCCCAGGCTAAGGCACTCTCCTTGTATGGTGCTCCCATGGGGCAGCTCTCCCTCTCCTGCCAGTTCCCACCTTCTATTCCAGGAAGCCTTTCCTGATTACCCCCAGAGTCATCATGAGTTTGGCATGTATCCTACAGTGTCTTTTTTTTTTTTTTTTTTCTCCTTTCTGTTTAAAGTCCTGTCTGGTCAGTTAGATTTTAAGTCCCAGGAAGACAGACAGTCTTGTAATTTTTCTACCTAAGAACTTGACAGATGTCATTAAAAGTATTTGTCAGGTGTATCCTCCTGGTAAAAGTATGTGTCCCTGAGGGTCTATGGCAGGTAACATCATAGTACTTTCCTAAAGCTCAGACAGTAAAAGGTGGGGACTAAGGATGCAGAAGTGGAGGGGGCTGGGATGAAGACCCCCCCCTTCCCTCGCTCTGCAGGAAGCCTTTCAGAGGGAATCTTGTGGCCCCAACTGCCTTTTTCTTTCACAGATGCTCACTCTCTCTGCCTTGACCTGTCAAATCTCAATCTAGACCTGGACACCTCTGGTATGAAGTGCAGGGTTCAGTGAATAAAAAGCCATTCCTTCAGTATGACAGTGACAACAGCAAGGTCAGACCTTTGGGTCTCTTGGGGGAGAAGGTAAATGCCACCAAAGCATGGACAGAACTGATCCAGATGCTGGGAGAGGTGGGGCAAGAGCTTAGGATGATCCTGCCTGACATAAAACTGGAGAACAGCATGACCAGGGATAAGTGGGGGGGGGGGGGGGAGCTGGGGAGAGGGAGGCAGTCAGCAAGAGAGGGAAGGAGCATGTGCAGGGAAGGGGCTTCTGTACAAGAACTCAACATTGGCTCCACCTTGGAGACACGCGGGACCTCGCGGGAAATCGTGGAGCTAAGAGTCCAAGCTGATGACTTTGTGTGTGGATTGCAGATCCTCCCACCTGGACAACCAGCTGTGCTGTCAGCATGAAGCAGAACGGTGCCCCACTGCATCCTGGGCTTCAACATCAATGGACAGGCGGCCCTCCTCTTTGACACGATGAACGTGACCTGGACAGTCATGAGCCCTGGAGCCAGAGGCATCAAGGAGGAGTGGGAGGACAAGGGACTGGCTGACTCTTTCAGGAGAATCTCCACGAAAGACTGCAATCACTGGCTCGGGGAATTCTTAGAACACTGGGAGAAAGCGCTGGAACCCCCAGGTAAATGAGCAGATGAGGAGGTTGCTCTCTTTAAAGGTCAAGTGCCTTCCTTCCCTGTGTGGATAAGAGTATGCAATTGATTTGACGGATGAGTCCAACTAGCTGAGTTCTTGGTGGACTGGAGAGGCAGTGACCACCATAGGCCCTCCCATTGTGCTCCTTTCCATTCCCCTCCCTCCATGCAGGGGTCCCCTTCCCCGCTAACCAATGATCCAGTCACCCTGAACTGCTAGGTGATCCCTGAGTCTACAACCTACATTGTGCTTCCAGCCTTCTCTTCTTCCTCTGTTTTACTTATCCTTTAACCAGCACTAAAGTCATGTCTGAGGAAGCCCTTTCCACCTCCCCCAGACAGAATGAAGCACCCCCAGTTCAGAATGAAGCACCACCCTCAAAAGCTCTGCCCACAGTGAACATGTCACACTCTATGATAATCAGATGGACATCAGCTGTCTCCCTCAGTAGAAATATAAGCTCCATGAGGACAGGGCACAGCCCCCCATTCCTCCTTAGACCCCAGGATCTGATAGAGTGGCTGCCGCATCATGAATCAATGAATTTGGGGGTGACATGGACTGCCTGGGGCAAGTAGGAGCTCAGGAAGGTATTTTTTTTATTGAAATATAATTAACATACAGAATATATTAATTTCACATGTATAATGTAATGATTCAACAATTTTATACATTACTCAGTGCTCATCAGGATAAGTGGATTCTTAAGCCCCTTTACCTGGCAAGGATCCCCTCTGGCGATCATCAGGAAGGTATTTTTTTAGGTTGAACAGGACTTTTACTTTTTGTTTATTTTAGCACCATCAATAAATGTCTCAGAACCCACATCTTCATCCATCTGGGAAACTCCAAGGTTGTTTTAGTAATCTTCATCAGCTCAGGCTGGAACTTCTTTGACATTTCTATGAAATAAAGTAAGTGTGCAGCAGGCTGCCTCTGGCTGTGGGAGAGGACAAAGTCTAGTGAAGACTTGGGAGAGGTGCGCCATGGGTCTCACCCAAGACCTCGTCCACTGATCCGTCTCTACACAGAAATGATGCCCTTTCTTAGTGTTGAGCCCCACACCCCATGCTAGAGCTGGGGTGACTCTGATGTGGAGAGGGTGGAGGCTGGTCCAGGCTGCACAATAGTGCAGGGAGGGGAGGGGCAAGCCAATGTCTGCTCCTAAAGGGGGGCGGGGTCTCAAATCCACCTCCTGGGTGGGGTATTGTCTTGTTGCACTCTATCCTAGGATTCCTCCAGGTTTTTGATGAAAAAATTGTTTGCTCTCTGAGGATAGCATGATGTATCCAACAATCTTTGTTACGTCATAACAGTTGTTCCATAATCAGAGGTTTCTTCTCTGGACTATGACATAGTTAAATGTGGGAGGCCATGATAAGGCTTGAGATGAGGACCAAACCAGGCCCTGACTTGTGTCTCCTTTAAAGTCCGAATAGCCAACAAAAGGCTTATTAGGATGGAAAAGTTGAGTTGCACTGAGAAAGGGTCTGTGCTCTGTGTTGTGCACTGGCCTACGTGACTTCCCACACGTTTACTAGTGAGACGAGAGCTGTTTGGGTGGGGTCCTAAATTCTTAACTGGTCCTTGCTGTTCCAGCACAGCTCAAAGAACACTCTCAGGTTTGTTGTTACTTCTTTGTAATTATTATCTGAAGACAAAGACCACTGGCCTTGGAAGATCTGCATTTAGACCTTGAGAAGTAGTTAATGGGGAAGTTTGGAGGGTTTCATGCATATGTAACATTGTAATTAGCTAATGATGGACACTTCTTTGTAATTATTTCTGTTGGTTATATAATGCCTCGCTGCCCTGAATAAACTCGGCACTGTTGGACATCCTCCTCAGTGTCCCTCCTGTCCCCATCACTTTGTCTCTTTAACTTCTTTTCACCATCCTCATACCCTCACGTTTCCTGGTCGATTTGTCGCGCGCCGACCGCGGCAGTTAAAGCGTTAGACCAACCATTGCTGGCAAAAACTGACATTAATGACGATCTGGCTGCCAATCCAATACACAGTCTTCTACCACAGGTGGGCTTACTGAGAAGCTAATGAGTCTTCAGCCTCAGAACCCTTCCTTTAGGGGTGCCAGGGTGGCTCACTCGTTAAGAGTCTGCCTTCGGCTGTGGTCATGATCCCAGGGCCTTGCGACCGAGCCCCACATCAGGCTCCCTGCTCGGTGGAGAGCCTGCTTCTCCCTCTCCCATTCCACCCTCCCCCCTCCCCCCAGCTTGTGTTCTCTCTCTCACTCTTTCTGTCAAATAAATAAAATCTCAAAAAAAAGAACCCTTCCTTTACTCTGCCTCCTCCTCCCATGGCCCTTGAATGGGCCCTGCAATGTGCTGACTTGGTCATTTTGAAAAATTGGTAAAAGTAAGCTATTTGCTCACGATCATTTAGGCCTGTTGGTTTTACTCTGATGCTCTTTCCATCAGATGTCCCCCCATGTCAGGTGGACCTGGAGAGGCTGCTGGCATTTTTTTTTTTAATTCAGCTGAGAGGAAAATGAGCTAGGGATACATTTATTTTGGTTTAGTGAGAAATGTTTATGTGTTCACACACACTTCCTTGTGCGGATAAATTATTGCTGTGTGGAAACCACAGGTCTGCCCTGCCAACTGACTGGATGTTGTAACACAAAGGTACAAGGCCACATGGCAAAGTGACATGGGGAATTAACTTATCTGTTTACATACTAATATGCTTAGTTGCAAGGATAAATCATAATGTGATATATTTACAAATGAAACACTATGTAGAAATCAATAAGGAGTACACTGCTACACAAAACATGAATGATTCCCATAGATAGGAAATTCAGAGGACAATGTCAGACACAGAAGAATATATACTCTGTGTTTCCATTTATGTAAATTTCAAAATCGACAAAACTGATCCTCGGTAATAGAAGTCAGAATAGCAGACCCTGATTGGGAAATGATCTATAACTTGACCTGACAGGTGATTATACAGACGCAGTTCACCTTTAATAAGACATCAAGCTGGCCATTAAAAGATTTATACACTTTACTGTACGAGAATATTACATTTCAACAAAAAAAAAGTCTTTAAGAATTTTAAGTAGATATTTCAGTCTTCATTAATGTCTTGACAAGCGGGTAGTTTTCTTGTCAGGAATATCCTCGATGGTAAATGAAATTATAAATACATTATACATTTTTTCTGAATAGAACCAGATATATATACAGTGAAAAACAAGAGACACAGATGAACAGAGAGAACTATTACATGCCAGACAGCGTCAGAGCCCACTGACTAGTCCCCTACCTATATTACTGCTCTAGCCTTCCAAATTTATTTCTTTTTCCCATTGCCATCATCATCCTCATAATGTCCTCCCCAGGGTCACCCAGACCTCACAAACTGAAGTGTAGCAATTTGGAAAAATTGGCAGCTCTGGGGTTAAAGTCACAGTTCCTGGGGCTCTCTTTGGAGTCCGAAGTTAAGATTCCTTTTTTTTTTTTTAAGATTTTATTTATTTATTTGAGAGAGAGAGAGAGTATGTGTGTGTGTGATGGGGTGGAGGGGGCATGGGAGCAGAGGGAGGGGCAGACAGAGAAGCAAACTCCGCACTGAGCAGGGAGCCGGACATGGGCTCAATCCCAGGACCCTGGGATCATGACCCAAGCCAAAGGCAGACGCTTGACCGACGGAGCCACCCAGGCCCTTCCAAGGTAAGATTTTGATGACAAAAAGAACCCGCTCCATCTATGACTTAACAAGGAGCAATGTTACTGCTGTCGGAAATGATTCAACTCTTTGAGCTGTTCAGAAGAATACTAATGTTCAGTCTTCTCTTTTTTTTTAAGAATTTTTTTAAAGATTTTATTTATTTATTTGACAGAGATCACAACTAGGCAGAGAGTGGGGGGTGGGGAGCAGGCTTGAGTCAAAGGCAGAGGCTTAACCCACTGAGCCAACCAGGCACCCCAAGTCTTCTCTGTTTTGCATGGGCCCTGAAGTGAAAGGTAAGCTTACTGCATAACAGCATCCAAACATGCTGGAGTCAGACAAGGGCCACTGTCCAGGAAGGGTCCATGCTGTGAGTGGTACAGTAGAAGCCAGAACCCAGGGCATGTATGTACCAAGACTTGGAGCATGGTGGGCCCAGCTGCTCTCTTCCCAGGGTAGGGGACGCCATGCACAGAGTTGCAGGCCCCCAGGTCTGCCTTTAGCCCCCCCCCCACACACAGTGGAATGTGTGCCCGAGGAAGACTTACCTGTCTCAGCCCAGCTGGCCGGAGTTTAGGCAACATGCCCAGCCATGAAGGCGAGCGGTGAACAGGGAGGAAGGCAGACGACCAATTTTAGAAATTAGGGCTCAACAGCAAGGGCTTAAAGGAAGCTGGGCCTCCATGGACACTTGGGGTTTTGAACTCAGCCAGCTTGTTTCTGGCTTTGTGAGCCTGCTGTTGAAGGGCTGCAGGCTGGACAGGGACAGAGCAGGATTCAGCTGGGGAATGTCGCCCAAGCTGAGCTGAGGGGAGGTGGGAGGCAGGGCAGGCCCAGGAAAGCAAGTGTTAGAAAAAAGGAGGGAAAATGTATCCTCCTCTGTTTCCTCCACCTTTGGGCAGAGCCTCCCTGCTCACCAGTCCCCTTCGTTTCTGGGAATGCAGCCTCTATAGGTCTTGCCATCAGAGGGAAGATCAGCACCTGAGTAAAAAGAGAGCTTTGTGTGCCGCTGACATAATGCATTCCTACTTTGCTGTCTTTGGCATTTCTTGACATTACTTTTGCTGATGAGACAGAAGAGAGAGGAGATTAGCCAAAACTAAATGATGAGGAAAAGAGCTGGTGGGAATTTCTTTTTCCTTTTTAGTTGGAAGACGGTTCCAGTGCCAGGATGCAAAGCTCTGCACTCTGCACTCTGGAGTGCAGAGCCCCCCCCCCCACCCCAGTGTCTGACAGTAGCTGCTGCTCCTGTTCTTTCATTCCCATTGTGGCCCCAAAGTGTCAAGAGATTCAGAGAGACTTTGATACTGCATGACTGTCCCAACATCTCTTCACACTCATCAACCATTTCAAGGAGTAGTGAATTTCAGGATGAAAAGTTCTCCCTAATATTCCTTCCCAGGTAAGCCTCTTTCTGCTAGTGGTTCACCCTGGACATAGGCGTACCTTAGTGGACTGTAGGACCACGCTGTAAGGAAGGTGGCTGGACTCTGGAAAACAGTATGGAAGTTCCTCAAAAAGTTGAAAATAGAACTACCCTATGACCTAACAATTGCACTACTGGGGATTTACCCTAAAGATACAAATGTAGTGATTCGAAGGGGCATGCACCCCAATGTTTATAGCAGCAATGTCCACAATAGCCAAACTATGGAAAGAGCCCAGATGTCCATCAACAGACGAACGGATAAAGAAGATATGGTGTGTGTGTGTATCACACAGTAGAATATCACTCAGCCATCAAAAAATGAAACTGTGCCATTTGCAATGATGTGGATGGAACTAGAGGGTATTCTGCTGAGCGAAATAAGTCAATCAGAGAAAGACAATTATCATATGATCTCATTCATATGTGGAATTTAAGAAACAAAACAGAGGATCATAAGGGAATAGAGGAAAAAATAAAATGAGATGAAACCAGAGGGAGAGACAAACCATAAGAGACTTAATCATGGGGCGCCTGGGTGGCTCAGTGGTTTAAGCTGCTGCCTTCGGCTCAGGTCATGATCTCGGGGTCCTGGGATCGAGTCCCGCATCAGGCTCTCTGCTTGGCAGGGAGCCTGCTTCCTCCTCTCTCTCTCTCTCTGCCTGCCTCTCTCCCTACTTGTGATCTCTATCTGTCAAATAAATAAATAAAATCTTTTAAAAAAAAAAAAAAAGAGACTTAATCATAGGAAACAAACTGAGAGTTGCTGGTGGGGGGGGGTGTTGGTGAAGGGATGGGCAAACTGGGTGATGTAATGAGCACTAGGTATTATATAAGACTGATGAGGGGTGCCTGAATGACTCAGTCAGTTAAGCATATGCCTTCAGCTCAGGTCATGATCTCAGGGTCCTGGAATGCAGACCCACATCATGGGGGCTATTCACTCAGCAGGGAGTCTGCTTCTCCCTCTGACCCTCCCCCTTCTCGTGTTTTGTCACTCTCTCTCAAATAAATAAATAAAATCTTTAAAAAAAAAGACTGATGAATCATTGAACTCTACCTCTGAAACTAATAAAACACTATATATTAATTAATTGAATTTAAATTAAAAATGCTTAAAAAAAAAAAAAAAAGGATGGCACCAGGCAGCAAAGGAACCATCCATGTAATCAGCAGGTTGGAACTTTCAGTCCCTCATCCTGTCAGTCCTGACATCCAGGAAAAGAACACCAGTTGGAGGTTGAATCGATCACCAATGGCCAGTGGTTTAATTAATCACACCTATGTAATTGAAGCCTCCATAGAAACCCAAGAGGGTGGGGTACAGAGAACTTCTGAGTTGGTGGTACCAACACCACCAGTTGAGAGACTGGTGTTCTGGAAGAGGGTATGGAAGCTCAGTGCCCTTCCCCATACTTTGCCCTGGGCATCTCTTCCCTCTGGCTGTTTCAAAATTTTATCCACTTATAATAAACTAGTGATGTAATATGTTAAGTGAGTAAAATGTTTTTCTGAGGTCTGTGAGATGCTCTCACAAATTAATGAAAGCCATTGAAGGGATTATTGGTCAGTCAGGAGCATGGGTGACAATCTGGACTTGCATCTGACAATCTTGCTGGCATCTGAAGGATGTTGAGGCAGGGAGCCTTGTAGGATTGACCCCTTGACCTGTGGGATCTAACGCCATTTCCACCTAATCAGTGTCAGAACGGAATTAAATTGTAAGCTACCTGTCTGGAGAATTGCTTGTTGGTGCCTGGACGCCCTTTCTTCCTCCATCACTGGAATTGAGTGCAAAACCCTTTGAGTGGAACTTTGTTGCAGTAAGCCTAGCAAATGGACACGTGGAACATACAAAACTTAAAGGCACAGGCATCACTAAGGTCTCAAAAGATGATTGCAAATAACAGCCTGGAAAGTCTTGGTAGACCAGAGAAAATGGTGGCGCTGACAGGCAAGTGAACTTGTGCAAAAGGGAGGGTGAGGGAGTGAGCAATAGAGGGCTTTGCTGGTGGTTTCCCTCTGGGAGCCAGGCAGTTCCCACCCACTGTCCCTGTCCCTTCCCCATCATGCCCCCAGACCCTCCCACCCCCTCAACCCGCCCATCATCCCTTGACACCCACCGCTTCCCACCCACCTCACCACAAGTGTGGGAGGTAAGGTTATGTAATTGTTTCTATATTATAGATGAACAACCTGGGGTTTAAAGAGAGTAGGCGGCTTGCCCCAAGGCCACACAACCAGTAAGTATCGTCCTAGGTGTTCGTGAACTTGAGACTGTGCTTGCTATATTAAGCAGGTTAAGTTGCATGAGAGATGTTGTCCCAGTTTTTAAATATCTGAAGGACTGCCACTTGGCAGAAGGTACAGATTGCTCTCAGAGACCCCAGAGAATGAACTAGGTCAAGTACAAAGCGACTAGAACTGAATATAAGGAAAAACCTTTCTTTCTTTTTTTTTTAATTAATTTATTTGACAGACAGAGATCACAAGTAGGCAGAGAGGTAGGCAGAGAGAGAGGGGGAAGCCAGAGAGCCCAATGTGGGGCTTGATTCCAGGACCCTGGGATCATGACCTGAGCTGAAGGCAAAGACTTTAACCCACTGAGCCACCCAGGGGCCCCAGGAAAAACATTTCTAATGACTATAATAGAGTTTCCCGAAAATGGACTGGCTTTGCTGTGTGAAGTAGGATATTCCCACCCACATAACTCCGGGACAGTCATGACATATGCTGCATAAGGTTGTCGTAAGTCAAGAAGTCAGTGTTTGCACAGAATTCAGAACAGTTCTTGGCAGTCCCTAACACAACACTTCTTATAAGCATCTCTTCAGTCAAAATAAAAATCAAAAGTGTCCAAGCAAACACTGGGCATTGACTTAGTTAGTGAGAAGACAGCTTTCCAGGAATTTCCTCAGCTCCTTACCACTGCCTTTCTCTCACTCCCTCCTCCGTGGGGGAGGGAAGGCAGGGCCAGAAGCCATGTTTTGCTTCATGTTCTCTGCACCTCAGTCACGGAACATGGCAGGCGCGGGGGGCGGGGGGGGGGGGGGGCGACGGGACACAGGACCAAACCAGACGCAACAGAATCTCCCTCCTGGGACTCTGTTTCCGTGTCGCTGACTCAGTTTACGTGCATTCCTGGAATTGAGGTGAGGTAAACTCAGGCTTTGCACAAAGAGGGCAGAAAAGGCCAGACTGAGAGAAGCAGGAGTCGTGGGTACAGAGAGAGGTGGACATCCAAGACCGCTTGGTCGGAGAAGGGAGACCAGCTGCCCGGTTGCTCAGAGCTTTCCGACTTTGGGTCTAGGCCCTCCTTCAGGCCCAGCTGCCCATCAGCCCTACCTCTGAGTCATCTCACAGGTTTATGCACAATGGCCCTTTTACCTCTTGCCGATCTGAAGTGGGTTTCTGTTTGCCCCTCACAGAGATTTAATCAGGCCACACCTGCATCACTTGCCTGCAAGGGAGAAAATCTCCCCAAGTTAAAGGCCAAGCAAGGAGGCTCTCCGGGAAGCCATCTGGGGCTTTAAAGTTGTCATGCAGCTTCTGTTTTCACTCCGTTCCTGTCTCAGAGCTGTGTGCTTACCGTTCTCGGCTTGCCCCTCCAGACTGCTCCATGCGTCCGTCGTGTCCTCTGAGGAGTTTTTCTGTTCCATCCACCCCTTCCATAGAGCCCTGGAGCTCACCTGGCTTTCCAGCTATGCTGTTCTCACTGACTCCATGTTTCTCAATTCTGTATTAATACTCCTGGCAGAGAGTATCAGACGGGGCTCCGCTAGGCCCCCGGGGGGTGGGGGTGGGGGGGCGGGGCGGCTAGTTACTGGTTCCCTGAGCGGACAGGGGCGGGGCACCTCGGAGCTGGGGCTGCCCCTTCCAGGGAGGTGGGCAGAGTAGACTCTGAAAGTGGCGCGGGCAAGGAGGAATCATAGTATAATGACGGTCTGTTTGGCAGGTTGTATGAGATTCAGGCTTCAGGGGGAGTCACAGGCCTTCTAATCCTGGGGAATCTCTTTCATTTCTTTAGCCCTAGTTTTGTACTGTTTGACATAAGTATCCTCACATACGAATGCTTCGTTCATCGATAAGATGTTGTTAGGTTTTCAAAACAAAGATATTTTACTTCGGATAAAAATGAAAGGAGAGGGGCGCCTGGATGGCTCAATGGGTTAAAGCCTCTGCCTTCGGCTCAGGTCAGGATCTCAGGATCCTGGGATCAGGTTCTCTCTGCTCAGCAGGGAGACTGTTTCCCATCTCTCTCTGCCTGCCTCTCTGCCTATTTGTGATCTCTCTGTCAAATAAATAAAATCTTTTAAAAAAAAATGAAAGGAGAAAAACTAGAAGTTGGAGATAAATGATTTATTTGTCCTATCACAAATCATAATCAGCCTAAACCTCCCTCCTAATACACTATGCAATGAAACCTGGTTTTTCAGAGTTTTATTAAAGTGTGATTGAAGACAATAAGCTTTATCTGCTTCAAGTATACAGTCTGATGGGGGGCTTCACATACGCATGCTCCTATGAGACCATCACCACAGTCAAGCATGAACATCTATTACCGGCTAGTTCAAGTGTCCCTCCCCCTGCTCTCCCCTCCCACCCACCCCCACCCCGCCCCCCGCACCCTGGAATTACAGGTTTCTCCACTCAGGCTGCCCAGAACATTGACCATTCCCAGGCAGCTGGGAAATTGTTCCGTCTGCTTCTTTCCAGTGGTTCTTTCTCTGGCCTTGGATAATTTCCTCCATATGCATGTACTTGACCAGTATTCCGGTGAAGGCTTCGGGTGGGGGAGGGGGCTTCTGCACATCTCCAGAACTCTTTCTGTGCAATTCTCTGCCCTCTGGTACTCTGCTCTGTGGATTCTAGCCACCTGGCCTCCCCCTCCGATTTCTCAATTCCATTTTCTCTGCTCAGAGAGATTGCCAGGCTCCCTTTGGGTTCCCCTCCCAGCCCGGCAGTTTGGAATCCCTCTCTGGATGGGAAGCCAGGGCAATGAAAAGGACCCCTTCCTTAGTATCCCTTCTCCCAGGTGCTCTGCTGCCTATTATCTGATGGCCAAAGCACATTGTTTCTTTTTCTCTTTTTTTTTTCTGGATTTTTCATTTAACTTCATGGGCTAAATCCAACCCCTTTTCTCTATTATGACTGCAGCAGAAGAGACTGCTTCTTTTTTTAATGAAAAATGCTTTATAACAACCTCATTTTAAAAATTTCAACTGATATGAAGTCTTATAAAGTAAAAAAGTGCCTATCTCTCTCCACTATTCCCATTTCACATCCCAGAAATAACCAGTGTTAATGGTAAACACATTAAAGCATTTCCACTTTTCTCAAAAGGACCCTGTAGTGAAGTTAGAGAGGAGTCATCTTTAGCAGTGCTGGAGGATTGGAAATGAATGCTCCTGAGGAACACTGTCCCTCCCATTGTCCCTCATTATCTCCCCCATTGAACATGTGAGCTGCATCTCATTCTGTACTGACCTCTCTTCCACTGTCCAAAAGGCAGGAACAAGGGTTCTGTGTCCATCTTAAGATCTCTGTGAAGGCCATATGAAATCATGTACCAGAAACTGCTTGGCAAACTTTGAAATCATTACAATTATTAATTAATGCTATGTCCTATTATCATGTGTTTATTTTTAATTTTAATAATTATTTTATCACAGCTAGTGTTTAGAAGATTTGAATGCTACCTTTAGGGTCCATTTTTATCACCATGACAGTTTCTCTTTATCATAAGCCTACTGGAGCTCTCTGAGGTCTAAGGTGAAAGGAATCCTTATGCTGTCAAGGACATCATTAAGTGGCTTTAGTTGCGTGGGGTGAATATCTCAGAGGTGGAAGAAACTGTAACCCAAAGTGTGCCACTCCCTGTAGGGCTAAGAGATTAATATTTCAGCTTCAGAGTCATGCATAAACACAATCTCATGAACTCTATGAATTTTCCTTTTCATGGAATAGCAAGAATAACGGATTTTTTTCTTCTTTTGTATTTTTACCTTCTAGTTCTATCTCATTCTCTGTTCTAGATCTGAAAGCAAATATAAGCTCGAAAACCATATATATATCCAGAAACTATTTTTCTATCCAATTATTTTCTCTTTCCCTCCTAAAAACGACTGAACCATGTACAAATTACAATGTTCATGCATCCAATCAAAAAAACTTCTGAACATGCCAAAAAGCAGGAAAATATGATCATAATCAGGAGAAAAACGAATCAATAGAAACTCTGAAAAAAAGATGTAGAAGCCCCTGGCAGTCAGTTACAACTCAGGTGGTCTCCATGGGACCGGATTTTCATAAACCTTATTATGCCATTTAAAACACTACTGCTCTGGGGCCACTAGGTGGCGCAGTGGGTTGAGCCACCCACTCCAGGTTTCCCCTGAGGTCAGGATCTCCAGGTCATGTGAGCCACCTGCCTGGGCGGTGAGACCATGCTGGGCCCAGTCAGCTTGAGATTCGCCCTCCGTCTCCCTCTGCCCCTCCCCCTCGTGCTGTCTCTCGAATAAATAAACACAATCTTTAAAAACAAAATAAAACACTGCTGCTCAGTTTTGTAGCTGTGTATGGTGACAGATGTTGCAGTGATCCGTGAACAATACATACAAGTGTTGAATCCTTATGTACACCTGAAACTAACATGTTATATGTCAAGCGTATCTCCATGAAGGAAAAGGTAATCTGTTAAATTTAATTAAATAAAATACGTCTTCACTAGATCTTGCATGATCCAAGCTGAAGGCCTCTCTACATGCTATATGGAGATAGTTCATCAGGCCCTCATAATTGGATGTGTTCAGATTTCCGGTTGTGTTTGTGGACATACGACTGCCTGTGACTACTTGACTTTTATATTTTTCTTTTTCTTTTCTTTTTTATTTATTTATTATTATTATTTTTTAAAGATTTTATTTATTTACTTGACAGAGACAGATCACAAGTAGGCAGAGAGGCAGGCAGATAGAGAGAGGGAAGCAGGCTCCCTGCCGAGCAGAGAGTCCCATGCGGGACTCCATCCTAGGACTCTGAGATCATGACCTGAGCCGAAGGCAGAGGTTTTTTTTTTTCGTTTTAAGATTTTATTTATTTATTTGACAGAGAGAGATCACAAGTAGGCGGAGAAGCGGGGAGGGAGGAAACAAGTCCCCTGCTGAGCAGAGAGCGCGATGTGGGGCTCGATCCCAGGACCCTGGGATCATGACCTGAGCTGAAGGCAGAGGTTTAACTCACCAAGCCACCCAGGCGCCCCTGACTCTTACATTTTTCAGCAGCGTTGCCCGCCTTGTGCTATCCAAGTGCTTCTGGGGACCCGAACGTGACGGGGACGTTGGAGGTGAAGGACCGAAGACTGTCTGAACTGGTTCCCCAGTTCAAGTCCGTTTTCTAAACCAGACCCTGAGGTCATAAAGATCTGAGCTTCCCCAAGCAGGTCTCGCGTGCCAATAAAGCCGAGTGGGTTTAGGCACAATCCCCCGCCGAGACTCGGAGGGCCGCGGTCGCCCACGCATTCTCAGTACACACCGCGAGAAACCCACCCAACCGGTCTCCCTCGCGCGCCCTCCCAGCTTGGAGGAGCCAGTAGAGGCCGGTGGGCGGATGGGGTCAACGCAAGCCAGGGGCGGAACCGCACGCGGGACTGGCGGGGCTGGTGGGAGGCGGGGTCGGGGCCGCACCGGGGCCCGGGGAAGGGGAGCTGGGCGGGGCCTGGCGCGCCTCCGCCCCCGCCGCGGCCACTGTTCACAGCCCGGGTGCTGATCCGCGCCGAGGCTCTCTGGCCGCCTTAGAGAGCGCCCCGGGTCCGGGTAGAGAGGCGCGGGCGTCCCCGGAAGCCTCCCCAAAGCACGAGCGGCGGTGCCAGGCGGGGCCGGCTATGCCTCCCGTCGCTGCGGTTCCCGCCGGCGACCGCGCGCCCGCGGCCTCGGGGGCGCAGCCGGGCCCCGAGGAGGCCGCGCTGTGAGGCGCCGGGGCTTAGCGGCCGCCGCGCCCACACCAGACGGGCACAGCGTCCCGCGTTCGCCCGCCTTCCTCGAGCTCTGCGGCCCCTCCTAGGCCCGCTGCCTCGGCGCCGGCCGCCATGGCCTTCGCCGCCCGGGAGAGCGCGGGCGCGGGGCGCGGGCGGCCGCCGCGGCACCTGGCGCTGCGCGGGCTGCTGCTGCTCTCCCTGTGGCTGCCGAGCGTCCGCGCGTCCGGCCCGCCATCCGCGCCGCTGTCGGAGCTGCACGCGCAGCTCTCGGGAGTGGAGCAGCTGCTGGAGGAGTTCCGCCGGCAGCTGCAGCAGGAGCAGCCACAGGAGGAACTGGAGCTGGAGCTGCGCGCGGGCGGGGGGCCTCCCGAGGAGGGCTGCCCGGGCCCGGGCGGCGGCGGCTACAGCGCCATGCCGGACGCCATCATCCGCACCAAGGACTCCCTGGCCGCCGGCGCCAGCTTCCTGAGCGCGCCGGCGGCTGTGCGTGACTGGCGGCAGTGCGTGGCGGCCTGCTGCTCAGAGCCGCGCTGCTCGGTGGCCGTGGTGGAGCTGCCCCGACCCCGCGCCGCCGCGCCCGCCGCGCTCGGCTGCTACCTCTTCAACTGCACCGCCCGCGGCCGCAGCGTCTGCAAGTTCGCGCTGCACCGCGGCTACAGCAGCTACAGCCTCAGCCGCGCCCTGGACGGCCGGCGGGAAGACCTGGAAGCCTCGCCGCGCACGGGTGAGCACCCCGCGGGAGGAGGCCGGGCCCTGCTGCCCTGGCACCTGTTGGGTGGCGGTCCCCGGGAGACCACTTGGGCAGTACAGTCAAGTGAGAGATGAAGCATCCTCGTTCCAAGGGATTTTAGTTCGGGGGCATCCAGAGGAGCGGCTTTGATTCCTGTTTTATAGATGGTTTTTGAGAAACCCGGAAAGTTGGGCAGAGAGGGCACCATGGCCTGCTTCTGGAGTTTTTCTAGCCTGAGGCTAATCTGAGAGGCTTCACAGAAATTCGATTTAAAGGAAGAGAAAAGCTCTAAAGAAAAAAAAGTTTATCTTTGGCTCAGATTTTTTTGTATTAAAGATTTTATTTATTTATTTGACAAGCAGAGATCACAAGTATACAGAGAGGCAGAGAGAGAGAAGGGAAGCAGGCTTCCCACTGAGCAGATAGCCTCATGCAGGGCTCCATCCCAGGACCCTGAGATCATGACCTGAGCCAAAGGCAGAGGCTCAACCCACTGAGCCACCTAGGGGCCCCTAGGCTCTGATTTTCAATAGGCTTAGATTTTGATAAATCGTGGTTTGTGTTGAGTAATTGCAGGAGCAAAATCTAATTAGATAAAGACTGCTCGTGGCACACCCGTTTCTGAGCTTGGCTCTCAGAACTCATGATTCCATGTGCAGTGGCTTTCATCAGACAAAAATGAGAAGGGAAACTTAGTGTCAGAAATTTTGAAGTGGGTCCAACTGATTCCCATGAACTGTGGTCCCTTTTGTAAAGAGGGATAGGAAGGGATTTGATTTTAATTGAAAATAAGAAAGTTGAAGGCACGTCTCTTTTTAAAAGAGTTAATGAAGTTTTTTTCATTCTGTGGTTTTACTTCAGGCAGATGCTCTGAATGATAGTCAAGGCCCATACAAGAGGCACAAAAAAAATGTGGTAGTTGGAAATTAAACCCACTGAGGGAATAAAACCTTGATTGGGCCCACATGTGGTTGGCTGTGTGCTTGATTGCATTTTGCTCTTTGATTTATGATAACATAAGAATGATATAGCGAGGGGCACCTGGATGGCTCAGTGGGTTAAGCTGCTGCCTTCGGCTCAGGTCATGATCTCAGGGTCCTGGGATCGAGTCCCACGTCGGGCTCTCTGCTCAGCGGAGAGCCTGCTTCCCTTCCTCTCTCTCTGCCTGCCTCTCTGTGATTTCTCTCTGTCAAATAAATAAAAAATCTTAAAAAAAAAAAAAAAAAGAATGATATAGCGACATTAGGGGTGGTGGGGGGAGCCTCAGCCACTTTGGAAATCTGGAGTCTCTAGGACCTGAAGGTCCAAACCATACCCACAGGAGGGCCCATCTCCTTACTCTCCTCCACCTGAGAGAAAGCTCAGGACCCTTGTCAGGGGAGCAGACATCAAAAGCCACCCTGTGACTGATCAGCCCTGAGGCAGACATTGGAAAGAACCCCAAAGTTTTCTCCCTGAGGCAAAAGCAAGAGACACTTTCAGTTGGACCTCTGCCAATATCCCTGAGCCTGCCCCATGGCTATTACACACACATTCGTCCTCCTTGCTCAAACATGGACTAAAAAAATCACAGCGGTGAAGAAACAAAACCTTTCTCTTGTTCTAACTCCACATCTGGAAGAAACCAATCTCACCAGGTTTCTTATAAGCTAGGGGAAATCAAAAGGAAAATAAGCAAGGGAAGAATATGCTCATGGAAATTTAAAAATTAAAAAAAAAAAGTTGTTTAGTAGTAGGGTTTCTGAGTCACTTTTTTTCCTCTTCCTTCTTCCCCCTCCCTTCCCTAGGGGGTGTTTGTCTGGGAATTCAATTATGTAGATGTTAGGGATAAAAATGTGTGACCACAGGGCTCGGTCCTCATTCTGGAAAACACCGTCATACTCACACTTCAGATCCCCAGCAACATGTTACTAGAAGGGTATAGCTCAGGTCCCCAGGTGCCCTCATTTGCAGCTAGGTCAAAGATTATCTACCCACACACCCTGTGTTTGCTTTGCCTAGATGCTTAACCTCTTGAAGCTCTATGCTTCTGAAACTTCCTTCTAGAACTGCCTTTTTTACCAACTCTTGTGAGTGTACAGAGTTGAAGGCTAACTGAGCATGAATATTATTTAGAAAAGCTCTTGCAGAGAATTGTCAGGGGGCCATTTAAGATGAATAAAAACATCATGAAATGATGAAGGGGCACGTAGAATGAGATGGCACAAATTTATGGCAGAACCCATCAGCCATGTTTGTCACAGCTGCTGATTTTGGTGCTAGGCATTATTATAAGGTCCTTAGACACATGAACTCACTCTCCTCACAATAGCCTAAGATCTAGGTTCCGTTATAATCCCCAGTGTACTAGAAGGCTCTGTGAGAGAAAGTAAACTGCCATAAAGGGCCTTGCCACACATGAGTCATGGATCCGTGTCCAAGCGTCTCGTAGGAAATACATAGCAGACACTATTAAAATGGTCATTCATTCTTCTGGGATATTTTTATGGGAAAGTGGTCCATACTAAAGAAAAAGTAGGAGCCAGGAAATTTATTGTGCCATTATTTATAATGGTGAAAAAAATAAAGTATATGTCCAATAGCAGAGGTTAAAAATTAAAGTGGCAGGGCACCTGGGTGGCTCAGTGGGTTAAAGCCTCTGCCTTCGGCTCAGGTCATGATCTTGGGGTCCTGGGATCCAGCCCTGCGTCCAGCTCTCTGCTCAGCGGGGAGCCTGCTTCCTCCTCTCTCTCTGCCTGCCTCTCTGCCTACTTGTGATCTCTCTCTGTCAAATAAATAAATAAAATCTTTAAAAAAAATTAAAGTGGCAACTGTGAAGTTTATGTGGTAACATAACTAGATATGTTGCTAGAATATATAAGTAAATATAATTATTATTAATAGCAATATTTATTGTTATTAATGTTATTAATGTTACTAGAATATATGAATAAATACCAATAAACAGAACATAGTGATAAGTTAGTAGGCTAATTCAGGATATAAATTTATATTTCCTATAACTGGATATACTTTGGGGATATTTAGAAAGATCTGGGCTGACATCCAAACCGATGAATGTATCATTTGTATCATGTTAGGCAACTAAGCCTCTGCGTCTCATTTCCTCATGAGTCTGACGCAGATGATAATACCTACCCCAGAGATTTGTGAAAGTTGAGTGATGTTAAGGCTCATGAGCAGTTAACCTGGAGCCTGGTACAAAGAAATCACCCAAAAAATGGCACCTCTTACTTATTATCATCAGCTCATACAGAGAAAGACAATAACGATACACACCAAAAATGATGATAGTCATATTGGAGTTGTGAATAATCTTTTCCTGAAGTGTTACAATTAGGAAGAAGACACAATGAAAAAAGAAAATCACAAAAACCAACCACATGGATTTTGACACATAGTATCTAAGCCTCTTCCCTTACTCTGGCCCCACTTCGGTGTCCTGACTTCAGGAGTCTCTGTTAATTTCTCAACCTCTGCTATATCATTTGTGTCCACACAGTACAGATCTAGGTTGCAAAACCTTGATATTATTAAGGCTTCGTTCACAGCAGTGTGTTGTAAATCAGATTACTTAACAATTTTTAATTTAACATTAACAGATTTTAACATTTGTTAAATAACAAAATTTAACATTAACAAATGTCTTAACTTGATATGCTTCTTCAAATTTGGTATGAGTCTTACTTTGCCTCTGACCAAGTGTGTTTAGTTTTCAAAAGAAATCAGTGTTTCTTTAATACTTAACATTGGTTTATTACAGTTTAAGATGAAAATTCAAATTTACCTTTATCTTGTTCTTTATCAGCAAGTCAAGTTTTTTTTTTAAGCTGGGTGGGTTTGTTTTTTTTTGGTTTTTTTGTTTTGTTTTGTTTTGAGACAGGGAGAGTGGGGGCGCGGGGAGAAGCAGAGGGAGAGAATCTCAAGTAACCTCCGTGCCCTGTGTGGAGCCCTATGCCGGTCTTCATCTCATGACCCTGAGATCATGACCTGAGCCAAAATCAAGAGTTAGACACTTAACCGACTGAGCCACCCTGGCAGCCCTTCAAGATTTTAAGTAATCTCCACACCCAACATGGTACTCAAGCTCACAACCCTGAGATCAAGAGTCCCACGCCCCACCGACTGAGCCAGCCAGGTGTCCCAGCAAGTCAAATATTTTTAATGATAGCACACTCCTTTGCTCTTCTGATTGTTGTTTATTTTTAAGACTTGTTCCTGGGCAAATAAGCTCTGACTTATTTCAGAATACATTATGCAGCATAATTTGCCCAGATTTGAACTGAGGGAAGGCATCCCTCTTACTTCTGTTACAGCAGTGTGGAAGATATGAGGGTTTTGCTGTGCTCATATATCATATCCTAAAGCTTACCTAAAGAAAAGTAAACAACTAAAACTTCTTCTTCTTCCAGGAGAGGCAGGATGAATTAGTTGTGTGTAATTATGTGGGATATTTCAGAACTTACCTAATTTTTCCAATTTAAGACTTTGGGGTTACATCTTTGAGAGCTTAAAAATATAGCATTTGTTGTTGTTTATATTGTATATTTTAGTTTGTTTACTTATAAAAAGTATTTTAAAACAAATTTTCATGCAAATTGTTGCTAACTGTAATGGATTACTGCAAATTATAAGATGGTTTCCAGAATTATAAAGTGGTAAACAATTGTGTGGGAAGCAATGAAACTTCCAGAGCCAAAAGAAAGTTCTCAGTAACACTCTGTAAAATGGCTTATTAGTAGAGAAATTGTCACCTCTTTCCTTACCTGGGAGAAGCAGAATAAAGACCTCAGACACTAGGTCTTTGCTCTGCAATGGAAAAAGCAAAACAAATTTCTATTTAGGCAAAGGTTGCTTGTGTGGCTTATTTAAATTTGAATTATGAGTCCTCATTGTTTTAAATGACTATAAAGATAGGACTTGTCTTGGGGTGCCTGGGTAGTACAGTCAGTTAGGCCTTCAACTCTTAATTTCAGCTCAGGTCATGATCTCAGGATTATGCCCCATGTCCAGCTCCATCCAGCTCCGTTCTCAGTGCCCAGTCTGCTTAAAGACTCTCTTTCCTCTCCTTCTGCCCCTCCCCCAACTTCCCTCCCTCCCTCTCTCTCTCTCTCTCTCTCTTTCTCTCTCTCAAATAAATAAATCTTTAAAAAAACAAAACACCAGGGAGCCTGGGTGGCTTAGTCATTAATCCCTGCTCAGGCACCCTGCTCAGTGGGAAGCCTGCTTCTCCCTCTCTCACTCCCTCTGATTGTGTTCCCTCTCTCACTGTGCCTCTTCCTGCAAATAAATATATAAATAAAATAGTAAAAAACAAAAATGAAAACAAAAAAACAAACAGAAACAACACCAACAACAAATGGGACTCATCTTGTCAGTAGACAAATGTCACCATCGGCAGTAGCAAGTGTGCTTATTCCCTGTAAATGGGCTAATAAAAAAGCTGTCTCTTTTTGAGGCTACCAACAGCATTCTCATTCAGAAAAGTCACAGCTCTAAGAGCTGCCAGCCCCTTAGAGAAAATGTCTGTGTCTGGGTATTGGGAGGATCAGTAGATGAGAAGATAGGGCTGGACAACCTCTGAAAGGTCATGGTAATTTGTTGAAGGGTTTTTCTTAAGCAGGGAAATGACTGAATCAGATTAGAATCTTAGAAAAGTCATTTTAGCTGTAGTGTGTCAACAGTGACATTTGTTGCCTAGTGAGAAACAAATAGGATTGCTGCTAGCCTCAGGTGCTGGGATATCTGGGTTGGCCCTTAGATGTTTGCTCGGGAAGCAAGCAACTGGAGGGCTCTGGAGGAAGAGAGCAGTGTCTCAGCAACACATTCAGAGAAAGTTAAGGAAGAATCCAGGCCAGAATCTGGGCAGAGCTTCAGCGTGGGAGGAAAGAGGAAATAGTGGATGCCAAAAAGGATAAATTACAAGAACCTACAGATTTTTCCCCCAGTTATATTACTAAGTTGCTTTAAGATATAAGTGCATTTGGGCACATTTACTAATAAGCCTAAATCAATAAAATATTCACAACTCTGCTCTTAGATATGTTTTCTGTATGAAGCTTCTTCTATTCGTCAGCACTAAAGCAGCAATCAGTTAAAGATTAGTGGCTAGCGGATACTACTTCAAGTTTAGCCTTGAATTATTTAGTACCATTCCAGGTCAAGGGTAAATACATACTTCTTTTGCTATCATACAGAAACTCTATGCCAGCTTCTGTTATAAAAATCAGTTGTTTGGGGCACCTGCTCCCGGGGAGCCTGCTTCTCCCTCTGCCTGCCACTCCCCCTGCTTGTGTACGCTCATGCTCTCTCTCTCTCTCTCTCTGTCAAATAAATAAATAAATAAATAAGATCTTTAAAAAAGAAAAATGAATTTAAAAATAAATAAATAAAAATTAGTTGTTAGAACCTGTGAATGTTTTCTAGGTTCCAAGATGAAAAATTATATTCTGCAAAATTTCTAAGTGAGTTTTATGTTGTATGAATCCAAGAACTTGCCTTAACTTTCCAAACTTTATTTTCTACACATTGAACACTTTATATCACTTCTATTTTAAAAACTTGAGGATAAGAGAAAAAAATCTGTATCAAAGGTGGATTTTTTTTAAAGATGTGTTTCAGAAGTCTTTTTTTTAATAAATTCATTTAATAGAACTTTGAACTTAAATTATTTATGAATTAAATGAAAATTTGACTCTAGATGATTAAAGTCTACTCCAGAATGTATAGCCTAGTACTGAGTCTTGTACCCACCACCTTGTTCTAGCTACTGCCACTAGCTGATCCTCTACACCGCCTCTTTACCTGTTATCGTTGAAGTCCATATTCCTACTATGTTGCTATTTTATTGTTTATTATGGAAAGAGAATATGATGAAAACCAGTAAGAAAATGACTTTTAGTTGCTATACATCCTCTTAGTAGTTGTTCACTGGATTACATCTATTCTAGCCAACAAGATACTTCTTTAAATAAATTATTTTAAAAATAGGGGAGTTGGGGCGCCTGGGTGGCTCAGTGGGTTAAAGCCTCTGCCTTCGGCTCAGGTCATGATCCCAGGGTTCTGGGATCGAGCCCCGCATCGGGCTCTCCGCTCTGCGGACAGCCTGCTTCCTCCTCTCTCTCTCTGCCTGCCTCTCTGCCTACCTGTGATCTTTGCTGTCAAATAAATAAATAAAATCTTTAAAAAATAAATAAATAAAAATAGGGGAGCATCCCTCTTGTAAACTGTTGATTTTCTTTCACAGAAGAGGATAAGCCCCCACTTAGCAAGGCCGGGCGGGATGTGATCTTGCAACTACCTACAGACGGAGTAGTTTTGGACGGCCGTGAGAGCACGGATGACCATGCCATCATCCAGTATGAATGGACACTGCTGCAGGGTGACCCATCAGTGGACATGAAGGTAATTTGTGACGTCGTTGTAGCGACTGCAAATATTTCCCTGAGGTGATCTCTCATAATGTTTTTCTACTCCTGTTCCCAAAATATCTGTAAGCTGGCAGAAGAGGTGTAAGATGGAGAACGTGCAAGGGTGATGGTTGAAAAAGTGGTTTATTATATGAATTTACTTTCCTACTGAGTAAACAGTCTTCTGATCCTTTGTTGTGAAGCTTACTCTTGTTCTTGCTGCTTTTTTGGCCAAACACCTCAAGGGAAAAGACTCAGGCTTTGTTTTAATTACTCAGATTACTTTTTAAATGTTTTATTTCTTTTCTTAGCTCCAGGTGCAGGTAGAAAATTCTAAAAATATGAAGGAATATAAAGAGGAAAATAACAGTAGAATAAACGAATTCTTTACACGCTCCAGAAAGCAACCACCTCACCTAGCAGTGAGACCAGCGTGAGGTAACTGAGTTAGCAAGTGAGGGGAAGTGTTCCTGTTTAGGCGCTCCCCACTGATTTTTCTCAGGCTTATGTGGGTTGATCTGGAGTTGCTACAGATGGGAATGAGTCACTCTCCCCTTGGCGGTCTATGTCCAGCAGTCTTTCTGGGTTGGTTTTTTTTTGTTTTTGTTTTTAATTGCGCTATAAAAAACATTATATTAGGGGCGCCTGGGTGGCTCAGTGTGTTAAAGCCTCTGCCTTCGGCTCAGGTCATGATCCCAGGGTCCTGGGATCGAGCCCCACATCGGGCTCTCTGCTCCGCGGGGAGCCTGCTTCCTCCTCTCTCTCTGCCTGCCTCTTTGCCTGCCTCTCTGCCTGCCTCGCTGTGATTTCTCTGTCAAATAAATAAAATATTAAAAACAACAACAAAAAAAAAACAAAAAACATATTAATTCTAGAAGAACAACATAATGACTCGACATCTATACATATTGTGAAATGATCACCACAGTAAGCCTAGTTAACATCTGTTACTTCACATAGTAACACGTTTCTTGTGATCAGAACTCTTTTTTTTTGAAGAAGGCTTTGAAAACTTTCTTTAAAAGATTTATTCTCAGTGACTTTCAAATACACAGTACAGTGTTATTAACTATAGTCACCAGGCATACATTACATCCCATGACTTAATTACTTTATGACTGGGAGTTTGTACGTTTTGACCCCACTTTACCAAATTTCACCCACCCCTCACACCCTGCCTCTTGCAGCTACCCATCTATTCTCTGTATATATGAGCTCAAGTTCTTGGTTTAGATCCCACATCTAAGTGAGATCATACAGGCTTTGTTTTTCTCTGTGTGAGTTATTTCACTCAGCATGATACCCTCAAGGTCCATCCATGTTGTCACAAATGGCAAAATTCCTTTTTATGGCTGAATATATATATATATATATATATACACACACACAATTTTTCTTTATCCAGTCATCCATCAGTGGACATTTAGTTTGTTTCTTTATCCTGGCTATTGTAAATCATGCTGCAATGAACATGGTGGAGTGCATGTATCTTTTCAAGTTAGAGTTTTGTTTTCTTTAAAGAAATACCCAGAAATGCAATTGAGGGATCAACACAGGTTACCTTGAGTTGTGAGACAAGTGGCTTCTTATTAACTCTGTCAGGATCCTTCCTATATAGGAGTATTTCCTGGCTGAACCACTTTAGTTGGAGGAGGTGGAAAAAGTCTGCATCGGTCAGCTGGGGCTGCCGTAACAAACTAGCACAGGCTGGACGGCTTCACCAACAGAAAGTTCTCAGTGTTCTGGAGGCTGGAAGTTCAAGATCCAAGAGTCAGCAGGGCTGGTTTCTTCTAAGGCCTTGCAGTTGGCTGTCAGCTACTTCCTATGTCTTCACAGGGTCTTCCCTCTGTGGGAAAGCACTGATTTATATTCTTTTAGAACAAAAACAGTAATCTGCTGATCCTTCAAGACTAATTTATGTCCATTATTTACTCAAGGATCATACAGTCTTTGACTTACCTGGACCCTTGATCAGCATCTTACCCAGCCCCCATCCATCTAGGAGCCCCTTCCAGTGGTTGTCTACTCTCTGCCTGGTATTTCTGGAGGTGAAAGCTCACTACTTCACATCATGTCCTATAACAGCTTTCAACACCTCTAATTATTAGGCCAACAGGATGTGCCTCCTATTATTTCTGTGTACTGGGCTAGATCTTCTCCTTGGAAAAGCACTCAACACATCCTTTTATTCTGTGTATCAACCACTTAAGTTTTTGGAAAAAAAAAATGAGGGGCTCTTGGGTGGCTCAGTCAGTTAAGTGTCCACCTTTGGCTCAGGTCATGATCCCAGGGTTCTAGGATCGAGTCCCACATCGGGCTTCTTGCTCAGTGGAGCCTGCTGCTCCCTCTCCACCCCAATGATTTTCTCTTCTCGTTATCTCTGTCTCTCTCTCTCTCAAATAAATAAATAAAATCTTTAAAAAAGAGAAAGAATGTCGAGGCTTCTAGGTGGCTTAGTCAGTTAAGTGTCTGCCTTTGGCTCAGGTAGTGATCCTGGGGTCCTGGGATCAAGTCTTCCATTGGGCTCCCCGCTCAGCAGGAAGCCTGCTTCTCCCTCTCCCTCTGCCCTTCCCCTGCTTGTGCTCTGTTTCTCTTCCTCTCTCAAATAAAAAAAAAAAAAAAAAATCTTAAAAAAAAAAAAATCTGACACCCTTATGAAGCCTATATGTAAATTGTGGTTCTTCCTGACAGACTATGACCTCCTGTGATCCAGACATTGTCTCTACTTCTACTAATGAAGCTTAATTTACATAAACTATTTTAGTAGCTGCTTCACACAATAGATTCAGGTTGAGTTTTTCATTAGCAGAATTACCTAAAACCTGCTTCATCTTTCTGCACGGACTACTGCCCTGATGGCCTCTTCATCCTGTATTTGTATAATTGATTCATTGAACCCAAGTGCAGGATCTTAAGTTTATTCTTTTTACATCTCAGCCTTTTGGTTTTCATCTACAACAGAAATAATTTTGAAAATTGAGAGTCATCCAGCATATTTATTATCCTTCAATGCATTGTGTCAGCTGCAAAATTAATGTATCTTTATTTAATCTTTGAGAACCAAGGTTGTTCAGGAAAGGTAGACAGACAAGCCATCGATCATACCACTAGAGAGCTCCCTTGAGATGGACACTGACTGGTAATTGGCACTTCTGGGACATATTTGTTCAAGCAGCTATAAATTTGCCTCCATTATCATCTAGCTTTGGGTATTTGCTACTAAAAGCTTTATTCTGTAAGCAATGAATTGCATATATGAGTGCTGAATAAAAATAATGCTGATGATTCAGTATTTAATTTATTGAAGTTATTTATAAAGGCCTAACAAAATTAGGCATTTCTCATGGGCTTTTACGTCTGACTGCTCTGCCATCAAGATGGAAATATGGACCAACTTCCCAGCCAAGTATATAATGTGCTGGCAGATAGATCTAGAGTTATACAACCATGATCTAAATGACAGAGTCTGCAGTAAGAGAGCCATTTGCTATCAGACTGTGACTGTCTCATAATGGCGTACACTCACAAATGCTCTCGAAGTAAACTGTCGTCCAGCTGTGACTTCATCATAATAAAACTGTCATTGATTAAGCTACGCACTCAATACCAGGCCTTTTGGACCCCTCTGCCATCCTCAGAACAGCCTCCCAAGCAGGCACATCCCCATCTTGTAGATTAAAATTATAATAAAACATCGTTAAAGACTTTGAAGTGGCAAGAGATTACTGAGTAGCTTTTAAGGAAGTGCTAGGGGTGGAGGAGCAGGTCCTTCAAGGTTAGCATTTAGAGATTATAGAAAACAGACTGTAATGCAAATGAGTCTTGTCCTGAGAAATACAAATAGATTTTTCATGTAGAGATGCAATTGATTTCTGCCCTGTGGAAAAGGGGATTTCAAACATGACATTTTAACCCCTGTAGGTATTACTCTATTAATCCAGGCATGTCGGTGCCTAATAGGTACTAACAGGAAACTTGTTTCAGCTTTGCATCTCCTAGCAACTTCATTTAAGCATTCTTGGCTGCTTGTAACTGTCTGTTCTTCAAATTCTCCTTTGTTTTTTGTTTGTTTAAAAAATTTATTTTTATGAGAGAGAGAGCAAGCAAGCAGGGGGGAGGAACAGAGGGAGAGGGACAAGCAGACTCTGCTCTGAGTGCACAGCCCAGCACAGTGCTCTATGCCAGAACCTTGAGATCATGACCTGAGCTGAAATCAAGAGTCCCATGCTTAACCCTCTGAGCCACCCAGGCGCCCCTCAGATAATCCTTTGAATCTATGGAATGTCTTACTGGTTTTCTCTCTAATTAATGATTTAAATAAAATCTTTTTTTTCTTTTTAGATTTTATTTATTTATTTATTTATTTATTTATTTGCCAGACAGAAATCACAAGTAGGCAGAGAGGCAGGCAGAGAGAGAGGGGGAAGCAGGCTCCCCGCCGAGCAGAGAGCCCAATGTGGCGCTCGATCTCAGGACCCTGAGATCATGACCTGAGCTGAAGGCAGAGGCTTAACCCACAGAGCCACCCAGGCACCCCAAATAAAATCTTTGAATCATGTTCATATTAGATTCGTCTGAGAGGCATAGTTTTAACATTTTGAGAATTTTCTTTTAAAGGAAATTAGCATCCTTCAGCCACCATCTCACCAATCCCGTTCACTTGGGCAGCCTGATTTTATACCCCCAAATTTCCTTTTTTGTTTTTTTAAGTTTATTTATTGATCTCTATACCCAATGTGGGGCTCCAACTCACCACCCTGAGACCAAGAGTTGGTGTTTTTCCAACTGAGCCAGCCAGGTGTCCCTACAACCCCAAATTTCTGACAGGAAAATTGGGACTGTCAAGTCAGGTGTGGGTTTTTGGGGTTTTTTGTTTTTGTTTTTTTCTGAGAATGGGATCCAGTTTACTGGAATGTTACTGCAGTCCTCTGTCCAGCTGCAAAATAGGGCTCACTTGGAAGGTTGTTGGGAATGGGGTGAGAGCAGTTATAGGCTAGCACAGCACAGCAAGTAAGTTAAAACCCAACGTGGGATACACTTGTTCTTATGCCCCTTGATGTTCTTATGCCCCTTGACCGTCCCCACCCCTCAGGAGCACTCACTGATCAGGCTCTCCACTGAGAACACAATGTCTGCTCAAGATTCTCTCTCCCTTTCCCTCCCCGCTCTGGCCCTCCCCCTGCTCCTGCACAGAGAAAAACCAGAGCAAACAGGAACATGGGTCCTTCTTGATAAAATCCAAGTTGAATAAAATCCAAGACACCAAGAGGTGTCCCCATTAGTCTCATTTTTAAACCATCCCCAAAGAGATAAAAATGGTATCTTATAGGGGTGCCTGGGTAGTTTAGTCAGTTAAGCCTCTCTCTCTTTTTTTTTAAAGATTTTATTTATTTATTTGAGAGAGAGAAGGAGAGAGTACAAGCAGGAGGCAGGTTGGAGGGAGAGGGAGAAGCAGGCCCCCTACTGAGCAAGGAGCCTGATGCAGGGCTCAATCCCAGGACCCCAGGACCATGACCTGAGCCAAAGGCAGACAGACACATAACCAACTGAGCCACCCAGGCACCCCCAAGCCTCTGACTCTTGACTTCGGCTCAGGTCACGATCTGAGGGTCGTGAGATTGAGCCCCATGTGGATCTCCACACTCAGCTGGGAATCTGCTTGAGATTCTCTCCCTCTGTCCCTCCCCTCCAATAGATCTTTTTTTAAAATAATTCAGCCTTGGGGCGCCTGGGTGGCTCAGTGGTTTAAGCCTCTGCCTTCGGCTCAGGTCATGATCCCAGGGTCCTGGGATCGAGCCCCGCATCAGGCTCTCTGCTCAGTGGGGAGCCTGTTTCTCCCTCTCTCTCTCTGCCTGCCTCTCTGCCTACTTGTGACCTCTCTCTCTGTCAAATAAATAAATAAAATATTTTTAAAAATAACAAAATAAAATAAAATAATTCAGCCTTAGAGAAGAGGTTTCTGGGAAAGGAACATTAAATAGAAACACTAGTTGACTTTTTTGACATAGGACAGAGAGCACAAAATAACTGTTGGATTTCACATTGCACTGTCTCCTTGTATAGGAGCCATTTTGTCACTTACTCCTCCTCAGATTTCCCAGGATATAATTTGGGTCAATTCTGAAAATGCTCACAAAAGGAACAAATCTTTACATGGTTAGGAGATGACTTAAAAACCTACTGAGAGACTTTAGAAAAATTTAGTGAGCAGGATTTTCAAGGTAGCCTGCTTGTGTAACCAAGACACAGGTTCCAGAGAACCTACCATGGTCTTTGAAGATTAAACACTAACTGTATCTGTTGTCTTCTGTTTTCTACACATCTTCATTGATAACAGGCCAGAGAAATACATGAAATCTGTAATATCACAAGAGAATATATAACAATAACGGGAGATTCCCGTTATTTTCAGAAGTATTTTCATAAGTATTTTTAGAAGGAATGATGAGCTGAAGAGGGGTTTTACTGACAGAAGGGCCCTGTCTCCCTTCTCTCCTTCCTCCCTCCTGCCTCCCTTTATTCCTTTCTTGATGTTTCTTCACTTCTTCTCCCAAAGCATAGAACTGTGTTTATACTTAGTAGGATTCTAATAATACTTTAGTAATTGGTTGCTCAGCTAATCTTTCCAAAAGCATTCTACTAGTCCCCAAATCTGTTTCATCCTTCCAACCACAATGGGCAGAACAACATTGCTCAGGGCTCTGGACTCATACAGATACTACAAAGCACCCTTGAGTGTTGTCTGACAATTTCTTTGTACCTCATCAGAGGAGAAACTAGGTACACAAAACCTATTATTATTTCTCAGTTATTGAACAATTTCCTGTCTTCATAAAAACAAAATGAAAATTATTTCATTAAAAGTTATCTCAGACATTCTAGGCCTTTGGTTGGGGGACAGAAGGCTGTTTCTAAATTTAAAAAAAAAAGAAGAGGAAGAAGAAGAGAAAAGTGGTAATTGGGTACCTGAGAAAGTTTCATATCACACTTAACCTATTTCCTTCCTCCTTTAAGTGCATCAATTAATCATAAACGTAAGAGAGCAAACAGATAAGAACTGTAACAGAGCACCTAGTTTGCTATGGTTTTTGAATCCTAGCTCTACCACTTCCTGTCTGTGAGACAGATGGTTTAAGCCATTTGTAAGATGAGAATAAGAGGAGCCCTCCTCTCAAGGCATTATTATTGGGGTTAAACAGGGTCGTGTAGGTAAGGCCCCTGGAGCTGTGAGCCACACACAGTAAACGTTCAAACATCATGATATTCTATATATTACGAGATCATTTTCCCCTTGATGGTATTCACACAATTCTTTTTTTTTTTTTTTTGAAGATTTTATTTATTTATTAGACAGAGATCACAAGTAGGCAGAGAGGCAGGCAGAGAGAGAAGGGGAAGCAGGCTCCCCGCTGAACAGAGAGCCCAATGCAAGGCTCGATCCCAGGACCCTGGGATCATGACCTGGGCGGAAGGCAGAGGCTTTAACCCACTGAGCCACCCAGGCGCCCCTATTCACACAATTCTTGATAGCCTTGTCTTACACCCGGGCAAGACTATGTTGCTGCATGGGTCATGTTCTTCTAGAGATTCTCCCAAGGAAGCCCAGACCGCAAAGACTCCCTCCACCGGCTCACCGGAACACAAAAGGACTTTAACAGGGAACAAAACTGCAAATGGCTAAAGAGTCAACCAAAAGGACTTTAAGAAGGAACAATTTTGACACTGAGAAAGCCACAGGGTCTCGGTGTTTCTGGGAATGAGAGCAAAAGCAGAAGGAGAAAAGAAATGAAATATACCACATCCCACAGAACCAGACCAAGGGTGAACTGCTTCAAACTGTCACTCCCATCCTTGGACTCAGTCCTTCCATTCACCCAAAGCTTTGAATAAAAGACAAAAAGTAATGGCAGCCCACAGGGCATTTTCAGGACAAAGAAGATTCCCAGGGCTACAGATTTCCTAAGTAACACCTGGAGATAAGCTGGTGCACATGAATGAATAGTCCATTGTGGTTTTGAGGATTTCTTCAAAAATGAAGGGTGTAGACAGGAGAAAAATCCAGCAAATTCTAGAACTCACAGCTCCAATTGAGCATGCCAGATAGGGTAATAATTCATGGCTGCTTTGTTTCAATGTTAACTATGAGCTTAAATGTAGCCTACCCCTCACTTAGGTATAAATTCTTTTTACACAATACTCAAGACCTTGAATATTTAATTGCGCTTTTTTCTCTTTAAGAAAATTACTTATAAAGAAATGTTGAAAAATAATCTCCCTGGGGGCAGGAGGTACATAATTCATGAAAAATAAATCTAAGTAAATTGAGTTAGGAAAGATCTATTCCAGTAAGGGCAGAAGCTTTGAAGTTCTTTGCCTGTTCAGAAACAAACACACAACTTCTCAGACAATAAATCGACAGCACTGTAGGCTTCCAGAATCACAGGAGACTGCAATCTATCTGTGCTTCCGGTCAGATGGGGCTTCAACCTGATTTACTGTCTGCTTTTCTTAGACCATTACAGCTGGGCAGTCTGTATATAAACTGTGCCTGTGTTCTTTCTAAGAAACGGTTCTTGGAATAAGGACCTTGGAAAGCCTTACTCTGCTGACCAGGAGGTTGGATTCTGGAACCACTGTGCATATGGAATTTGGAATCAAATGACCTGGACTCAAACCCAGTTTTGCCAATTCCCTAGCAGGGTGAACTTGGGAAAAATACTTCATTCTTTAAGCCTTAGCTTCCTGAGTTTTAAAGAGGAAAATACCACTTGATAGAGTTTCAGTAAGGGATCAAAGTAGGAAAATGCAAATAAAGCACTTAACATACCACAGAGCATAACATGAGCTGTCCAGGAGAGGTCACTATTATAGTGAATTCTAAACATCATGGGATTTAAATACTGGTCTCTTTTGACCGATAGTTTAGCTGAACTACAAACAGAATAGATTTACTCACTTGTATATAAACAAGAAAGTATGAGGTCCTCAAGAAAGTATGAGGCAAGGGGCAAGGGTGTAAGGCACTGGGAAAAATTTGTAGGGCCTAGTGCCCTTGACGCCAGTTGAGGAGATTAGACGCACACCTAAATAACTATCACACCAAGTAGAAAGGACAGGGCTGTAAAAGGACGTAGATAAAGTGCTACTAGAATTCAGAGAAGGAGAGATTACAATCCAGTTGGGGGAAGTCAGAGACTTCACAGATGGGCGTCCTGTGGTATGTATCTCTGTAATCTTAATATTCTGACAAACAGGACTTATAAAATTATATTGACTTGAACTTTCCAGATTGAAAAAAATCCACATGCTATAGTGCAAAAATTTTGGACATGCCGGATAGCATTCAAAGCCAATGTGCATCCTCTGAGTATGGTTACCTAGGACCATAAAATCAGAATCCATTGAAAATGAGAATCAGGTTTGGCTTTGCCCAGCAGACAGTTGGCCATTTGCCCAGTGGCCTGTATAGTAACATAACATACTGTTACTTTTTAAGTAATAATACAGAGAAATTTATATTACTTATATTTACATATGAATTTAAGTTCATAAATTTATTTATAAATTATGATTTTATTATATTGTTATATCATATACTTTTGTATAATATACTATATTATATATTATATTAAATATGATTCATAGTTATGTATTTATAATTTATAAATTTTATTTACATATAGATTTATATTATATTATTAAATAACATTATTTCTAAGAAATAATACAGAGATAAGTGTCTGGCTGGTAGAACATGAACTCTTGATCTTGGGGTTGTAAGTTTGAGCCCCATGTTGGGTATAGGGATTACTTAAAAAAAGAAAAAAGAGGGGCACCTGGGTGGCTCAGTTAGTTGAGCTTTCTACTCTTGGTTTTGATTTAGGTCATGATCTCAGGGTTGTGAGGTCAAGCCCCGTGGTGGGCTCCGCTGTCAGCAAGGGGTCTACTGAGATTCTCTCTCCCCCTCTGTCCTTCCCCCTGCTCCTGATCTCTCTCTCTCACTAAAATAAAGAAAAGAAAAAGAAAAATAAATAATACAGAGAGATCTTGTGTACACTTTACCTGCTCTACCCACATCTTGCCAAACCAAGATATCAATATTAATCTGCTCTAGTTTAGGAAGGAGAGAAGGGCAGTAGGAGAAGAAACAAGAAAGAAGCAGTACTAATCTTTTGTCTGTAGAAACTCTGCTTTATGGCCAGGTGTCAAGAACATTGGCTCATGTTCTCAGGGAATATTATCCTGATCTCGGTTCAAACAATGAGAACATTGGTTTCTTTCTCCTATATGTATTTTTTACCCTAACACTTAGAAAATGTTTGTAAAATACTTTAAATCCTTTCCAGTGTCATATAAATATGAGAATATGTCTGGAAGGATTACCTGGGGGCTTGAAGGGAAAATATCCATCTCACTGTTCTAAATATTCTAAATATGTGATTTCAAGGAAAGACACCCTTTGTTAGCTAAATGAGTAATGAGGGTCAAGGAGGGGATATTAATCTGAATAGACCTAAACTTATGCTCACCCAGGACTTTGAAGGTTATCACCATGGTCTGGATCTGGACCAGTGTTTCCAACATCAGAAACGAGGTGCCTAGGAAGTCAGAGAGAGACTTCCAAAGCCCAGGTGATCCTTGGCCTCTTCAATAGGGGGTGCTCTGTCCTTCCAGCCCCAGCATTGAAAAGAGCATTCCCAAACAACCTCCACGTCCTCAGACTTTCAGTTTGATACTAGTGTGTTAAATGTTGACATCCAAGGGGCTCGGGCACAGGCCTGGGTGAGGATAGGGCCCACGAAGATGGCCCATCTGGATCCCTTGCTTCAGGGTCTCTCTGGTGTCTTTAAATCTCCATTCACTTCACCTCCAGCTCACTCCTACGGCCCCACTCAGGGTTGCCCTGACCTTACAAATGTCATTCTGTTCAGTCCTACAGTCTACCCTCTCCTCTCATGTACCTAGGCAGCAAAGCCCTCATCTGTTGGCTTTCTGCAGTCCTAGGTCTTCTCTGCACTTGGGCAGACCAGCTGGGACAGCTTCTCTCCCTTGCAGCAACTTACTCGAGGCTGCAGGGCTCAGTGTGGTCATCATCAGCCCATGTACCCATATGTCCCAAGAAGCAATAAGTAGTGGTCTCACCTGTTACCTTGCTGCCCCCCAGCAAGGCCTCCCTGATTCTGAGCCAGAGCCCAAGAGAGTGAGAGTCCAATACCTGCACCAGCCTTACCACCTCCTGCAGTCATTGGCTCCCCTTGGTTCAGCCTCACACTCCTGCAGCCACAGGGAGAAGTCACAACTGACACTTACCTTACAGTCATGTGTACAGAGATGGGAGGAGAAGTTTCCAGGAGAAAGGGATGCTAGGCCCCAATCCCACTGGAGTGCCCACTGCAATGACACAGGCTAGAGACAGGGTGGGCTCAGACCAGAATGGGCTCAGAGCAGGATGGTGACAGTGGACATGATCAGAAGTGGTTAAATTTGGGTGTTTTTTTTTTTTAATTCTGGATTTTTAAAAAAGAATTTATGTATTTATTCATTTAGAGAGAGCATGTAATTGGGGGTTCGGCAGAAGTAGAGGGAGAGAACCCCAAACAGACTCTGCACTGAGCACAGAGCCCACTGGAGTGCTTGGTCTCATGACCCTGAGACCATGACCTGAGCCAAAAATCAAGAGTCTGACGTCCAGCTGACTGAGCCACCCAGGTGCCCCTGGACGTGTTTTTTAAAGTAGGGCCAACAGGGGCACCTGAGTGGCTCAGTGGGTTAAGCCTCTGCCTTCAGCTCAGGTCATGATCTCAGGGTCCTGGGATCGAGCCCCGCATCAGGCTCTCTGCTCAGCGCCTGCTTCCCGCCACCTCCACCCCCTCCGCCTGCCTATCTGCGTACTTGTGATCTCTGTCAAATAAATAAATAAAATCTTTAAAGTAGAGCCAACAGGATTTCCTGATAGATTGGATATGGGATGTGAAATACAACAGGGGTTCAATTGGATTTCCTGATGGATTGGATATGGGATGTGAAAGACAACAGGGGTTCAATTCAACCCTGCGGTCTCAAACCACAGTTCTTGTCTCATTTTAAATCCCAGTCATCTGAATCTCTGCTATTCTCAGACATTGCAGCACCCTCTTGTTCCCGAGGATCAGTGTCCCACTCCAGACTGCAATTATCTTGTCATCTTCAGCTTTCTCTCTGCATGCCCCTCAGATAGTGTTTTAGGTCTCACAGAAGTGACCCTGTTTGATGTTCTCTTAGCGTAGCTGGGCCTGAAGATCATGTAACCATGTGGCAGTGAACACTGCTTAACTTCTCTTTGAAATAAACCACAAAGGACCAGTGTCCAGCTTACAGCTTTTTCGAGGAGAGTGATGGGACCGCTTATAACCGGTTTTACACCTGGAGGTTTCAATTCTGTCACCATGTCAGTGAGTGACAGTCACGTTATTGAGATTTCATTTCCCTGTCTATAAAAACTGGATGGCTGATCCTGGGGTCCTGGGATCGAGCCCCGCGTCGGGCTCTCTGCTCCACAGGGAGCCTGCTTCCTCCTCTCTCTCTGCCTAGTTGTGATTTCTCTCTGTCAAATAAATAAAATATTAAAAAAAAAAAACTGGATGGCTCAGCTTGAGATGAGAACTAATCAAGGGAGATAATGGATATATTTAAGTATTTACTATATCTCAAGATCTTTTGATATATATCTATAATTCTATTTGTAAGCCCTGTATTAAGCTCTTTTTACATAGCTATCTCATTTGATCCTTATAAAGTAGGTGCCATTATTACTTCATATCACGGATGAAGAAACTGAGGCTTAAGTAGGTTATATGACTTGAGCAAGGTCACACAGGTAGCACATGGTGGACCTGGCCAATCCAGCTCTGTTGGATGCCAGACTCCACTCTTAACCACTTCACTCATATTTCCTCTGGTGTCATCGGTGTGTCGTCTGAATGTGCCTGTTACTCACAGATGCCCAGATCCATCCCTCACTCAGACGCTCTGAGTCAGACTCTGAGGCTGGGCTGGGAAATCTGTGCTTAACCAGAGCCCCAGGTGACTAATTCCTGAGAAGCCTGAAACATGGCAATGACTGTATCTCCTTCCATTGCTTCTGAGTAATGGTAACGCCTTCTGCTTATGTGTGTATATAGTCCTGACGAAGCCTCAAAGCCACAGTCATGTGCAGGGACCTCAATTCTAGGATTTCATGAATACAAACCCCATCGGATAGTTCTTACGGGGCAGCAGCTCTCTGTGCCTTCAAGAGCGTTAATGCAGCCCTGTAATAAACCGGGTAATGGTCAGGATTCATTTGTAGCCACTCTCCAGACTAGTTCATTTGAGCAGAAAGGGATTTCTCCTAGAAAAATAGGATATTAAACCATTATAATATCTTTGGGAGGGCTGAAAAATATAGTAGCTGGATTAAGCATCCAAACAGGACTCCCGAAATCACAGCTGAGTCTCGGAAGTGATTGCCCTTGCCATGAGCAGGAGGCTGCTTAAAAAGTGGCATGAGGGGCATGGAGGATCAAGGGGTCCTGGGTTTGGGAAGTGAGCAGAAGTGAAGTCCCTGGGAGGTGATCAGCAAGGAACAGCTGGGGAAACTCAGACACAGAAACAGATGCCAGAGATGTCAGGAGTTCCAGAACCCGGGAAATGGCCAACATTATAAAACACAGTCAGAGGGCCAGTGGACAGGGAGCTGGTGGGAGGCGAGGCTAGCAAGTAATGTTGACCTTGACAACCTGGTGACCTTTGCTAGATCTGTTAGTGAGCTCTACCAGCAGTTTCAGGGCTTTGGTGAGGAAAGAAACCAGATGGGTGGGATAAAGGACAAATGGAAAAGGAGCGAATGGAAACAGAAGAGCAGCATGAACAAGGTTTTGAAAAGGTACGTTGAAATGGAAAGAAGATATGATTTATGGCTAGAGATGATCTTGGAGTGTACGGTTTTTTATTTGCTATTATTTGTTTTAGGTCAAGAGAAACTTGAGCATAGTGATAGCAGAGCCATTTGAAAGAGAAGTTACTTAGTGGGTCAGTGTTCTGAAGGTCAGAGAGGGAAGGGGTCAGGGCCTCGATGGAGGATTGGCCTGGAGTGCAGGAGCAACAGCTCATCTTGCGGCTGGAGGAAAGGAGGTGACAACAGGTACAGATAGAGGCACATTCCCAGCATGGGGGGAGTGCAGGAGCCATGCTCATGGCTGAAATTACGATCCAGATTTTCTTCTCAAAGCAGATGAGGTCATCTGCTGAGAAGGAAGACACCAGCCACTGAGTGTGGAGCTTGGAGGAGTTAGAGGTTTGGAACAGCGGCTTCTAAGGACAAGTGAAGCGTTGTCAGTCAAGGTAGTATCAGCCCAGATAAAATTGAGCATTGTGAATTCCAGGTAGGGCAAACTGCCAAAATAACACGTGATTTAGTATTTCACATCCTTGGACAAGGAGTGGAGAGGCAAGTCACAGGACTACTCCAAGGCTAGTGGGGGCTGCTGGACTTCATGCCTTTCTCTCTTTACTGAATGTGCTCTTTCCTGTTCGGGTGTCAGGTGCCTCAGTCAGGAACCCTCAAGCTGTCGCACTTACAAGAGGGAACATACACCTTTCAGCTCACGGTGATGGACACCGCCGGGCAGAGAAGCTCCGACAACGTCTCAGTGACCGTGCTCCCAGTGGCCTTCTCCACGGGAGGTGAGAGGAAGGTCTTTCCCTTGCATTCACAGTGGCCAACCGACACAGCTCTTCACGGAAGGATGGTATTACACTGGCATTTGATATTCTGACTGCATTTCATGGGCTCTTCCCCTCTTTTTTTCTTTTTAAGTAGACTCCACGCCCAGCATGGAGCTCAACCCAGGGCTTGAACTCACACACGGAGATCAAGACCTGAGCTGAGATCCAGAGTCGGTCGCTTAACCAATAGAGCCACCCAGGCACCCCTCTTCCTTCTATTTTTGGTTGTTGTTAAATAAGAGTCTCCTCTAAAGCTGTGACAAAAATAGGCTCCATTACATTTGGGTCTTCTTGGCACTGCTAGGTTGGTGTAGCGGAGGCTCCGGGGACAAGAGTAGACTGTGTGAACCACAGGGCCCTCTAGATTCATCTTACCTGACTTGCTTTCACAAAAGACAATCATGTGGTTTTTCCCAGAGAGAATCTTGCTTAAAGGTGAGCAGTCTGTATGATATGTATGTTCAGAGAGTGCAGCTAAGAAGCGTATTTAAAACAAATTAAAATTAAAGATTTTAATAGTCCTTTTAAATTGTGTGTCAATTTAAAAGGACTATTAAAAATTTTTCATGGACACATTACACAGATACACTAATAATATAGCTTTACATATATGTGATGGGTCTCACACTCTGTTGCACAACATAAGCTTGCTCTTCTCATTTATCTATGTTTCTTACTTTCCCCAACATCTATGTTTCTAAGATTAGCTTATCAAGTTTAAGAAATATATGTACGAGGGGCGCCTGGGTGGCTCAGTGGGTTAAAGCCTCTGCCTTCGGCTCAGGTCATGATCTCAGGGTCCTGGGATCGAGCCCCGTATCGGGCTCTCTGCTCAGCGGGGAGCCTGCTTCCTCCTCTCTCTCTGCCTGCCTCTCTGCTTACTTGTGATCTCTGTCTGTCAAATAAATAAATAAAATCTTAAAAACAAAACAAACAAAAAAAACAAATATATGTACGGAACTTGAGAGCATTAAAGAAGAAGTATTGCAGAGGGAAACCCCCCACAACTCCCTACTGGAGAAATGCACAGATAAGTGTGTATCTAAGGGTCTTGTCCTTCGGTCTGCAGCTACTCTCAGTGTCTGCAGGAATACGGGGTGTGCCGGGCTGTGCTAGACCCTGGGCAGATGGAGGCGTGCTCCGTAGACCCAGCCCCAGACCCTCCCCAACGTAGTGAGCCTTCATGGTCACTAGCCATGTCTTTGCCATCCCTGATTATTCAGTAATTAGATGGTAATTAAGCCAGCAGTTGGAATAGGGGTAAAAAGATTGGAAAATGACTGTACATCACCAGTCTTGTCTTCCAACCTACATAAGTCAGTATGCTTACTGGAAACAAAGCAAGATTTTATAATCCTGAGAACTTGGCAACCTTAATCATTTGCCTTCCACAGGGACAGAGAGCACAAGTAACATCCTGATTCTGGCTGGCTGACTCCCCGTCCAGCCCAGGTTCCAGTGTCCCTGGAGGAAGGAGGGTGACTGCCTGGGCACTGGCATGGCACCCAGCTCCTGGCCACTGCCGCCCTCTGAAGCCATGATGGCAAGTACGAGGAGCGTCCAGGTCGGGAATCCGAGCCAGCCCAGATGCCAGCCAGGTCACTGACTTAGTGCAGCCGCAAAGGAGAGCTTGACAGTTACTCAGAATGTTTTTGAGGGGCACCTGGCTGGCTCAGTTGGAAGAGTGTGTGACTCCTAATCTCAGAGTCATGGATTTGAGCTCCACATTGGGTGGAGCGATTACTAAAATAAATAAATAAATAAATAAACTCTGAAAAATGAAAACATTTTTGGGTACCTTGGCGTGCTAGGCTTGCAACAGGGCCATTGGAAACCCGGCCTCAGCTAGGGCCACTCACTCCCTGTGGAGGACCGCGGAACCCAGATGCTGTCATCCTGGGATCCAAGGTCACCTGCATAGAGAGCGAGTCAAGAGCTCACAGGAGGAAGGCAGGAATACCCTGCTCTCCCTACAGAAGTTGGAAAGGGATTGCTTCTGTACAACCAAGGTGCCTGGGAGGGAGAAAGGGATACAAGCACAGGTCCCAGGCGATGACCAACGCTGCACCAGCCTGGCATTTGCCTGGCTTATTTGCTCAGACCAATTTCCTAGGGCTCCAAAGGTAAATTACCAGTTGTCCATTTCTGGCCTTTCTCCGAGATGATAATAAAATGTATTTGAAGTGGCAGAAAGTTACATGAATCACTTTTGATTACTGAAAGACCACTTGGATATAGGTCTTATGTATGTAATTTTATATAGAAAATAAAAAAGAATGGCTGTGTTATTAACTGCTGTCTGGAATTGCTCTCCCGCTAGACTGGAGTGACATACTATGAACTAAAGTGAAAAAACACCACACAGAGACCCTAAAAACCAGAGTGGGGATAGAGAGGTGTTTCTCTCCCCTCTGTTATATATGCAGTGGCCTTGAAGTTAATAATCCAGTTGTAATGGTAACCAAGGGTGCACCTTCTGAGGGAAACAGACAAGCATGTACCCCTGCTTATGTGATAATAATGTGATTGACTTTGGATATAGAGGCTGCATGTTTTCAAGCTTGAGGGAAAATCATCTCTTCAAATGCCAAGCCAACAAACACCTCCAGTATGATCTAGATTAGTGGTCTCCAAAGAAGATCCCCCAGGGATAGACATCTTTAGGATGGAAAAGAAGACACCTGAGTTTATATTTTTAATAATTTTTTGTCTTCTCCTTTAAATTTTTAGTATTTTTTAATGTGTTTAATATGTTAGTATAGTAGTATATGCATATTATTTCTAGGTGGAGATGTGTATTTACCAATATGTATAATATGTAATACTATATGTATTGATCAGATGGGCAGTCAAAAAAAATTAGAGACCACTAATCTAGAAATGAATACCAAATACCAATCTGTCTCCCAAACTACAAATGAATAAATAAAACCTATGATATTTGGGATTTTCGTGTCATGATCTTAACAATGTGAGTAGTAGCTATATCCTGCTTGGTATTCAGGGTAACCTAGTTCCCCTTCACTTTTTTTCTAAGCTCCTTTCCTGGAACAGAAGGAATTTCCCCCTTCTGGGCCGAAATCCTTGGTCATAACTGAAGCTCTTTGCTTCCTTTTCTTTCTCAGGAGCTTCTACACCATTTCTTCTCTTCTTCCTTCTGGGTCAAGGTATTTTCAAACTGCCTTGTACCCAGAGGGATTTCTTTCCCAGGCCCTAATTTAACTGCCTTCCAAAGGAATATGTATCCAGGATTTCACCTGGGCTCAACCATTTGTTTCAGTAGAATATCATCATCTACTACGCTCCCATGTCCTGAGAGAATTGTCTAACTCCTCCTGTACCTGGGAAATTATGAAGTTCCATTAGAGTTACTAACCTGATAAACTTTAGTCTGCATTAACCAGAGTGAAAGTTGTCCTGCAGTTGTTGTATAGCTAAGTCTGGCAAAGTTGGCTTAATGTGGAGTGAAGGAATGTCTTTTAGGAAAATACAGGTAACTCCCATGAATCACACTGTAGATTAAAAACTCCTAAAAGCTCCAAAAGGGAGGCAATTTTTTGGACAATTTTTTGGAGACCGCTTGTCTTATTTAAGGAAAACAAATTTGTACCAGCTAGTAACTAAAGATCTTGACTATTCTTGAGAGCACCAAGGATATATGAGAGTCAACAAACAGGGTTCAATAGTAGAAAGTTAATTTCAGCAAAAATTATTACTTAGGAAACAAGACGAGACATAGCATGTGTAAGATGGTGTCTCTAATTAAGCTGGCTAGGTAAGAGCTTTAGGAGGCCCACAGAGATGATGGGATGAACGAAGGAATGCAGAGGGAGAGCCCTGAGGGAGCAAAGCCAGGGCTGGCTGCAGAAACCCAGAGGGGCTACTCCTCTGCTCGCACCTCTTAGGCACTGTTGCCTGGAAAATGGCGCTGAGACAAGAGCCCATGGTGGTGCCTCAGAACATAGCCAGGAGGTCAAGGAGATACCTTTCACTATCTAGACACCTGTTGCTCCAGCTCACACTGTTACGTGTCTCCCCATTATTTGCATCTCTAGACCCCAAAGCATTTTACTGTACATTTTGTCTTTGTGAATCAAAACACAGAACATGGTGAAGTGCTGACTGTTCCCACATTCCTGTAACATGAGACTGTTTGTAAACAGGATGCCTGAAGGTTTGCTCACGCTACCACTTCTTTTGTGACGACGGCTGTTGCATTGACATCACGCTGGCTTGCGATGGAGTGGAGCAGTGTCCTGATGGGTCTGATGAGGCTTTCTGCCAAAAGTGTGAGTCAGCTGCATGGCCTTTTCAGGCAGCGGGGGAGAAGGGATGTCTGTATTCTTATAATAAAATGCAAACTCACTATTGCTCTTTTTCTACCCAGTTTCAGGTATAACTTCATGTGAATAAGCTAGGCCTTAAATTAAGTGAGCATTTAGTAGGAGTCTTAATCTGGGTTCTAAATGTCAAACTTTTTATATTGCTTACCTTTTTCAAAAATTGCTTTCGGTTTTCTAAAAGATTCTTCCCCATCCTAAAAAAGCTGTGTAGAATATGGTTTTTAGGGGCACCTGGGTGGCTCAGTCATTAAGTGTTTGCCTTTAGCTTAGGTCATGATCCCAGGGTCCTGGGATCGAGCCCCACATCGGGTTCCCTGCTCAGCAGGAAGCCTCCTTCTCCCTCTCCCACTCCCCCTGCTGTGTTCCCTCTCTCACTGTCTCTCTTTCTCTGTCAAATAAATAAATAAATAAAATCTTTTAAAAAAAGGGTATGGTTTTTTAAAAAACTAAGGTGAGTTGGGATGCCTGGGTGGTTCAAGAGGTTAAGTCTCTGCCTTCAGCTCAGGCCATGATCTCAGGGTCCTGGGATCGAGCCCTGCATTGGGCTCTCTGCTCAGCAGGAAGCCTGCTTCCCCCTCTCTGCCTGCCTCTCTGCCTACTTGTGATCTCTGTCTGTCAAATAAATAAAATATTTTTTAAAAAACTGAAGTGAGTTAGGATTTTGTTTTAATAAATTTTTTTTGAAAATTTACGGTGTACTGGGTGTGCCTAAGTCAGGACTATAAATCCATCTTATAATGTCATCTACCTACACAAAAGGACACCACAAGAAAGAAGGAAGCTTCAGAAAGTGTAATGAAGGTGCTGGTTTGAAGAGGGATGTATAATCTCAAAACCTTAGGTTTAAGCTTTGTTTTTGTCGATATATGGATGACATTTAGAAAGTCAATTATGGGAAGAGAAGAGAAAACAATTTACCCATTGGAGAGAGAGAAGTTTTTTATGGGGCTCTGACATGCCTTAGATGATTATTATTCCCAAATACCCATGACTAAATCTACAGTAAATTTAAGGTTGTTGGGTTTTTTTTTTGAAAGATTTATTTATTTATTTATTTGAGAGCGAGAGAGGAAGGGGGAGGTACAGAGGGAGAAGGAGGTAAGTAGACTCCCCACTGAGCTCAGAGCCCAACATGGGGCTCTATCATATGACCTTGAGATCGTGACCTGAGCTAAAACCAAGAGTCACCCACTTAACCAGGCGCCCCCACCAAATTTAGTGGTTTTAGTTAGTGTAGAAAAGAAACCCAACAACCAACAGTAGCTCTTCCATGTTCCAGTGAGCCTTGACCGGAAGATGGTGACCCACACAGCAACTGCCCAGCCTAGAACCACAGGACCAAGCAAAGATGCAGCAGGAAGCTCCTTCTTGGAAAAGTCCCTGAAAGTCCCAGTCCAAAACCAGCCACCAGCATTATCAAACACGGAGAAGAGGAATCATTCCATGTTTGAGGGACCAGAGAGTCAAACCAGTCTTGTGATACCAGGTAAGGACCTTAAGCAGGTGCTCCACAAACTATTTTCTACAGTGACACTTGTCTTCAAAATTTAGGTTATATTTGGGGCACCTGCATGGCTCAGTCAGTTAAGCCGCTGCCTTCAGCTCAGGTCATGATCCCAGGGTTCTGGGATCGAGTCCCACATCGGGGTCCTTGCTCAGTGGGGAACCTGCTTCTCTCTCTGCCTTTGCCTGCCACTCTGCCTACTTGTGCTCTCTCTCTCTTTGACAAATAAATAAAATCTTTAAAAAAATTAAGGTTATATTTGATGAGTGTTTAGGAAATACAAGAAGAAGAGAGTTAAAATGAAGAATTTGGCCAAAAAGGAAAAAAAATCTATTTGCACTGGTTATTTATAGTAAGGAATACCTACTAAATACATTCATACATTCATGCATATTCCGGAGAGACCAGCACATTTATTAGTAAATAAGCTAGAATTAGGAAATTTCAACACCTGTATTAAGGAAACAAATGCCCTAAGTGTTAAATTTTAGGTTATTTTTTTTTAAGATTTTATTTATTTATTTGACAGAGAGAGAGAGAGAGATCACAAGTAGGCAGAGAAGCAGGTAGAGAGAGAGAGGGGGAAGCAGGCTCCCCGCCAAGCGGAGATCCCGATGTGGGGCTCGATCCCAGGACCCTGAGATCATGACCTGAGCTGAAGGCAGAGGCTTTAACCCACTGAGCCACCCAGGCGCCCCAAATTTTAGGTTATTTTGAGATGAAACAGCATAACCCCTATGCATCCATGTAATTCCTTTTCACACTAAGCAAGTGAATGTGATGAAAATATATGTCACATGGAAATGGTTGCATGTGCCAGCAATTCAGTGTTTTGTCCCCAATTTAACTAAATCTGTAATTTTTTGTATTTTCTAATAAGGCTAATAAGAATTTTAAATATATTCACACCACTGAAGGATTAGCATTCTATCATCTTAAATTTAGTTTTGCACGTTTGTATTTGTTGATGACATAGACAGAAATATAGAAGATCACATTTCTGTACGCATTTGTAAATGCCTTCTCAGTACTCCCAATTCTGCCTACATTATATGGAAATAATCCGTCACTATTTTAAGAACTTCTTGATGAAAATTTTTTGTTCGTTGCAGATGATGCAAATAATAAAAAAGGAAAATGACTTAAAATACCACCCTTTACTAAAAACAACTTTTAATATTTTGGGATATTTCTTTCCAATCTTTTGGTTTTTTTTAAGATTATTTATTTATTTGTTTATTTGACAGACAGAGATCATGAGAGAGGCAGGCAGAGAGAGAGGAAGGGAAGCAGGCTCCCTGCTGAGCAGAGAGCCTGGTGCGGGGCTTGATCCCAGGACCCTGAGATCACGACCTGAGCCACCCGAAGGCAGAGGCATTAACCCACTGAGCCTCCCAGGCACCCTCCAATCTTTTGTTTATCTACTATTTTTTACTTATTTATTTTGTATAATAAGTAAGTAAACTTATTGTATAATAATTAAGTAAACTATTGTTTACTTATTTATTTTGGGGGGCCACTTCTAATTTTATTTTATTTTTTCAATATTCCAAGATTCATTGCTTATGCACAAGAGCATCTACACAAAACTTTCCGCTTTGGGCTTAGATTTAGGTGCTTTCCGTGCCCCTGCGTTGGGTCTCTCCCTTGTTGGTACTGCCACCTGCTGGGCAAATCAGTCAGTCCAGCCAAGCCTTGTAGTCCCTTTTCCCAGAATGGAAGGTATGAATGGAGAAGACAACCCCCCACCCCGCAACCCCGACCCCCAACCTCGAGGCCACAGTTAGGGGAGACTTGTGCTCTAGGCAGCAGGGAAGGGCTGAAGAGCTGGTGGATAGGACAGAGGAGTTCTCACAGGGTCTCTGTGGTAGAGAGGCTCACGTGGGCGTGAGTGGATTAGGGGAAGACAGAGGAAACCAAAGCCCATGTCTCCTTAATTTGGGTCTAGTCTTGGCTTGGCCTTTAGAACCTTGAGCAAGCTGCTTCATACTCTGGGCCTCTTTCCTCACCAGTCAGTAAGTGATTTCAAGCAGACAACCTCTAAGCCCCCATAGCCCTGAGAGAGCTTCGGGAATGATCCACAGCCTGATTCTTGTGCTGGTATCCAGGCCAGAGTGCTCCCCGATCCCAGCGTTGTCTCCTGGGCAGTGAGCACTCAGCCTCAGAATTTCTTTGAAAACAGTGCTCCAGGCTACACCACCACTGGATGGGAGCTGGCACTCAGTTTGAAAAGAACTTGCAGTCTCTGCGTTGTCCTTTTTGATAATAGGCCTCTGACTTTGGTTATAAAGATGTAAGGAATGGAGTTTCACAGATGCAGAGAGATTTAATGTCCAGTTACTATGTTATATTATACATTATGTTATAATATAATCACATATTTATAATATGTATTGTTCTTCCTAACTATTAAAGTAATACATATTTACTGTAGAAAATTTGAAAACTACAGAAAAATATAAAAAAAATAAATCACTTTTGTTACATTTTTTCTGGTCACTTCAATTTATGCACATATGTACACACTTTGTTTTTTAAGATTTTATTTATTCATTTCACAGAGAGATAGAGCACAAGTAAGGGAACAGGAGGCAGAGGGAGAGGGAGAAGCAGGCTCTCCTTCCGAGCAAGGAGCCTGATGCGGAGCTCGATCCCAAGCCCTGGGATCACGATCTGAGCTGAAGGCAGCCGCTTAACCCACTGAGCCACCCAGGTGCCCCATATGCACATTTATTCACTTTTTTTAGTATAATTAATACACAGTGTTCTAGTTTCAGGTGCGCAATAGAGTGATTCAACAATTCTCTGCATTACTCAGTGCTCCTCATGATAAGTGTGCTCTCAGTCCCCTTCACCTATTTCACCGGAACTCCTAGACCCCTCCCCTCTGCCAGCCACCGGTTTGTTCTCTGTATTTAAGAATATGGTTTTTTGGCTTTGTTTCCTTTTTTTCTTTGTTTTGTTTCTTAATTTCAACAAGTGAAATCCTGTGGTATTTGTCTTCTTCTGTCTGACTTCTTTCACCTAGCCTAATACCCTTTAGGTCCATCCACATCGTTGCAAATGACAAGATTTCACTCTTTTTTATGGCTGAGTAATATTCCATTGTGTATAAATACCACCTCTTTTTTATCCATTCAGCTACAGAAGGGCTCTTGGGCTGCTTCCATATCTTGGCTGTTGTAAATAATGCTGTTGTAAACAAAGGGGCTCGTGTATCTTTTTTAAATTAGTGTTCTGTTTTCTTTGGGTAAATACCCCTGTAGTGGAATTACTAGATCATATGGTAATTCTGTTTTTAATTTTTTGAGGTAACTCCATGTTGTTTTCCATAGTGATTTTACCAGCTCACATTGCCACCAACAGTATACAAAGATTCTTTTTTCCCCACGTCCTCGTCAACACTTGCATTGCTTGTTTTTTGTGTTCAGGTGTGAGGCAAGAGCTCATTGTGGTTTTGATTTGCATTTCCCTGATGGTTAGTGGTGTTGAGCATCTTTTCATGTATCTGTTGATTATTTATATATCTTCTTTGGAAAAATGTCTTTTTAGATCTTCTGCCCATTTTTAATCAGGTTGTTTTTTGTTTCTTGGTGGGGGTTTTTTGGTGTTAGGCTTATTAAGTTCTTTATATATTTTGGATATTAACCCGTTACTGGATATATCATTTGCAAATATCTTCTCCCATTCAGTAGGTTGCCTTGTCATTTTATTGATGGTTTCATTTGCTGTGCAAAAGTTTTTTACTTTGATGTAGTCCCAATACTTTAATTTTGTTTTGTCTCCCTTGCCTGAGGAGACATATCTAGAAAAATGTTTCTACAGCTGACATTAAAGAAATCACTGCCTATGTTTTCTTCTAGGGGTTTTATGGTTTCAGATCTCACATTTAGGTCCTTAATCCTTTTTGAGTTTATTTTTGTGTGTGGTGTTAGAAAGTGGTCCAGTTTCCTTCTTTTGTATGTGTCTGTCCAGTTTTTCCAACACCGTTTATTGAAAAGACTATCTTTTCCCCATTGTATATTCTTGCTTCCTTTGACCATACAGTTGTGGCTTTAGTTTTTTTTTTGTTTTGTTTTGTTTTTTTATTTGACAGAAATCACAACTAGGCAGAGAGGCAGGCAGAGAGAGAGGAGGAAGCAGGCTCCCTGCGGAGCAGAGAGCCTGATGTGGGGCTAGATCCCAGGACCCTGGGATCATGACCTGAGCCGAAGGCAGAGGCTTTAACCCACTGAGCCACCCAGGCGCCCGTGGCTTTAGTTTTTGATTTTCTATCGTGTTCCATTGACTTATGTGTCTATTTTTATGCCAGTACCATACTATTTTGATTGCTACAGCTTTGTAATATATCTTGAAATCTAAGATTGTGATACCTCCAGCTTTGTTCTTTCTCAAGATTGCTTTTGCAATCCTACAACATCTCAAGATTGCTTTTGCAATCCTACAACATTGGGATTTTTTTGTGGTTCCATATAAATTTTAGGATTATTTGTTCTAGTTTTGTGAAAAATGCTATTGGTATTTCGGTAGGGATTGCCTTAAATCTGGATTGCTTTAGGTAGTATAGACATTTTCACGATATTGGTTCTTCCAATCCATGAACATGGAATGTTTTTCGATTTGTTTGTATCATCAGTTTCTTTCATCAGCCTTTTATAATTTTCAGACAAATCTTTCACCTCCTAGATTGTTTATTCCTAGATATTTTATTCTTATTGGTTCAATTGTAAATAGGATTTTTAGAAATTTTTCTTTCTTTTATTTCATTATTAATATATAGAAATGCAACAGATTTCTGTATATTAATTTTGTATCCCACAAATTTACTGAATTCATTTATCATTTCTGTTTTTTTTTTTTTTTTTTTTTTTTTTTTTTTTTTTTTTTTTTTTTTTTTTTTTTTTTTAAAGATTTTATTTATTTGACAGAGAAATCACAAGAGAGGCAGGCAGAGAGAGAGGAAGGGAAGCAGGCTCTCCGCTGAGCAGAGAGCCCGATGCGGGACTCGATCCCAGGATCCTGAGATCATGACCCGAGCCGAAGGCAGCAGCTTAACCCACTGAGTATTCACTTTTAACAAAATTAGGAACATATTATGTTTACAAAACTTTTATTTTTCTCAGGAGTATATTTGTGTGTTATTACATATCCATCAAAAACAAAAACTTTTTCAAGAAACAAACACCCAAAAAAACTGATTCATAAATACAGAGAACAAACTGATGGGTGTTAGAGGGTAGGTGGGTTGGAATGGGTGAAGAAAGAAAACACAGTATTTGAAAAGTCCAGGGTGGAGAAAGTGGGAAGAGAAGGACAGAACTTTGTGAATGTTTGAAAGGGCCCTCTCAACACACGGTTTGTTGAGAAGGCAACTATCTCCTCCCTCCCCATCCCTAAGACCCCCACACTAGCGTCTGATTTCATGCAAGGTAACTTATCCTCTACCCAGCATAATGTAAATAGATTTTTAAATGCACCATTGTTGGCAACCTGTGCCTGGGTTTTTTAAGGATCATCAGCTAGTATGATACAAATGGACAAGTTAAATTTTCTGCCACTTCCTTCCCCCATAGATATGTTGTGAGGATAAAAGAAATTTAACTCATTGAAGGTATGTTAAAGATAAACTAGGATTAACAGCGATAACGTAGTACAGAAAGTAATGAAATGCAGTTTTTCCTGTGTCACATTAGCAAGGTGAAAAAATATAATTACTGTACGAAGCTCAGAGAAAGAAGACTCACGCACTTTGGGTGGGATTAGAATTAGTACAGTCACGGGTGCCTGGGTGGCAGCTTCCATGAAGACACCGACTCTTGGTTTTGGTTTCTGCTCCGGTGGTAATCTCAGGACTCTGAGATCAAGCCCTGCCAGGGCTCCCCTCTCAGTGGGGAATCTGCTTAAGACTCTCTCTCTCTCTCTCTCCCTCTGCCCCTCCCCTCTGCGAGCACTCGCTCTAAAATAAATAAATCTTTTTTAAAAATTTAGTACAATCTTCTAGAGGGCAGGTTCTAAAGCATTAAATCTGCATCTGTCCTGATTCAGTTATCTCACAATTGGGAATTTCTGGGGCACCTGGGTGGCTCATTCATTAAGCATCTGCCTTCAGCTCAGGTCATGATCTCAGGGTCCTGGGATGGAGCTCTGCATCAGACTCCCTGCTCAGTGGGAAGCCTGCTTCTCCCTCTTCCACTCCCTCTGCTTTTTCTCTCTCTTGATTTCTCTCTCTCTCTCTCTCTCTCTGTCAAATAAATAAAATCTTTTTAAAAGGAATTTCTCCTAAGCATGTTACTAAGGATAAAACCAAAGATGTGTGCAAACACTGGGTTAGGCGGGGAACGCCGGCTCTGTGCCCTCCGCGCTGGGGCAGGGACTGCACAGCGTCCCGGCGCGGCCTGTGCAGCACGCAGAGACTCAATGGCTGGATTGTTCGCTGTGCCTATGTCTGCAGAGCCTGTCCCCTGGGTGCTCAGGTCTTCTCTCTGGCCCAGCCGGAGGAAAGAAATCTGGTCCCCAGCATTGCAGAGTGCTAGAAAAGTGGTGGATCCACGTTTACAGTGAGTCCGGGTTTTTTTGAAACTGGAGGATTCATGTCCAGCCCAGCCAGATTCCCTAAGGATCCAGATGGGGGCGCCTGGGTGGCTCAGTTGTTAAGCGTCTGCCTTCAGCTGGGATCATGATCCCAGCGTCCCGATCGAGCCCCAAGACAGACGACCTGCTCAGCGGGAAGCCTGCTTCTCCCTCACCCTCTCCCTCTGCCCCTGCTTGTGTTCCCTCTCTCGCTGTGTCTCTTTCTGTCAAATAAATAAATATAATCTTAAATTAAAAAAAAAAAAAAAAGATCCAGAGGGAGCACCGACTTGGGGGAGTGCGCGGTTTCTGTAGGGTCACGTGGGGCTCGGCCCGCACTTTCTCACATTCCCCTCCCCCAAATGTGCCAAAGCCTCGCCCTTCAGCTTCTTTTTGGCGATAGCTTCAGGGAGCAACTGTGACCTTTGATTTATTGCGGGATGTGTTTTATCCAGAGAGGTTATCCTTATAAGTGGTATTCAAAGGGTTTTTTTTTTTTTTTTCATGTACGCCGTATTTTTTGTGGGTATTTCATCTTTTCATTATGCTGGACTCTTTTCTTATTAAGAAAACATCCTGAAACTATGAAACAACATTTCTGGGAAGGTAGTTTTAATTTGTTGGAGCTTGATAAACAGCATAGCTGAATAGCCTGTTGGGCTCCAAGAAAATCAGCTGTTTTCGGAAATGGACAGATCTTATCCTAAAACGATCCAGAACATTTCCTGAAGAGAGCTCCCTCTTCCCGACTTTGCAGCATGCAGTGTGCTCTGCCAGTGAATAGTGACAAAGAACAATTCTGTTGTCTGTGTTAGTTGGCAGGTGGTTGCAGGAAGCCATAGAACATTCTGGAATGCAAGCCCATATTGTAGTCACTTTTCCAGCTGGTATTTCCACCTTCCTTCCAGAACATGCCTTCATGTTCTATGGTGACTGAAAATGAAATTAAAACAACTCATATCCAGCTTCCAACTCCTTCTGTGAGTGCAACGCTGTGAGTGTACGTGTAACACAATAGGTCATTCAGAAAAGGGAAAAATGATTTCCTATGACATTAACTTTTCTAAAAAGGTTATTAGAAAATTTATTTATAGAAGCAAATGCTATCTTTGTCTTGTTTGTTTTGACTTGCCACTCTCGTTAGAGCCTACCGTAGGACACGTGGAAGTGAAGCATTTCTCTCAGGTGTTACATACATTGGCGTCTAGGAAAAGTGAATCAGTCTGGGAAATGACAGTGAATTCCTCCCTGAAATGTAGAAAACAGAAATTTACATTTCAAATACCGACTTGGGCAGGACAAATCCCCTGAAAATTCTAGTCTGTGGCAATTGTGTCTTCTTAAGTCTCCTGTGTGCGCTGCCCTCTCCCTAATGCCCGATCCCTCCCACCTCCTACAGCACTGGCTTTCTCTCCCTAAGGAGTGAGGGCAGCTAAGAAAATACTCTTCACCATTGGCAACTGAAGATGCAGAATGAATTTGTCTAGTTTTCCACATGAACTCATCTCCAAGGCAAGATCCCCTTTCTAAGTACAATTAACCTCTTTCTCCACTGCATCCTTAATAGGCCTTTGTCTCAGACTTCCTAAGGAAATACTTACGTTTGTGGTTTTTGCCTAGGGATCTTGATTTGCCTAGGTAGGAGTAAATAAATACAGTCTCAACTCTCAAGTTCTTGGATCTGCGGCTCTGAGAGCAGTGTGGCTGAGTAGAAATGCTCCAACTCTGGACTAGTCCTGGGTTCTAATTCCAGCCCCACCAGTTACTAGGATGCAGGGAACTAACTGTTCTCAACCTGCCTCTGAGAGGACAATAGTATCTTCTCACAGTGTTGCTAGAGGATTGCATGAGACATTGTATGTAAACATAATCTCGTCTCTCAGTAGCTATTCATGCCTGATGAATTTTTGCTGGAGCATTCGAGGGCAGTGGCTTTCACTAGGAACCACGGGTAAGAGAGCGACAAGCCTGTAAGACAGTTAATTCAAATAAAAAATAAAAACAGTGCAGTGCTGGCCCCAGTACCGAGTTCCTCCTCAGAATGAGGATGAGGTATCACTCATCTCCATTGGAAAGAGACGGTTGGAGCGGGATTGCGAATGTAGTTATTTTATATTTTTCTACTGGGTAAAAGACAAATGTGCCAATCCTCTGAAAAGAATTGGAGGTTGGTAAATTTTGGTGTTTTTATTCCTGGCTCATTATTTTTAAAAAGTAGGACATGAGTTCTCAGCCATGTGATCTTCCCACTGCCAGATTTATTATTGGAGAGAGGACTTCCTGAGTGCCCGTCACTGTGGCTTCTTTGGTCTTTATAGCAACTGGTGATGTGCAGGAATCATTAACCACATTTTATGGATGAAGACAGTGAGACACAGAGAGGTGAAGAACTTAGACGAGGTCACACAGCTAGTGTGTAATTTAACTCAGCATGTCATACCAGCCCCAGTGGGGTGACGACTTCAGCAGCAAGCCTCTTTGAGTTCAAAGACCTTTTCTGTTAGTTTCAGAGACAAGAAACAGCTACAGTTCCATTAAGACCTGCTTGCACAATACTTTCTATTAGGGCATTAGAAGCTCAGAAGGAAGAGATCAGTGGGTGCTGGAGAAGTCGGGGTTGGCTACTTGTAGATCTGCATTTGACTTCCCTGGGCCCATGAAAAAAATACCCAAAATATTACTCTTTATGACTGTGTTGGTATAGAGATTAATGTAATACAGGCTAGATTGTGTTATTATCGTATGCATTGTGTTTTTGTGTTTTGTGATTTTGAGGGAAATCAAATTGAAACATTTTTGTAGGCTCTGTGCCCATTGTGCCTTATGGATAGGTGGCCCTGCCTGCAACAAGTGTGGACATTCCACTGTGCTCTGAACAATGGGCAGAAAGAGTTTGAATACATGAAAAACAAGGGTTCTAGTTAACTGCATGAACAAATGGGTTTGGGAATGACAATTATGGAAGCAGGTGATTCCAGCTACCCAAAGGGAATGGTGCTTGTCTGGATTCGAGGGCAATATGGGACCTCAAAAGCCCATAAGGCTTCCAGACCAGTGGAGTCAAGAAGGAGGGTAACCGAATTTAGTCCCAAAGACAGCAGAGGAAGGAACAGTACCCACCCATAATAAACCTTTCATTCATTCATGGCAAAAATGAGAGAAATAAGGACAAAGCAGTCCATTTTTTTATAAGGCTGAATTTATTTCATTTAAAGAGCTGTCCTTTTTATGTATTATGTTCTGTGGGTTTACACATTTCCTCACTTTATCATGAAGTGAAGGCAATGGCCTTCATAAATGGCCATTTCTTTCAATATCTTTATTTGGCAAAATAAAAAATTGACAACCCCAAATTGGCTGCAAAAATCACTTTGAATTTTTAATTGGTCCACAAAATCCAAAGGAGTCGTGAACTCAGTTTGCCATGTGGAGGACAGCCCAGGTTCTCAATAGCCTCAGCGCTCCACCAGCCCCAGTGGCTTAAATTCAGTAGTCCCTGTCCCCATCCTACTGGGACACAGGTCTCCACAGCTCCAGGCAGCCATCCCTTTGTCCATGAGTATAGTCTCCCACTGGCCATTCCTCTTTTGCTCCCCTCACGGTTCTGGATGGGAGTGGGCCTCCCACCACCACAGTCAAACGGACAAGCATAGCAATTAACTTGAAAGGTAAATCTGATTCGCTGGCCTACAAGGAATTGCACATGCCTTCCTCGCGTCTTTCATTCTCTTGGGGCCGGGAGTTTATGGAGGACAGCCCACATTACTGGCCATATGCAGGTGGCCTTGATGGGGCCTTTTGAGTAACCTGGAGAAAGACCGCAGAAAGCTAGGAGCCTGGGGCGGCCTGGGCTAGGAACAAACCTGGCCCAGTCTCCTGGAGGAGGAGCCTTTGCAGACACATCCCGCCTGGTTAGAGGCTCTGGCAGTGCTTGAGTAAAGGTGACAGAGACCTAAGGCTGTGGCCATGAGGACAGAGAGGCGGGCCACAGTCAGGGATATTTCACACTAAATCCTGGACAAGTTCTGTGCTGTATCATGATGGATGGCTTGCTGGCCTCAGTGAAAAGGAGTGTCAAGGATGCCTTAATGAAAATAAATGTATTTGCAGTCCCTTCTCTTTAACAGTGTTAGCCTGTGACTGCTACGATCAGTTTAAGCCATGGCTTTCTGGCTCTAGTAGGTGCCTGCAGTAACCTTACAATTTTCCATCAAGCTCTTGATTTTTGTGATCCTTCGTAAATCCAGGCATATCCCGTAGAACAATTTACAAAGAATTTTGTAAATACTACGTTTAAGTCGCCTGGTTTCAGTGGCAGGAGTACTAATGTACCTGTTGATGACCTATGAGTACAGGAGCTTTAAAATTTGGTTTTCTCAGTAAAATTCCCCTTGTCAATTCATCATTTCTAATATATTGTCACTGAGAGTTATATAGTCCCACAGCCTCCCCTGTGATCACAGCAGGAGGGCCACTCCACTGGCTCATTCCTCATCATAGTGTCAATGTAATAAGCACACAAATGTCCATTTCTAGATAGGAGATGATACAACGGTACAATTGTGGCTCATCAGACCTGGGATAAAAGTCCTAAGATTTGACCTTTCTCACTATTCGCTCTCAGTAGTATCATCTAACTGAATAGAGTAAGCAATTAACGAAGTATTATTACATCAGAAGGGCTGGTTTCCTCCCATAAGCAGTTAGATACACCTGGATTTAAATCCCAGCCCTGGGGCGCCTGAGTGGCTTGGCTGATTAAGATTCTCTCTCTTCCTCTCCCTCTGCACCTCCCAGCACTTCCTGGCACACTCACACCGTCTCTCTCTCCCTCTCTCTCTCAAAAAAAAAAGTAAAAATAAATAAACCAAACCCCAGCCCTGTGACCCACTTACTCCTCGAAAGAACCTGGGCAGGAGCCAAACCTCTCTGACCAAACCAGAGCACATGAAGCGATGAACCCCTGCCAAGTAGGGTTGGGTGAGAAAGTCAAAGAGCGTGTTTGAACGCCCTATGTATGCTCACTGCTCACTTTTTTTTAAAGACCTTATTTATTTGAGAGAGAGAATGAGAGAGCATGAGAGAGGGGAGGTTCAGAGGGAGAAGCAGGCTCCCCACAGAGCAGGGTCCCAGGACCCTGGGATCACCACCTGAGCCGAAGGCAGATGCTTAAACCACCTGAGCCACCCAGGCGCCCGCTCTGTTCATTTTTTAAAAAAGAAAACCTCTGTGGACTGCTTCTGCCTTCCATTCTGTGAAGTCCAGACATTACCCTTGGCTTTTTGAGCCGAGGCCTCCTTCCTCCTCCCAGGTCAGGGTAGGGCTTCCTGTGCCACGTGCCTCTCCCCCTCCCTCTGCCACCGGTTTTGTTCCGCCCCATCCTCTGCATTATTAAACTGGTCACAGGAGCCACCTAGTGCGCTAGTACCCAACACAGACTTAGCTTTACTAGAGAAATAAATTCTGTAAGTCCTTTAAATCCATCCTAAAAAAAAATAAATAGGGGCGCCTGGGTGGCTCAGTGGTTAAAGCCTCTGCCTTCAGCTCAGGTCATGATCTCAGGGTCCTGAGATCGAGCCCCGCATCGGGCTCTCTGCTTGGCAGGGAGCCTGCTTCCCCCCTCTCTCTCTGCCTGCTTCTCTGCCTACTTATGATCTTTGTCTGTCAAATAAATAAATAAAATCTTTAAAAAAAATAAATAAATAAATAAATAAATAAATATAGCTGTATTTTCATGTCTGTTTTCTGAAGTTTCTGCTGTACCTTCAATATACATTCTGTTTATTTCCTGTAGATCGTGGTTCCTCAGGGAAGAACAGAAAAGAGGAAAATTACATTTTTGAGTCCAAGAGCCATCGAGGAGGAGGAGGAGGGGAGCACCCAGCCCCAGAAACAGGTAAATGTGTGACCTGGAAAGTCACTGCCGAGTATAAGTGTCTGCAGAATCACAGGTCCTCCAGTTGCAGTTATCAGAGGAAGCCGCCAGGGTCCACGAAAAGACCTGTGGTCAGAAGAACCGTGGGATTCTCACCTCCTCGATCACGCTGCGGGGTTGGGCTCTTAAACTTGTGACCTCACATCTTTGGACCTTGGCTCCTCTTTTATAAGTTGATTGGACTAGATTATTGCTACATTCCTTCCCAGGTGTAACATTTCTGTGGGAAGATTAATACTCCTACACCGAGGTTAAAAATACAGGCTCTAGAATCTGATGCCAAGGTTCAAACCCTCACTCCACCACTAAACTCCATGGCCTGGGGCGGGCGATTTTCTCTCTCTGGATCCCAGCCTCCTCATTAGCAGGATGGAGATAACAACTGTCTCTGCCTCAGAGTCGTTTGGGAGCACAAATGGGATGAAGAAAGCATTTAGCACACTGTGTGGCTCATACGACGAGCCTGATGAACGGGGGCTCTTCTGCTTGACTTGGTTGTGATACGAGTAGAGATCTTAGAGCACCTAGTTCTCTCCCGCTGCTCCAGCGATAAAGACCAAAGACAACAGGTATGAGGAAAGAGTGTTGGAGGTCCAGGGAATGTGTAGTGAGTACAAGAAGAATATCACAATTCCATGATTTTGGTGGTTTTTCACTAGAAAGAAAACCCTTTTGACCTAGTTTTGTAGAAAGGTAGGTTTTAGTCCTAAATCCCACGAACTAATTAGTAAAAGAAGATTTAGGTGAAAGAAAGATGGTTCTTAAATTATAGATCTGAACGTGGAGAAGGCTTTTTTTTTTTCAAAGATTTTTTATTTATTTATTTGACAGAGAGAGATCACAAGTAGGCAGAGAGGCAGGCAGAGAGAGAGAGAGAGAGGGAAGCAGGCTCTTCTGAGCAGAGAGCCCGATGTGGAACTCGATCCCAGGACCCCGAGATCATGACCTGAGCCGAAGGCAGCGACTTAACCCACTGAGCCACCCAGGCGCCCCGAAGGCTTTCTTTTTGCCGCAGGGTGTTCTTCGTAAAATCTGGACAACATTAAAGCATAACCGTTAACCAACAGAATAATCAGACCCCAAGTACCTAGATGCTGTGTGGCCTGCTGGCCCGCTGGGTATTTCACTAAAAAGAGCCCTGTCCCCCATGCACAGATAAGGGGAAACCAGGCCTGCCTGGCACCTGTGCCTGGTTGTATGCGGAGAGTCTCTGTTCTGACTGCCCGTTCCAGTTATGTGTCATGTATTACGAACATCACTCCCACTCAAATGAGCAGAATACCCGACTCATCTCCTTAGCTGGCTCTTGAGAAAATTATATCTTGATGTGTTTCATAAGGGGTTAGAAAATTTTAAATCTCCAAATACCCAAACTAAAGACAGTGAAGAAAACATGCCAAAAGAGTATTGAAAAGTCTAGAATAGTTTGCAGTATTCTAGCAAGTTCTTTGTGGGAGATTCCATGTTTCTTGCATCCAAAGCATTAAACAGGAATCACCTTGACGGTGTGGCCACCTCATCTCTGACTTGGCAAATAGAAAATTCCCTAAGAGTACATGTCTGCTCTGTTGTTACCATGGCTGCATCTGCTCCCCCACCCCTGGGACTGGGACCTTCTAGCTCAGCCCCCTTCCCGGCAGCCTAAGCATCGATTCTCACCCCTATGCAAATCATACACATGTGGGAGTGCAGCCTCTAGTCCTTTCCCAGCCCCGAACAAGCCCAGTGATCGATTGTCCTCAGCTACGCTTCCCCAAAGGGGAACGTTCCTCTGTATGCACCCACCTGCTTCCTTGCCTTCAGTACTAAAGGAATAGTGTCCTCTCTTTCCAAGGTCTGTCTCCCCCGACCTTGATACAAGCCCCTAATCTTCTCAGGTACATTTCTCCATCATTGATAAACTCTCAGGTGTTTTTAATCTATTTCTCTATGGGCTCGTTCTCCCAACAGATGCAGACACTTTCAGATCTCTCCCAACACATAAAAACAAAACAGCATGCCTTCTTCAGTCTCCCTGAAAAGAATTTCCGATTGCTAAGTCCATTGGCCTCTCCGGGCTTCACCCCACTTGACCTCTTAGCATTTGATTCAGCCAAGTGCTTCCTTGAATTAGTCTCTTCCCTGTGTTTCCAAAACTCCTCTCCCTCGACTGCCCTGCCACTTCTCTGATCCATCTCTTCCTGTTCTCTTAGGTTGTCTTTTGTCTGCCCTCTTAAATGCTGGTGGTTCCTAGGGCCTCACTTGTGGCCCTCCCTCTCTGGCAATCTCTTCTACTTTGTGGCTGCAGCCACGACCTTGACACTAAAGACTCTCACATATTAAGGTCCAAATAACCCAGAAACCTATGGGGCGCCTGGGGGGTTCAGTCAGTTAAGCATCCGACTCTTGATGTCAGCTCAGGTCATGAGCTCAGGGTTGTGATATCGGTTCTGTACTCAGCAGGGAGCCTACATGAGATTCTCTCCCTCTCTCCCAAAATCCCTCTGTCTCTCCCCTGTTACCAAGGGGGCATGCTCTCTTTCGCTCTCTCTCTCAAATAAATAAAATAAATAAATCTTTAAAACAAAATTCCAGAAACCTTAAGAAAATTCTACCTGGAACATGTATAAGCATCTCAATCCAAAAATCTCAGAAAATACACTTAATCTCCCCAACCCACCCCCAAAGAAGCTCCATCATACATTTAAAGCACTGGAGCAAAAATCCTAGGAACCGGATACATGAACCACTCCTTTTACATCTGCACTTCCTATCTAATTCTATCACGGTAATTATAGTACTTAATGGTATGTTTTCATTTCAACGTTTGTCTACCAGACCTGAAGTCATTAAATATCATGATCTCATATCCCTTTTGGAGAAGTTCTGTACAGTAGTAGGTCTGGAGCTGCCCAGCCTAGGGCCCTGTCCTTGCTCCGTCACCGACCTTACAAGCTTAGACAAGTCACTCCACTCTTGATGTCTTAGTTCCTTCATTTGCAAAATGGGTAGAATAACAGTGCCAACTCATATGGTGGTCGTGAGAATGAAATGATTTATACCATAAAGCGCTTAGAAGAGTGCGGGCGCCTGTGGGGCTCAGTCCATCAGGTGTCCAACTCTTGGTTTCGGCTCACATCATGACTTTCAGGGTCATGGGATTGAGCCCCATGTCAGCTCTACACTGAGTGTAGATTCTGCTTAAAACTCTCTCTCTGTCTAAATAAATAAGTCTTTAAAAATATACATATCATTTTTTTAAAAGGCACTTGGGACAGTGCTGGGCCTCTGTAGCTCGGGCCTACTGTGGGTCACCAGCACTCAGCTCTGTGTCAGGCACATAGCCCTGACTGAATGCTGCCTGAGTAAGGGAAGGAACGAGAGGGAAGGTTATGGGACCAGCTTATGCGATGGGCATTTTTATCCCTCTAATTCCACGGGTTGGCAAGACCCCTGCAAGCTAAAAGTAGCTCCACCATATCACCTCCAAGCCTGGTCTGGCTCCAGAGTAAGTCAGACTAAGAATAGGGCTTGCGGAGTTTGATCAGGAACACCGACCGGGGCACAGCCTGTCCCTTCCAGACTTCTGCCGGCCTCAAGAGGCTGCTGCTCCTCCTGGCATCTAGGACGCACCCCCCAGGAGAGACCCGGGGAAAGGGGACTAGAGAGATGTTTTCTCCAAGTACCCTTAGCTGGAATCACACCAGCGTAGTTGGAAGTTGGCTCTCAACAGTGGTTCTTACTGGCTGAGGGCAGGGTCTCTGGATTTAGAAAAGAAAGTGAATTTCTTCAAGCCCTAACTAGTACAAGAAATCAGGAGTGAGTCCATACTTGTTCCGAGAGACTGCTCAGGTGCAAACCCCCCAGTGTCATCGCTGACTGGACTGAAAGCCGCTCCCCTGGGCACCATGTCTTCCCTGCGGTCCGTTCAGTTTGCTGCAGTGGGGGTCGGGGTGGGGGGGGTGTTCAGCTGCAACCCTGGGGCCCACTATGCTATGCACGTGTTGTAGGAACTCGGTACAGAATGTGGCTTGAAAGAAGTGTGGGTTGGAGCACGACACCTGTCCTTCACAGCCCACGTGCTCTCAGACCCATGACGTAACTTGTGCACTTAGCTCCCCTGTAAAGTGGCAATAGGACAAGGCCCTGCTTTTTGGAGCGGTTCAGAAGAACTGGAACAGTGCCCACCAAGTGCTTGTCCCGCAGGAAACCGCGGCATCGTTGTGGCCGATCGCTGACCCGCCATGTTTGCTTCTCCCTGCTTCACAGGTGCGGTGCTGCCGCTGGCCCTGGGCTTGGCCATCACGGCTCTGCTGCTCCTCATGGTTGCTTGCCGGCTGCGCCTGGTGAAACAGAGACTGAAGAAAGCTCGACCCATCACGTCTGAGGAGTCTGACTACCTCATCAACGGGATGTATCTGTGACTAGTGTCACTCGAGGAGCAGGGGGCGAGGCTGTTTTCCTCATCATTGATCCGTAGATTGGTTCCACGTCTTTATAACCTCTTTGATCTGAACTGGGCTGAGAAAAATACCAAAACCCCAGAAAATTCTGCAAACCCCAAACCTGTTTTTATTTATTATAGAAAGAGTTTCTTTGGGGAGTGTGTGAGATATTTGGGAACTTAGAGAGGAATCCATATGAGTAAAGACTCACAAATCTAATTCTGATTTAGGTACGCTGTCCCTGAAAATAGCAATTTGCCCTGAGCCAAGGCAGAAAATTAGGGCTCTTGAGGGGTGGCCTTCGAATGGCAATGCTAACCCTTTACTGTTTAGAAGCTGACCAGTGGCCCCCAGCAGCCCTGGACTACTTCACACACAGGTCTCTCTTGTTCGGAGGCCTTCCTGTTCCAGTGCCCTCCTTTCTCTTCTCCCCTTCAAAACCTGCTTCTGAGAAAGGCTCTCAAGTGGGTTTAGACCTCAGGCAGGAATGTCAAAATCGTAACTCTTGTGAACACGTCGAGGAGGCGTCAGGGAAGGTGGCATGAGTTTATCCCGGGGCCTCTGACCTCAGGTCCCTTGGGTGGCTGTCCCCTCAGGCTTGCCTTGGGAGAAGACGCCCTGACTCTGGATTACAACTAGCTGTGACATGGTCCTGGAGGGAGATGGAAAACCATGGTGGCAGCAGGGTGGCAGGTCAAACATTTAACACAAACTTAGCTGAGGGCACGATGCCAAGAGGACCATAAGGACTTTCTCGAATCTACTCGACACGGCCCGATAGTCCACAACACAGCCGCTTTATTTATACAGTTACTGGTTTTCAACAGGAATCTGTGTTGATGGAAGAGAAAAATGCATTCAAATTGAAAAGCAGAACACTGAGTGGATTTCTAGGTGCAGGTTTTGTAAAGATGTCCCATGTGGAAGTATCAGCAGGTTCTTGCGTCCAGTGGAATAGGCCAGTTTTCTCCATCGTTTGTTTAGCACTGTAAGATGTTAGGACATGCAGTCTGTTCATGGCAGCCTCATGTTTTCCCAGAGCAGAGAGCAGCCTTGCACAAAGTCTTCTTTACAGACAACTGGCATCTATGTTAGCATCTTCTCCCTTTAAATTAGTCTGTAGGATTTTAAAGGCGAATTATTCCCATCATCACTTCATACCGGGATTATACACATCCTAGAAATCCTCCTGAGAGGACTCTGTCATGTGGTGCCTGTCTACACTCCCATATTTCTATTTATATAACATGGCTTCTTATCAGAAGGGGCAAATCTTCTAAATACTTGAAAATTGTAGAACACTATTTTCAGACTGAACCTGAGGTAAGTTGTCCCTTTTGCAAAGGGCTTAATTTGGGTCAGAAATATAAGAGAATACATTAATAAATGGGAAATTGTTCTAGAAAAAACAAAGAAATTGATTACTTTTATTTCCCAAGAGGTCCATGCATTTTGTTGAATGTTTAGAATTAAGCAAAGATTTCATGTTCTCCTCAGGGGCAAAGAAAGGAGAAACAACTGTGTGAGTGACCTTAGGATATCTGTACTCTCTGTGACACTTTGTAGTTTGCTTTTCTAGAGAAGGGTGTCACCTACAGCCATACCCGATAAAATAAAAACTGATAAGGCATTCATCTTTCGGCACATCTTTTTATACATGAAGAAATTAAACATGGTTTAGCATTGCTATGGTGTGAAATACTTGAGAAAAGATGTCCACCTCCATGTGTACAATATCCCTTTAATAAATTGTATTTTATTCTTATGCCTTTCTAAATAACCTTTTAATCTAATCATCATCATAAGTTGCTTTTACTGAGCTGTTACTATATTACCTGGATTTAATCATATCAACCTTATCTTGCAAAGGGGGAAATTAAGAATTAAAGAAGGAGAATCAAGGTCTACAAAATAGTTATATTGTCAGATGGACTGAATGTCATCTTTTAAAAGTCAACTTTTAAAAGTCAACTTCCCTGTATCTGATTGGAGGAGTTTTGTATCTAAGATAATTTAAAAATAATTTCAAAGAGAAGATTGTCCACTACTTACTGCTCAAACATGTTCTTGTGTCTCACGTGTCTTTTCCTGAGAGAGAAGCCATCTTCCAGAAAATGTACAGCTGGGCCCCTGGATGGCTGTCGGTTAAGTGACTGCCCTTCGGTTCAGGTCATGATCCCGGAATCCCAGGAATCGAGTCCCGTCCCACTGGGGTCCCTGCTCAGTGGGGAGTTTGCTTCTCCCCCTGGACCTCCCCCATCTCATGCTCTCTCTCTCTCTCTCTCTCTCTCTCTCACACACACACACACTATCTAAAATAAATAAAACCTTAAAAAAGAAAAAAAGAAACCATACAGCTTCTTTGCTCTAATACTCAGTACAAGTAGAAAACAGCTGTCACCGTCCCTCCCCAAGCATTTGAACGTCTCCAGTCGCTTGAGGATCAGATTTGTTCTCTTCCACAGGAAGATGACAGAAGACCTCATCTTTCTCCTACTGCCTTTTCATCATCTGTGATTTGGCTCCCCCATTCACTTTCACACTCAGTGACCCTCCTCAGCCACTGATGGCTGTTTCAAGTTGTTCTTCACTGTTTCCCACAACCCAGATGCAGAGGTGTAGATTTCTATTCTTCAGTTTGGGGGTTCGAGGCAGACCTTGCTGATGATTTACCTGGACGTCACGTACAGAAACGTACCACGGTGTGGTGTGCCCAGGAGCCCAGGCACCGTCCGTGTCCTCTCCCGTTCTGCCCACATTGCAGTGATGAGGCCACGTAACAGAAGCTTCCAAGCCTGAGATGGTCATTTGGGGTCTCTGTTAAGTTATACTGTCCCCAAGTTCATTTTAGCGATTGCGCCACTTTGTTCCTATCATAGTGACTTCAGTTACTTCTTTTCTTTTCTGGACTCCAGGTTTTCTGCAACTGATGACATTAAAACTGAATGGTAATTCTAATGAAAAACTGCCCGCACCATAAAGAGGGAAAAGCCTCGCTTTCAGTTTGCTGTTCACAAATGTTCTCATCTCCCTGGCTTTTTAAGCAATTGTGTGGCTGACTTTTTCTTGGGCACTGGCCGCATTTTTCTCAGCTCTCTAGTCTTACTCAATTCTAGAATCCCAAATAAAGTGCATATTTCATGGCTATTTGAACAGCAAACAGTTTTTTGGTTAAATATAAAACCACCAAGGATGAAAATAAGGTTAGACACATGGAAACCCAAATGTGTCCAGAGATGAACTGGTTAGAACCGAGCCTTCTCCCTTTGCTTCACGTACGTCTCTCAGTGTGTCTTCATTCCTACTCATTTTAATTCTCCCATCACCTCAGCTCTGAGTCTTGGGTGTGAGCTACCACACTGTAAGTTGGGAAGAGATCAACATACAATATCATTCAGCTTAAAGATATTTCTATACAGTCATTTCAAAACTTAGGAAACTTCTCAAAACACACTTTTTAAAATTTTTTAAGTTTTTATTTAAGTAATCTCAACACCCTTTCTGGGGCTCAAACTCACAACCCAAGACCAAGAGTCACATGCTCTTCTGACGGAGCCAGCCAGGAGCCCCTCAAAACACTTTAAAAGGTTACTTTTTACTTAAAAATTTACTTAAAAATTACTTTTACTGAAAAGCTTAGGGAAAATTGTATTGAGTATATGGACTTAAAAAAAAGTTTTTATTTTCATTCATCATCATTTTGTAAGACTGAAGACCCAAAATTCCAAATAAATCAAAAAGCTATGTTCTCATATTTAAACAAAGCAGTTTCACAGATAAAAACAGATCAAGAGAAATCTGTGTGATCTAGAGATGTGTGTACAGAAGAACGAGGAAATGAGAAAGAACCATGAGCTGTGCAATCTGAGATCATGCCTTCACTGTTGTTTACTGCTGAGGGGCAATAGTCTGATTCGCCCTTTTTTTTTTTTTTTAAAGATTTTATTTATTTATTTGACAGAGAGAGATCACAGGTAGGCAGAGAGGCAAGCAGAGAGAGTGAGAGGGAAGCAGGCTCCCCGCCGAGCAGAGAGCCCGATGCGGGACTCGATCCCAGGACCCCGAGATCATGACCCGAGCCGAAGGCAGTGGCCCAAACCACTGACACGCCCACTTGTACCTTCCAGCCTACTTGATCCAACTGTTCCCTAGAAGGTAATCGTAATACAGCAGCCAAGATCCTAAAGAAGGGCAGGTATTTTTCCCCAGAAAATATCCTTTTTTATAAATTATTTACAACTGATAGAATTGTATTAATGTGGAAATCCTGCAGGCTTTCATCTATAATATAATTTGTAAGCAAAATCTTGACAGGATTATCACCAAAAAACATAAACAAATGGGGCCGGTAAAAAAAAAAAAAAAAATGCTCCCTGTGATGTGATCCTTTGGCAGGGGGTGTGTAGGGGGTGTTGCATAGTGATGTGTTTGGGGCGTGGGAATTCAAATATAAATGTCCTCAGTGCCCTAGGCCTCTGGGTTGCTGCCCTCTCATATTTAAAATGTCTTCAGTGTTGGAATCACCTGCCCTTTGGGCAAAAAAGTATTCCTCTCGTGATGCCCATCCTATTAGGACACTCCAGCTGAGTAAGAATGAGTTCTTCAGCTCCAGCAGCCCTCGGCTGTCATGTCAGAAAAGGAACAAGGGTTAAAGAGAAGAGAGGGATTCCCCGACTCCAGATAGCATCTATGGGAACTAAAAGTCAGATGTTCTCTTCTACCAAGCAAGGGAGCACTTCCTAGAGTCCTGGCCCAGACCACACAGTTACTAAGGTGAAGTAACACCTATTACAAGGGGAGGGGAGGGGAAGTTAACACCTACTATTACAGCACTGGTAGATGGGTTAAAGATAAGGAAACTCTAGGACTTGTTTCATTTTTATGATATTACAGTACACAGATGCAAACTCCTCAGGCACGTGGCCCAGCCAGTTTTCTTCATGCAGGATTTTCTTACCGGCCATCTATTTCGGCCACCCTTCTAAACACATGGGGACGAAACAGAATTATCTTCCTGAAAAATGGGAGGAGAAATCAAGAGAAATGAAACTGAATTCTGATAAGACACTTCTGTTTACTTGTGTAGTTCTCTAAAGAACTAAGTTGTAGGAGGAAGTGATGATTTATACCCTCCAAGAATTTTAGCACTTACCTAAGTTATTGGCCTTTTGAACCCCATTTAGAACATTTAAAAAATTACCCGTTTGCTATTTCATTTACATTAGTATTCAATGTCCATTGTCATATGAGCTCTTTTCATGCCTTACCGAACTGCTGGAAAATTTGTTAACATTGAGCTGAAAACCAGAAACACCTCCCTCTCTGATGAGGGAGGAGCTCTACTTCTTCGCTGACAATCTGATGCTAAGAATGGCTTCAAAAAATTCATGAGCATTAGATTATTACTAAAACATATCCTATTTTAAAATATATGGATTTTTTGGGACACCTGGGAGGCTCAGTCGGTTAAATGTCTGCCTTCCGCTCAGGTCACGTTCCCAGGGTCCTGGGATTGAGTCCCGCTTTGGGAATCCTTGCTCAGCGATTCTCCCTCCGCTTGCCCCTCCCTCTGCCTGCTGCTCCTCCTGGGCTGTGCTGACAAATAAATAAAATCTTATAAAAAAATAAAAAATGGAATTTTTAAGATGCTTTAGGGTAGATACATTATAGTCAACTTAAACAGTGTAATTGAGGGGTTCCTGGGTGGCTCAGTTATTAAGCATCTGCCTTCAGCTCAGGTTATGATCCCAGGGTCCTGGGATTGAGCCCTGAGCCCCCATTTCAACCACTGCTCAGCAGGAGGCCTGCTTCTACCTTTCCCACTCCCTGCTGCTTGTGTTCTCTCTTGCTGTCTCTCTGCCAAGTAAATAAAATCTTAAAGAAAAAAAAAGTGTAATTGACTTTTTTTGAGCAATGGTGGTTTTCAAAAATCAGGGGAAGGAATTTTAAATAGTTGCACAATGTTAATGTGTTGTTTTCCTAAAATGTCATTTTTTCCCCCTTGTTACTGATTGGAAAATAGTTGAAACCCTCATTAGAAACTGGAATTCTTGGGGTAGCTGGGTGGCTCTGTTGGTTAAGTGTCTGCCTTTGGCTCAGGTCATGATCCCACAGTTCTGGGATTGAGCCCTACATGGAGCCCCCTGCTTAGTGGGAAGCCTGCTTCTCCCTCACTTACTCCCCCTGCTTGTGTTTCCGCTCTCTCTGTCTCTCTTTCTGTCAAATAAATAAACCAAATCTTAAAAAAAAAAAGGAGAGACTGGAATTCTTAATTTTATTCTTAACCAGGAGCTAGATTTGCCCTTTAATAAAATCAAATCTGTAAAAACACCTTATTTCAATAGGATCTCATAAAGCTGGAACTTTAAAAAATATTTTCAGTGTCTTCTTTATACTGTGTGAAGGAATCACTTCTATGAAGAAAAAAACAGCATGCTAAAGTAGTATAGAGATTGTGAATACTACAGATTAAAGAGATATTTCTTATCTCTGACCAGCACATCTATAAATTCAGCTCCCTTAAAAAGAACGCTTTTTGACCGAGTTAAAATTCATTATTGTTCTCTCGGCCACTTATCGATGCTCCCTTAAAATCCATTCCCGTTTCTTCAACACTTAAAAATTTTAATTCACAAAAGCGTAGAACCCAACAGTAATGCGTGGCATGGCATTAGTCTATACCCATCAGGTGGCACTTGGCCCTACTGTGTTTATAAACTGCCCCCTCGGCCGGGTTGTAAACTCCTTCAGAGTAAGCACTTTTTTCTCATCCCAAGACCTAACATAAGGGATTTACAAATAATAAGATGTTGGCAATGGCTATGAAGGATATAGACCAGTGAGTAAGTTTAAGAATCAATTTAAGACCTAAAGAAAACTTAACCCTTGAAACTACCTCAAGTGACACTGAGTCCTGCCCCCAAAGGGTCCATGCCCTGGGTCCAGAAGCAGCACCAAGAGCAGCAGACTGAAGCCAGCAGGGAACTGAAACTCCCAAGTTTGAGCTGCCAACGGATGCTGGTTTCTTGCAAGATGTCTGACATCTTGCCCAAGAAGAAACACCAGTGAAAAGATGTGTGCATAAAAAAACATTTTAAATAAATAAAGCTTAAGACTTTAAGAGGTGGCAGACAAGTACCTCACACTAAGGACTGACTTGGCAGAATCCTACACATTTGCACAAAGGAGGGGGGCTGCTTTCCTGGAAGTACTAGTTCTACTAGATCTAGTTTATATTATTCTCAAGTTCTAGAACTCCTAGAAAGACTAAGATCCTTTAATAAAAGGTTTAAGACCACAATATTTAAACAAGATCCCAAAGTGCTACTGCCCTCATAGAAACTCATTTTCCAGTTATTATATTAATAAATCTATTAATGATTATTATTATTATTATTTTGGTACATGTATCCTTGACCCTGTTGTTCCCTGACATGAAGTCAGTTCATTCACTCACTCATTCAGCATTTGCTGTTCCTCTACAAGAGAGCAAGGCCTATGTCGGGCAGAGAAGAAAGATGTAATCCTTGCATAGTCACAGTCTACAAACGCACAGCCGGACCAATGTTACCAATCCAGGCTACTCCAGTTTCATAAAACGGGGCATCAGAGACACATTCTCTCTGTGATCTCAGTGAGCATTCCGTATGTGGTGGACACGTGGTTCTTTCTTCTGTATTCAAACACCACCCATGCCTCTTTTACTTTTAACTTTATTTGGCAAAGCAGCACTGCATAAACTGTTCAGTGACCGGGTCCCAGCTTACACAGCATGGTAAATTCATATACATTATCAGCAGCAAATTAGAAACAGAAAAAACGATACTGAGCTACAAGTCTCCTAAAATTGTAAAGAGGGAAAGGAAGAACTATGTCAGTTACGTCCAATCTGAACAGCTAAGTGTGGTAAAGGACATCACCTGCCATCTTCTCAAGTTTCAATATTTACAAATGCTTAGTTTTAAGGTAACAAAGCAGCTGATTGTATCTACAACATGCTACTCTATGACACCACATCAAAAGCTTTAAAAAGGAAGCTCATCTCTATTTTCTTAGTGGCAGCTAACAGACATCCAAAAACCAGGAATCTTAACTTGTGAACAGTGGTGTTATCTGATATGCACAAGAGCATTTTGATAAATTAATATTGAAACAGAATTAAGTGCCTAAGAAAAACCACTCCTCGAAATTAATTCACAAACTAAGTCTTCCATTTAGTGGAACCCCGTCTTTTAATATTTTAAAGTAAAATGTGGGCATGTTAAAGTAATAATACACAAATTTATACTCTGCATCATTCTTTCACCAACTCGGCTTCTGTGCCTCTTTGAAGAACTAGAAACCCTACAAAACTACACATTTTCATGCTGAAAATAATAGTGTAACGAAGTCCAAAACAAGCTGTGATGCTGTTGGTTTTCAAAAAGCTCTGAGGACTGAGATGAGCAATCCACTGTAATATTATATACTGGTCAAGCTGATGGCGCTTTTATAGTTCATCCCTGGGGGTAAAAAGAGAAATATATAAGTAGGTGTTATGTACTACAAAATTTGGCTTTCTAATAATTTAGATACAATTAGTAAGTAAAAATACACACCAAACCCCAAGCACTTAAAAAAAAAAAAAAAGCAAACAGCCCCAAGTCAAAGCAAAAATGGAAGTCAGCCATCCAAACATCTCTCATGCTACTCCAGAATGAAATATGAGACCTGAAGGCCCTGGAGTCATTAGCTTTTGCTCTGAAGGTAACTTTCTTCCTCCACAGCCAAAAATTCAAAGAAATTTTAACTTTTAGACCGAGGATCTTGCTAACACTACTTATCATAAAATGGTTATGGGTATTTAGAGTTGGAATCATTTTTTATAGTTACATTGACAAAACTGGACAAAAATGTGGTCTTTTGCTTAGACTATCTGCTAACAAATGCTGAGTGGGTCATTCTCAACCCAAACTCGGGGAGAAAAAGCATCCTGTGTAGATGGCATCTGTCAGCTGATTTCAGAAGGCAGTTTCTCAGCTCTAAAGGAAACCACTCCCTCAGCCGGGTGCAGCACTGTACCAGCCAGTGCCAGTGAGGGAAGGAAGGAAGGAAGGAAGGAAGGATGCAGCCGCAAGTGTATGGCATGTAAATTATACCTCAATAAAGCTGTTAAAAGTAAAAAAATAAAGCTACCAAAAGAGCCAAAAAGCTTCATACTTCAGGATAATCTGAGTGACAGAAACATTGTTCAACACTCAAGAATTTTAGGAGTGAAGAAGTATGTGTTTGCAACTAAATCTCAAATGATTTCAAGAAAAAAATATGACCTGTGTGTATATAGAGAAAGAGGGAGCAAGAAAGCACATGTGGAAAAATGTTAACTGGTAACTCTGGATGAAGAGATTCAGGAAGTCTTCGTACTATTCTTATAATCTGTCTGTAATAAAGATTAAAAAGTTTTTTGAAAGGTTAAAATAAGTTTGAAGGGAAAGTGAATAAAGAACTAAGATTTTCCAGGTACGTGGTGAATTAAGGGACTATAAGGTAATATGCTTCTTTTTAAAAACTGAATTTTGTAAATTGTGTGAGAAATTATTGTAAAGATTATGTCTCCCATAAGCTGCCACTGTCATGGAGTACTGGATTATCTGTTTAATGACAAATTACCAGTTCTGGTTGCTCTTAATATATTCTTCTAAATAATTAAAGCATTATAATTCTCATGGAATAGATTTACTTAAATTCATGCAAGCATTAAAATATTTAATCTACAAAGAGTTCATTTGCAAAGTGCTCTATTCATAAATTCATTTGTGCTTTTTAAAATGTGAACTGAAGATACTATTATTTTTGTAAAATAATATACCATATTTGACTTGCCTATTGCAAGGCATTAAGGATATTATAAATAAATATCCTTACTGCCCAACAACACAGTACAAACATTTCCAAATATCCTCTTCAATTAAAAAAATTTTTTTAAAAAGGAAAAGGATAGAAACTCTCAATAAACTGGGTAGAGAGGAAACGTACCTCAACATAATAATGGCCATATATGACAAGCCCACAGCTAACATCATACTCAGTGGTGAAAAGCTGAAAGCTTTTCCTCTAAGATCAGGAACAAGACAAGGATGCCCACTCTCGCCACTTTTATTCAACATAGCACTGGAAATCCTAGCCAGAGCAATTAGGCAAGAAAAAGAAATAAAAGGCATCAAAATCGGAAAGAAAGAAGTAAAACTATCTCTTTTTGCAGACAACATGTTATATATAGAAAACCCTAAAAAACACAAAAAAATGTCAAAACTAATAAACTAATTCAATATAGTTGCAGGAAACAAAATCAGTATACAGAATTCAGTTGTGTTTCTATACACCAATAATGAACTATCAGAAAGAGAAATTAAGAAAACAATCCATTTATAATTGCATCAGAAAAGAATACAATGCCTAAAATAAATTTAAACAAGGTGAAAGATCTGTACACTGAAAAGTATAAGACATTAATGGAAGACACAGTGCTTGTGGATTGGAAGAATGAATACTGTTAAAATACCCATACTACCCAATGCAATCTACTGATTCAATGTAATCCACATCAAAATCCCAAGAGCATTTTTCACAGAAACAGAACAACCCTAAAATTTGTATAGAACCATAAAAGGACCCAAAGAGCCAAAGCAATCTCTAGAAAGAACAAAGCTGGAGGTATCACTCTTCCTGATTTCGAACTATATTACAAAATTCTAATAATCAAAATAGTATGGCAGTACCATAAAAAGAGGACACATGGGTCAAGGAAACAGAATAGAGGGCCCAGAAATAAACCCACACATATATAGTCAATTAATTACGGAGCCAAGAACATACAGTGGGGAAAAGATAGTGTCTTCAGTAAATGGTGCTGGGAAAACTAGAAAGCCACATGCAAAAGAATGAAACTGGATGACCATCTAACACCACACACAAAAAAAATCAACTCAAAATGGATTAAAGACTTGAATTAAGACCTCAAACCATAAAACAAAACTTAATGTGGTAATTATCTTGTAGTATATACATATATCAGAACACTATATTGTACATGTAAAAGAAATAATTCTATGTCAATTATATCTCAATAAAACTGGAGGAAAATCATATTGTAAGAAAGCTAACAGTGTGTGACAATGTTGATAACACTTAATAAAATGGAAAAAGAAGATTACAATATAATGGTACTATATGATCTCAAGATTAAAAAAATATATAAAGAACTATGGACAAAAGAGTAAAAAAATATCAAAAGGTTAATAGTGGTTATCTCTAGGTTCTGGGACTGTGGGTGATTTTTATTTCATCCTTTGTACTTCTAAAAATTTTTACATTACGTATGTATTATTTTGGTAGTCAGAAATTGTATTAGTAAAAACAAATAAGGAAAATGTACAGCACTAAAAAAAAAGAAAAGGAGAAGAAATTTAGTCTATAGATCTAAATTTTAACATTTAGGGTGCCAAAGAAAATCAAAAATTTGACATTTCTTATAAATGTCACATCCTAATACTCTAACATCTATATAACTTTCAAGTCATTTATTTTTCCACTTAATATTCCATATTCTACGTAACTATCATTATCTGACTTACATGTGTGGATCACTTACAATAAAAAGTATTACGTCCTAAATTTCTAGAAAGTCTTTTTATTATATATGTGCTAAACATATTCACTAGATTAATAACTATATATTATTTTATTATATAATGTATAATTATACATAACTTATTAGGTTAATAACTGTAACCTAACATTAGTATTATATATTCTTTATCAAGAACAAACGAGAAGATGCCACCAAGAAACAACAATCAAAATCCATGAATGGGTTCTACTTAATGGGATTTCTGAGATAATAAAGCAAATTATACAAAGCATTATGAAAGATATAAAAAGAATTCCAAAAACAACACGTATCCCTGCCTGTAAGATGCAAAATGTCATAATGCTGTAACGTATGTAAAGAAATTAAAAAGGGACAATCTAGAACAATATGACCACAGGAACAACTGGATACCCTAGGACCTACCCCGTCAATCTTAGAAATGCCCAACCAACTCATAACATGTTTTTCATGTGCATATGGCACTTTGAGATGACACTGATAACCAAAGCGCTTACAGAATGAGAACCCGGAAACATTACTCAGGTTCACAAACCAGAGATGGACTTATTCTCATTGACTGTTGTGATCATTAAAAATAAAAAACTTGGGGTGCCTGGGTGGCTCAGAGGGTTAAGCCTCTGCCTTCAGCTCCAGTCATGATCTCAGGGTCCTGGGATCAAGCCCCACATCAGGCTTTCTGCTCAGCAGGGGCCTGTTTCCCGCCCTCTCTCTGCCTGCCTCTCTGCCTACATGTGATCTCTCTCTCAGTCAAATAAATAAATAAAATATTAAAAAAAAAACTTACCAGATGATGAACAAAATATTGATTTCTACATATACTTATGTAAAATAAAATACAAATTTAAAAAATATGAAGAGTTTACGAAGCAACTAATACAACTACTACACATTCATAGTCATGAACAGAATACCACAGGTTCTAGGTCTATGGCTCATACAACTGATGTTGTCTCCCCTTTTAATTTTCACCAAAATTATTGACATTTTTCCAAGTATACAGAAATGTAAGTCTACATTCAGGCTTTGGGCTTTATTTGGCATGAGAATTCGGCATGCCCACTGGGGCATATTTCCCCCAGATAGTTTCTACCACACTTTCTCAGCAAAGACTGGATCTCACCCTCAGGGGGCATGGCAACTAGCTCTGGATTCTTCAGGAAGAGAAGGATGGAAGGCTGGTGAGAAGCAAGAGAAGGTCCAGAAGCAAGCATGGGGATGCGCTGTTAAATTAATCCTGAAGAAAATCTGAAAGAACAGAGATCACCTAACCTGGCAATAAAACGGACTAGGAGCTTTTGAGATCCTAATTCCCAGATGTAGGCTGGGCACTGAAAAAATGGTAAGTGACTCTTTTCAACCCCATTCTATCCTTACTACCACTGCCTTAATTCAGGCCACCACCATTTCACCCTTAACTTGCTACAACCACATTCTGTTTCTGAAAGTCATTCTGTCCCCTTCCAATCTATTCTCTATACCACAGCCAAAGTCATCTTTCTGAAATATAATTCTGATTACTTCACTGTCTAGCTTCAACACAACTGCTCCCTTCTAAACACACTACACTCTAACTGCCTGTTTGTCTTCTGTAGATTTTTTGCGGGGATATCCCATGTAACTTTAAGTTCCACAAGAATGGTCAGTTTCAAATTCTCAGCTAAGTAACCATGGCCCTAGTACAGTCCCTGCTCTCAGTGAGTTCCAGGAAAATTGTTTCCTCCCCTTATAGCCTATCATGGTAGGTTCCTGGTCCCTGGGTATGTCAACGTCTTTTCCAGATTCCCATAACCTTTCCCACATTTCTTTGAACAATCCTTCACTAAAATCACTTCAAATCTAAGCTGAGCATATTTTCTGTTCTGGACCCTGACTGACAGTCTAAGAATACAAGAAGAAATAGCCTATTAATGGTCTCTTTAGATTTTAAGTAACTATTGTTGCTTTACCCTTTGAAACACCCTATTTTCTAGTAATTTCTTTTAGTACAAAAGATACTTAATGTGGCAGTTGTTTTTTCCAATTTTGTTTTCAGATTTTGTTTCACCTGTACATTCTTTAAAACTATATTCTTTAAATGTAGAGATTTACAATTAACTGATTATCTTTGGGGACAGCTAGATCGCTCAGCTGGTAGAGCAAACAACTCTTGATCTCAGGGTCATGAGTGCAAGCCCCACAGTGGGCACAGAGCTTACCTAAAACAAAACAAAACAAAACAAAAAAGACCCACTACATCTTTGGATGTAGGAAAATGTGTCTGAACAAACAGGAAATTACAACAGAATTTGGAATTCCTCCTGGTACAACTAGAGAAAAGTTTCCAGTGATACATATGTGTAAAATTGCTCAATCTTTTAAAAAGTTGAAAACCAAAAAGAAAAACAAGCATATATATTTAAATATTTGGTAAAAAAATATATTTGGTAAATGACTTGTCAATAAATTTAAAATTCATTCTAAATTTAATACAAATAGTTTGTTTTATAAGGGGTGGATACAGGTGTTGTGGAAACCTAGAGCTTTTATGACCTGGGAAGGGGGGGAACCTCTCCATGAAGGGAAAAAAAGGACTAAAAACAAGACTGGCTGAGAAGGCCCCTTAGCATGTGAAGGTCCTGAGGCTTAAGTTTCATTTGCTTCATGCTAAATCCACATCTGGTTATAAAAACAAAATACCATTGTAATTCCTTCATCATCAAACTACAGGGGAATGTTCAATACTAGTACTTACTGAATATAAAAAGAAAACTTTTTGGACACCTGGGTGGCTCAGTGGGTTAAAGCCTCTGCCTTCAGCTCGGGTCATGATCCCAGAGTCCTAGGATCGAGCCCCACATCGGGCTCTCTGGTCAGCAGGGAGCCTGCTTCCCACTCCCTACCCCGGCTCTCTCTCTGCCTTCCTCTCCGCCTACTTGTGATCTTTGTCTGTCAAATAAATAAATAAAATCTTTAAAAAAAAAAAAAGAAAAGAAAACTTTACTTCTTAATGAAAATCGGAACTCTCACTTGATATCAAATTTTGTAAGTTCAGTGTATATTTGCCCCTTTTACACAACAGCAACTATACAATTATATAACAACATAACCATACGAGAAGCAAAGTCAAGGAAGGCTGTAATCAGTTGTTAATAACTATATGATTTTAACTGACAGGTCTCATGGCTTTTTAGTTTTGTTTTTTTTTTTAAAGAAGTGTTTGTGTTCCAGGTTAGAGTTCAAAGAAAATAGCTAAATCCACATTATGTGAAGAATAAAGCAATTCCTAGTCAGATATCCCAGAAATGGCCAGAGTGAAAAGGAAAACTAAGTTAGATTCATTATCATTTTTGCAATTAAACATTCACTCAAAAGGTGTCTTTCCTCTTTCCAAAAACACAAAATTAAGAAGTCTGTGACACTTATAATCATCATTTTACTCATTAAAAAAATAATTATCTAAAAATAAGTACCTCTGTCAAATAAAAAAAGATTCTAAAACAAGGAAACTTGTAAAGTCTTTCTTATTTTGACACTGAATTTTTAAATAGTCTTAGCTAGTGCCTTACTTATTGTTCTCTCTCCTTCCCAATGAAGAAACGGGGAGGGGAAGGGAGAAGGACAGAGGAAGGAGAGAAACCTTGGCTTCAGACAAAATACTCCGATAATGCTGAGACATAAAACACAAGGAGGCATTACAATGAGCCATGCTGTACGATTATGCTGCATGCTGTTGGCCCTTTGGGTGGGTTTGTGAGACCTGGGCACTGCGCTGGCTTTGCACTCACAGAATCCACTCCCCTCCCCAGGAACTCAGAGTGGCTTCAGAATGGGCTGGCCAGTTTTATAGACCAGCGAGAAGTTTATTCCTTATAGCGGCTCTGAAACAGGAGCTGAATGTAAAACAGGCACAGGTTGTTAGACAGGAATGTCAATGAACCTGATTGAAAGAGAGAAAGCAAAGCAAGCTGAGAGGAAGAATGTCCTCTTTGGGATTCTGACACCTTTGAAAACTGGGACAAGAGTATCTTTTCCCTTTTTCTTTGTAACAATGGTTCAATAGGGTATGAACAAGGCAGGAAAGGATGGCCCCTTCTCTTCAGACTAAAGCCTTTGTTTCCATGGCCATAGGGCAGCTACAAAAATGATTTGTGAATACAGAAACAGAATAGCTGATAATAAAATATCCTTAGAAAGTTCTGAACTGTGGCTAAATGCCTCTTTAAAAAAAAAAAAAAAAGAAAAAAAAAAAAGGAAAAAAACCCCACCTTTGTGCCAACCAAGTCTCACCCCCCTTTCCCAAAGATATGAGTTAAACCAAAAGAAGGGCAGACTCATGCAAAATTTTTCTAGATTTTTAATGTAGTGGATTTCTGATGTTAAAATGGAATAGCATAAAGGTGACAACCAAAAAAAGCAGCTCTTGTGGTCTAATGTCTTAGAATCCACACCCTTCACCTTGCATGTGTGGAAGAAGAAAGAGCAGAAGATAAAATCACTTCCACCTGGACCACTGCTTCTCTTTATCTGTTAAAGGCACGTATATCACTCCCATCAGGGGTTTCATCTTGACACTGCCGTCCTGTAGCTTGTCGTACTGCTCCAACATCTGGTTTCCACCTGCGGGACCAACTGGCAATATCAATCTCCCACCAGGCTTTAACTGGTCTATCAGCTGAAAAGAAGAAGGAAAAGAAAAAGACATGCACACCAAGTTATAAATTTTATATTGAAAGTCATTTTGCATCACCACAAACAACTTCCAGTGTCCAGGAGCAGAAAGCAGAAATGCACTTCATTTAGTATATCCATACTTTGATTTTTTTTTTTTTTAAAGATTTTTTTTTTTTTAATTTATTTATTTGACAGAGAGAGATCACAAGTAGGCAGAGAGGCAGGCAGAGAGAGAGGAGGAAGCAGGCTCCCCACGGAGCAGAGAGCCTGATGCGGGGCTCGATCCCAGGACCCTGAGATCATGACCTGAGCCGAAGGCAGCGGCTTAATCCACTGAGCCACCCAGGCGCCCCCATACTTTGATTTTTAAATTTATTACTGAAGTCACTACCTACCCATTTACCTATAGACCTCCACTACTAAACTACAAGTTCTCTGACAAGAGGGACTGTGATGTTATTCATCTTTGTGCGCCTGGTACCTAACACGGTACGTGGTACAACTGGAGGGCTCAGTATGAGCTAACCACATAATGTAGAGCTAGCCTCTTCGGAAGATCAAAGGCAAAGCAGAACATTTCAATGCCCGTACCCCTGTTTTGAATCTTTGTGGTCTGGAGCAGAGAAGGGAGCAAGGGAGTGCAAAAATCAGCAAGGAGTCCCTATCCTATCACTGCAGAATTTAAGGGCATCACTGAGCCAAAAAACAAGGGAACCTCGGTTTTATGACTGAATTTAGAAATACTGGCACCATGACAAAGGACGGTAGAGCTGGAGTTCCTGCAGCATCAGACTGAAGACACCCTTGTCAATGAAAAACCAAAACTACTCAATGATAGCCCTTCTGGTCAGAAAACTTTCAAGTCATATGTTAACATTTGAATATGGCCTTAGTAATGACTACTTATCAAACCCTCTAAGGGAGAAACTTTACTTTGGATGGGATTATCCCATAAAAGCGGGTCCTCAATGAAAATTTCAGTTGTCAGCAAGCCTATCTTATTTTTCCCATTTTAATTTTTACTCAAGTAATTCTTTTTTTTTTTTTTTAAGATTTTATTTATTTGTTTGACAGAGAGACAGAGATCACAAGTAGGCAGAGAGGCAGGCAGAGGGAGAGAGGGAAGCAGGCTCCCCACTGAGCAGAGAGCCCGATGTGGGGCTCGATCCCAGGACCCTGGGATCATGACCTGAGCCGAGGGCAGAGGCTTTAACCAACTGAGCCACCCAGGCGCTCCTACTCAAGTAATTCTTACAAGTATTCCTTGAGTTGTTTCTCTAAATGTCAAGGTTTACAATAAAATGAAGGAGACTTGCCCCCTAAATCCAGTCATATTAAATATTTTAAATGCTTTTGGCTGGGTCATCAGTATTTACTTTTTTGTAGTGATTATTTCTAAAGCATGTCTTTCATCTTTTTCATTAAAATATAATTGACATATAACATCATGTTAGTTTTAGGTGTATGACATATGGTTTGATAATATGTATATACCGCAAAATGATTACCACAATAAGTTTAATTAACAACCATCACCACAGATAGTTACAATTTTTTCTTTGTGATGAAGAGAACTTTCAAGACCTACTCACTCAGCAACTGTTAAATACACAATACAGTGTTGTTACCTAGAGTCACCATACTGTAGTCTTTATGTTCTTATTTCAAATTATACACTAGGCAAAGCCTGAGCACTCTTATTCTGCTCCTTTCTCCTTTCCTCAATCCAACTAATTATCATAATTTTTAAAGACACTTTCAATTATGACTTTAAACATAATTTGCAGCTGAGCCAAGAGGTATCCAATGTCTGTTTCCCTTCTTAGACAACAGTTGTTTATCCTACACTTAGAAACTGAAGCTCTTGGGGCACCTGGGTGGCTCAGTGGGTTGAGCCACTGCCTTCAGCTCAGGTCATGATCTCGGGGTCCTGGGATCGAGCCCCACATCGGGCTCTCTCTCAGCAGAGAGCCTGCTTCCTTTCCTCTCTCTCTGCCTGCCTCTCTTGTGATTTCTGTCAAATAAATAAATAAAATCTTTAAAAAAAAAAAAAAAAGAAAAGAAAAGAAACTGAAGCTCTTTTGGGGCGCCTGGCTGGCTCAATTAGAAGAGCACAACTCTTGATCTTGGGGCTGTGAGTTCGAGCCCCACACTGGGTGCAGAGATTACTTTAAAAGAAAAATGAATAAACTTAAAAAAAAATGAAGCTCTTCTTTTTTCACTCAATTTTTTGGGTAACTTTTTCTAAATATTTGTACCCTCCAATAACTTCTCAGTAAGATCTTCACAGTCAAACCTATCTAATTAGTGTTTTTTCCCCTAAGATTTTATTTATTTATTTATTTACTTACTTGACAGAAAGAGAGAGAGAGAAAGAGCACACAAGCAGGGGGAGCAGTGGAGGAGGGAGAAGGAGAAGCTCGATGCGGGGCTTGATCCCAGGACACTGAGATCATGACCTGAGTCGAAGGCAGATGCTTAACTGACTGAGCCACCCAGGCGCCCCTAATTAGTGTTCTGTTGTTGTTTGGTAGCTTCAAGTGCCATCCTCCTCCAGTTCCAAATCTGGGCTGGTTAATCCCCAGCCCCACTGCACAGCTCTTGTCAGGAAAGGTCCCTTCTAACGCTGGGGACTCTTCATCATCTCTCTCCCCAGCCAGCTGTTCAAACTGCCCAGATTCCAGGGCTTGCTCTTTCTGGTTTTCCCTACCATCTCTCTCCTCCCTCATTTTTTAAGAAGATTTTATTTATTTATTTGACAGAGAAGGACACAGCAAGAGAGGAAACACAAGCAGGGGGAGTGGGAGAGGGAGAAGCCGGCTTCTTGCCCCTGAGCAAGGAGGCCGATGTGGGGATCAATCCCAGGATCCCGGGATCATGACCTGGGCCGAAGGCAAATGCCTAATGACTGAACCACCCAGGCGTCCCTATTCTCCCTCATTTTTTGGCATTAAAACAATTCCTTTAGAAGTATTCTGAAACAGTGCATGGAGTATTTTAAAAGAGAGAGACTGAGATTTGCATATCTAAAACTATATTTTATGTATTTGACAATATATGTGGGTACAGAATTCAAGGTTGGAAATAATTTTCAGCTGAGAATTGTGAGAGTTTGTTCCTCTGACTTGATTATAATGCTGTTGCAGTCTGATGCCTTTCTGATTACCAATCCTTAACAGATTATGACTTGTTGTTCTGGGAACTTTTAGAATCTTTATCACTCTACAGCTTTATGGTGATATTATGGGGTTTTTTTCCCCTCTCTTTTTAGAAAAAATTCATCATACTGGATACTCAAACTATAGAATCATGGCCTTTGGTTCTTGGAAACTTTCTTCCTTAGGGTTTAGGGCTTAGCACTAATTGTTCTCATAGAGAATTTTAAGCAGCAGCCCCTCTTACCAGACCCAAACTTCATCTCTGACTTCCAAGATCCTCATGCCTCCAATTTCTAAGTTCTTTCTAAGTTGTGCAGACCAAATTATTTCTTCAATAACCCCCTCTGCAGCCTCTTTGGCCCAACTTCCTCCACCTCCCGAGTCAGTTACTGCTCCACCCACTTCCATCTGCGTAGGCCACATGGTTCAGGAGTGCAGGTATAATCTCCAAGATAATGAAACACAGAGTTTCTGTTTCCTGCTTTTCTAGTTGTTTTGGGGTGATATACGAAAGGAAGCATAAACATCTTTTCTGTTATCCTAAAACTGAAAGGTCCTCCCTTCAGCATGTCTCTATTTATTTATTTATTTTTAGCATGTCTCTCTTTAATCAGGTGTTAAAGACCCCTACAATACTTCCAAGTGCTACTACAAACATTTAAATTCATACTAAGCTAGGGATGCCTGGGTGGCTCAGTCTGTTAGGCATCTGACTCTTGATTTCGGCTCAGGTCATGAGCTCAGGGTTGTGAGATCAAGCCCAGAGTTGGGCTCCGTGTCTAGCAGGTCAGTGGGGTCAGTGGAGAGTCTGCTTCTCTCCCTCTCCCTCTGCCCCACCCCCTGCGCACATGCTCTTTCTCTCTCTAAAATAAATAAATAAATCTTTAAATTTGTATTGAGCTAAAGCCAGAAATGCCCTTCGAGATCATCTCAGGGACTTAGTGGAGAAGATAAGCTCTGCAGTCAAGCCCCTTCATTTAAATACAGTTCTGTTCCTACTAGGTTGCATTAAAAAAAAAAAAAAGTTAAAAACCTACAGACCATGTGTCATATGTGAACATTCACTGAGCTATTCATTTATGACTTGTACATCTTTCTACAGCACATATGTTTTTAATTTTAAGTAAACTCTCCTTCTCACATGGGGCTCAAACTCATGACCCCAAGATCAAGATTTGCATGCTTTACTGAGCCAGTCAAGCATTCCCTTTGCAGCATATCAACCCTTCAATTAAAATGTGTTAAAACCACCAGTTTGGGCGCCTGGGTGGCTCAGTGGGTTAAGCCTCTGCCTTCGGCTCAGGTCATGGTCTCAGGGTCCTGGGATCGAGCCCCGCATTGGACTCTCTGCTCAGCGGGGAGCCTGCTTCCCTCTCTCTCGGCCTATCTCTCTGCCTACTTGTGATCTTTCTTTGTGTCAAATAAAATTAGGAAAAAAAAAATTAAAAAAAAAACCCACCGGTTTATGGGGTACCTAGGTGGCTCAGTGGGTTAAGCCTCTGCCTTCGGCTCAGGTCATGATCTCAGGGTCCTGGGATCAAGCCCAGCATCAGGCTCTCTGCTCAGCAGGGAGCCTGCTTCCCCTTCTCTCTCTGCCTGCCTCTCTGCCTATTTGTGATCTCTCTCTATCAAATAAATAAATAAAAACTTTAAAAAAATAAAAAAATAAAACCACTGGTTTAGTTTTAGAAAGGAAACAAACAACCAACAACAAAAGGTAACAGGGCCAGAGAAAGTAAGTAATTTTCTAGTCATTCAGTCAATAACCAGAACAAATTCTCTTAACTTTCAGCTTCTCATTAACTGATCTAAGCATACAATTAAGAACCCTTCCAGACTGGGGAGTGGCTGAGACCGGGCAGAAGTGTCACTCTTAGCCCCTAGTCATCCAGTCCAGAATAGTGGAAAACTCCAGACACCATAGAAACTGAAGAACTCAGTGAACTTAACCAGGGATTATTAAGGGCTGACAGAAGCTAATCAGTCTTCCTGAAATAGAAAACCAAGATTGGGGGTGCCTGGGTTTAGTCAGTTAAACATTCGACTCTTGATTTGGACTCAGGTCACGATCTTAGGGTCCTGGGATTAAGTCCCAAGTTGGGCTCTGCACGCAACTCAGAGTCTGCCTGAGTTTCCCCCTCATCCCCCTCCCTGCTTGTCATACTTTCTCTCTAGAATTAAAAAAAAAAAAATTTAAAAACAAAAAACCAATTTTGTACTTAAATATTTTGATTATGTAGCATACAATACTTCCCTCTCACTGTAACTATGCAAACCCTACTATTCTTTCAGATTCAGTTCTAATTCCATTGTATGCAGTCTCCTTAGACCATGTAAATAGTCTCCTTAACTGTTCACATAAAGTTCTCTCCCTCACTTGAACTTATAGTAGTACGGGGTTTCTTTTCCCTTCAATATATGTTATATGCTAATGATACACTATCATTGCATTAATTTCCCTGTTATATGTACAACACATTTCTTCCAGAATATAAGCTTTGTGAGGGTAAAATATATGACAAATACCTCCTGGTTTCACCCATGCAGTTAGCAATCTTGCGCATTCTGGTATTTCATAAACACCAAGTGATAATCATATCTGGAACTCCAGATGGATTTTCCTAACTCCACTGGCATACTAGTTCTTAGATGGATCAAATGCGATTTCAAATAAGACAGCCGTGAACTACAATTTAGTAATTTTCCAAAGCACTTATACAACTTTGCATATGAAAAAAAATGCCTACTAAGTGTAATTAAAATGCATGACATAAAAGTCTAATTATGTTTTGATCATCTAGAAGTCATTTCTCTTAAGTCTTTTACAGCTGTAGTTAACGCAAGCACAGAAACACAGGAAAAGACCCAACTCACTGCCTGCGGCACAACTGGCGCTGCAGCTCCTACGTGAATAGCATCATAAGGGGCTTCTTCGGCGTACCCCATTCTTCCATCCCCCACTGAAAGAAAAAAAATTATGCTTTAAAATCTGTTTAGAAAGAACTACCCAGTGTGAAGAATTACAGGAGGCTTAAAGCTGAGCAAAGAGAAACTTTTAATAAATGATGCGGGGACAACTGGATATTCATATGGAAAAAAATATACACTTGAATCTCTATCTCTTACATGCACAAAAATCAATGTCAGACAGATCAAAGATCTAAATGGGAAAAGCTAAAATAATGCTTTTGCAAAATAACACAGGGACATAGCTTCATGATTTTATGTTCTTTTTTTTTTTTTTTTTTACAATTTTTATTCATTTATTTATCAGAGAGAGAGAGAACACAAGCAGGGATAGTGGCAGGCAGAGGGAGAAGCAGGCTCCCCACTGAGCAGGGAGCCTGATGTGAGGCCTGATCCCAGTACCCTGGGATTATGACCTGAGCTGAAGGCAGATGCTTCAACGACTGAGTCACCCTGGTGTACTGATTTTAGAGTAGCCTTAAAGAAGACACAGAAGGGGAGCCTAGGTGGCACAGTTGGTTAAGCATCCGACTTTTGGTGCTAGGTCAGGTCGTGATCTTAGGGTCATGAGGTGGGGCCCTATGTGGGGCTCGGCACTCAACAGAAGCGCGCTTCAGATTCTGTCACCCTCTCCCCTGTCCCTCCCACTCGTGCTCACCCTCTCTCTCTCTAAAATAAATAATTTTTTTTAAAAAGGACACAGAACACTGGAAAAAGCTATTAAGTCTGATACATTAAAATTAAGTATTTCTATTGGGGTGCTTAGGTGGCTCAGCCCATTAAGCATCATGATCCCAGGGTCCTGGGATGGAGCCCTGCATTGGGCTTACTGCTCATCAGGGAGTCTGCTTCTCCCTCTGCCCCTCCCCCCACTTCAGCATGCACTCTCTCAAACAAAAAAATAAATAAAATCTTAAAAAAATAATATTAAGTATTTCTATTAACCAAAAGGTACCAATATGAGTGAAAAGGCATGCTGCAGAGTGAAAGAAAAGATTTAATATGTATAAATAAAGGGCTAATCTGTAGAGATCCTACATATCAAAGAAAAATATAAACAACTCAATATCTGAACAAGACATTTCACAAAGGAAAACATCCAAATGGTCAAGCACATGAAACAGTGTTTGACCTCACCAGTTGGGAGGAAAATACAAAATTAAAATCACAAAGACTTATTGCTATACACTCACTAAGTGGGTGAAAAGAAAAATCTAGCAATACCCAGTGTTGATAAAACAAAGAGCACTAAAAACAATGATACATTACTGAAGGGAATGTAAATTGGTTCAATCACTTTTAAAAAGTTTTGCAATGTCTATGGTTACCCTATGAACCTGCAATAATGCTCTACCCAAATGAATGCTTGTCTGATGAGTGTTCATACACATTTGGACCTCTGTCCACATATGTTCACAGCAGTACTGTGAACATCCCCAAATTAGAAACAACCCAAAATATCCATCTACAGTAGAAGAAACAAACACATTTTGGTAATGTCCTTACAGTAGGATGTTATACAGCAAGCAATAAAAATTAATTATACAAAAAAGATGGGTGAATCTTACAAACATAATATTGAATGAGAGAAGTCATTCATCATAGAATATATACTGTATGATTCTGTTTATCTAATGCTCAAAATTAAATTGAGCATCATTTATGGAAGTGCAACTAAGCAGTAAATACATAAAAGTAATGATGCTGGTTAGCACTTCTCCTGAAGGGTAAGAGTTCTGAGGAGGGAAAAGCAAGCAGGGGACATCCCAGCTACAAATGCTGTTCCCCTTTCTAGATCAGTGTGATGACGAAGCAGGTATTTTTGCTAAGCTTCACATTTATGCTCTCTGCATGTTTTAATGCTTGTTACTTCTCATAATAGTACAGTGTGCTCACATGGAAATATTTTCACTATATACTGATGAAAAAAGCAAACTACGAAGGTATGAGCCAATTAAAAAGAAACTGTGTCTATTTTTTCATACATATATGTCTACAAAACTTAAGATGGAAAAGGAGGGGTTTCTTTTTTATCTTACACATTTCTGCACTTTAAATTTTTTTTTATTTTAATTTCTTTTTTTTTTCCATTTTATTTATTATTTCAGCGTAACAGTATTCATTGTTGCACTTTAAGTTTTTCATAATGGACACTTGCTACTTTGCTATTACTTCTTCAAAAGCAATGAAGAAAGAATTCACAACATGAGCATTTTCTGAAATGCTTAACAGTCATATCACCACTGTGGTCAAGGTACAGCCAGCATAATATTTTACAATAACTGTTTTCCTCACCTAGGACTTAAAAGAGAATGTTTAAAAAAAAAAAAAAAAAAAAAAAACAAAGCAAAAACTAGCTTGAGTATTATTTAGCTTGCATGAGATCTTCTGAAAACAAAAATCCTCCAGAGAGGAAATTTTCAAAGTTTTCTGATACTCACCAACCAGTTGCACTCTCCCTGAAGACAAAAGCATTGGATCGTCCTTTCTGACATTATTTATTGAGTCATCTACTAGCTCTTTAATGTGGTCAATTCCTATGACTTTTCCACTAGAGCCAACCTGGAAATGAGGGAATAATTCAATAGCTCACTGGCCTAAATTTGTCTTTCTGAAGTGTCATTAAAGTGGTTCCTCACCTAAAGTCACATTCTGCAATGAGAAATGAAGACAAACAGCTCAAGCCACCAATTAGATTTACTAGTTTACTGTATTTACCAAATACAACTTTTTCAGTTATAACCCTCAAATGGATAATTACATTTCAGTAATTAAGGAAATGGAGTTACGAAAACTTGCAATACTAAAAAAATCCTTTCTTTGAGTTCTCGTTTTTAAACCCCACACCCTGAAATAAGACTTAACTGATTAATTAATAATTGACAAATATTAAATGCTTATTATTAATATTAAATATTAAATGCTTAATAATAAGTGCTTAATAAATTAATATTAAATACTTAAACTGTATTTAACTAGTATTAGATGGTAGTTGGTAAAATCATTTTTAATTAAATTCCATCTAAAACTGTGAGTTTAAACATTAAAATATTACATAAAAAATTGTATAGAGATTTCTATACCCGATTCTATTGCCATATGTGGAAAATATAAAATACATAAAAATATAAAAATGCCCCAAGTATAAATATAAATTGTAAAATAAATTTAACAAAATAAAGACTCTGAAGTCAGACAACCTGGGTTCACGTCTAACCTTCATCACTTACTTACAACTGTACAACTTTGGCAAGTTATTCTATGAATCAGGTTCCTCAGCTGTAAAATGACGAGGAAAAGGGTACGTACCTCTTAAATGATGTGAGACTTAAATAAAAGAATACATAAAAAGCACTTAGAACACTCACTAGCACATGGTAAATATGTGAAAGATATTAACACTACTTTTAAAAAGGTAACTCAGAAATCTAATGATTTTTAAGAGGTGAATTTTTCTCTAAAACCATAAATATATCAAATATCAAGAACACGTCGTTAAGTAAATACTGTGTCTAAGTGTAAAAGAAAAAAACCCTGGGGTGCCTGGGTGGCTCAGTTGGTTAAGTGTCTGCCTTCTGCTTAGGTAATGATCTCTGAGTCCTGGGACTGAGTCTTGTGTTGGGCTCCCTGCTCAGCTCTCCCTCTCTCTGCCCTTCCCCCTGCTCATGCTTTCTCTCTTATAGTCTCCTTTTCCAGAGCACCCTCTCTCTCAAATAAATAAAATCCTAAAAAACCAAAAAATAAAAAAACCTGACATTCCATTAGGGAACTTAACTTTTACAAAACAAGTAAGACAACTGAAAAGAAATACCTGAGTCGTCTTATGTAACAAGCATCGTTCTGGATGCTTAGGATACATCAACGGGAAAAAAAAAAATCAAATAAAATTCCCACCCTCCCTGAAGCTTACATGCTGGTGGTCTGCCAGTTACATATTTACAGCAAGTTAAATGGATTCTAAAAGATGCATCATCCATAAATCCCAACCTAACTAGACCAGAATCTTCCTATCTAGCCCTCAGGGACAAGATTTTTCGTAATAAATTGATTTGATTATCTGAGCACAGGTAACTCCAGACAGACTCAGGAGAGTCACTAACCAAGATAAGCCTCTGGTGATAAAACTTGAAGTATAATAAACGAGGCATTTTTCTAAGAGTACTTTTCTTAATATAAAAGAAGCTCTACTCTCATTTCTAATACCCTGTAGGAGTGTTTGGAAATCAGATTCTCTACATCATTTTCTGCCAGCTGAGAATCTGGAAGAAGGCAGACTGGAAGCTACTGGTTGCCATCTTGTGATCACAAGGGAAGAGTCTCACTGAAGCCAACATTTGGAGGAAAGCAAAGCCAAACCAAGAACCAAAGAGAAACCCACTGTCAATAACAACGTCTGATCTTCTCTTGAATCCAGCCACACAAAAAGCCAGATACACTTTGGACTTTTCCATTATATAAACCAAATAAATTCCCCTTTGGGACCGAATTTGGACCATATCTTCTGTTATTTGCAACAACAAAAAAACCTAAGTGATACATGTTCCAACTGCTATCTTAGTAAAATTAAAAAACAAACAAAAAAAAACCCTCAAAACTGCTAGTAAAGAAATATACAGCCAAATATATAATATGCTTCTCCTGGAATGGAATGAAAAATAAAGCTCTTACCATACGTGCAAAACATGCAGTAAGGATTCCACTTCCAGATCCTACATCGAGAGCTTTAGCTCCTTCATGCAATTGATCAAATAGAAGTTCTAGCGCATAGGCATGCTGTCAAAAGAAAACAAAGCAAATACTCATTTCTTTTCAAGACTCTATAAAGTATATATACCATGGCATATAAAGTTTCCAACTTCATACCAATTTTTCTACTATTATCATCTACCAAGATAATGAAAACACAACATATTATATACTTAGATTTACAGAATTATGTAAGAAAGTTTTCACTGATTAAATTACATTTATATAAAATGTTTTAGTAGGGGCGCCTGGGTGGCTCAGCGGGTTAAGCAACTGCCTTCAGCTCAGGTCATCATCCCAGGGTCTTGGGATCCAGCCGCACATCAAGCCCTACCTCAGGGTCCCTGTTCAGCGGGGAGCCTGCTTCTCCCTCTCCCTCTGTTGCTCCTTTTTCTTCTCTCTCACTCACACGCTCTCTCAAATAAAGAAATAAAATCTTTTAAAAAATCATTTTAGTAGGGTGCCTGGGTGGCTCAGTGGGTTAAAACCTCTGCCTTCGGCTCAGGTCTCCTGGGATCGAGCCCCACATTGGGCTCTCTGCTCAGCGGGGAGCTTGCTTCCTCCTCTCTCTCTCTGCCTACTTGTGATCTCTCTCTCTGTGTCAAATAAATAAATAAAATCTTTAAAAAAAATCGTTTTAGTATTTTAGATCTCCAGTGTGTGAATTTTTTAATTTTAATTCAAAGTCAAAAGCTACAAAAGGATTTACAGTGAAGTCTCTACCCCACCCCTGTCCATAACCTTTCCCATCCCCAACCAATTTCTCTCCCTAAAGGCAATCTGTTGTCAGTTTCTTGTGATTCCTTTCAAACATACCTATTCTATGCATATACAAGCATATGTATATGTATCTATTGTATCTATTGTAACATATTGTATCAATATGTATCTATTTTTTAATTTATTATATCTTGAAGAACCTTTTTTTAACAAGATGTTATTTATTTAATTGACAGGGAGAGATCACAAGTAGGCAGAGAGGCAGGCAGAGAGTGCAGGGGAAGCAGGCTCCCTGCTGAGCAGAGACCCCCCCCCATGTGGGACTTGATCCCAGGACCCCGATATCATGACCTGAGCTGAAGGCAGAGGTCCAACCCACTGAGCCACCCAGGCACCCCTTGAAGAACCTTTCTTATCAATACTTTTTTTAAGGTTTCTTTTTAAGATTTTTATTTACTTATTTGACAGAGTGCAAGTGAGCACAAACAAGGAAAGCGGCAGGCAGAAGGAGAGGGAGAAGCAAGCTCTCTGCTGAACAGAGAACCCAATGTGGGGCTGGATCCTAGGACCCTGGGATCATGACCTGAGCTGAAGGCAGCTTAACCGGCTGAGCCACCCAGGTGCCCCTTTCTTATCAATAATTAAATAGTCTGTTCATTCCTTTTTGTGGCTGAGAAGTATATTCTTGTACATATAATAACAAAACCCACCCCCCAAAAAATCCCTAATGAGGGATATTTAACTTAGCTCCAATTTTCTGTAACAAAAGAGATGAAATAAACTTAAAAGCTGTTATGTATAGGATAATATAATAATCTTTATAAAAACCTTATAAAGTGGGGCACTTGGATAGCTCAGTCAGTTAAGCATCTGACTCTTGGTTTCGCCTCAGGTCCTGATCTCATGGGTCATGAGATCGAGCCCTACACCCAGCACCACACTCAGCAGGAGTCTGCTTAGATACTCTGCCCCTTCCCCCACTAGTGCACGCTCTCTCTCTCTCTCAAATAAGTAAAATCTTTAAAAAAATAAATCTTGGGGCACCTGGGTGGCTCAGTGGGCTAAAGCCTCTGCCTTCGGCTCAGGTCATGATCCCAGGGTCCTGGGATCAAGCCCCGCATCAGATTTTCTGCTCAGCAGGGAGCCAGCTTCCCCCACTCCCCCCCCATCCCTGCCTGCCTCTCTGTCTACTTGCGATCTGTCAAATACATAAAATAAAATAAAAAAAAATCTTGTAAGTGTATCTATAGGATAAGTTCCTAGAAGTAGAACTGAGGGGGGTCAAAGGATATATATCTTTATGTTTACAGTATATATAAATTATTAATCAAATAAAATCATATTGGATACACTTTAGACCAAACCAAGAAATAAAGCCTTTTCTACTCCCTCCTCTTTATAAACTTACATTTCAGTGCTTTTCCAAAATATGGAGTTAGAACTAATAAATGTTATCTCAAAAGCTGTCCTTAAATGCCTGCTATGTTCATTATTAAAAATCATCAAATTGGGGGGTGCCTGGATGGCTCAGCTGGTTTAGCAATTGTCTTCGGCTCAGATCATGATCCTGGAGTCCCAGGATCAAGTCCCATAGCAGGTTCCCTACTCATCAGGGAGACTGTTTCTCCCTCTGATCCTCCCCACTCCCACACTCACTCTTTCTCTCATTCACTCTCTCTCAAATAAATAAAATCTTAAAAAAAAAAAAAAATCATCAGAGGAGCACCTGGATGGCTCAGTCTGTTAAATGTCTGACTCTACGTTTTGGTTCAGGTCATAATTTCAGGGTCATGGGATCAAGCCCTACCAAGGGCTCCACATTCAGCATGGAGTCTGTTGTTCCCCTACAACTCATTCTCTCTCTAGAATAAATAAATAAAATATTTAAAAGAAAAAAAGAAAAATTTTAAGCATTAGAAACAGGTAATGTTCAAAATGGAGGACAGACTATAAACTCCCTATTCTCCCTATTTAGAAAACTAATTTAGGTGACCAAAGCCTTAGAGCCTAGGGAACCGGCATGAGAGAGCCTGCTAGGACACAGGAAATGTTCTGATCTTTATCTAGGTGATGGTTACACATATACATATGTGAACATTCTATAAGCTATACACTTAAGATCTGTGTACTTTTCTGAGTGTGCATAATAATTTAAAACATTATTAAGGGGCACTTGGATGGTGCACTCAGTTAAGCATCTGACTCTTGGTTTCAGTTCAGGTCATGATCTCAGGGTCCTGGGATTGAGGCCCACGTCAGGCTCCACACTCAACATGGAGTCTGCTTGTCCCTCTCCCTCTGTTCCTCCCCCTACTCTCTTTCAAATGGATAAATAAAATCTTTAAAAAAAATAAAGTTATTGAAAAGACTATTTATTCCAATCACTAAATGTGGACGATCAGATACCATGCCCCACCCCAATGTGATGGAACAGAAAAAAACCATTAGGCAGTATTCTTGAAAAGGAAAAGGGAAAGAAAAAAAAAAAAGTGTGCATGTTGGTGTCAGGGGGTGGTGGGGAATAAGTTAAAGTACCACTAGGAAACAATTAACCAAATTTAGAATATGGGAAATTCTATAGGACAAATGGACAGGTTTGTTTTGTTTTTAAGAATTTATTTATTTGAGGGGGATTGGAGAGGGTGGGAAAAAGCAGAGGGGAGGGGTAGAGGGAGAGGGAAAAAGAAACTTAGGCAGACTCTGCCTTGAATGTGGAGCCTGACAAAGAACTCAATCTCACAACCCTGATATCAGGACCTGAGCTGAAACCAACAGTTGCACACTCAACCGACTATGCCACACTGGCTCCCCCAAATGGATGAGTTTTGTCAATAAATAGGTGGTATTTTAAAAAAGGAAGGGGTCTTTTAAAATTAAAAGGTACGAAAAAGACTGAAAAAAACTAAAAAGAGGCAAATTCTGGACCTTGTTTGGATCCTGATTTAAGCAAATTAACCATAAAACAATTTTTTGGAAACACTTGGTACAGTCTGAGCATGAACTATGTATAAGATATTAATATACTGAGGAACATTTTTAGGTATGATATAGTATTGCAGTCATGTTTTTAAAGTAATCAGATTTATACTTAAATGTCTAGGGGTAAATAATATTATATTTGTGATTTGTTTTTAAATAGTTCAGCAAGAAGGAAACAAAGATAAAACAGGATTAACAAATTGTGGGTAATTATTAAAGGTGACAGTGGCTACATGAGGGTTCATTACATTATTCTATTTGTATATGTGGTGTTGGAAACTTTCCACATTAACAAGTTAAAACAGAAAAAGTTAAGGCTACTATTCTACAACTAATGTAAAAAAGGCCTTTAATAGATACAACTACACACAATCCAAGGGTTTTCAAACAGTGTTCCAGAAAGTCATTAAGGTTCCAAAAAAGCCCATTAGGGATAACACACAAATGTACACTGAAGGATGGGTGTGTTCTGGGAAAAGAGTATTAGAGAACGAACTTTATCAATTTTTCAAAAAGACTGCTTTACAAAGGAGGCTCTTGACTGAAGAGTGAAAAACACTTATGAAAAAGAGTTCTGGATTAAATAGCAGCTTTCATCAGACTCTTATAATAATCAGTTATGAGGTTTAATAATTTCTACTAATAAGATAACAAGTATGGGCCTAGAACAATAGGGAAGTAATCAAAGAAACAAAATAACTCCTGCAATATCTGGCTTTCCTTATCCAGAAATCAAAGGACAAGAAGGAACTTTCTGAAGGTGCCAATCCTCAACCTACAGACAGTACTTTACCATCTTAATTCCAAAAAAGCCTCAGGAATCTTTTTTTTTTTTTTTTTTTTTTAAAGATTTTATTTATTTATTTGACAGAGAGAGATCACAAGTAGGCAGAGAGGCAGGCAGAGAAGAGTGAGAGGGAAGCAGGCTCCCTGCCGAGCAGAGAGCCCGATGCGGGACTCGATCCCAGGACCCTGAGATCATGACCTGAGCCGAAGGCAGCGGCTCAAACCACTGGGCCACCCAGGCGCCCCTCTCAGGAATCTTTTTTTACAGTACCACATTTGCATATAAGATTTGTTTTTTTAAAAAGGAAGTACGCTGGGGCGCCTGGGTGGCTCAGAGGCTTTAACCCTCTGCCTTTGGCTCAAGTCATGATCCCAGGGTCCTGGATCAAGCCCGGCATCTGCTGAGCAGAGAGCCTGCTCCCCCCCTGCCCCCCAACCCCCCCCCCCCGCCCTCTGCCTGCCTCTCTGCCTATTTGTGATCTCTATAAAATAAGTTAAAAAAAAAAAAAAAAGAAGTATGCTGAGTTATTATTAAAGTCCCATCCAGGGGTAAAATGTCAAGGCCTTCAATCACAATTGCTAGCTTTTTTTATGCTTTTATCAGCCTAGCTAATATTTTTCTGGATAACCCATGTTTATCTCTAAATTCTCAAACTAAGTTTTTTAAAAGTTCTTTTTTTATATAATTATGAAAAATTTTAAACTCACAAATACATTGAATACACTTTTTTCCTTATATACAGTCACCAACTTTATATATTGTGCCAAATGTTTTACAAAACCATCTGAAAATAGGCTGTAGACATCACGATACTTCACCCCAAAATACTTCAGCATGAATCTGCTAAAAAAACTAGGACATCTCCCTTTGCAACCACATCACCATTAACACACTCAAGAAAATAATCAATTTAGTATCATCTAACATACACACCATACTCAAAATTTCAACTGTCCCCAAAATGTTTTTTTTTTAAATATTCTTTTTTTAAAGATTTTATTTATTTGACAGAGAGAGAGAGATCACAAGTAGGCAGAGAGGCAGGCAGAGAGAGAGGGGAAAGCAGGCTCCCTGCTGAGCAGAGAGCCCGATGTGGGGCCTGATCCCAGGACCCTGAGATTACGACCTGAGCCGAAGGCAGGGGCTTAACCCACTGAGCCACCCAGGCGTCCCCCAAAATGTTCTTTACAGATGTTTTTTTTCCTAGTCCTTTCAAGGTTCATGCACTGCATTTGTCAATATTAAATATTCCCCCCTCAATTCTCCTCTACCCACCACTTCTCTATTCTTCAGAACAACTGACTCCTTTAAGAAGTCCTGTCTGATCGTCCCACATAATACCCCATATTCTAGATTTCCTCAATTTCCTCAGGGTTAGACTCAGATCCAAGACTTAGCAAGAACAGCACATGATGCTTGCTAGGCACCTCCCGTTGCATCACATCAGGAAGCACATAATGTTGGGCTCTTCTCTGGACTTCTCTGGACTTGTCAAGCTCAACCACTCAGTCAATGTGGTAACAACTAGATCACTCTATTTTAAAGGCCTAATTTTCTCTTTGTAATCAGTGATATGTAGAGTAATAATTTGAGACTACTTGAACACTTTTGTTCCCAATAACCTTCCTCTAAATTGTTTTAATTGGTGATCTCTGCCCAATTCAATCATTATATTGATGATTACAAAATAGTGATTTTTTTTAAAGTTCTATTATTCCCTCCATATATATTAATTGCCATTCTTCTGTTTTTCATTTTTGTCTGACTTGCTTTTTTAAAAAATCTCTATGAACTCATGGATTTTTGTTTCTTAATTCACAGTGTTATAATCCATTATCTTCATTATCTATCATTTTTCAATTTTCTTTTTTTTTTTTAAAGATTTTATTTATTTATTTGACAGACAGAGATCACAAGTAGGCAGAGAGGCAGACAGAGAGAGAGAGGGGAAGCAGGCTCCCCGCTTAGCAGAGAGCCCAATGTGGGGCTCGATCCCAGGACCCTGAGACCATGACCTGAGCCGAAGGCAGAGGCTTAACCCACTGAGCCACCCAGGCGCCCCTTCAATTTTCAAATTGTCTACAATTTGGCCTCTGGGCATCTCTTCAAATCTGCTCCTATGTCCTTCCAGCATCACCTCATAAACCTTTGAGTACATCCTCACTTTCCAGTATTCAGTCACTTCTCCAAGGAGCTCTAGTCTCATTAAGTTAGAAATGATACTGAGGATTCAATATCTGCATACTAAGTGAGCTCACAGCTACCAGGTTGCCATTTTAACAGGTTGCTTTTAATTTCTTGCCCAATGCATACAACACATTTTCAACTGAGACTCTGGAAAATACTCCAGGATTGTAGATACTTATAAGCAAGTCCGTGATGTCAAACTTCATTAAACAGAGATGTAAAAGAAAAAAAAAAAAAAACAGAGATGTCATTTCTCTCTGCTCACTTTCTGTTTTTCTTTTAACACTTCTCAGATCTATGCAATAAATGATACAAAATCACAAATGCTTGTTTGCATAACACAATCAATACTGTTTTATTCTCCTCACATCCTGGTTCAGCAAGCATCAAAGGACAATGTAGTATTACTGTTTGTACATACATATAGATGCACTGTGTGACTATATACATACACATAAATACACACATTTTCCTTATTAAGAGACAGCGGTAAGGATATATAAATGATTAAAAATGCATCCTTTTTAGCTGCCTGTGTGGCTCCCAGTGGGTTAAGCATCTGCCTTCAGGGCAGGTCATCATCCCAGGGTCCTGGGATCAAGCCCACATCTGCCTCCCTGCTCAGTGGCGAGTCTGCTTCTCCCTCTCCCTCTGCCTCTCTCCCTGCTTGTGCTCACTTGCATGTGCATGCTCTCACTCTCTCAAATAAATAAAATCTTTAAAATTAAATAAATAAAATAAGTAGATCAATATTTTTAAAAAACAAAACTATTCCTATTCCATGGTCAAAAAACACAAAGAAGTGGGCATCTGGCTGGCTCAATCAGAGAAGCATGTAACTCTTGATCTTGGAGTTGGGAGTTCAAGCCCCCCATTGGCTACAGAGATTACTTAAATAAATAAACTTAAAGAGAGAGAGAAAAGAAAACAGAAACTGGTAACATGTAGAGAGTACAGAGTGAAAAGGAGATCTCACTTTCAATCCCATCCCTCTAATCATCTACTTCTGACCTTAGAAGAAACCATTTTTAGTTTTCATGCCTAGAGGAAGACATATGTGTGTATGTATATGTGCAGATTTGATTTTCATATATTATAGAATACTATAAATACTCTTCTGTACTCTACTTTTAGACTTAATGTTTCCTGAACATCTTGCCATATTGGTACTTACAGAGATTCCTCATTTAACAGCTTCACAGTATATCTCACTGTATAGATGTACTACAATTATTTACCATCCATTATTAGTGGACTATCAATGATCACTATTTTTTTTCCATTATAACTAATGAGACAATGAACATCTTTAGTCATTTTGTACCTATAAAAATATACTATAGGATAAATTTCTTGAAATAAAACTGAAGAGTGAAAGGTTTATTTATTTCACATTTTATAAATTTGCCAAATTGCCTTCCAACACTATCAATTTCCTCTCAACAAAAAAGTATGTAACTGTTTCCCCTCTTTCCAATACAAAGTAGCAAACTTTTTGACCTCTGACAATCTGATAGGTGAAAAATGGTACTTCACTACAATTCTAATCTGTGATTTACTAAGCATATAAATGAAAATGACATTTTTTCATTTGTTTAACTGCTAATGTCATCTGTATTTCTTTTTCTATGAACTATCATTCTTATACTTTGTACTTTAACTACATTCTTTTGGGTTCACCAGTCTTTCACTTCTTACTTTACAGGAGACACACCCACATCTGTATATGGAAATATGCCCTAGATTGTTGTATATATATTATAAATATTTCCCTCAGTTTTTCTTCTTTTAATTTTGCTTATAACATCTTTTTCTCTGCAGAAATCCTAAAATTTTATGTTGCAAAATACATGTTTTTAATGGCTCCTCTTTTGCCATGTTTTATAAAGTAATTTCTAGGGGCACCCAGTGGCTCAGTCGTTAAGCGTCTGCCTTTGGCTCGGGTCATGATCCCAGGGTCCTGAGCCCTGCATCGGACTCCCTGCTCGGCAGGAAGCCTGCTTCTCCCTCTCTCACTCCCCCTGCTTATGTTCCGTCTCTCGCTATGTCTCTGTCAAATAAATAAATAAAATCTTTAAAAAATAAAAAGTCATTTCTAGGGGCACCTGGGTGGCTCAGTTGGTAAGGTCTTGATTTTAGCTGAGGTCATGATCTCAGGGTCATGAGAGCCCCACACCAGACTCCACACTCAGCGGGGAGTCTACTCCTCTCTTCCCTCAGTCCCTCTCTCTAAAATAAATAAATAAATCTTTTGAAAATAAATTTAGAAATAAAGTTCTTTCTTTTTTTTTTTTTAAATATTTTATTTATTTGTTTGACAGAGACAGCAAGAGAGGGAACATAAGCAGGAGGATAGTGGAAGAGGGAGAAGCATGCTTCCTGCTGAGCATGGAGCCCAATGTAGGGCTCAATCCCAGGACCCTCGAATCATGCCTTGAGCTGAAGGCAGACACTTTACATCTGAGCCACCCAAGCACCCCAAGTCATTTTTTAATGTTTATAAATAATGATTTTCCTATATTTTCACCTAGTATAATTATCAGTTCATCATAAATATATGTAAATTTATTTTACTATAAAGAAGACTTTACATTTAAATAAGAACTTCTCCAATCCCAAATACTCTCAGAGAATCAGAAAAGCTATTGTTCTTCTCCCCCGAAACTACAGAGTAGTCATTCAAATAACTGACATTTAAAACCCAAGAAAATTCCCAACAGATTAAAAGTGCCAGATAACTTAAAACAGTTCTTTCTCAAAGTTATAAAGCTTCATAGCTCCTATACTTGACCAATCCCTAATGAATTTTCCAAATAAGATATGAAATAAAAAATAATATTCACCTTGAGATTTCTACAGTATATCCATTGTATTATTTAAAATAGTCTCTTCCTTGGGGCACTTGGGAGGCTCAGCCACTCAGTTAAGTGGCTGCCTTTGGCTCAGGTCCCGATCCCAGGATCCTGGGATCAAGCCCCCCATCAGGCTCCTTGCTCAGTGAGGAGTCTGCTTCTCTCTCTGTCTGCTGCTTCCCTGGTTGTGCTCTTTCTCTCGCTCTGATAAATAAATAAAATCTTAAAAAAATATATTCTCTTCCTTAATTTGCTCATCACTAAAGAACATTTTATACCCCATTTTTTACATGATTAGATAATAATGACAACCAACAAAAACTTTAATGACAATATCTACCAAGAAGATGTCTCTCTATATGTCATGTATTAAGAATAAGAGGTTTGGGGCGCTTGGGTGGCTCAGTGGATTAAGCCTCTGCCTTCGGCTCAGTTCATGATCTCAGCGTCCTGGGATTGAGCCCCACATCAGGCTCCTTGCTCAGTGGGGAGCCTGCTTCCCCCTCTCTCTCTGCCTGCCTCTCTGCCTACTTGTGATCTCTCTCTCTGTCAAATAAATAAAATATTAAAGAAAGAAAAGATATTTATTAAAAAAAAGAGGTTCATTACCAATCTACATAACTCATAGATGATAAAATTGATCTAATTACAAATTCAACTTTTTTAAAAACCTTTTTAATGAAGAAATGTCTTAGAGGGAAAATGTGATCAATTTATATCCAAATGACCAAAGTCAACTTACCATGTGTGGAGCACTGATTGTTGCTTGGAAACCTGCAAAAGAAGAAGAGAACTACTGACACATTCAGCTGCAAAAACATACCAAATACTCCACATAACTCCTTTCCTAACATTCACAAATTCTTTTTCATAATAATAGTTTCTGTTTTTATGATCTCAAGAAAATAAAACTTTTATTTTGCATTTTAGAGTACTGTCAAGCAGCAGTTAAAATGAGAAAATACAATCAAGCCAAAGGCCAATATGTTCATCGAGTACAACACTCCCACTATTTCCAAAAATTTCTTCTGCCACCATTAGCTAACATACAGTTGTCAAGAAGTTGAGTTGGTAAGTTTATGACTTGTTTTCTCTCCAGGTTTATAAAAAGAAAATAAACTTCCATATATATATAACAGGCATGCAAAATCCCTGAAAATTAAATTGCCTCCTATTTCTGGCAACTTATTGAGCATCTGGCAATCAGAGTAGTTTGAGACTAAAAAACTATCTCAGTTTACTCTTTACACTATTGCGTGATGGTAATTCACAATCTTTTCTTAGTTTTTAGCTTTCAAGTTTTTTCTTCCAGTGCTCCTTTCTCACAAGTTATTTACCTGCTTCTGCATCTGAAGCAATTTTCACTGAGCGGTGGTAGCAGGTGCCTTCGGGGTTCAGAAGCTCCCCAGGATCTTCTCTGCTGACTGTTAGAGTGCTTCAAAAGAAGAAAGCATGGCAGCTGGCAGACAGAATCCTGAGGCCCTTCTAAGCCTCAAAGGCGCCCACTGCCAAGGCTCAGCAGTTCATCAAAATCTGCTTCAGGAGAAGGAGTTAAATACCGAACTTTCTAAAACCAAGCACAAACCAAAAAATTCAGGGCAAGTGAAGCAGAGAAGTCAGTAACCACTTAATTATACTTATTTCCTTTAACAGTCATTTTAAAAATTGATGTTAATGTGAAAAAAACTTTAGTCATTAAGGCCCTAAGGAAAGCTCAGCACTCAGCTTAAACTTAAATTTTCATCAAAAGTATGTTTCAAGGGGCACCTGGGTAGCTCAATGGGTTAACGCCTCTGCCTTCGGTTCAGGTCATGATCCCAGGGTCCTGGGATGCAGCCCCACATAGGGCTCTCTGCTCAGCAGGGAGCCTGCTTTCCCTCCTCTCTCTCTCTCTCTCTCTGCCTCTCTGCCTAGTTGTGATCTCTGTCAAATAAATAAATAAAAATCTTAAAAAAAAAGTTTCAAGAAAAATGTTTAAAATATTCTTTATAGGGGCGCCTGGGTGGCTCAGTGGGGTGGGCCTCTGCCTTCGGGTCAGGGTCCTGGGATCCAGCCTTGCATCGGGCTTTCTGCTCAGCAGGGACCTGCTTCCCCCCCGCCCCCTGCATACTTGTGCTCTCCGTCAAATAAATAAATAAAATCGTAAAAACAAAATAAAATAAAATACTTATATATGTTATATATAGTTTGAAAAAATAGAAAAAATACTTAATACATAACATCATTTTATTGAAAATGCCTGTTTGGAAATATGACACTTAACTGAGGCATAAAATTCACACTAGCAAGGTAATAATAAATATCTGTGTCCCAGTCCGTTTTTACTTAACAAAAATTATACAGTAAGTGAGCAAAAACGTGACATTTTAAGAAGTCCAGATCTTACCTATTGATTGTGGAGAATCCATATAAGGATTACATTTTGCATAATGGGAACGGTCTGTGGCCAGCATTACTTCAAATACTTTATCTGTTTTGATGATTCCATTTTCTGAAATGAATGAGGCAAACATTTTAAGCTAGGAGTGAGATGACTAGATGTACTTTAGAGTTTACTTTGGTTGCACTGGAGAGCAAGATTGGAAGTTATTGCAATGGCCCAGGTAAACACAACCTGGTCTTCAGTGATGACACTAAGGATGAAGAAAAGTAGAAGGATTTGAGTTATATTTAATAGGTAATATATACCTAACTAACTAGTTTTGGAGGAAAGATAATGGGTAATGGTTCAGATGCTAATATCATACACTGATTTGCAAAATCCTGTAGAAGCAGCAGAGTTAAGGAGGAAAGGGATAACTTACTTATTCGTTAGTGGCTATAAACCATACAAGTGGAGATACGCAGCAGTCCACTGAACACGTGTATCTGGGGCTCAGGAAAGAGATCTAGGACAGTGATATAGACTTCTAGTAATATAGATGGCAACTGAAGCAATGAAAGTGAACTCAAGTAGCCAGGGAAGAATACACAAAGAAGAAAAACAAAAGCAAACACTAAGAGATGTGCAAAGGAAGTGGAACCTTCAAAGATTATGACAAAAAGCAGCTACGTGATGAAAATCAAGTAGATAAACTGTTACAAAGCCCAAGAAAGCAAGGTCAATGAGTATATTTGGTTCCCCCAATGAATGATAAATTCTTTGAGATTAAGTATACTATATTAAACTTAAATAACCCTCATGGTACCATAGGATGGGCTGGCTGGGAAAACCGGGGCTCCGAAATGGCGGATTTTCCCGCCAACCCTCTCCAAGATGGCAGACTTTCCCGCCACCCTCACTGTGGCTTCCACGTCACCGCCAGGAAACTGAAACTCTCCACCCAGGAACTTCCCAATCGGGAACTGCCCATCACGGACTTCCCCCGCCCCATACCCTCTGATCACCACATACCTTGCCATATATGGACTCGAGCCCATGCCTTACCTGGGTCCGATACACTCTCCCCGCCCCATACCCTCCAATCACCGCATACCTTGCCTTGTATGGACGCAAGGCTACGCCCTACCTCAACCCGATAAAAGGGCCTCAGCCAACTCCCTCCCAGCGTGACTTCCCCGACTCACTCTCTCTCCCTCCCTCTTTCTGTGAGTCGACTCACTCTTTCTCCCTCCCTCTTTCTGTGAGTCCTGGAACCTCCCCTGAGGGTGCCCACCTCCGTCTGGCGCTACTTTCCTGGCTCCCCTTCTCCTGAGCCCTGAAACTTCACCGAAACTTGGCCGGAGAGTGCCTTTAATAAATCTTGCCTTGTGCCTACCTCGCCTGGTGTCCTGTTTACCTCGCCTGCAAAACTTTACACCATACACAGTTATTATTCAGTAAAGTCCTTATTAACTCACTCAATATGCTTACTGACTGTCTAATACATACCAGACACAATGGTACACAGGATTATATAGGATTAAAAATAAACAAGATAACATAATTATAATTTTACAATGTAAACAGGTGAATTATATAGTATAAAAGCATATTTTAGTAAAGTTGTTTAAAAAAAATTCAAAGGGGGAGCCTATGTGGCTCAGTTTTGGGTTTTGTTTTGTTTTGTTTTAAGATTTTTAAAGTAGGCAAGGGGCGGGGAGAAGCAGGCTTCCTACTGAGCAGAGAGCCTGACATGGGGCTGGATCCCAGGACCTTGGGATCACGACCTGAGCCTAAGGCAGAGGCTTTAACCCACCTAGGCACCCCTGGGTGGCTCAGTTGGTTAAGCGTCTGACTCTTGGTTTTGGCACAGGCTGGTTTTGGCACATGATCTCTGGGTCCTGAGATCAAGCCCCACCTTGGGCTCCATGCTTGGCAGAGTCGGCTTGTCCCCCCTCTCCCTCTGCTCCTCCAATTGCTTGCTGAATCTCTCTCTCTCACTCATAAATAAGTTTTTAAAAATTTACGAAAAATTCAATGGGACTAGAAGTGGCAATCAAGAAGCTCTGATTCTGGGGAAGAATGAAAAGAAAACAGGAAAAGAATGGTGACTTTTGAGGCACCTGGGTGGCGCAGTGGGTTAAAGCCTCTGCCTTCAGCTCAGGTCATAATCTCGGGGTCCTGGGATCAAGGCCTGCATTGGGCTCTCTGCTTGATGGGGAGCCTGCTTCCTCCTCTCTCTCTCTCTGCCTACCTCTCTGCCTACTTGTGATCTGTCTGTCAAATAAATAAATAAATAAATAAATAAGAAAGAATGGTGCCTTTTGGTACAGGAATAAAGGGAAAAGAGAATTAAGGATCCTGTAGAAACAAGAGTAACAAGATGTGCCAACTCCTCCCCTTTTCCCAGTACTACTTCCTAACACATCACCATCCATTAAAGAAACTGCAAGTCACTAAACTAAAAAAAAAGGTGTTCTGGAACTGTGTCCACAAAATGTTCAAAAATAGGAAAAAGAAAAAACCCAACTCCATTCAAAGATACTGTAAAAAAGAAAACAAAATGCAAATCAAAACATTTCAGCTGAGGGGCACCTGGTGGCTCAGCAGGTTGAGCACCCAACTCTTCCTTTTGGCTCAGGTCAAGGTCTCTGGGTCTTAAGATCAGCACCCCCACCCCTCACCTTGAGCTCCAAGCTCAGCAAGGAGTCTGCTTAGGATACTTTCCCCTCCCTCTCCTTCCTACCCCTGCTTCTGCTCTCTAAAATAAATACACAAATAATTTTTTTTATAAAACAAAAACAAAAAACAAGGGGTGCTTGGGTGGCTCAGTTGGTTAATTATCTGACTTTGACTCAGGTCATGATCTCATGGCCCTGGATCAAGCCCCATGTCAGCTTCTGCACTCAGTGGGGAGTCTGTTCCTCCCTCTCCCTCTGCCCCTCCCCCTGCTCATGCTCTCTCTCTCAAATAAATAAAATCTTTGAAAACTTAAAAATTAAAAACCATTTCAGCTGATTTAACAGAAACAATAATTTTAAAACTATACTCTAAGAAAACAGCAGAAAGTAAGTAAAAGTATTACCAGGAACAATCAACCTCACAACATATACTAATAAAACTATCAGACTTTAGAGGAACCTGGTGGCTCAGCTAGTTATGTGTAAACTCTTGATTTCAACTCAGGTCATGATCTCAGGGTAGTGAAATGGAGCCCCACAGTGCTGGGTGTGGATTCTCTCTCCTCCTCCTTCTGCCCCTCTTCCCCCTGCCCCTGCACCCAAGCCTGGCTTGGGAGCATGCTCCCTCTAAAACAAAAACAAGCAACAACAACAACAACAAAATACCATCAGACTTTAACGGCATGGGAAAAAAAAAAATCCTCAGAACCTCAAGGGAAAAAATTACCTAATAAGGGTAATTACCTAATAAGGGTTAAAAAAATTACCTAATAAGGGTTAAAAAAAAATAAGGGAATTACCTAATAAGGGTTTAAAATAAAAATAAAAAAAAAAAAGTTAGGCAACCATCAGACTTCCTAAGAGCAAAATTCAAATCAAAGAAAGAATGAAGCAACATTTTCAAGAAATTCAAGAAAAGAAAGTGCAGGGGCACTTGGGTAGCTCAGTCAGTTAAGCATCTGACTCAGTTTCGGCTCAGGTCATGATCTCAGGGTCCCGGGATCAAGCTCCAGGTCAGGCATGGCATTCAACGGGGAGTCTCCTTGAGATTCCTTCTCATTCTCTGCCTGCTCTCCACAGCCCACCCCGTACTTACTTACTCTCAAATACATGAGTTCAATCACCACACTGGTCATAGAACTTAATTTAAAAAAATAAAAATAAAATAAAAAATAAAAACCCCAGAATAACAAAAAAAACAACAAAAAAGGAAACTACCACTACATTCAACAACTTGGATAAATCTTAAAAGTACCAATCTCAGTGAAAGAAGTCAGACAAGGAGACTACACATTATATGATTCCATTTATATCAAATTCTAGAAAAGTCAAAACGATAGTGGCAGAAGGCTGATCTATGATTGCTAGAGACGGGGGGCGGGGGGGGTTAAAAGGAGTAGACTAATTGCAAAGGCGCATCGGGAAACTGTAGGTAAAAGAAATGTTCTATATCAGAGATCAGCAAATTTACAAAAAAGTCCAAATAGTAAATATTTCAGGCTTTGCGGACCAAAGTCTCTGTTGCAAGAACTCAGCTGTCAGTGTAGTATGGGAACAACCACAAACACCACCAAATAAAGGCTGTATTAAGAAAACTTTTACAACTAAAAATAAAGAGTTGGGGCACCTGGATGGCTCAGTCGGTTAAGTTGTAACTCCTGATTTCAGTTCAGGTCACGATCTCAATATCCTGGGATCATGCCCCACTTTGGGCTCCATGCTCAGCCAGGAGGCTGCTTCAGGATTCTCTCTCCCTTTGACCCTCCCTTGGGCACTCACACTCTCTCTACATAAAATAAATGAATACATCTAAATAAATAAGCAGGGGCACCCGGGTGGTTCAACTGTTTTAAGCATCTGCCTTCTGCTGGGGTCATGATCCCAGGATCCTGGGATAGAGCCCTGCATCGAGCTCCCTGCTCTGCGGGAAGCCTGCTTCTCCCTCTCCCATTCCCCCTGCTTGTATTCCCTCTCTCACTGCATCTCTCTCTGTCAAATAAATAAATAAAAATATTTTTAAAAATAAATAAATAAATACAGACAGACAGTAGACTAGATTGGCTTGTGCAGTGTAGCTTCCTTGTTCTGTATCATTAGGGTGTTGGGTTACAGAACTATATTTTCTGAATTTTTCAAATTGTAATATTTTAAGTGTGCATGCATGTGGGGTCGGAGGGCAGGGAGAAAGAGAGAGGACAGTCAGTGCATGCACATGTGCACACGCCCACGAGCCCGAGAATTTTTTTTTTTTTTTAAGATTTTATTTATTTCTTTGACAGAGACAGATCAGAAGTAGGCAGAGAGAGGAGGAAGCAGGCTCCCCGCTGAGCAGAGAGCCGGATGCGGGGCTCGATCCCAGGACCCTGAGATCATGACCTGAGCTGAAGGCAGAGGCTTTAACCCACTGAGCCACCCAGGCGCCCTCGAGCGGGAGAATCTTAAGCAGGCTCCAGACCCGGCATTGTTGGGCTCCATCTCACAACCCTGAGATCAGGACCTGAGTCGAAATCAAGAGTCACACACTTAACTGAGTCACCCAAGCACCCCCTGAATGGTTTTTTTCCCCAAAAGATTTTATTTATTTGAGGGAGTGAAGGATAAGCAGGCTCTCCACTGAGCAGGGAGCCCCACATAGGGCTCCATCCCAGGACTCCAGGATCATGACCTGAGTCAAAGGCAGATGCTTAGCCAACTGAGCTACCCACTCAGTTAAAAAACCAGATGGTTTTTCAGGGGCGCCTGGGTGGCTCAGTGGGTTAAGCCGCTGCCTTCGGCTCAGGTCATGATCTCAGGGTCCTGGGATCGAGTCCCGCATCGGTCTCTCTGCTCAGCAGCGAGCCTGCTTCCCTCTCTCTCTCTCTGCCTGCCTCTCTGTCTACTTGTGATCTCTCTCTGTCAAATAAAAAAAAATTAAAAAAAAAATTAAACAACAACAACAAAAAAACCAGATGGTTTTTAAAAGCATGTCACTATTTATTAAAAAGCTGAACACATCAAGGCTTAGAATCAAGCTTTACTGGACCATTATTGGGTGGTTTCCAAAAATTCCACTACAAGATTCTTTTTATTTTTGCCCCAAATTCTGTATTTTGAAAGATGCCTAAACTAAGCTACATTTAATAAGTTAAGTCATTTTGCCATTTTTGGTAATTTGGCATATACAACTACCAGTGCCCTAAAATGTTTTTATCAAACAGCAAAATAATTTAATGTTTCACTTTTGGTAGCTAGCCTAATTACGAGTAAATGTGTAATTACCATTAGGCTCTCTAAAATAGTGAACAGCTTTAGAACCGCCCATACCCAATCCTCCTGCACCCTTGGGACCAAGGACCTTAATTAAATAATTATAATAATGGCTAATGTTGGTCCAAATATGCAATTGATCCAAAGGAGAAATCAGCAGGATTCAAAAAGGAGAATGCAATAGAATCCAAGCCATAAGTCAAATAATTAGAAACTTGAAAAGATTAGAGCTATGTTAAGTGTCTGTTTCTTTTCTACTTGTGGGATGGTAGAAAGCTGCAGAGGGAGATAAATTCCATGGAAAAAACAAAAATGTTTTAAGAGTCATGATTTAGATATGAAGAAAACTAAAATGTGACATGATTCCAAGCAACTGATCAAATGTAAAAACAAGGAAAAATATCCGACTATTCCTCTACAATAGTGGGGGGGGGGGGGGTCTGTGATGTTGGAAACAGAAAGTAGGGAATAAACTCACAGCAGACTACATAATTCAGCCAAATGTTGACATAGTCATACAATTGATGATTACTGATTTCCAACACTTAAAAATCAACAAAATACAGAAAATTTATTTACTGCTGAGGACAAAATACAAATTATCAACTCTGACAATGTAAAAGAGCCACTAATAAGTTGGAAAATAAGAGGGAGAACTCCATAGTATCCTTTCTTACAAAGTAGAAGGGTTACCAGAGATAGTGTTAGTTTATAAATTATGAAAAAAGAAACTGAGGTTAAAGTATATTACTAAAAGTTGGAAAGGTAACCACAAAGAAGGAAGCAAAAAATTATGATATAACTATATGAGGGAGAGCTGGGTTTGTAGTGTTAAACACTTGTCCATCTTGGCAGGAGGTCAACAGATAGTGTCTGAAGTTGATAAAACACGAAATGACAGTTTAACCACATTATTTAAAGACATGAAGATAATCACCAGAAAAAAACAAAAAAATGTAGGTAAAAGTGGTTCCCTCTAGGCAGTGAGTCTAGGGGTAGGGAGGAATGGAGCCAATCAATTGTGATTTTTCAATAAATACCCTTGGGTAGGATTTTATATTTTAACCATATACATATATTACTTGACTAAATATTAATCTTGGGGCACCTGGGTGGCTCAGTTGGTTAAAGCGTCTGACTCTTGATCTCCATTCAGGTCTTGATCTCAGGGTTGTGAGTTCAAGGCCCACACTGGATTCCACACTGGGTGTGGAGCCTACTTAGAAAATAAATAAATTTTTAAAATCTTTTTTAAAAATAAAAATTAATCTTAATTCTCTCAACCTTGTTATCATAGATTGTTCATATTTATATAAACATATACACAATATATACACAATTTATATAAATATATACACAATACACACACACACACACACACAGCCCTCCAATTAGCAAGGTGCAAGATGTGGCAGGGGACTCCTCCTTCACAGTGGAAGAATTTTAACTGGGGGCATTATCTAGCCCCTCTGTAGTTACACGTAGTCTTACAATTAAGTTCTTGTCAACAGAACATACACAGAAATTATGTATTTGCAACTTCCAGATCATCCCCTTGAAAAGGAATGGGGTTTTTCTCTTTCCCCATTCTTTTCCCCACTGGCTGGAATATGGAAATGATGGAGGTAAACTATCTTCAACCTTTCAGATAAGGGAAAGACTTTAGGAAGCACAAGAGAGATGGAACGCAGGTCCTCAATGCTTTGGAACCACTATATTATCTCTGAACTGCTTATGCTTGGGTTGTTACAGGAGATAGAAACTTTCATTTTGTTTCAGCTATTGTTACTGTGGTCTGTTACAGCAGCTGAACAGGTACCCTAATGCACACAGTATATGAGGAGGAAAACAAGATCAGTCTGAAGAACAGGACTGGAGTTGGAGCATGGGAATAGGTGGTATAAGACCCTAAAGAGTCCTGAAATCTGAGCAACAGGTGTTTACACTTGATACAGTAAGCAATATGAAGCCCGGGCAGACAAGCAACCTAACAGAAAGCTGTATACTAGGAAAATGAGCATAGTGTGTAGAATGGAGCTGAGGGGAGGGAAACAGAGTGAGACAACCCATTAGACACTTGGAGGTTTATCATTCCAAGTGTGGACTAAGAACCCTGGCTGGGAGAGTACCAATGAAAGTAACAGTGAAGTGATGACTAAGAAAGGAATACCTAAGAACTGCTGAGTTATTGTGGTAATAGTCTGAAAGAATCAAAAACTACTCCAAGATTTTCGATCCAGGAGAACAGAAGAATGGAAAAGGATGAAAGCCTGTGCTGATATGAAGCGCTGAACACAAGGGGGAAAAAGTAAGCTGTCATGGACTTCAAACAAGTTTCTCTAATCTTGCTACAAAGTTACAGCTCAATAAAAGAAGTATTGCATTACATTATATTACTTTATTTGACCTTAACAGTTGTTAACCACCTACTCTATATTCCTTCTCAATTATCAACATGCCAGGAAAAACAGGAAGAAATGAACAAACTGGTCACCTTTACTTCCTCTCTAGAATGATTAGGCATAAGAGGTAAGCACAGCTTGAGACACTTTCAGTATACAAAGTCTAAGAGAGATTAGTTTTCAATTCATACTATAATCAAAGACGAATTTCACATGATGGCTAATTATGATAAAGCATATCATCTAAGTACCAGAGATTATTTAAAAATTCAATTTTTTTACTAGAGTTGTTAAATCATTATGTTGTACACTTGAAACTAATGTAGCAGGGGCGCCTGGGTGGCTCAGTGGGTTAAAGCCTCTGCCTTCGGCTCAGGTCATGATCCCAGGGTCCTGGGATCGAGCCCCACATCGGGCTCTCTGCTCAGCAGGAAGCCTGCTTCCTCCTCTCTCTGACTGCCTCTCTGCCTACTTGAGATCTCTGTCTTTCAGGTAAATAAATAAAATATTAAAAAAAAAAAAAAAGAAAAAGAAACTAATGTAGCACTCTTTGTCAGATAATTTAGAAAGAAAAAACACATCTTTTCAGGGACTGCTATCACTCCAAAAAGATACATAAAGTTAACTATTTGTTTTGACACTATTTCTTAAAGGAAGGTATTCCCTGGACTCCTCACATTTGACAAACTAAAATGCTACACAGAATTCTAAAATATAAGTAACCAAATGTTAACTTCTGTGGCTCTCTACCTAACACCCATGCACGCGTGCGAGCATACCACCCCCACACCCCCCCCCCCCCCATACACGTTGCCCTGAAGCTGATTTTACAGAATCCATGATGCAACTGAAATCAGTCCTTAGGAGTTTAATGTACAGTTAAAGCTGATGACAAATCTCTTCTGTGATATCCCTTACAGAAAAATGGTCAACCATTCTTTGCTTCAACATATTCTGCAACAGAAAACATTATTTTTCAAAGCCAACTCTGATTGTTAGGATAGCTTTGTGAATACTTCCTTACAATGAGCCAAGATCTGCCTTCCATTGGTCCTGGTTTGACCCTCAAGTCATGACATTTCCTAAAATATTTAAACACTATTGCTCTCTCAAGCTTCCTCATCGCTAATCAAACCACCTCGATCCCATCAAATCACCATACAAAATGCTGACTCTCTGGTCATCTTCATCACCCTTGTCTGATAATCTTTTGTTTTTTCACTGCTACTCTTAAAGCATGTTGGCCAAAACTAAATGTAATACTAATTAAAAAAATATGTGGAGGGGCGCCTGGGTGGCTCAGTGGGTTAAGCCTCTGCCTTCCGCTCAGGTCATGATATCACGGTCCTGGGATCTAGACCCGCACTGGGCTCTCTGCTCAGCAAGAAGCCTGCTTCCCCCCTCTCTCTCTGCCTGTCTCTCCGCCTACTTGTGATCTCTGTCAAATAAATAAATAAATAAATAAAATCTTTAAAATAAAATATGTGGAACAGCATAATGGACTTAAGACCACATGAAATAGAATGTAATACAATCCAGCTAGATCTAGTGCTATCCAAGAGAACTTATAATGATGGAAATGTTCTATGTCTGCACTAACATGGCTACTGAGCTCTTAAAATATGGCTACTGTGACTGAGAAACTGAATTTTAAACTTCATTTAACTTTAACTAGACTGATATTAAAGTCCCTCCAATCATATAAATTAGGTTCTACTCAATGTATGGCAAGTTTACCTATTAGTATGTACCCATAAGACTGACTTGAAACAAATCAAAATGAGGAGGACTGGACTCTAAATAAGGCCCCCATTTCTGAAAACAATCCCTTGGGATTTTCTTAGCTGGTTTATTTGGCCCATGAACACACATGGTAAAACTACTGGAATATTCTATTTTCCATTAGTTATGCTACTAGTAGCTAAGAATGACACTCTAAATAGCATAAGAAAATAATTCCAGGGGCGCCTGGGTGGCTCAGTGGTTTAGGCCGCTGCCTTCGGCTCAGGTCATGATCTCAGGGTCCTGGGATCGAGTCCCGCATCGGGCTCTCTGCTCGGCAGGGAGCCTGCTTCCCTCTCACTCTCTCTGCCTGCCTCTCTGCCTACTTGTATCTCTCTCTGTCAAATAAATAAATAAAATCTTTAAAAAAAAAAAAAAAAAAAAAAAAAAAAAAAAAGAAAATAATTCCAATTTGCTATCAGAAATAAGTAAGGATACAAAAACTACAAATTATTATAATTCTTATTCAAATACCAAATCAAGGTCTCCACCAATATGTCTTCTAAGCATCTCAAATACAACATCCCCAAAAATAAACTCGTGCTCTCCCACACCTCCTTCCCACCACCCAAAAGTCCTTGCTGCTCACTCACTCATTGTTTCCAACTCAGAAAATGGCAAATCATTCCAACTGCCTAGGCCCAAAACCTTGCTCTCATCTCCTTGATCCAATCTTTTCCCACACCCCAAATCCAAATTTAGGGCATGCAATTTTCTCTGCTTGGACTGCCTGTCCCCCGGCTCTATCTGCAAAGCTAGAATTTCTTCCCATCCACCAACTCTGCTCAAGTGACAGCGCAGTGAGGCCTTCTCTCCCACAACTGCAAACCTAGGACCCCACACTCCCAATTCTCCTTCTCTACTTTGTGACTTATCATGGGACATACTAAGTATTGTATTTGTTTCCTCCCATTAGAAGTAATCTACAAGAGAGAATATTTGTTTTGTTCAGTTTGGTATATAGACGATAAGATAGTTAAATATCAGTTGACTGACAAATCCTGTAAACATTATGGAATATGCAAATGACATAATCAAGGATGCAAAATAAAAATAACTGATAGAACACTGGACTGAATTTTTTCTAACAAATAAAAATAGGTAAAACAAACAAACAGGGGTGCCTGGGTGGCTCAGTGGATTAAGCCGCTGCCTTCGGCTCAGGTCATGATCTCAGGGTCCTGGGATCCAGCCCCACATCGGGCTCTCTGCTCCGCAGGGAGCCTGCTTCCTCCTCTCTCTCTGCCTGCCTCTCTGCCTACTTGTGATCTCTCTCTGTCAAATAAATAAATAAAATCTTTAAAAAAAACAAACAAACCAAAAAAAAAAACAAACCAAATGTTTTAAGTGGCCACTGTAGCATTTCAGGTCTATCAGTTAAGAGTTAACATTATATAAATGCTCAGGTTTAGATACCCCTGCTCTAGGAGATCACCTTTCTCAACCTCAACCACTCCTGTCCCCATCTTTTCCTAATTTTATCATGGCTTGATATTATTCCAATAAAAGTAGAAAATAAATTCTAATACAAATATTACTTAAATTGTCACATTTCCTGGATTAAGCAGGCTCATAGTTGTTTTAAGTTAATTTGTTTTAAGAGCACGTTAGCCCATAAATATAAAATAACTATATTCTTCATTTCTATAGACCTGTACTGTCTAAGATGATAGCCATTAGCCACATGTGGCTATTTAAGTTAAATAAATAAAAATCCAGTTTCTCAGTTGTGTTAACCACATTTCAAAAGCTGAATGCCACATATAGCTCTAGTGGCTACCATACTGAACAGGCCAGAGCTCTATTGGGCAGGACTGTCACAGAAATTTTTTTCCCTAAAACTTTCTTCTAAAGCGTAAAACTGATTCAGCTGAAACACTGGCAGAATTTAACCTCAGAAATTTCAAGTCTCTGTGTCAGTGATTCTCAAAGTGGTCCCCAGACCAGCAGCAGCATTACTTAGGAACCTGTTACAAATTCCTGGGGGCACCTGGCTGGCTCAGTCTGTGGAGCATGTGACTCCTGAACTCAGGGTTGTAAGTTCAAACCTTGCACTGGGCATGGAGCCTACTTAGAAAGAATAAAGTAATTTTTTTTTTTTTTTTATTTGAGAGAGAGAGAGAGAGATCACAAGTAGACTGAGAGGCAGGCAGAGAGAGAGGGGGAACCAGGCTCCCTGCTGAGCAGAGAGCCCGATGTGGGGCTCAATCCCAGGACCCTGAGATCATGACCTAGGCCGAAGGCAGAGGCTTAACCCACTGAGCCACCCAGGTGCCCCAAAGTAATTTATTTTTTTTTTATTTTTTTTTATATATATATTTTTTAATATTTTATTTATTTGACAGAGAGAAATCACAACTAGGCAGAGAGGCAGGCAGAGAGAGGAGGAAGCAGGCTCCCTGCGGAGCAGAGAGCCTGATGTGGGGCTCGATCCCAGGACCCTGGGATCATGACCTGAGCCGAAGGCAGAGGCTTTAACCCACTGAGCCACCCAGGCACCCCCAAAGTAATTTATTTAAAAAAAAAAAAATACAAATTCTTGAGCCACAGCAATCTGTTTTAACTAGCTCTCCAGGTGATCCAGGAGGTTCTGAAGCATGCTCAAGTTTTAGACCACTTTCCTTGTGAGTGGTTGTTGGTGCACCTGGGTGGCTTAGTTGGTTAACCCTCTGCCTTCAGCTCAGAACATGATCCCAGGGTCCTGGGATTGAGTCCCACATGTCAGGTTCCCTGCCCAATGGGGAGTCTGCTCCTCCATCTTCCTCTGTCCCTCCCCACCAAATAAATCAATAAAATCTTTTTTTAAAAAGTGGTTGTCATCATAAGCTATGAAATACTGAGACATACCATTTCATTCTACAATATTCCATAAATGATATATCAACTATGAAATCATACATAGCCAAATTTCTATTATGACATCCCATATAAGGAAAACTCAGTAGATATTTTCAATGAAATTATAATATTAAAACTAAAACAATCGTGAACTTCATTTCTCTTAAAAAATATACAACCGTAATTTTCTTCCTCTTCCAATCTGCAGATTCTTTTTCACTTCAACACCAACATAACACATTTTTTTAAGTTCTTTATTTTAATTCCAGTATACTTAACAGTATAGTGTTATATTAGTTTCAGGTGTACAATAGAGTGATTCAACAACATAATCACACTTTTATCTTTCTCTAAAAGTCAACTAAAAGCCTTTAAGTTAGGAAGAACACACAACAATGGAATAACAGGAAAAGGGAGAAATTTTCAAATTTTATGAAATTCTCACATGAGAAGGTAGTGCTTTTATAATAAACTAGTAAGTAAAAATGAAATCTATTAGCTAGAATTCAGCAAGAAGTTGAAACTAACATTGTACAAGTGTTACAAGAGGCTAAACAATTTGAACATTCTAATTTCCTGCAATAAATCACAGCTACAGTATAAGACTAAATATTTGCAATATCGCCATCCATGTATGTTAAATAATTATCGTTAAATTTTCTGATAGAAAAACATCCTTAGAAATTTCAGCTAAGGGGTGCCTGGGTGGCTCAGTGGTTTAAGCCGCTGCCTTCGGCTCAGGTCATGGTCCCAGGGTCCTGGGATCGAGCCCTGCTTCAGGCTCTCTGCTCGGCGGGGAGCCTGCTTCCCTCTCACTCTCTCTGCCTGCCTCTCTGCCTACTTGTGATCTCTCTCTGTCAAATAAATAAATAAGAAATCTTGAAAAATTTAAAAAAAAAAAGAAATTTCAGCTAAGAATAATAACACTGCAATAAAATGATTATAAAACTACTGGGGAAAGAGCTAGCTTGACTTACTAAAAGTTTGGCCCAAAAAGGACAGTCATTAAGAGCCTGATTACAAATTTCTGCCATAGCCAAGTGTCTACTGTGATAAGTTACCAGTGGACTAATTACTTAGTCACAATTTGTGCAATTTGTGAATGTTTTGGATGTGTTCACTAAAACTGTAGGCACTAGGATCGTTAAGTAATGTTGATAAAATTTTTATAACATATTGAGTTTATGTGTAATCCATGGGAACCTAAATCACACTTAAAAACACTGCCTCAGGGGTCCCTGGGTGGCTCAGTTGTTAAGAGTCTGCCTTTGCCTAAGGTCATGATACCAGGGTCTTTGGATGCAGGCCCACATCAGGCTCCCTGCTCCTCAGGAAGCCTGCTTCACCCTCTCCCACTCCCTCTGCTTGTGTTTTCTTTCTCGCTGTGTCTCTATCTGTCAAATAAATAAAAATTTTAAAAATAACAAAAAAAAGTCTCGAACAACTTCTATATTAAAAAAAAAAAAATACTGCCCCAGCATATAAATGTCCACTTCCATTCAAGTGTCCTTCCATAAAATGAAGACTCGCAATGCTTGACAGAATTCTGAAATCTAAACATTCTTCATTAATAAATGCAAAGGACACAATTATAAAAGTTTAAATAGTGTAATAAAAAATAGTCAAACGACTGATATTAAGTACTAACCATGTGCCAAACGAGGATATTTATTTCTCTCACTCATCTTGGTATTCCTAGCACAGATCCAAGCACATAATGTATATTTAATTGCATTTATGAAAAAAGGAATGAGTACAAGTTGAGAGAATTCCAAAGATTAAAAACACAAAAGTTCTCACCCTCCAGGAAGTTACAAATCGAATTAGGAAACATGACAAACACAAGAAAAGCTAAATAACATATGACAATTAAAAATACCACGTGGCAGGATACGATTATTTGCAAAGTTGGTGGCAAACAGAGTGACACAAATTCTGACTAGAGTGAAGGGATTACAGACTGCGGTCCTCGATTTTAAAAAAAAGGAAGTAACAGCACTCATCTCACCTCAAAATTATCGTAAAGGGAGGAATACAATAACTAAAGAGAATGATATAAAGAAACTGCCTTGAAAAAAAGTTATAACGTTCCACACATACAGTTATTTGCTGGATCGATGACCTCTAAAAGCTCCTGAAACACAAGTGTCTCAGGAACAGCATCCTCTGATTATTTCTTCCTCCGCCCCCCACGAAGATTTCCACTGGACAGCCGCCCCAGAAATTTCTCCCAGAATCCGCAATGACAATACTCTCATCTTTCCCTCCCTCCCCTCGCCTGTATCAGACGGCGGCATCTCCCTCCAGAGGAAAAAACGGAGGGCGGGGGAGGCTGTATAGGAAGGAGAGAATGCTTACAGTGAGGCGGATTAAGTAGGAGGAAGGCGAGACCACGCAGGGGTCGAGGGTGGAGTCCCCTCCGACCCAGCCCAACCTCTACGCGAGGCCAACATCTCCCCACCCCGAGGGCACGCCCCTCGCCCGCCAGACCCGAAAGAGCAGTCGGCGAACTCGAGTGACAGCCCCACCACCTGTGTCGCAACCCCTCCCCCAGGCCCGTGGGGAGACGCCTGCCCCCGCCCCACCAAGAGCGGTCCGTGGCTCTTTCTCTACCCCTCCAGTCCACGTCGCCAATGAGTGACAGGTCCCCGGGGGAGGCGATAACAACCGCACGCCGCTCGATACTGCTGGTGCAACACTGCACCGTATCCTCCAACCGGCACAGGGCGGGGGCGTAGACAGAGCGTTCCCGACCGCCCAGGGGGACCCAGTCCAGGCCTCGCCTGGCCCAGTTGCCCCACACTGGGCGGGGGTGGCACTTACTGCGGAGATTGTGGATTAGCTCCGAGTGGCTGGCGCCGCCGGATTTCCAGGCCATCGCTAAGCACACCCGGAGCAGGTACAGAACCACCTTCAGCGCGGCAACGGTGCCCAGCAGCTTCCCCAAGAGTGAGACCACCTCCCACACGGTCACCGCCCCGCTCGCGTCCCCGCTGTAGTCTCCGCTGTGACTGCTGTCGCCGCCGGTGCCGCCACTGCGCGCTCCCGGCATCCCCCGCGGCACGCATGCGCTCTGTGACGCTGTGCGGCCTCGGGTGCGGCGGGGTGGGGCCGCGGGCAGAGGTGGACGCGTGCCCCGCCGCCTGCGTGTGTGGCTGTTGCGGCTGCTGCGGGCCGGTTGGGAGCCCGGGCTGAGTCAGCGCCGCCGCAGCCGCAGCCGCAGCCGCGGGTGCGTGCCCCCTCTCTGAGGCCTCGGGATGCGCACCGCCGCCAACTTGCTGAGTTCGCCTGCGGCCAGGCGGGGTGGGCCCCGGCGCAGTCGGTCGCGTGCCTGGCTGCGGCCTTGGTTACCGAGCGCGGTGGCACGACGGTGGGACCGGTTCGTGACGCCGCGTCTGCCCGATCTGGTTACGCCGCTGCGGGTAACTCCGTAGTCGCAGCCGAGTCAGCTGTTGCGAGCAGCGGGTCTGCTCCTATAGCTGTCCAGATTGTTAGACGGTGGGCTTCCTCCGTACTCCTCACCCAACCCAGTTGTCTAATATTTAGGTCCGTTAGAGTAAGAGCTCCGTATGGTGGAGCCTGAATAATCTTAATGGAACCTGAGGGCAAAGGCCCTCTTTCACCGGAGTACTGAGTCTCCGGCTTTGTGACAAGTGCATCAGTGTTTGGTTAGCAGAAACTTTGCGACCCTGATTTGTTCTCAACTCTAAAGCACACAATCGGAGGGTGGAAGAACACCATAACAAGGCTGGGGGGAGGGGTGGAGCGTGGGAATGCCTTGCTCCTGCAAACAATGCAATCGGCTAAAATTACCACAGTATCTAATGGAGAATGTTCTTTTCCCAATACAAGTGTGCATTTTCAGCTAATTAATCCCCACAAATGCCACCGTTAGACTGGACACAGCTTTATCGCTATCAGCCCTGCAAGACAGTGAGTTCGTTCGGGAAGCTGACTGGGAACATTGCCCGTCACATCCAACTTGCTGCCTCCAAATCAGAACTGAGAATGACAGAATCCAGTTACCATTTAGTCCAATAAACTTTCAAGAAAAGAACAAACCAACGTCAAGACCTCTAGGCTACTGCATGAGCAATGATTTTCAAAATCCAATTCTCATCAGATTTTGTGAAATGAAACACTCAGCCTAAAACCACTCCAAAGATATACTTGTACATTACCTGTTTTCTGGGATTCTGTGACAAAAGAAACCACATTCAAAACAGTGCTCTTGAGGTGTCTGGGTGGCGCGGTCGTTAATCGTCTGCCTTTAGCTCAGGTCATGATCCCAGGGTCCTGGGATGGAGACCCACATTGGGCTCCCTGCTCGGGGGGAAGCCTGCTTCTTCCCGCCTTCCTCCACCTGATTTCGTCTCGCAATGTCTCTCTCTGTCAAATAAATAAATAAAAATGTTTAAAACAAAAACAACAACAAAGCAGCGTTCTTTATGAGACCAATGCACTGCCTACTGCCCTAAGGAAGCACCTTAGAGTGTTCTTTAATATTAGAAATAAAATTGTCGGTTTGGGACTCTACTAGTTTTCTATCTAATCTCTGCAGTTTCCCAATATTCTAGTTAAAAGAACAAAATGAGTCTACTCTCAACAAGAGCCTGGTAAGCCTCTAAAGCTGACCTAGATGGATCACATCTACATGTTGTGCTTCTATAAGCTGTGGGTGGACTACCTTTTAAAGGAACAACTAAAACACAGTTATGAATGTAGTATAAAGGAGAGTTTAAAAAAAATTTTTTAAGTCAATGATACCTTTTGTATGCAATAGGATTTACATGCTAATTGGGGAGATCTGCTTTGAAAGAAAACAGGCAGCTTTGGAGGGCAAAATATAAGTACTATTCTGGTCCAAAAGTCAAGAGCTATGCTTATTTACAACATCATGGGCTGGAGTAATCAAGAAAAGATAGGGGAAGGAACCAGACCCCGAAGGATGACCAGGATTCCAAGAAGTAGAGAAGAATAAAAGGATATTGTAGGTCATTCAAAGCACAGAAGCAGGAACCTAGAGCACTAATTCCTACACTGTCGACATTATATATCAAACTCATTCATTGCATGTTTAAATGAATTGAGTAAGTTTACACAGCTAGGCAGTGGATGTCAAAGCTATAATTGGAGTTTTTAGAATTCCAATTCCAGGCTCTCACAGTGTGTATTAATAATTAAGCAAATAATAAACAATAAGCGAAGTATCTGAGAGACAAAAGGGGAGAGCTTTAGAATGAGTTTGTACAGTAGTGAACGTACTTCTACAAGAATTTAGGGATTTTTAGTATTTTCTATGGGTGCTGAGATACAAAACTGAACGGGTGAAGCTACTAGGTGGTTCCTCTTGCATTGATTTGGTTTTGCTCTTAAATTTGTCTTACGTTGCACAATTATTGCACAAATGCACCGTTTCGTGTTCCTATACTGACTTTGAGGACTCTGTTCAGAGCCATTTCGGTGAGGAAGGGTGGCCCAACTTCCTCCCTCTTGGGGGTTGATGGTACCTGCATTTGCCGAAGGACGAGAATTGGCTCTCCGCAGCCACCGTCAGCCTTGTAACGTTCGGCCCAATCAGGATTCCACGGGAAGGGGCGGGGCTCAGAGGCGCGAGCTGTGTTCTGGCTGTACCTGTTTCAGTTGGTTTGCAATGGAGGACATTTATGCTAAGTTTGTGTCTCAGAAAATCAGCAAAACCCGCTGGCGACCTGTACCTCCGGGAAGTCTGCAGACCGCGGATACCTTCGCTGCGGGCTCTTGGGACAATGAGGTACCCCCGCTCCTGGGCGAGAAGTTCCTGCTTCCCCTTTCTCCTGGAACCGCGCCACTGGCGGTCCGCGCGGGAACTCTCGCCTTCTGGCTCCTCTCGCCATCTCCGTCCCCATGTTCCCGTCTTAGGTTCTGTTGTCCGGTAACTCAGAGCCATCGACGATGTGCTTGAACCTCGAATCTCGTGTTTTAAACTGTCACCTTCCAGTGATCTGAGATGCTTGAAAAGCAAGGTTGCTTGAAGGCAATACAGATTTTACTGTTCAAGAATTTGATGTAAATTTCATCTCAAGAGGAAACTTTCTGCTTTACAGGAAAATTATGTTTCACTGTGGTCTATTGGAGATTTTGGGAACTTGGACTCTGATGGAGGGTTTGAAGGAGACCATCAGTTATTGTGTGATATCAGACACCATGGCGATGTAATGGATTTACAGGTAAGTCTGTGTAATATCCACAAGCTAACTTCTAAAAAACTGAGAGTAATATATTTAGAGGTGCAAAGGACCTTAAAGTTTGTCTAGTGTTATTCAGGGTTTACGGGAAACTGAGTTCTCTGTAGGTTATGGTTTGCTAATGTTAATTATATAGCCACTTAATAGCAGAATCAGAACTGGCGAAGGGGATGTGAATTTAATCAGACTTTTAAAAATCCTGATTTGTTTTTTTGCTTAATTAGTTGGCCATCTACTGTGTGCCAAACAGTATTTGGGGGGCTTTACAAAGATTAATTTTCGTCACATGCTGTGAATCAGGTGTTTTATGTCACTATGGGACAAATACCTAAGGTACTTCACATGGTTTTGCTTTTTGAATTCTTATAACAACCCCCTAAGTGGGAATTAGTTCTTCCATTTTAAAGGTTTATCAAGGCTTAGAGAACTTAACTTGGCCAATGTCTCAAAGCCTGTTAAGTGGGGGAAATGGAATTAAGTTTTCAAATCCTGGTCTGTAGGACTTCAGAGTCCCTGCATTTTCTTCTATAGAAAACTGCCTAACCCCGAGAATGATTATTTTCTAAACCTCTATGGTGGTAGTCCAAAATTAAACCAGTTATAGGTGAAGGAGTTGAGGGGGAAAACTTTGTTATTTATTCTTCATGAAAATCTTTTCATTTGTGTAGTGGTTTTGATTTTTCAGCTCCATCGTCACATTTTATTTGTTTAGCATTTATAGGCTGTTTGCATTTTAAAATTGTTATACTACTAACTGAGTCAAACAAATGAGCTCCCCTCCCCCATCGACATTTCTAAATCTATAACAAGCACGAATTTTCTGTTTAGTTTTTTGACCAGGAAAGAATTGTAGCAGCTTCATCAACAGGATGTGTAACAGTTTTCCTTCACCATCCAAATAACCAGGTAAAGAATTTTTTGCTCGAAAACTGAATTTATATTTTAATTATTTTTAAGGAGGCCTAACCTAGGTTGTATATAATAATGACACAAGTAACTTTCATACTCAAAATATGGAAGGGAGAAATACAGTATTACCTGTCTTTTAGCAGATTAATTCTTGAACCAGGTTTGTGTAAGCTGTTATTGAAAGTAGATACCTCTTAAATTCTGTTAGTACAGAGCTCTTGATATGGTTTTTCTGGCAAGTAATTTCCCAAGTTATAATTCTGATCTTTCAAAGAAAGAGCACCTTCTAGCTCAGGTATCATGAGAGAGAACAGGGACAGCTACTTTGCTTCTGTGGATAGAACCTAGGTTTTAATTAGAGAGGATGCATTTTGCTGCTGTGGATAGAACCTAGGTTATAATTAGAAGAAAGAATGCACTACAAAGACATTTTATCAATGCCTTTCTTGTGTATTAAGAGCCCAGGTGGTGACCTTCATAGTGGTAGGGCAGTCCTTTAAAACAGCCCCATTTGTAGTAACATTTTTAAGTTGCTGGAAGAGAGTGCTCATTTAGATTATTAGGCTAGTAAAGTTCATCTTCCCAATAGGCATGCCTAATAAATATAAGACCCAGATCTTCTTAAGTATTTTTCCTAATGGTTTCAGTTAGAAAACCTAGAGATTTCTTTCTTAGATGTAGGCTAATTCCCTTAAGAATTTAGAGTTGCTGTTAGGGACTCCTGGGTGACTCAGTTGGTTAAACATCTGCCTTTGGCTCAGGTCATGTTCCCAGGGTCCTGGGATTGAGTCCCGCTACAGGCTCCTTGCTCAATGGGGAGCTTGCTTCTCCCTCTGCCTGCTGTTCCCCCTACTTGTGCTCTTGCACACTCTCTCACAAATAAGTAAATAAAATCTTAAAAAAAAAAAAAATTTAGAGTTGCTTTTGAACACACAACTGTCTGGTACCTGAAACATTTCTTTGAGAGAAGTTTGATATTGAGTAGCATTTTAAAAATCTAATCCAGTGTATACAGAACTTTTTTTTTTTTTTTTTAGATTTTACTTATTAGGGCGCCTGGGTGGCTCAGTCATTGGGCATCTGCCTTCGGGCTGGGTCATGGTCCCAGGATCCATGGTTCTCAGGGCTCCCTGCTTGGCCGGGAAGCCTGCTTCTCCCTCTCCCTCTCCCCTGCCTTGTGTTCCCTCTTTCACTGTCTCTCTCTCTCTCTCTCTGTGTCAAATAAATAAATAAAATCTTTTTTTTATTATTATTTATTTATTTGACAGAGAGAGTGTGAGTGTGAGCACAGGCAGGGGGAGTGGTGGGCAAAGGAAGAGGGAGAAGCAGACTCCTTGCGGAGCAAGGAGCCCAATGCAGGGCTCAGTCCCAGGACGCTGGGATCATAACCTGAGCCGAAGGTAGATGCTTAACCGACTGAGCCACTCAGGCACCCCGTGTATACAGAACTTTGATGGAAGTAGTTTCTAGGCTTTAGTGTCCAGAAATACAAAGGAAAAATGAAAGTTACTCTTTTTCTAGAGGGGTATGGGATAGTCTATTCAGAAGAGTGCTAGTTTTTAAGGCTTTGCTTTGGTTCATCCTATTCTCATTTCTGAAACCTAGACTCTGTCAGTCAGCCAGCAGTGGACAGCTGCTCACTACCACACAGGTCCGGGCAGTCCTTCCTGTGGCAGTGCACCATGCACAGGTGTTGTGTGCAGCAACCCTGAAATTGTCACCGTTGGCGAAGATGGTCGGATAAATCTCTTCAGAGCTGATCACAAGGAGGCGGTGAGAACCATAGGTAAGAAAAATCATTCTTCTTTTTTATCTCATAACAGTTGAGCACCTACTATGTGCTAAGCAGACCCAATGCTAAGTGTTTGAAGGATGTAAAAAGATACAAAGTGGGATCCCTTTACAAGACAGTATGTTGCTAAGGCATGTATGAATGCGTGACTACACAGGAGAAACTATTTTGTTTTTGTTTGTTTTGTTGTGGCCTGTGAGGATTCTCTAAGAATTGAGGAGCAAGTGGCAATTAATTGAATCTAGGTTCTAGACCGTAAGTAATACTAAACGATGGTATACCAAACAAAGGGAATAACACGGAGGCAGGATAGGTCCACTTAGAGAAGGACAAAAAGCATAGTTATCAATACTTACGATACTCAGGTAGGAAAGGTGACAGACGAAGCAAGAGAAGTGAATTGGGGCCAGGTTGGGAAAAGTGATGCAGAGCTACCGAGGTTACATTTTGTTAGGTAGACCACTAAGGAGCCACCGGAACTTTTCAGTCAAGGGGATGATACACTCCTTGCTGAGCTTTAGAAGAGTTAGTCTAGTTAGTTCTCAACTGTGCTAAAGACAGATTTGCCTGACAGTAGTTTTAACAACCTACCACACTAGACCTCCTGACTCAGAACCTCTGTGGATTCAGCCCATGAATGAGTTTTTTGTGGTATTACTATTATTTATTTATTTATTTATTTATTTATTTATTTATTTATAGTTCTGAAGCACACTTATTTAACAGTTAAGGACCATTACCTGGAGTTTGGAGGAGTGTCACAAAACAAAATCTAGAAGTATATGTTAAATTATGTGGTACAAGCTTAAACACTCTAGGAAAAGGGAAAGGATCAGTGTATACCAGTCCGGAAGGACTTCTTAGAGAAGAGAGTTTATGAGGCTAAAGATGAAGAGATTTTTTTTTTTTTTAAGATTTTATTTATTTACTTACTTATTTAATTTTTTTTTTAAGATTCCACTCATTTATCTGAGAGAGAGAGGGAGAGGGGCATGAGAGAGAGTGAACATGAGAGGAGAGAGCAAGCCCCAGAGTGAGGAGAGGAAGAGGGAGAAGCAGGCTCCCCACTGATCAGGGAGCCTGATGCAGGGATTGATTCAGGACCCTGGTATCATGACCTGAGCCAAAAGCAGACGCTTAACTGAAGAACCACCCAGGCATCCCTTACGATTTTATTTTTAAGTAATCTCTGTGCCCAACATGGGGCTTGAACTTACATCCCTAAGATCAAGAGTTGCATGCTCTACCAACTGAGTGAGCCAGGTGACCCCCAAAATGAATAGATTTGAGATGAGTTGGCCAAATGATACAAGTTCAGAATGAGCTTTGTAGGAAGCACTGGGTTTGGAGGTTCTGGGTTAAGCACTAGTGGGAGATATAAAATTAGATACAGAGGAACGTGAATAGCTGTATCAGCAATGGAGGGTAATAATCTTAGGTGGAAATAGAGAAATATGTGAAAACCCTGCTGAGTAAAAAACAGATGTTCTATAAGTGATATTTTTCTATCAAAGGAAAGTCTATTTTAATATGCATTTTTCTACAGAAATTAAACTGTGACTTGTTTAAAAGTTTACCTGTAATATTTCAATCAATGGAAGGAATTCGATTTAAGAATTTTGTGGAAGGGGCGCCTGGGTGGCTCAGTGGGTTAAGCCCCTGCCTTCGGCTCAGGTCATGATCTCAGGGTCGTGGGATCGAGTCCCACATCGGGCTCTCTGCTCAGCAGGGAGCCTGCTTCCCTCTCTCTCTCTCTCTCTCTCTGCCAACTTGTGATCTCTCTCTGCCAAATAAATAAATAAAATCTTTTAAAAAAATAAAAAAAAGAATTTTGTGGAAAAGCAGGACTTTTTTTTAAATGTATAATGTATTACTTGCCGCAGGGTTACAGGTCTGTGAATCATCAGGCTTACACATTTCACAGCACTCACCACAGCACATACCCTCCCTACCCAGTGTCCATAAGCCAGCCACCCTATCCCTACCTCCCCCCACCCCCAGCAACCCTCAGTTTGTTTCCTGAGATTAAGAGTCTCTTATGGTTTGTCTCCCTCCTGATCCCACCTTGTTTCATTTTTTCCTTCCCTACCCCCCCATGACCCCCTGCCCTGCCTCTCAAATTCCTCATATCAGAGAGATCATATGATAATTGTCTTTCTCTGATTGACTTATTTGGCTTAGCATAATACCCTCTAGTTCCATCCACGCTGTTGCAAATGGCAAGATTTCGGTTTTTTGATGGCTGCATGATACTCTGGTGTGTGTGTGTGTGTGTGTGTGTGTGTGTGTGTGTGCGTGTGCGCGCGTGTGTGGATGTACACACACCACATCTTTATCCATTCATCTGTTGATGGACATCTAGGTTCTTTCCATAGTTTGGCTATTGTGGACATTGCTGCTATAAACATTGGGGTGCACGTGCCCCCTTTGGATCCCTATATTTGTATCTTTAGGGTAAATACCCAGTAGTGCAATTGCTGGGTTGTAGGGTACCTCTATTTTCAACTTTTTGAGGAACCTCCATGCTGTTTTCCAGAGTGGTTGCACCAGCTTGCACTCCCACCAACAATGTAGGAGGTTTCCTTTTTCTTCTCATCCCGGCCAACATCTGTCTTTTCCTGACTTGTTAATTTTCTCCATTCTGACTGGTGTGAGGTGGTATCTCACTGTGGTTTTGATTTGTATTTACCTGATGGCCAGTGATGTTGAGCACTTTTTCACGTGTCTGTTGGCCATTTGGATGTCTTCTTTGCAGAAATGTCCATGTCTTCTGACCATTTCTTGATTGGATTATTTGTTCTTGGTGTTGAGTTTGTTCTTTCTGGATTTTGGATACCAGCCCTTTATCTGATATGTCATTTGCAAATATCTTCTCCCATTCTGTCAGTTGTCTTTCGGTTTTGTTGACTGTTTCCTTGGCTGTGCAAAAGGAAAAGCAGGACTTATTAACACACACTACTGCTTTCTTAATTTGTAGACAATGCAGATAGCAGTACACTCCATGCTGTAACCTTCCTTCGAACTCCTGAGATTCTGACAGTAAATTCAATTGGGCAGTTAAAAATATGGGATTTCAGAAAACAAGGAAATGAGCCCTCTCAGATACTATCACTGTAAGTTGTCATTTGTAATTCACTACGGTAATACAAAATTAATTGTTCAATTGTTTATAGCAACTGACTTTAAACCGTATTGTATTTTAACTGCATTTGGAAAGAATGATCCCTGACTAAATTTGGTAAAGCGAGTACAATTTGTTGGGCTTGCTGCTGCTGTGCTGCATTTAGTAAATATTTGTCCTATTGATTCAGAGGCTTTTCTCTTTGAAGTTTATATTACTTAATGGGGAATTTATTTTTGCTCAGCAAATGATTGTACTGATAGTAGGTACAGTGCACTCCAGATGTGGTTGTATGAAAAACACAATCCAGGATACTTTTTTCTAAGCAAAAATCCCCATTCTGTGTATGCAGTTTTTTCTCTAATAAGAATATAGAATGTGTTAAACTGAAAAAGTAATTATATAAACAAAATATTAAATAAGGTGAAGGTAAAGATTATGCTCCTTAGTTGTACATATTGTTTTTAAAATGCCAAGAAATGGAAATGTGTTTGCATATCTTACCATCAGATGATCATGCTCCTTATGTCTCCAAATTGAAGAGGGGATAACTTTGGCTTTAATTCCATTGCAAAGTTCTAATATTTAGAAATATATTTAATGCACTCAATTTTTTGACATGATTTAAGTTCAGCCAGCTGCTCCAGCCGCAAAGTTATCATTTAGTTATTAGAGTGAAACATGTTTCATGGATTATGCAAAGATAAATCATACTCACAGCATGTTTGATGTCCTTGTTTCTCCCATAAAAGGACTGGTGACCGAGTACCCCTCCACTGTGTTGATAGACATCCCAACCAGCAGCATGTTGTAGCTACTGGTGGCCAGGATGGAATGCTGAGTATTTGGGATGTTAGACAAGGCACTATGCCTGTGTCTCTGCTGAAGGCTCATGAAGCTGAAAGTAAGTGTTGTGGGGATACATAAGTTTTTGTCAGGTGGTAATGTGGTATATTGTAAGCAGCTTTCTATAATGATACACAGGGATCATTTCACATTGTAGCTTTTGGCTAAATTATATAAATGTATAACAATCCCTTTTTATTTGACATTAAGTGTTTTTTTGTTTTAAGAATTTATTTATTTGGGGCGCCTGGGTGGCTCAGTGGATTAAGCCGCTGCCTTCGGCTCAGGTCATGATCTCAGGGTCCTGGGATCGAGCCCCGCATCGGGCTCTCTGCTCCGCGGGGAGCCTGCTTCCTCCTCTCTCTCTGCCTGCCTCTCTGCCTACTTGTGATCTCTCTCTCTCTGTCAAATAAATAAATAAAATCTTTAAAAAAAAAAAAAGAAAGAATTTATATATTTGACAGAGAGAGAGACAGCCAGAGAGGGAACATAAACAGGGAGAGTGGGAGAGGGAGAGGCAGGCTTCTCACAGAGCAGGGAGTCTGATGCAGCACTCCATCCCAGGACCTTGGGATCATGACCTGAGCCGAAGGCAGATGCTTAACGACTGAACCACCCATGCACCCCATATGCTTAAGTTTTTCAACGTTCCATTATTCTATCCAAAACCGCAGTAATTATCCTTATGTGTTCATCTTTATGTGCTTCTTTTCTTTTTCTTTCTTTCTTTCCTTTTTTAAATTAAATATTTTTTTTATTTGACACACCGAGAGAGAAAGCATAAGCAGGGGGAGCAACAGGCAGAGGGAGAAGGAGAAGCAGACTCCCCACTGAGCAGAGAGCCTGATGCAGGTCTCGATCCCAGGACTCTGGGATCATGACCTGAGGGGAAGGCAAACACTTAACCAACTGAGCCACCCAGGCACCCTATATGCTTATTTTCTTGGGATAATTTTTTAGAAGAATTGGTGAGCCAAAACATAAAACTGTGATCCATGTTATCAAACTGTTACACATAAAAATACCAATTTATATTGCCACACTCTGTATAAGAGGATGCCCTATTCCCATGTAAATGTAGGCTATTTTTAATATTTACCAATCTAGTGTTCCTCAATTTATTATTGTACTTTTTTTTTTAAACAAGAACAGTATTTATATATAGGGTCTTGTCCCCTTTTTTTTCATTTTTTTTATTTTGGTGGGGATTTTTTGACCAGACAAAAATTTTTCATTTTATCATTATCTTTGATATCATGACTGGATTATAGTTTTAAATTCTGACTTAAGTTTATGGTAAGCCTTGCAAAAGTAGAAACATGCCAGTATTGTAATGTCTCGGTTTAAGCTTCCCGTTATTACCTTGGAAAGATAAATGATTTTTAAGATTATATTTAAGAAACAAATAAAAGGATAGAAATATTTTGCCTCTTCTAGTTGTAACTATACCCTGGGGGAAAAAAGAATAAAAAATAATGTATGTCCTCTTAGAATCTGATGTTGGCTAACCCAGTGGTAGTAATACTAGAAACTTTCAGATCTCTTCTTCCAGCCTCCCTTTTTAACTGCCAGCCTGTATTGCTAAGCAATACATACATAGATGTAGCAGATTGTAATGTATTGTTTTGATTCATTCTGACTCTTGGCTAGAAATAAGATGTTTTAGTATAGAGGTTTGTGTTATACTTTGAAAATAAATACTTAAGAATCTAGGTTTATACAGTCAGCTTATGGTTCTATAGGCTATTTTCCTTCACTTTTTTTTAAATGAAACAGTATGAATATATTTTACATAGGGGTTTGCTCAGAACACGTTCTCCTGAGGAAGATGACCTTGTAATGTGTTGTGGTTTGATGCTTAATTATGGTATCTGTCAGAATAAAAATTGCCCACTTGCAAGCATGTGCCTTCTAATACTTTTTATGCTTTGTCCCTAGCACCTTCTATGCTGCCTTTTGAAGGTTCTTAGCCAGAATCACAGAACCCTTGTTCACAGACTACCTGTTTGATTTGTGTGCTGCAGAGAACCTCCTAAGGCGTCCTGGCCAGTCATTGGCTCCCATTTGTCTACTGACACACAAAGTTCCCTTAAAGTTTAGTACTTGCAGGGTTTTCAATCCCAGATTGGCTTCTTAAAATCCCTCCATCTGAAACACCCAGATTCTGGGAGCATTTCTAGGTTTTAGTTTAATAGGAGCTAGTTGCTGTTTCTGTGATATACACCAGAGGTATCCAGAATACTGGCATGAGGCAAAATTGAACTGCTGCTTAGAAATTCATTTGTATGTTATCTTTATGGTCTTCTCTGTTTTTCCAGTAATATAAAATTCATATATATATATATTTTTTTTTTATTTTTATTTTTTTTAAGATTTTATTTGAGAGAGAGAGCAGAGAGAGACAATATGAGCAGTGGGGAGGGGCAGAGGGAAAAGGAGAAGCAGGGTTTGATCCCAAGACACTGGGATCATGACCTGAGCCGAAGGCAGTTGCTTATCCAACTGAGCCACTCAGGCGCATCTAATCTTCACATGTTAATGACACAGGAATTGAAAATAAGAGAACTTACCAATTTAAAAAAATATTTTAGAGACACCTGGGTGGCTTAGTCTGTGTAAGCATCAGCTCAGGTCATGATTCTTGGGTCCTGGGATTGAGTCTGCATCAGGCTCCTTGCTTTGTGTGCTCTCTCTCTTTCTGACAAATAAGTAAAGTCTTAAAAATATATATTTTATGGGGCACCTGGGTGGCTCAGTGGCTTAAGCCTCTGCCTTCGGCTCGGGTCATGATCCCAGGGTCCTGGGATCAAGCCCCACATCGGGCTCTCTGCTTGGCAGGGAGCCTGCTTCCTCCTCTCTCTCTCTGCCTGCCTCTCTGCCTCCTTGTGATCTCTGTCTGTCAAATAAATAAATAAATAAAGAAATATATATATATATATATATGTATATATATATATATATTTTAGGAATTATCCCATTATCATATTCTTTCATTAAAAAATATAATAAGTCAAATGATTGGCATTTATTTTCATTCACTTGCCCAATGCACAAGTAGATTTACTTGGCTTCTTTATCCTATCTGTATGTTATAGCCATTTGGAGAATTATATTTTGTCTTTTAATTCTGAAGCCTTTGATTTTTATCACAGACTTAGGGTTTGAAGGTATGTGGTGGAGGTTAGTGGAAGATGATGCCTAGAGACAGGGCTTTAAAGTTTGTTCAACTCATTTGCACAGTTTTTAGCATCTTGGTTCTTACCTTTTAGTGTGGGAAGTTCACTTTCACCCATCCAACCCAGATCATCTATTTACTTGTTCTGAAGATGGATCCCTCTGGCATTGGGATGCCTCCACAGACGTACCTGAAAAATCATCACTGTTTAATCAAGGTAAAAGGATTTAATGAAGATTCTTGTGTGTAATTTTGTTACAGTTTTAAATACCACATTGGAAATTCTCAGATTTTTAACATTAAAGAATGATAGAATGTTTCCATTCTCCTGCCTCAAGGTAAATTCTGGTATCCTAGAGCTTGAAATCTATCAGCTGTTTACTGCTGTAGTGCTGATGACTACAAATGCCATAGCTGGCTCACCTCGGACAGCTAGGGGTCTTCATGCTACATTTCCAAGACTCTCCATTAAATCACCAGAAAGATGGTCAAAATCTTCTTACTTGAAGACTTCAAATTCGATACCCATAGTATCCCACAGAAATTTGAGTATTTAATATCACTGAATGAGCCTTTGGTGAAAAATGGTGATGTGTGATAATGGAGTCATCACCCTGATATTCTGAGAATTAAGTTTTGATCCTGGCCTTTTTAAAATATCAGGAGAGGGGCGCCTGGGTGGCTCAGTGGATTAAGCCGCTGCCTTCAGCTCAGGTCATGATCTCAGGGTCCTGGGATCGAGCCCCGCATCGGGCTCTCTGCTCCGCAGGGAGACTGCTTCCTCCTCTCTCTCTGCCTGCCTCTCTGCCTACTTGTGATCTCTGTCTCTGTCAAATAAATAAATAAAATCTTAAAAAAAAAAAACAAAACTGTTTAAAATATCAGGAGAATTTCAGATGTTTCCTAATAGTAGTCTTGAAAGATGTTTTCCCCTTTTTTTCTTGCAGGAGGAAGAAATAATACTTTTTTGTCTCACAGCATTAGTAACCAGGCTAGTGTTCACCAGTCTCTTATAAGCTCCTGGCTCAGCACTGATCCCGCAAAAGACCGTATTGAAATCACAAGCTTGCTTCCCAGCAGGACCTTGTCTGTGAACAGTTTGGATGTTTTAGGTCCTTGTCTTGTTTGTGGAACTGATTCAGAAGCAATTTATGTTACTAGACAACTTTTTTCATGAAATACTGTCATTACAAGATTTCAGGTAAAGCATATTGTTAGCCTTTCGAAGTACAAATTCTCTGGAGATTTTTATTATTGGAAAATGTGAAATTTGCAAAGGAAGCTTCAGTAAACTATTGGTAATATCGATGCCCTGTTTTGGCTTTTGTCAGTTGAATGTTCTCATAGTTCCAGAGTCAGAGAGAATGCTGATGGCAAGCGAATTGGAATCTGTGGAAGAATATCAGAGGGATCCTTTTGTTGATGTAGACGTTGCCTTCAAACAGACTATTCTTTTTGATGTTGTGGTACTTCATAATTTTCTCAAACCACTAACAGGTTCCTATTTTTAACAACACTATGGGGGCTATTACCCCTCCCTGGTGGCCCAGGCCAATGTTAATGTTTATCCTTTTTATGGTAGATATTTTCTTGAATCTTCCCACATTTTATTTCCTTAATAAGTTTAATAAACTTCATAAAGAATTGAGTAGAGTAAAAATGACTCTTGTAAAAGTGTTCACATTTTTTAAAGGTTTTTTTTTTAAAGGAAAGTGTTTTGACAGGTTCCTCTGTTAGAGTAGATTTGAACAGAACTTTCAACTGCTTAGACCCAAATTCATTTTTCTTGAAAAAGGAAAAGTACATTTTTTATTTAGTTTTAAAAGATAGTTCAGATGCTGAACTGGACATTGTGCAATAAAGTAGAATTTGATATTAATAAGAGAGCTGACTTCCAAACTAAAAATTGATAGATAACATGTATGAGATGAGTATGATGATGTGGTAAGAGTAGAGAATTTTGCTGTCTTTGTCCTTATCTACTGTGTTAATGATAATCTAACATGTAGGTGTTTTGTTTATTTTTGAGTATAGTTGACACAGTTTTACATTAGTTTCAGGTTAATGTGTCGTGCTTACTTAAAAACAATGTGGCATTGTCTTTCTAAAGTTTGTTAAACGTTATTGAACGTGAAGACCTTAATGACAAATCACTGTTGTTATGCTATTAAAGAGTGTATTCATTTACTTTATAATTCCAGTGATAGTAATTATGGTAAAGTTTTGTTTTTCTGTCCTAATAAATACTGTCAATTCCTTTATGCCACCTTACCTCGGGGGATTTTGGTTTGGACATTTTTGTCAGCATTTTTAAATGGAATACATATATGCAATCTGCTTTTTTATATAAATTTAACTCAAAAATATTTGATAAAATCGGTAACTTGAATTCCAAAGAATGAGAGAAGAAAATGTTGCCATAGGAATTTTTAATCTGTTTATAGTTTTATTGCTGAAAGTAATTTTTAACACTTTTCTGTTATTAGAGAAGTAATTTGTTAAAGGAAAAAAGTCAAAAGAAATTTTTAAGTACTTTTAATATCAAACAATTAATAGTCTTTTCATTTGCTGTTTATCAATGTGTGTAGAATTTATTAAAATGAAATATAGCATGTTATATTTATGAATATACATTCCCCAGCAGTAATCACATGGTTTCCATAATAAAAACATAGCTATTGGGTGCCTGGGTGGCTCAGTGGGTCAAGCCGCTGCCTGCGGCTCAGGTCATGATCTTGGGTTCCTGGGATCAAGTCCCATGTCGGGCTTTCTGCTCAGCAGGGAGCCTGCTTCTCTCTCTCTCTCTGCCTGCCTCTCTGCCTACTTGTGATCTCTCTCTGTCAAATAAATAAATAAAATATTTAAAAAAAAAAACATAGCTATTAATTTTCCTTTGACTCACTTCCCTTTATATGAATGTCTTCCTGCAGCCTAAGGTTCAGCGTCCCTTTCTTTTTTTTTTTTTTTTAAGATTTTATTTATTTATTTGACAGAGAGAGAGATCACAAGCAGACAGAGAGGCAGACCAGAGAGAGAGGGGAAGCAGGCCCCCTGCTGAGCAGAGAGCCCGATGCGGGACTCGATCCTAGGATCCCTGGATCATGACCTGAGCTGAAGGCAGAGGCTTAACCCACTGAGCCACCCAGGCGCCCTAGCGTCCCTTTCTTTACTTTCCAGGCATACTCCCATTCAATTCAGCAGGCTACCTTACCTGTGGGTGGGCCCTGAGTTGATCTCACTCCTGGAAGACTAGCTCGGGTGGGGGGCACATTTTTCATACACGCTGAGTGGCAAACTTGTACCTCCGCTTTCATTTACATTATATGCTGCTGAAAAGTTTAAAGGATTCATATACGTTGTTAACACCCTTCTCAGGTTTCAGCAGCAATACATACAATTTCCCGAGGTTGTTATAGTAAATAATTGGTAAAGGGAGGGAGCCAGATGTGTAGGCTTAGAATATTAACTTAGGCTGCAAACAAGTTTCAGGTTTGAAGCTTTGCTTTAAGAGTATTTGTAACCGTGAATAAAAGAAAGTACATTTGGACAGTGTTAAATTTTTTTATCAATTGGTGAATTCTGCCAGATTTAATATGAAACATTAGCTTTATGGAAGATAAATAAGCCCTAATTTATAAATTTGTTCATTATCACTGTCTTTATTCATGAAACTATCACATAGTTTCTTTTGAGGGCTGTAGGATCACAGAGGTAGAAGGCACCTTGGGAGAGCATATCTAACCCAAATTTAACCATCACTTCCATAGCATTCCCAACAAATTATCATCCAGCCTGTACTTAAGACTATACTGTGATCAAGTTTACCATTTCCCAGTGCAGCTCTTGGACAGCTCTTCTTGATACAGCATTATGGCAAGGTTTTAGTGTAAGAGTGGAATATAAAACAATCCCATAAAAAAAAGTAGAATCATGTTATTGTGGGTTAATGAAATGATCATGTGAACCTACTGCAAGACAGCCAATCACCATTCAGTTTACTGAATTTGCATTATGTGAGGGTGCTTTACTATAAGGTTTCACTAAATAAATTTACTGAACTGAAATTTGCTTTCATTTTTCTTCCTTGGGAGCCACGAAAAAATTTAATCCTTCAGCACATATCCAAATACTCAAAACTAAATAATCATAGCTTTTTAGGGTAAACTTTTTAATCCCTTCAATGGTTTCTAATGGGCAAAGGTCTCTTTGCAGCATTACTTGCCTTATTTTTTTTTTCTTTTTTTAAGATTTTATTTAGGGGCGCCTGGGTGGCTCAGTGGTTTAGGCCGCTGCCTTCGACTCGGGTCATGATCTCAGGGTCCTGGGATCGAGTCCCATGTCGGGCTCTCTGCTCTGAAGGGAGCCTGCTTCCCTCTCACTCTCTCTGCCTGCCTCTGATCTGCCTGTGATCTGCCTGTGATCTCTCTGTCAAATAAATAAATAAAATCTTTAAAAAAAAAATTTTTTTTATTTATTTGTCAGACAGATTGAGCACAAGCAGGGGGAGCAACAGGGAGAAACAGGCTCCCCACCAAGCAAGGAGCCCAATGTGGGACCTGATCCCAGGACCTCGGGATCATGGCCTAGAGCTGAAGGCAGATGCTCAACCACCTGAGCCATCCAGGTACCCCTGCTTGCCCTTCTTGGTTAAGTTCCAAATCTTCCAAACCCCTTTTAGGTGTCATTTTCCCAGAAAGACTTCCCTGGCCTCTGACAGTCTGGGCTAAATTATACTCTGCTTCAAAAGCCCCATTGTGCAGGGCCTGTGCTGTGCTTACAGCTGTATTAAACAGCCTGTCTCAACTGGACCAAACGAACAGGACCCATATCTTAGCGTCGTATTAACAATGTTTAATACAGTATCTGATCTCTGGTAAACACTGAAGCAGTGCAAACTGAGCTGAACTAACCTCACAATCTTTTTTTCCCTGGGAAACAAATACTCCTTTTGCCAAAGACCATCATTAAAATGTGACCTCCAAAATGAACACTTTCCCAGGTGGTGTCTGCTTCCCTCAGAGGTGACTTAAGAAAGCTTACCATCCTGGTTCTTGGTACAGTATTCCTTTGTAATGCTATCTCAGTTTATTTTAAATATTCTGACATTTGCTCTAGACTACTGACTAGATGAAATTAAACCCTTTGCCTTTTTCACACATGTATACTATACTATACTTCCCCTAGTGTTGAGTTAATGCAGATGATTTTGATCCTTACTATTTGGTCAATCCCTGTTCAACAAAGACAAATCTTATTTCCATAAAGAGCTAACAATCTCCTTTGAGGGTCTTCCTCAGAAGCCAATCATTTTCAGAATTTCCCAGCATGATCGACACTCACCACATTGGTTAGGAGATAGGATAAATGTACTGAAGTGCTTAGGCCCACTCCTCCAGTCCTCCGAATTATCAGTGACATGTGAATCATTGGTATTTGACTACAGGTATTGAAATCTTCATAAACCAACCTAATGTATTGACATTCTCCCCATTTATCTTGTTCACAAAGCTGCTGTGGAGAGATACCTGTGCTATAGCTATCCCATGAAAAATTTTATATGATTGAAAAATTCCTTGTCCTTTGTTACACTTCCATTTCATGGTATTAAGGAAATAATCCTTTAAATAATCCATTCTAGAATCTTGACTAAGAAGAATACTAAGTCCACCAGTGTAGTTTATATCAAGCCTTCATTTAAGCTTATGGTATCAATATGGTACCCAGCTCAGACTAGTTACATGGTTTGAAGCAGTAGCAGTACTCTAGTCGTACAGATCAGAAACTTGGGGACATTTGAACTCTACCAAGCAAGTATTCAAACTTTCAACAGTATCGTCGGAACCACAACATTAAGTGGCAGTGTAGAGAACTAACAGACTACCATCATCATCACATCAAAACAATTCCAACACTTTGCTCCGTTAGGTCAACAAGGAGGGAGAAAACTACAGGGAAAGGGTGAGAAGGGAGAGTAGATGAGAATACAGCTGATCAGGTTAAAAAAAATAAATAATGTTCAGTTCCAAGCTGTTATAACTAGACTCGGGGGGACAGTAGCTGACACACTAGTCTAACAGAGCCATCAGAAATGCATCAGCTGTCAAAAAATAATTTTTGTGCAGACTGTGGACATAAGAAACTAAACTGATAGACTGTAAAATAATAGCTACAACTCATCAAAACACAGATTTTACCCCTTCATTGTATAGAAGGAAGTTAAATTTTAAAACTTCTTAGCAAGAACTGTCCTACAAATAATGATACTCCAGTAGTAACAAGCATACCCAAAACCAGATTTGGTTTCTAATACCCTTCTCCAAAAAAAGGAACAAGGACTTCTTGGAGGAACAGGGAATATATAAGATAGTTTGAAGCATCTTGTACTGTCTGAAAGTAAGGGAGCTTTAAAAAAAATTTTTTTTAAAGTAGGCTCTGCGGGGCGCCTGGGTGGCTCAGTGGATTAACCCGCTGCCTTGGGCTCAGGTCATGATCTCGGGGTCCTGGGATCGAGCCCCGCATCGGGCTCTCTGCTCCGCGGGGAGCCTGCTTCCTCCTCTCTCTCTGCCTGCCTCTCTGCCTACTTGTGATCTCTCTCTCTGTCAAATAAATAAATAAAATCTTTTAAAAAAATAAATAAAGTAGGCTCTGCACTCAGCATAGAGCCCAATGGGGTGGTTTAACTCATGACCCTGAGATCAAGACCTGAGCTCAGACCAAGAATCAGATGCTTAACTAACTTAGCCACCCAGGTGCCCCTTAAGGGAGTTCTTTTAAATGATTTTAAAAGGTATAATAATGGGGAAGATCAGCATGTCAAAGGGACACAAGCCAATTCAACTGGAAGAGCTCCCCATAGTGAAAGCTGAAACAATTTGATCAACAAAATAAATTACTCAAACCATAAAATAAAAATCCATGAGTCTAGGGGGCACCTGGGTGGCTCAGTGGATTAAGCCGCTGCCTTCGGCTCAGGTCATGATCTCAGGGTCCTGGGATCGAGCCCCGCATCGGGCTCTCTGCTCCGCAGGGAGCCTGCTTCCTCCTCTCTCTCTGCCTGCCTCTCTGCCTACCTCTCTGCCTACCTCTCTGCCTACTTGTGATCTCTCTCTCTCTCTGTCAAATAAATAAATAAAATCTTTAAAAAAAAAAAAATCCATGAGTCTACATTGATATGAATGTTTAAAAAAATAATGGAGAAGAGACAAATCTGCTCGAATTCCATCTGATTTATGTAAATTCTCTGCCCAAAAAGAGGTAGAACACAACTTTCACCCTTAAGTATGGGTTGCTCATAGTCTATAGCCCTTCCCTAAAACTGAGTTACTGGGAGGAATTTAATGTTCTCAGGGCCACATTGCTCTTCAGACTTCTTCCATATTTGCTGCCCCTGTTCCTCTTGTCACCCAAGCATGAAATTTGGCCCCTACATCTGTTGATAAAAACAAAATGAAATCCCAAGTCCCCATTTCCATGAAGCATTGAAAAGTTGAGTAGGTTGAAACTGGACCGAGGGTTTTCCATCACACTAACACAAAGCCCTTCAAATGCAGTGGTAGGCACTGCCATTCAGAGACATCCAGCAGCCTGAGTAAGCATTTCCCTTGCTCTTTCACCTACCCTCCATCCCCAGTCTCAGCTGCTTTTCATCTTGGGGATTGCTTCATCTTTCCTGATCATTCCTTCTCACCTTTCCTGCTCTTCTCTCCCCCTGCTTCATTGGAATTAAACCTCCAGTCCCAGACAGAGCAATTCACTGAACTTGAATTATTTAGGAAATTTCCCCAGAACAGTAGTTTATGAAGATAGCTGGAGATACCTGACTTTAGGCTTAGAATTAAGAGCTTACATAAAGAAGTCCCCTGGATGGTAACAGAGATGACAAGATTTGGGGAGCAGTATGCTTTTTCAGATACATAATCCTTCTGGAAAGGGCAAGCAGGCCTGTGAACATATTAGGTTCATATAATTTTAAGGCTGAAAGGGTCCCCAAAGGTTACTTAGTCCTGCAGTTGATGAAAATAAGAGCTAGGGCTATTATGTGACCCACCTTGGGTCATATACTGTATCTTTTTTTGTTGTTGTTGTTGTTAAGATTTTATTTTTTATTTGATGGAGACACAGTGAGAGAGGAACACAAGCAGGGGGAATGGGAGAGGGAGAAGCAGGCTTCCCGAGGATCAGGGAGCCTGATGTGGGGCTTGATTCCACATTTGAACTTCAGGATACAATGGTCAGTAACTAATTTAACATCATGAACCTTAATCTGAAGAAAATTTTTATAGTTAGTCTCTAGTAGAAGAATGAAAAGAGATTTGAGGGGCTCCTGGCTGGCTCAGTCAGTGAGGCCTGTGACTCTTGGATCTTCCAGTTGTGAGTTTCAGCCCCAATCCAGTAAGTAGAGATTACTTAAAAAATATAATCTAGGAGCGCCTGGGTGGCTCTCCTTAAGCATCTTCCTTCAGCTCAGGTCAGGTCATGATCCCAGGGTCTTGGGATGAAGCCCGGAATTGGGCTCCCTACTCAGTGGGAAGCCTGCTTCTCCCTCTTCCACTACCCCTGCTTGTATTCCCTCTTTCGCTGTCTCTCTCCCTCTCTTTCTGTATTAAATAATTTATTATTTTTTTCTTACAAAATCTAAAAGAAAGAAAGATGGTTGAAAACACTATATATTTTCTGGAGGCAAATGTGGCAAAGGCTCGCTTTACAAAGGGTATATGGTACTTTCAAATACCATAAACCCAATGATCCCATCCCAAACTTCTAATTCAACTTAGCAAGAAATAAAACCCCTTCTGGCATTCGCCGCTATTTCAGTTATGGCAATAATGACTTCCCTCGTCTACCGATTTGGTTGACCGGTTAAAAATCTCCAAACTCTATTAACCCTTCCTGGCTCAAGAATCTATTAAGCTGACTGGCTACGGACTTATTCAGGGAAAGGGCTAAGCAAAACTCAATTCATTTCAAAGCCTCTAGAAATCTCGATCCTAGCGCCCACAGCGAGGTTTCAGAGCAACTCATTGACGTTTCGTTCTGAGAATTAAACTCCTTATTGCGCGTCTTATTCTCTATCCGTGCACAGAAAGAGCTCAATTTAAAAAGAGAGAGAGAGACTCTCAAATGAGTGGGCTTGGAAGGAGGAGAGCCTGATCCCACGAGCCGGGGCGAGTCAGCTGGGCAGCGCCAGGCGGGGGCGACGCTCGCCAACAACGCTGAAGAGAGGACAACCGGCGGAAGGCGGGAGGCCGCAAGGGCGTTCTGGCAGCTGGCGGCCGAGCGATCAGAAGCCCCCAGTTCTCGGCCCCCGCGCAAGCGACGCCGGGAAATGCCTACATCCGGGAAACCTGCGGCGGAGTGCGGCGGCGGCGACACCAAGTGGAAGGCAAAATGGCGGCTGCGGCGGTGGACTGGTGCTGAGGGGAGAGCCAGGTCCCCGCGACCCCCGCGACGGGCCGCGCTGGCCCGCGGCAGCCCGCCAACGTCTCTCTCCGCCCTGCCCCACCAGGGATACCTGGGGTCTCTGGGACGGGCTCCAGTCGCTTGGGCGCCCGTCCTCGGGCCCGTGGCCGCTGTCCAGGAGCCCCGCTCTCCCCTGCAGGTAGGTCTGGGGCTGGTGTAGCGGGTGGGGCGCACTCTCTCCTCCCGAGCCGGAGTTGGCGGGGCGGTGGCCGCTGGGGCCCACGCCCAGCACCGCTGGCGGGGGTCCAGAGGCTGCTGTGGACCGGCGGGCGGGCCGGGCCGAGTCGGCCCGATGCGGGCCTGATTTGGCTGGTTGCATGGACCTGAGCTGAGCCCTGCCCTGGGGTAGCGAGGGTTGGCCGCGCCCGGGGCTGAAGGAAGAGCTGCAGCCACCGCCGCCTTGGAAGTGCAGGTTGGCTTGGGGAGAGTTTGGCTAGGTAGTGTGTTTGCACGAAGTGTCCCGCTTTCACCCCTATCCCGAACAGGGACGGGTCAGTGTTTAGGAAGGAAGGAAAGTGAAAGGTGGTTCTGAAAGAAAATTGCAGTTCTTTGCATCCCAGAGAGACTCGATCCTGGATTTACCTTGAAGAAAGCCTGGGAATTTCTGTTTCCAGTCCACTGTAATGTTAGCTTACTGTTCATAAGCTAGGAGGGTAGCAGGGACGGAAGGGTTTTTATGCGGTAGGAATGTGTACCTAAATAAAATGAGGGAAAGAAAAGGAAAGGAATATTACTTGTTATAACTTAAGAACAAAACTTGGATCGCGAAGAATGACTCCCCAGTGATTTGATTTAACCCCATTCTCTTCTCCAATTGAAAGTTATTTCCTAAGAGAACAAAGTTTAATGTTTGTCACCCCATATGTTACTATGACTTAAAAAAAATTATATATATATCGTTGTTTAGAAGTTATTCCTAAAACTAGTGAAGAATAAGTAAATAGAGTCTTACACACAAATGTTGTGTCAGTTCACCCAGGATCATGAAGCTTGTCAGGGCTTTATGGATTATTTTTTTTTTAAATTAAAATTCTTTATCAGACTCCCTTCATGAGGAAGAAAAGGTAGAAAATTATAATTGGAATGAATGTTCTTTGCTAAGATAGCTACATTTGTGATTTAAGTAAGGTTATTTCTTTCCTTTAGTAAGTTTGTAGGCAGGTAAAATGAGCTAACTACGCTAAGGCAGTGGAGGAATTTGATTGATTTAACAGTAAAAGAAGTAGCATTGTGTTCCTCTGATCAGCTGCTGCTGCAAGAAACTAAATCGTGGCACAGGCTGGGGAAGGCACAATCTCTGTGCCTGAATACCTATTGAATATGCCTTGCCTCTTTCCAAAGCAAATAAAAAAATACTTCTACAGGTTTTTTTTTGGTATGAAAAAATTGTAGGGTTTGGGGGGGGTATGATATCTGTTTTCTTCTATAGGTTGTTTTGTTTATAATGCTAGTCCTTGTTACTTTGTATAACTTAGAGCCTTGGAATAGATCCAACTCTGATTATTTAGTTTTCATTCTAGATGTTACATTTAGATTAGTGGTTTTTTTGTAGATCACAAAGTTATTTAGTCATTGAACAACATTTTCATCAAGTAGAAATAGCAGTCATTTTTCAGCACAAGATAAAATATAGTGGTAGTTTTCACTTTTGATCAACTTTGTAGAAAGCAAAGTGAAGAAAATGTCATCAGTAAGCAAGAGATTCTTGAATATTGCTGTCTAAACAACTGAGACTCTATGCTGCTGAAAAACAATACATACTACTACTGTTGCTATTATCGTAACTGACTTAGTCAAAGCATTGAGACAGGCCATCTTTTTTTATAAACCTAATTCAACCCAAGGTAACACTTTGAAATCCTATTAAGTAATGGTACCTGGTTTTTCCCCAAGTTGGATAAGATATCTACAAAAATTGTTTGGGTTTGCTGACATTTGCATATTTGGTAAAGGTCTGAAGTTTCAAAGAAATGGAGATTTTGTCTGCTCAGTCTAACCAATTTAAATGTTCCCTAAAAGAATGAGTGAGTCATGATCCCTGCCTTTAGGAAACTCAAGATGCAGGTTCTGATGAGGAGAGCCCTGGGGTAGTTCAGGATGTGCAGATTCTGTTTCTAGTGTGACCTCCAGTTGGCTGTGTGAACTTGGGCCAGTTTATCTCTCCAAATCCATTTCTTCATCTGCAGTGTGTATGGGGGGATATATATATTTAAGATACCCTATTCTCGGGCGCCTGGGTGGCTCAGTAGGTTGGGCTGCTGCCTTCGGCTCAGGTCATGATCTCGGGGTCCTGGGATCGAGTCCCGCATCAGGCTCTCTGCTCAGCAGGGAGCCTGCTCACCCCCCCACCGCCTGCCTCTCTGCCTACTTGTGAGCTCTCTCTGTCAAATAAATAAATAAAATAAAATAAAAAAATCTTAAAAAAAAAAAAGATACCCTATTCTCTCTGAATCTGTGATCTAGTAGGAAAAATGAAACAACTACAAGAGTAGGGCAAAAACATAGGTTTTGTTTGACCATGCAAAGTGCCTTTACAATTCAGAGAAGGATAACAAATAGGCAGGTCAGTGAAATCTTTGTGAAGATGGCATGTGAATGGCACCTTAAAAGTTGGGTATAATTTCTACAAGACGAGATACGGCAAGAGCTCTCCCAAGAAACAGAATGAGTAAGGACATGAAGGTAGAAAAGCACAAGACAGAAAAGCACAGATACAAAAGCTGATATCAAGTAATTTGGCTTGATTTGAGTATCAGGTACACTGGGGAGAGGCTGGGTAGGATAGTGAAAGAGATAAGATAACTGACTGACATTATTGAGTTGGGCATGTATTCTAAATATTTGACATACACAATTGACCCTTGACCAACACAGATATGAAGTGTGCAGGTCTACTTATACACAGATATTTTTTCTTTAAATATATTGGAAAATTTTTTGGAGATTTGCAACAATTTGAAAAAACTCACGGATGAGGGGCGCCTGGGTGGCTCAGTGGGTTAAGCCGCTGTCTTCGGTTCAGGTCATGATCTCAGGGTCCTGGGATCAAGTTCCACATCAGGCTCTAAGCCGCTGTCTTCGGTTCAGGTCATGATCTCAGGGTCCTGGGATCAAGTTCCACATCAGGCTCTCTGCTCAGCAGGGAGTCTGCCCCTGCCACCCCAGCTAGCCTCTCTGCCTACTTGTGATCTCTCTCTGTGTCAAATAAAGAAATAAAATTAAAAAAAAAAAACCTCACAGATGAGTTGGATAACCTAGAAATACTGAAATAAATTAAGAAAAAGATGTTTTGTAGGAATACAGAGTATAATACTTATACAAAGTACATGTTAACTGTGTTAACATGTGTTAACTGTGTTAACAGTAAGTCTTCTGGTCAACAGTAGGCTCTTAATAGTTAAGTTCTGGGGAAGGCAAAAGTTATACTCAGATTTTGAACTGTGTAGGGTTCAACAACCCTAACCCCTGTGTTGTTCAAGGGTCAACTGTATTAAACTGTATTTTGAGCATAATGCTCAAAATAACCTGATTAGATAAGACCATTATTGCCCACATTTGAAGATGCAGAAACTGAGGCACAGCTTGCTAAGATTACACAGCCAGTTAGTGGTAGAACTGGAATTTGTACCCTGCAGTTTGACTCCAAGGCTCTCTAACCACTAATTTAAAGGAGTCATTGAGAGTTCTAGAGTAGGAAAGTGACATGATCAGAACTATTTGTTTGGAAGATTAATCTGACACCAATGTAACATGAGTTCCTGGTAAGCTATTTTGCTTTGAAGAATTCATTTTTAAAAACTCTCTTTATTTTTTTTTTTTAAAGATTTTATTTATTTATTTGACACAGAGAGATCACAAGTAGGCAGAGAGGCAGGCAGAGAGAGAGAGGAGGAAGCAGGGTCCCTGCGGAGCAGAGAGCCCGATGCGGGGCTCGATCCCAGGACCCTGAGATCATGACCTGAGCCGAAGGCAGCGGCTTAATCCACTGAGCCACCCAGGTGCCCCTAAAAACTCTCTTTATTGGGGCGCCTGGGTGGCTCAGTGGGTTAAGCCTCTGCCTTTGGCTTAGGTCATGATCTCAGGGTCCTGGGATCAAGCTCCATATCAGGCTCTCTGCTCAGTGGAGAGCCTGCTTCCCTCGCTCTCTCTGCCTGCCTCTCTGCCTACTTATGATCGCTCTGTCTGTCGAATAGAAAAATCTTTAAAAAAAATTTCTCTTCATTTATTATTAATTTGAATCTTTACATTTGCAATTAGCAGAGATTACTAAGATTTGTTATTGCCAGTGTTGAGTATATCTTGTTGGTTGGAATTGTAAATTCATACACCTTTCTAGAAGGCAATCTGACAATAAGTGTCAGAATTTATTTTTTGACATAGCTCTTTATTATTTTTTCCTTTTTCAAAAATTGTATTTTATTTTAAACTCCAATTAAGTTAACATACAGTGTTATATTTCAGGTGTATAATATAGTGATTCAACAATTCCATACACCATCCAGTGCTCATCACCACAAGTGCACTCCTTAATCCCTTTCACCTATTTTACCCATCCCCCCACTCACCTCCCCTCTGGTAATCATCAGTTCTCTATAATTAAGGGTCTATTTCTCCATCCATGTCCTGAAAAGTGGCAAGATTTCATTCTTTTTTATGGCTGTATAATATTCCAGTGCATATGTATGCACTACATCTTTATCCATTCTTCTGTTGATGGATGCTTGGGCTGCTTCCAATTTGGCTATTATAAATGATGCTGCTATAAACATAGGGGTTTCTGTATTTTGGTTAGTTGTTTCTGTATTTTGGTTAGTGTTTCTGTATTTTGGGGTTAAATACCCAGTAGTGCAGTTACTAGATCTAAGGGTAGTTCCATTTTTAACATTTGGAGGAATTTCCACACTGTTTTCCACAGTGGCTGTGCCAATTTGCGTTCCCACCAACAGTGCAGGAGGGTTTCTTTTGCTGCACATCCTCACCAACATTTGTTGTTCCTTGTGTTCTTGATTTTAGCCATTCAGATGTCAGTGATATGAGCATATCTTGGAGATATTGCGGGTTTAGTTCCAGACCACTGCAATAAGACAAATATTGTAATAAAGCAAGTCAAATGAATTTTTTGGTTTCCCAGTGCATGTAAAAGTCATGTTTACACTATACTGTAGTCTACTGATAGTGCAATAGCATTATGTCTAAAAAGATAATAAATACATCCTAATTTAAAAATATGTTAACTGCTAAAAAATGCTAACCATCATCTGAGCTTTTAGCAAGTCATAATTTTTTTGCTGGTGTAAGGTCTTGCCTCCACGTTGATGGCTGCTGACTGATCAGGGTGGTGGTTGCTGAAGCTTAGGGGGGATGTGGCAGTTTCTTAAAATAAGACACCAGTGTCGTTTGCTATATCCCTCAACTATTCCTTTCATGAACAATTTCTCTGTAGCACACGAAGCTGTTTGATAACATTTTAACCACAGTAGAACTTCTTTCAGTATTTATTGGAGCCAGCCACTCAGTTTGCCACTGCTTTCTCAACCAAGTTAAGAAACTCCTTAAGTTTATATAATATTCTAAATCCTTTGTTGTCACTTCAGCAATCTTCACAGCATCTTCACCAGCAGTAGATTCCATCTTTTTTTTTTAAGATTTTTTATTTATTTATTTGAGAGAGAGAGAGATCACAAGTAGGCAGAGAGGCAGACAGAGAGTGAGAGGGAAGCAGGCTCCCCGCTGAGCAGAGAGCCCGATGTGGGACTCGATCCCAGAACCCTGAGATCATGACCTGAGCTGAAGGCAGCAGCTTAAACCACTGAGCCACCCAGGCGCCCAGTAGATTCCATCTTGAGAAACTACTTTCTTTGCTCATCCATAAGAAACAACCCCTCATTCATAAGAGTTTTGTTATGAGGTTCCATCACATCTGTAGTTACGTCCTCCACTGAAGTCTTGAACCCCTCAACATCAGCCATAAGGGTTGGAATCAGCTTCTTTTCACACTCCTCTTAATGTTGCTATTTTGACCTCTTCCAATGAATTATGAATGTTCTTAATGGCATCTAGAATGATGAATCATTCCAGAAGGTTTTTGGCTTACTTTACCCAGATATATCAGAGGAATCACTGTGTATGGCACCTATAGCCTTATGAAATGTATTTCTTAAATAATGAGACTTGACAGTTGAAATAACCTCGGAATACATGGACTGCAGAATAGATGTTGTGTTAGCAGGCATGAAAACAACATAAATCTCATTGTACATCTCCATCAGAGCTCATGCGTGACCAGGTACATTGTCAATGAACAGTAATATTTTGAAAGGAATCTTTTTTTCTGAGCAGTAGATCTCAACAATGGGCTTAAAGTATTCAGTAAACTATGTTGTAAACTGATGTTCTGTCATCCAGGCATTGTTGTTGCATTTATAAAGCACAAGCAGAGTAAATTTAGTGTAACTGTTAAGGGCCCTAGGATTTTTGGAATGGTAAATGAACATAACATTGGCTTCATCTTAAAGTTACCAGCTGCATTAGCCTCTAAGAAGAGAGTTGGCTTGTCCTTTGAAGCTTTGAAGCCCGGCGTTGACTTCTCAGTGCCAATGAAAGGCCAAATAGCATTTTCTTCCAATAGAGGCGGTTTCACCTACACTGAAAGTCTGTTATTTAGTGAACCCCTTTCTTAATTATCTTAGCTGGATTTTCTGCTGGATTTTCTAGATAACTTGATGCACCTTCTAAATTGGTACTTGGCTACTTCACCTTGTACTTTATGTTATGCGAATGGCTTTTTTTTTTTTTTAAGATTTTTATTTATTTATTTGACAGAGAGAGATCACAAGTAGGCAGAGAGGCAGGCAGAGAGAGAGAGAGGGGGAAGCAGGCTCCCCACCAAGCAGAGAGCCCGATGCGGGGCTCGATCCCAGGACCCTGGGATCATGACCTGAGCCGAAGGCAGAGGCTTTAACCCACTGAGCCACCCAGGCGCCCCTGGGAATGGCTTTTTTCTCTAAATCTCAAGAACCTACCTCTTCTAGCTTCAGACTTTTCTTCTGCAGTCTTTACCTCTCTGTTTTCACAGAATTGGAGAGAGTTAGGGAGGGCCGTGCTCTGGATTCGGCTTTGGCTTAGGGTAATGTTGTGGCTCGTTTGATCTGTTACACAAACCACCAAAACTTTCCATATCAGCAGTAAGGGCATTTCACTTTTTTAATCCCTCATGCATTCATTGGAGTAGCACTTTTATTTATTATTTTCCTATTTTAAAGATTTTTTATTTTCAAGTACTCTCTATATCCAACGTAGGACTCAAACTTAACAACCCTGAGATCAAGAGTCACATGCTCTACCAGCTGAGTCAGTCAGGCACTGTTGGAGTAGCACTTTTAATTTCCTTTAAGAACTTTTCCTGGGGGTGCACCTGGGTGGCTCAGATGGTTAAGTGTCTGCCTTCAGTCAAGTCATGAACCCAGGGTCCTGGGATTGGGCCCCACGTCGTCATTGGGCTCCCTGCTCAGTGGGGAGTCAGCTTCTCCATCTCCCTCTGCCTCTCCCCCTGCTCATGCTCTCTCTCTGTATCTCTCTGTCTCAAATTAATAAATAAAAAATCTTAAAAAAAAAAGAATTTTTCTTGGGTTGTCTGGGTGGCTCAGTTGGGTGTCTGACTCTTGGTCAGGTCATGATCTCATAGGACGTGGGATCCAGCCCCACCGCAAACTCCTCATCAGTGGGGAGTCAGCCTGAAAGATTCTTTCCCTCTGCCCTTACCTCTGCTTGCATTTTCACTCTTTTTCTCTAAAATAAATTCATAAAACAGGGGTGCCTGGGTGGCTCAGTGGGTCAAGCCTCTGCTTTCAGCTCAGGTCATGATCTCAGGGTCCTGAGATCTAGCCCCGCATCAGGCTCTGCTTGGTAGGGGCCTGCTTCCCCCTCTCTCTCTGCCTGCCTCTCTACCTCCTTGTGAGCTCTCTCTCTGTGTCAAATAAATAAAATCTTTGAAACTAAATAAATACATACATACATAAATCTTTAAAAAAAGGCAAAATAAAACAAAAATCTTTTCCTTTGCATTTACAACTTAGCTGACTGGCACAAGAGGCCTACCTTTTGGCTTGTCAGCTTTTGACATGCCTTCTTCAATAAGCTTAATTGTTTTTAGCTTTGATTTAAAGTAAGAGACCTGCAAATCTTCCTTTTACTTGAACACTTAGAGGCCATTATAAGGTTATTAATAGGCTTACTAATTTCAGTATTGTTGTATCTCAGGGACTAGGGATATCTGAGGAGATTGGGGGACAACTGGTTGGTGGAGCATTCAGAACAGCTACATTTATCAAATTTGCAGTCTTGTATAGGTGTAGTTCATGGTGTACCAAGTCAATTACAGTAATAACATCAGGTATCACCAATCACAGATCATGATAACAAATACAATAATAATGAAAAGTTTTAAAATACTTCAAGAATTACCAAAATATGGCACAGAGACATGAAGTGTGCAAATACTACTGGAAAAAATGACATCAGTAGAGTTGTTCAAAGCAAGGTTGTCACAGGCCTTCAGTTTATTTAAAAAAAAAAAAGGTATCTGAAACAGTAAAGAGAAGCCAAATAAAATTAGATATGCCTATGTGTATTCTCTTTGATGCGGTAATTCCAGTTCTGGGAATTTATTTTTATTTTTATTTATTTATTTATTTTTTAAGTAGGCTCCATGCCCAGCATAGAGCCCAACATGGGTCTTGAACAGTCCTGAGATTGAGACCTGAGCTGAGATCCAGAGTCATACACTTAACCAACTAAGCTACCCAGTGCCTGGGAATTTATCTTAAGGGAAGTGCTCAACAATGTGTGGACAACAATTTTTATTGTCACATTTTTTAATGAACTAATTTTAGTATTTACAAGGAATATGTTATATACATATAAGCTATGATCATAATAATAAAAAAAAATTTGTGAACTCACCACCCATCCTCAGAACTAGGATATTACCAATACAATTAAAGTTACCAGGGCACCTGGGTGGCTCAGTGGTTTAAGCCGCTGCCTTCGGCTCAGGTCATGATCTCAGGGTCCTGGGATTGAGTCCCGCATCGGGCTCTCTGCTTGGCAGGGAGCCTGCTTCCCTCTCACTCTCTCTGCCTGCCTCTCTGCCTACTTGTGATCTCTCTCTGTCAAATAAATAAATAAAATCTTTAAAAAAATAAATAAATAAAGTTACCAGTGTTTGAAACATTATAAAAGCAAAAATTGGAAACAACTTAAATGCCCATGAGTAGGGGATAGATTAAATTATGGTACATATACATGATGTAATTCATTATTGAGTTACTTAGAAAAATAAGATTGCATTGTCATATTTTCTCAGTTTCAAGAAATTCTGAACAGTAAGTCTAAAACCATCTGTTTAGTGACAGTATTTCAGGGAAAGTAAAAGAAGCATAGTTGTTTTTATAGTCAATTTTTTCCTTTTTTCAAAAAAGATTTTATTTATTTATTGAGACAGCGAGTGAGCAAGAGAGCATAAACAGGGGAAGGGACGGAGGTAGGGGGAGAAGGAGAAGCAGGCTCCCTGCTGAATGTGGAGCCTGACGTGGGGCTTAATCCCAAGACACTGGGATCAGGACCAGAGAAGAAAGCAGACAGTATTTGGCTGAGGCACCCAGATGCCCCATAGTTAATTTTTTCAACAATACATATTTTTTTCCAAAGATTTTTATCCATTTAATTGACAAAGAGGGAACATAAGCAGGGGGAGTTGGAAATGGAAAAGCAGGCCTCCCGCTGAGTAGGGAATCCAATGCGGGCTCGATCTCAGGACCCTGGAATCATGACCTGAGCCAAAGGCAGATGCTTAATCCCTGAGCCACCCAGGCCCCTCAATAATATTTCTTAAAACATTTTTTAAATTAAGTAATCTCTGTACCCATCGTGGAGCTTAAACTTAAATCCCGAGATTGAGAGTCATGTGCTCCACTGACTGACCCAGTCATGTGCCCCTAAACATAGTTTTTTATTAACCTTCAATAGCATACACTTATCCAGTCAATTGTATACTTTTTTCTTTTTTTTTTTTGGTGGCAAAAAAGTTTGAATCTCAACCTTATTCACATTTAGAAGAAATTCTGAATGTGAATAAGGCTGGATTTCTTTGGGCTTTGGGGTAGTTAACACAACATGATGACATGCCACTTTTTTTTTTTTATAATTGAGTATATGATTTTGAGGTATATTGAAGAATACTGGATTTTGTCTTGTCTTTGCTTAAACTATTTTTTTCTTAGCTAAGTGAGTTATTGCTGGAAATTAAACATTTGGTGATAACTCAAACGACTTTGATGTGCATGTACTTCATGAATCTCTCCTACCTCTGAAAATTGTGTGATCTCACCTAAATTTGGCAGTTCTTTATACCTTTAATTGCATTGCCTATTGGATGACAGTTCCTGAGTACATAATGCTGTATGATAGTAGAATCTTTTTGAAGACATTTTGACAATCAAGGATCTAGATTCAACCATATGTGATGCTGCCAATGAAAATAACACAGTTGGAGGCACATGGGTGGCTCAGTCAGTTAAGCATCAGATCTTTATCTCAGCTTAGGTCTCCATCTCAGGGTTATGAGTTCAAACCCCACATTGGGCTCCATGCTTGGGGTGGAGCCTACTTAAAAACACACACCCGGAGTTGAAATGACAAGGGAATTTCACCTTATATTTATGGTCAAATTAGCTATGTGCACTGTCTGCTGTTCCAGAACTGCTTGGGGGGTGGCAAAATTTCTTTAAATATTGACTTTAAGGGACACCTGCTTGGCTTGGTTGGTAGAGTGTGCAACTCTTGATTTCGGGGTTATAAGTTTGAGCCCCACGTTGGGTATAGAAATTACTTAAAAATAAAATTTTGGGGGCACCTGGGTGGCTCAGTGGGTTGGGCCTTCAGCTCAGGTCATGGTCTCGGGGTCCTGGATCGAGCCCCACATCGGGCGCTCTGCTCAGTGGGGAGCCTGCTTCCCCCTCTCTCTCTGCCTATCTCTCTGCCTACTTGTGATCTCCCTCTCTCTCTGTCTGTTAAATAAAGTATTTTTAAAAAAAAATAAACAAAATTTTGACAAGATGGGACCAGGGAGGGAGACAAACCGTAAGAGACTCTTTATCTCAGGAAACAAACAGGGTTACTGGGATGGGGGAGAAGGGATAGGGTGGCTTGGTTATGGACACTGGGGAGGGTATGTCCGATGGTAAGTGCTGTGAATTATGTAAGATTGATGATTCACAGACCTGTACCCCTGAAGCAAATAATATGTTACATGTTAATAATAATAATAAACTTTAAATGAAAGAATGCATGCAAAATCCATAGCATTGATTCTAGCTTATGTAAAGAGAATAATATAATCATGGCTCTGTTGCAGTAAAAATAAACAAACAAATAAATAAAATTTTGGATCCTTGGGTGGTTCAGTTGGTTAAGCAACCGAATCTTGGTTTTGGCTCAGGTCATGATCTCATAGTCATGAGATCACTGAGCCCTGTGTTGGGCTTTGTACTAAATGCAGAGTCTGCCTCAGATTCTCTCTCCCCTCCCCCTGTTCACTAGGGTGCTCTCTCTTTCTCTTCTCTCTCAAGAAATAAAATCTTTGAAAAAAAAATATTTAAAAGTAAAATAAAAATCTTTTTTTTTTTTTTTAAAGATTTTATTTATTTATTTGACAGAGAGAGATCACAAGTAGACAGAGAGGCAGGCAGAGAGAGAGAGGGAAGCAGGCTCGCTGCTGAGCAGAGAGCCCAATGTGGGACTTGATCCCAGGACCCTGAGATCATGACCCGAGCCGAAGGCAGCGGCTCAACCCACTGAGCCACCCAGGCGCCCCATAAAAGTAAAATAAAAATCTTAAGGGGCTCCCTGGGTGGCTCAGTCCATTAAACATCTGACTCTTGATCTCAGCTCAGGTCTTTATCTTAGTTTGCTTCATGAGTTCAAGCTCTGCTTTGGGCTCCATGCTAGGCATGGAGCCTGCTTTAAAAAGAAAAAGAGAAAAGAAAATCTTTAAAAATAAATAAATATTGACTTGTGTATGTACTCAATTTCGGAAATACTAGAATGTGGAAAGCATGTATCTTACAATCAAAACACTACTTATTTTCAAAAGATGGTCATAGTACTACATTGTTCTTTTGATAGTTTATTGGGCCCTAAGCAGCAATAGCTAGATTCACAGGCCCTGTGGCCCATCTGTCCAGTAATGTCCTCTTCAGGTCCAAATATGGTTCCTTTTGGTCCAGAGACTTGTTCAGTTATCTTTGTTCTCATTCTTTGTCCTCCTCTCTATCCCCTCTCACTCGTTCACTCAAACACCGTACACAGGGGTATAACAAGAATGGCAGGGCCTTAATAAGCACTACTATTAGAAAAGGAGAAGAATAGGAAAAGCAGTAATTGCTGATCCGTAATAATTTTAAATCTCAATAGGCAGGTCTTGAAAGCAACCAGCTATGGAGGTAGGGGATTTTCCTTAATTGGACCTTAATCCAATTATATGGAAAGAACTCCATCCTCATTCATCATTTTCTGTGACCCTTGACCATTGTTCCCTCAAAGAACCTCTTTGGGGTTTTTTTTTCCATTATCATCCTTGGCTACATAGGGAAGTGTGTGGGAGAATAGTACCTCTTTAGAAGGTGCAAATCTTTCTCATCTAGATTATGGTTCGTGCAAGTTGGGAGCCTCAGGGATTTAAATTATAAATAGTCAAAGGCCTCTTTAAAAAATCAGAGTTTGAGTAGTTTTTTGAAAAAAAAAAAAGTTATTTCCTCAACGTTAGTAAGCCTCTGATGTGTTTAGTTCTAGTCAATTCCATGGGTCAAAAACCATATTTCATATGTGTTAGTAACCTCTTCTAAAAATTTGAGAGCTCCCATTTCTATACTCAGTTGGTTATTTGAGACGCAGCTATCCCCTTAGAGTGGGTTTTACCACTGAGGTACTTTAGTCAGCTGAGAGATGCTAGTGGACATCTGTGCTGAGCCTTTTAATTCCACCTCTTCCTGTTTGGGGTCTAGAATTAGGCTGCATTCCAACCCTGCAGGATTTTAAATTTCTGTCTATTCCTTCCTATTTCTGTTTCCAAATCAGCTACTTCTTTCCTGACCTTATCATTTATTTATAATACTTTGCCAAATAGCCAATAGCAGCCAACATACACTTCTAAGATTCTCGTTTTCAAACTCTATTTTATAGAACTACAAATTCAGTAGACTCTTTGTCACCTTGTAAGTTATAATAGGCAACAGCTTTATCAAATATTCAACCACTGTAAAACATGGTTTTTCATTTTTCCAACCCCAGTATCACTTTCCTTGAGGCTCTTTGCTTAACTACTAAATCTATACTGTATTAGGGTATCTATTATAGTAGCATATCACTTCTAGATACCAATTTCTTCATCTTTTTTTGTTGTTGTTGTTAAGATTTTATTTATTTGACAGAGAGAGAGATCACAAGTAGGCAGAGAGGCAGGCAGAGGGGGAGCGGGAAGCAGGCTCTCCACTGAGCAGAGAGCCCGATGCTGGGCTTGACCCCAGGACCCTGAGATCATGACCTGAGCTGAAGGCAGAGGCTTAACCCACTGAGCCACCCAGGTGCCCCTCTAGGTACCAATTTCTATATTAGGAGAATGAGAGACTAAATAGGCAGATAGACAATGGCGAGATCATATATGAAAATAGAACTGTGACCCACAGCCTCAATAGCAATAGGCCCAAACAGCCAGGTCTTTGTCAGTAACTGCCAACTTCTGACTCAGGACTAACCAGAGAAAGACAAATATACCCCCAACCAATCACATAGGATGCCCTGCTTCAAGTTAGCTGGCCTCCAGCTTCATTGTGGCAGAGCATACCTGATCTCTTCCCTTTTATTCAATTTAAAGCTTTTTCATTCCCCTGCCTGCCTTTGAATCTCTGCCAAAGAGATGGTAGCTGCCTGACTCCCTTGCTGTGGCAAGCTGTTAATAAGTAGATTCTGCTTATTTTCAGTGGTATGTATTTATTTAAAAAGTTTTTTTTTTTTTAAGTAGGCCTCATTGCAAGGGCTCAAATTCATGACCCCGAGATCAAGACCTGAGCTGAGATTAAATCAGACATTAACTGACAGAACCACCCAGGTGTCCCTTGGATGGTCTCTATTTCCACAATAATATTGGGCTGTTTTGTAGTTAACATTGCAAAATATCAGTGGTATAACACAATAGAGATTTCTTTCTTCTTTACACAAAGTCCAGTGGGGTTCAGTAGTAAACCATTCAGTGGCTTAGGAGCCCATATTCCCTCCATATTGTGAAGCTACCATCTCAAAATGTGACCAGCATTGTCATTGAAGCAGGAGGAGAGATGGAGAAGCACTGGCTTCTAACTGCCTCAACTAGAATTGACACATTACATCAGTTCGTAGAGCTTTGGCAGGATCTAACTTAGGAAATAGAGGGCAGTATGTAAATATAGTTTCTGGCACAAGGATTTATCAAGACCAATTAGATAAAGATATGTCACACTTCTCTATTCCATCATTATTGAAATCTGATGGTATGGATTATCTTTTGAAACAAACTTTTAAACCTAATGATTCAGGGTACCTGGGCGGCACAGTCGGATGAGAGTCCAACTCTTGGTTTCAGCTCAGGTCATGATCTCAGGGTTATGAGATTGAGTCTCACAGGCTCTGTGTTCAGGATGGAGTCTTTGTGAGATTCTCCTTCTCCCTCTGTCCTTCCTGCTTTTGCTCCCTCTCCCTCCCTAAAATAAATAAATAAAATCTTAAAAAAAAAAAAGTTACATCTCTGTTATTTCCCCTGAAAAGCTAATGTTGAAATGATGTTGTTGTGTAGAATTAATTGTTCCTTTTTTTTTTTTTTTAAAGATTTTATTTATTTATTTGACAGACAGAAATCACAGGTAGGCAGGGAGACAGTCAGAGAGAGAGGAGGAAGCAGGCTCTCCGCAGAGCAGAGAGCCCGATGCGGGGCTCGATCCCAGAACCCTGGGATCATGACCTGAGCCGAAAGCAGAGGCTTTAACCCACTGAGCCACCCAGGTGCCCCTAATTGTTCCTTTAAATTAAGAAACCCTTTGTGTTCCTTGTGTGTTTTGTATTTGAATAAGAATAATATGCAGCAGAACCATTTCAAGATCCAGAGCACTGTAGTCATTTCTTTTCTTTTTTCGTTGTTAACTTTTGTGTTTTAGAAAATTTCAAGCCCATACAAAAGTAAGGGGAATAGGATGATGAACTTTCATGTGCCCATCACCCAGCTACAACAGTCATCAGCTGCTTTGGTCTCATCTATGTCTCCATCCACTTCTCTGCAAAACCAAATTTTATTTAATAAATAAATGAAATTCCAGACACCATATTTTAAAATAAAATCCAGACATCATATTTTATTCATAAGTGTTCCAACATGTAGATGAAAAAGCTAAGAATAAACTAATTTTTCATTTATTTTAACTTAAAACACATTATTACATATATACCAGAACGCAGTCATTTCTGGACCATTGTAGCCTCAGATGTTAACAGTATTAGAAATTATATTATTCAAGTACAGAGTTACAGGATATAGGATTAGGATGACTGGCCCAGCATTTTCTTTTCTTCATTTGATTTATTTGAGAGAATGAGCAAGTAAGAGAGAATGAGCAGGGGAAGGAGCAGGGGGAGAGGGAGAAGCAAACTCCCCGCTGAGCAGGGAGCCCTATGTGGGGCTCCATCCCAGACCTGAGCCAAAGGCAGACACTTAACTAACTGAGCCACTCAGGTGCCTCTGGTTCAGCATTTGCTAAAATGTATTCCATAGAAATGGATCTCATGAAATTCTCAGAGGTAGGAAAGTTCTTTGGTCAGATAAGTTTGGGTAACACAGCATTCTCTTCTTATAAATTCATGTATTATGTAAAAGGTCATATTTTGTGATTCCATTTTGGTTTTTTAAAAAAAAAATTATTAATTTGAGAGAGAGCACAATTGGGAGGGAGGGGCAGAAGGAGAAGGAAAAGCAGACTCCCCACGGAGCAGGGAGCCCTACACAGGGCTTGATCCCAGGACCCTGAGATCATTACCTGAGTCAGATTAACAGACTGAGCCACCCAGGTGCCCCTTTTTGATCAATCAATTTTGATTGATAGTAATATTATGTTAGAATATGCAGTATTTAAAAAATTACCGTAATTGAAGTAGAGTTGATTCATAGTGTTATATGAGTTGCAAGTATACTACTCGGACATCTCTGTGTTATGTTTTGCTTACCACAATGTTGCTACCATCTGTCACCGTATAATGCCGTTACAATACCACTGACTGTATTCTCTATGCTGTACGTTTCAATTTAGTGGCTTACACATCTTATAACTGGAGGCCTGTACTTACCATTCTCCTTCACCCATTTTGCCCATTCCCTGTCCCCACCGCTCTGAGAACCATCAGTGTCTTCTCTGTGTCTGTGGGTTTTTGGGTTTTGTTTGTTCACTTACTTTTTAGATTCCACGTATAAGTGAAATCATATGGTATTTGTCTTTGTCTGACTTATTTTACTTAGCATAATACCCTTCAGTTCTGTTCATGTTGTCACAAATGGCGATGTCTCATTTTTTTTTTTTTTTAAAGATTTTATTTGTTTGAGAGATACAGAGCGAGAGAGAGAGAGAGAGAGAGCATGAGCAGGGAGAAGAGGGAGAAACAGGTTCCCCACTGAGCAAGGAGCCCAACATGGGGCTTGATCCCAGGATCCTGGAATCATAACCTGAGCCAAAGGCAGACCCTTACCCCACTGAGCCACCCAGGTGCCCCCATCTCATTCTTTCTTATGGCTGAGTAATATTAACATTGTATCTATAAACAACACATCATCCTTACCCATTCATCTGTCCTTGGACACCTAGGTTGCTTCCATATCTTGGCTATGATAACTAATGCTGCAGTAAACATTGGGATACATATATATCTTTTTAAATTAGGGTTCTTTTTTTGTTGGGTAAATATTCAGTAATGGAACTACTGGGTTGTATGGTATTTCTGTTTTTTGTTTTCTGAGGAACATCCATACTATTTTCTACTGTGGTTTCACCAATTTACATTTCCACCAACAGTATACAAAGATTCCTTTTTCCCACATCCTCATCAACACTTGTTATTTCTTGTTTTTTGATTGTAGCCATTCTGACAGGTATAAGGTGATAGCTCATTGTGGTTTTGGTTTGCATTTCCCTGATGATTAGTGATATTGAGCATTTTTTCATATATCTGTTGTCCATTTGTATATCTTCTTTGGAAAAATGTCTCAAATATGCCATATAGATAGTGATTGTATTAGTTTCTTGTGGCTTACCTGGCAAATCACTACAAATGAGGTCTTAAAAAGCATACATTTATTCTCTTACAGTTCTGGAGGCCAGAAATCCAAATTCAGTATCACTCACCCAAAATCAAGGTGTTGACAAGGCCACTCTTCCTCCAGGAAGCTCTAAGAGAAAATCCATTCCTTGCCATTTTGGCTGCCAGCTTTCCTTGGCTTCTGACGACACTCCACTCTCTGTCCCCTCAGACACATTACCTCTTCCGCTTCTGTGTGTATCTGATCTCCCTCACCCTTCTTCTCAGAAGAACACTTACAATTCTGTGTACTGCTTACCTGAATAATCCATGATACTCTCTCCATCTCAAAATCCTTAATGACATCTGCAAAGTCCCTATTTCCAAATAAGATAACATTTACAGATTCTAAGGATTAGGAAGTAGATATGTTTCAGGATGCCATCATTCAGCCTATTATAATGATTCTTACTGTTGAGGGAGGTGAATTATGAGGGACTTCTACTTTATATTATATAATATAAAAGTTTTTCAATGAGGATACATTTTTGTATAATTAGAAAAAACTAAGATTATAGTTTTTTAAGGGTAAAAAGGAGGGATAAAACACTTGCATTTATTAGTTCAGCAGATATTTTTGCACAGCTTACTGTTTACCAGGCTCTGTGTTAGGGATGGGAGCAAATGTTGTATATTGACAGAGAAAAGCAAATTATGATTATTTTGTTATTTTTTGTTGTTATTTTATTATTTTTGTTATTTTTTATGCTTATTTGTTATTTGTTATTCTCTATCAAGGAGAATGATTTTGGAAATGGTAAAATAATAATAGTGAGATGATACTAAACTTGGAATTGAAACCCAAAATAAGTGATATATTAATGAAATGCTTAGATACAATGAATGAAATGTAACTCAGATATTGAGAGAACTAAATATGACATTGGATAACCACTGATGTTAATCCTTGATTGCAGAAAAAATGATAGGTTGCAGAACAGGAAATGGAAAATATTTTCACTTTCAGGAAGGGCAAGAAGGGGAATTCTGTAAATTTTAGACTGGTGAGCTAAATGTGAAATGTAAACTATTTCATTAGTAAGCTATTAATATTTTTGGAAGGCTTCGGGAAAAACTGCTCATCATTAGGGGCCAGCTTTCTTCATAAAAGCATAAGATGTGTCCATCTTAATTTCATTTATGAAGTAATTATCAGTAGATTGGGTTATGTTGTAGACAGAATATGTGTGATTTTCAGCAACACAATGACAGAGTTCATTTTTGTTTTTAAAAATGGAGAAATGTTGGGGCGCCTGGGTGGCTCAGTGGGTTAAGCCTCTGCCTTTGGCCCAGGTCATGATCTCAGGGTCCTGGGATCGAGTCCCGCGTCGGGCTCTCTGCTTGGCAGGGAGCCTGCTTCCTCCTCTCTCTCTGCCTGCCTCTCTGCCTACTTGCGATTTCTCTCTGTCAAATAAATAAATAAAATCTTAAAAAAAAAAATAAAAATGGAGAAATGTGGTCTTCTTGTTAAGTAGAATTGGATCAGTCATAACTAAGAACTGTACCACAGAAGTACTGATTTTTGAGTCACCAGGAAACTGCCTCTGATGGTCTGTTTCAGGACTTCATCGTTTTTCAGGCCTACTACAAATAGTTGTTTATGTATATGTATAATTAACATCCATAAGTGTAATTTTTAAAAATAAAGCATTTGGCTTCCCCTTTCTCTCTCTCTCTGCCTACCTTTCTGTTGACTTGTGATCTCTGTCAAATAAATAAATAAAATCTAAAAAAAAAAAAAGATACAAAGTTTGGGGCACCTGGGTGGCTCAGTGGGTTAAGCCTCTGCCTTCGGCTCAGGTCATGATCCCAGCGTCATGGGATCAAGCCCCATATCAGGCTCCCTGCGTGGCGGGAAGCCTGCTTCTCCCTCTCTCACTCCCCCTGCTTGTATTCCCTCTCTTGCTGTGTTTCTCTCTGTCTAATAAATAAATCTTTAAAAAAAAATAAAGAATTTGGTTTTTTTTCTTTGTGGGTTTTTTTGTTTGTTTGTGAGAAGGGAGAGTGGTGGAAGGGAGCAAAGGGAGAAGGAGAGAGAATCTTAAGCAGCTTCCATGCCCAGCACAGAGCCTGACATGTGGCTCAATCTTACAACCCTGAGATCAAGATCTGAGCCGAAATTAAGAGTTGTATGCTTAACCGACTGAGCCCCCCAGAAACCCCCCCGAAGTGTTTATGTTTAACAGCTCTAAGATATAATTTATTTACCATAAAATGTACTCGTTTAAAGTATACAATTCAGTGGCTGTTGGCCAGAGCTATATAGCCATAATAATAATCTAATTTTAAAATAGAAAATGGCTTTATTTTACCTGTAGTGTTTTAAAACTTGCCCTTTTTAATTAAGAATGTGTTATGAGAGGGCACCTGGGTGGCTCAGTCACTTAAGATTCTGCCTTTGGCTCAGGTCATGATCCTGAGATTCTGGGATTGAGCCCCTTGTTGAACTCCCTGCTCAGTGCAGAGCCCACGTCTCCCTCCCTCCCTCTCTCTCTGCTACCCGTGCTTATGTTCTCTCTCTTGCTCTGTGTCAAGTAAGTAAATAGGTCTGTTTAAAAAAAGGTGTTCTGGGTGTCTATTCTTGTCAGTATATTTAGATAGAATTGCATCATTCTTTTTACATCTGCTTCATACATTTAGATGTACTGTCAATTGCTCAATTACTGATGAGCATCTAGATTGATACCATGTTTTGCCGTTATAAATGGTGTTGCAAGCAGCATCCTTCACCTTTGAACCCTTGTGTTTCTTTAGTCGTATTGCATTGTTCCTCATAATCTTTACTCAAGCCTTAAAGTAAACCTTGTTATTCCAACCATTTTATGTCTCAGGAAACAGTTTTTGAGAGAAATAAATAAGCCAAGTTCACATTGCTTAAATTAACAGAACAGGTACTTGAATAACTTTTTGTTTTTGCATTACTTTCTGGCACCTCTAGGACTATGACAAACTAGAGCATTATCCAGAAGAGCATGGCTAGAATTAGGGAACTTAGGGGTGCATTCGTCGGTTAAGCATCTGACTCTTGTTTTCGGCTCCCCCTTCCCACCCCTTCGCTACAGGGCTCCACACTCATTGGGGAGTCTGCTTCAGATTCTCTTCCTATCTCTCTACCTCTGCCCCTCCCCAACTCATGCTTGCTTTCTCTTTCTAATAAATAAGTATTTAGGAGCCTGGGTGGCTCAGTGGTTAAGCATCTGCCTTTGGCTCAGGTCATGATCCCCAGGGTCCTGGAATCTAGCCCTGCATCTGGCTCTCTGCTCAGCGGGAAGCCTGCTTCTCCCCTTCTCACTCCTCCAGCTTGTGTTCTCTCTCTAGCTGTGTCTCTCTCTGTCAAATAAATAAATAAAATCTTTAAAGTAAATAAATAAATAATTAAAGGAACTAGAGATGCATAGGAGACACGTGTATTTCATTTATCAACATACACATACATTGAGCGCTCTTTATGTCAGTCTCTGATAGCACTGAACAGTGATTATGAGACAGAAAAAAAGCTCTCATAGAACTTTTTTTTTTTAAGATTTTGTTTATTTGACAGAGATCACAAGTAGGCAGAGGAGCAGGCAGAGAGAGAGAGAGAGCAGGGAAGCAGGCTCCCTGCTGAGCAGAGAGCCTGACGTGGGGCTTGATACCAGGACCCTGAGATCATGACCCAAGCTGAAGGCAGAGACCTAACCCACTGAGCCACCCAGGCGCCTCTCTCATAGAGCTTTTATTGTCAGTGAGGGAAGATAGACAATTAACAACTAAACAAGTACAATAGTTTTAGATAGTAGTAAGTACTATTAAGAAAAGAAAACTGGATAATTAGGTGACCAGTCATTGAGAGTTATTGAGGAGGTAACATAAGGCTGAGTAGGAGGATGTACTTATATTTGCCTGTAGACCTTTTTATGTAACATGAATGATTATTTTGTAAGAATAGAAATGGGCACCTGACTGGCTGTATATAGCATGTGACTTTTTTTTTTTTTTTTTTTGTAACAGAGGAAGAGAGAGCATGTGGGTACAGGGAAGGCGAGGGAGGGAGAGGGAGAGAATCCCGACCAGGCTCCATGCCCAGCGCAGAGCTGAACACGAGGCTCCATCTCATGACCCTGAGAGATCATGACCTGAGCTGAAATCAAGAGTCAGATGCTTAACTGACTGAGCCACCCAGGTGTCCAGAGCACGTGGACTCTTGATCTTGGGGTTGTAAGTTCAAGCCCCACATTGGGTGTACAGATTACTTAAAAATATATAAGAATAGAAATAGGCTCCTAGTAGATGATAATTAGCAATGTTTCACATCCCAGTAGTACCACTTAGAAACTGTTTTACTCAGACTCTCTGAACCTGTTTCCTCATATACAAAGCAGAGATAGTAAACTTTCACAGAGCTGTTAAGATGGCTAAGAAAGGATTTAGACAAAAGTTGTTTAGTACCAGCCCATAACAGGCTCTCAACTTGTACTGAGTGGGATTTCATGATGCTCCCTGGAAAGAAAACATCTTTAACGCTTGCTGCATGTCACAGATAGAATGGCTTTCTTGCATTAGTGCTTTCCCTACAATGAAGATACTTAAGTAGACTTTATGTGACTGTTCTTCTAGTATGTTTTATTTTTTAAAATTTTTCCCCTTTTTTAAAATTTAAATTCAGTTAATTAACATATAATGTATTATTGGTTTCAGAGGTACAGGTCTGTGATTCATCAGTTTTATATAATACCCAGTGCTTATTTCATCACATGCACTCCTTAATGTCCATCACCCAGTTCCCCCATCTCTCCAGCCCCCTTCCCCTCAAGCAACCCTCAGTTTGTTTCCTATGATTAAGAGTCTCTTATGGTTTGTCTCCCTCGCTGGTTTCATCTTGTTTTATTTTTTCCTCTCTTCCCCTATGATCCTCTGTTTTGTTTCTTAAATTAGTCATATCAGTGAGATCATATAATTGTCTGTCTCTGATTGACTTAATTCGCTTTAGCATGATAACCCTCTAGTTCCATCCACATCATTGCAAATTCTAGTGTGTTTTAGAAGACATTCATGCATTAAGTGAGGAATAAGACAAGTTGTCCACAGACATCCTTTCCCCATCCTGTCATTAATAAACTTACTGTCTCTAGAGTCACAGTCCACAGTTGGTGAAATAAGCTCCAGCATTTGTTTTTGAAGCATAAAGGTATCTTCTGGACTAGTGGTTTAAAACCTTTTTAAAGCAACAATCCTTTCTTCTAAAGAAATCTTATACTTGAAGTCTTATTTTATTTTAGATTTATTTGTTTAGGGGTTCCTGGGTGGCTCAGTTGTTAAGCCACTGCCCTCAGCTCAGGTCATGAGCCCGGGGTCCTGGAATCAAGTCCCACATCAGGCTCCTTGCTCAGTGGGGAGCCTGCTTCTCCCTCTCCCTCTGCCCCTGCTCATGTGTACAGTCTCTCTCTGTCTCTTCCTCTCTCTCTGTAAATAAATAAATAAAATCTTGAAAAAAAATTATTTATTTGGAGAAAGAAAGCATGAGTGGGAGGGGCAGAGGGAGAAAGAGAGAAAGAATCTAAAGCAGACCCTGTGCTGACCATGGACCCCAATGCAGGGCTTGATCTCACATCCCTGATACCACAACCCAAGCCTGAAACCAAGAGTCAAACGCTTAACCAGTTGTGCCACCCCAATGCCCCAGAGTCTGATTTTAAAATCTAGAATTGGAGCTTCAGGGTGAGGTTGATGAGAGGCTGTCCATTGTATCATTCACTTACTAATCCCTTGTATCTGTATATACTTTATATGCTTACTAAACACTCTTTTTTCCTTTAAGTTTTTAATTTATTTAAAATGTAATCTCTGGGGGCGCCTGGGTGGCTCAGTGGGTTAAGCCGCTGCCTTCGGCTCGGGTCATGATCTCAGGGTCCTGGGATTGAGTTCCGCATCGGGCTCTCTGCTCGGCGGTGAGCCTGCTTCCCTCTCTCTCTCTCTCTCTCTCTCTCTCTGCCTGCCTGCCTCTCTGTCTACTTGTGATTTCTCTCTGTCAAATAAATAAATAAAATCTTAAAAAAAAAAAAAAGTAATCTCTGTACCCAACATGGGGCTTGAACTTATGAGCCTGAGATCAAGAGTTGCATGGGCTTGGAGCCAGCAAGGCACCCCCGTTTACTAAGCGCTCCCAAAATTATATTTTATCATCATAACCAGTACTTGATATAATTTTATAAATTAGGAAATAGGCACAGAGAGATTAACTAATTTTCCTCTCTGTACGGTAATCCTTAGTGGAGCCAGAACTATAACCCAGGTCTCTGACTAAGAAATCAGTGTATGTTTTCCCCCAAACACATGGTACTGCTTTATCAGTTAATCACTTTATAGCTTTATTTTTTTCTTTTATAGGGTTAATAATTTGTTTGTAAAGAATTTCAGCATTCCTGGGGACTTCTGCAAAGGATCTTTTTCAGTCGTGCTCTAGAGAAAGTTCTGGATCGGTCAAGTAGTTCTTACAGAAGTCCTTTGTGTGGGTTATAAATATAGATGTTTTCATGAAGAGGAGTGAAAAGCCAGAAGGATATAGACAAATGAGGCCTAAGACCTTTCCTGCCAGTAACTACACTGGCAGTAGCAGGCAAATGTTGCAAGAAATTCGGGAATCTCTTAGGAATTTATCCAAACCATCGGATGCTGCTAAGGCTGAGCATAACATGAATAAAACATCAACTGAAGATCCTCGACAAGTCAGAAATCCACCCAAATTTGGGACACATCATAAAGCCTTGCTGGAAATTCGAAACTCTCTACAACCATTTGCAAATGAAACAAGTCGGAGTGCTTCAGAAGTTAATCCACAAATGCTGCAAGACTTGCAAGCTGCTGGATTTGATGAGGTAGGAATTTTGAAAGACAAAAGAAAGGATTTTTCTTACCTTATACTATGTAAGACTATTTTGGTGATCTCTTTCCGAAATGTTTACTTTGAGAGAATTTAACTGTGTATACAAATTTGTATATTCTAAACAGCAAAGAATCTCTACAATTCCATTAACTAGTGAAACAAAATAATTGGTTATTTCTTTAATTTTTCTCTGTGGTTTCTGAGATTTAAAAGGTCAAGTCATGAAGTCAGATGGAAGTGCAATTGAGGAAAGCTGCAGGGGAGGACAGAGTAGGGTCTCTGAGTGCAGTAGGAGCTCTGGAGAGTCTAGTGACTGTGGAAATGACAGTTTATGAAGTTTAAGTTCATTCTACAGAGAAAGAAGTAGAATCAGGATTTCATTAAGTAGCTTTGTTCACATCATTCTGAGGCCCAAATCTCAAATTCACAGAAACTAAAAATTTACATGTTGCTCAATCTGCTAGAATTTTGAAGTTTTATTTTGATGAAATTTCATTTCATTTTAATTATGCCAAATCTTTAATATTTACCCTTAGAATTCGCATTGAAAGTTTTTCATAGCACATGTATATGTTTACAGTCATACATGTTTAGATCTATAATCTGATGTTTGGATTATAAAATTTTTTTTCCATGATAACATACTTTCTCTGAATATTTTAGGTGGCAGAAATCATTTTGGTAACCAATTGCCATGGAAAATGTAACTAAATGTGAATGAGCACGTGTTAATTAAGTTCTCCTTTGAAATTATAGTAACTTTTTTTGTGCTTATAAAAATACCTGTTTCAGGGGTACTGGGTAGCTCAGTTGGTTGAGCCACTGCCTTCGGCTCAGGTCATGATCCCAGAGTCCCAGGATGGAGTGTCTCCTTGGTCTCCCAGCTCTGCGGGGAGTCTCCTTCTCCATCTGACCTTCTCCCCTCTTATGCGCTCTCTTACTCTCTCTCTCTTTCATATAAATAAATAAAATCTTTTAAAAAAAACCTATTTCCTGTTAAAAAGTAAAGAAAACAATGAAAATTATCTTTAGCTCTACTACATAAAGAATTACCTTTAAAATTCTTTCATTATCGTTAATATTTTGGTGACCACATTTTCAGAGATTTCTGCACTTAAAATTGATAACTTAAATATGCATTATAGTAAAGGATTTGAAAAGGAAGATTTCAACCAAACTGTAGAGAAAAAAGTTGAGTCTTTCTGGTGTACCCTGTTCATCCATTTGATTACTATTATTTCCTATCATTTTTATGCTAAGTGTTCTAAAAATAATTGGATTTGTTTCTGAAAATACATGGAGAGAAAAGAGGAGAGGGCCTGTGTTGTTTTCCTGGTTAGTACTTGGAGGATTAAGCAAATGGCTTCACATGGAGTTTCTGCCAAGTACTTTCTTCCTCATCTCTTAGCCAGAAGGCGAAGAATAAAGAAAGGAATGAATCATGGCACCTGAGTGGCTCAGTCTGTTAGCATCTGCCTTCAGCACATGTATATGAAATCATATAGTATTAGTCTTTCTCTGACTAACTTCACTTAGGTCAGTGGCCTATTCTTTATCTTTTGGAAATAGTAACAGTAACTGCTTCGCATTACAAAGATATTTTAGCATTATTACAATGACACATTTCACAGTTGTCACCTTATAACAAGGTTAACCAAGGTTGCTTTACTAAAAGCATTTAGACATTTATCAATTCTCATTTGTCCAAAGAATGAAGTAAAGGTATTGTTTATCCTACAGTGGCATAAAGAATATGACAATTTACTTCTGCTACCTCCTTGAATGGCTCATTCTGGTAGCTTTTCATTATATTGCAGGATTTTTTAAAAATCCTAACTTGGTAGTTTAAAATTTTTATCCAGGAATGCCTGGGTGGCTCATTCGGTTAAGTGTCCAATTCTTGGCTTCAACTCAGGTCTTGATTTCAGGGGAGTGAGATCGAGCCCTCCTCAAGTTCTACACTCTGTTGAGTCTGCTTGGGTTTCTCTCTCCCTCTCCCCGAGTCCCCCCGCCATGCCTGCTTGCTTGCTCACTCTCAAATAAATAGATCTTTTTAAAAAAATTTAAAAGAATAAAATTTTTATCCAGTTTTCACTTAATTATTTTATCATTTCATAAACCCTATCTATTCCTTCAGCTATTCAGGTTCAAGGCAGTTGCAGTTTTTTGAGAACGTTTCGAGTGCTCTGTTAAATTAAAACCTCAGGTATTTCAAGATTAGTTTCTTTTTTTTTTTAATTTTTTTAAAGATTTTATTTATTTATTCGACAGACAGAGATCACAGGTAGGCAGAGAGGCAGGCAGAGAGAGAGGAAGGGAAGCAAGCTCCCTGCTGAGCAGAGAGCCTGATGCAGGGCTCGATCCCAGGACCCTGGGACCATGACCTGAGCCGAAGGCAGAGGCTTTAACCCACTGAGCCACCCAGGCGCCCCTCAAGATTAGTTTCTTTGTAGGAATAAATATTAAATGGAATTGATGTGTTCTTGGGGCACATAAATCTACAGTCACTGGAGTATATTTTTGCTGCTAAGCATGGGAAAAAACCATAGTAATGTGGACACAGTGTTTTCTTATCACATTAGACTTATATTCTAAAGTTACTGATTCAAGGGTCTTTTTTTTTTTTTCTGGCAGACAGAGATCACAAGCAGGCAGAGAGGCAGGCAGAGACAGAGAAAGAGAGAGGGGAAAGCAGGCTCCCCACTGAGTAGAGAGCCCAATGCAGGGCTCAATCCCAGGACCCTGGAATCATGACCTGAGCCGAAGGCAGACGGTTTAACCCACCGAGCCACCCAGGTGCCCCAAGGGTCCTCTTTTTCACACTGGGACCAACACCACTACTTACAGAATTTTAATAGATACATTAACAGATGCAAAAAACATTCTAACATACAGCAATAATTATTCAAAAATAAAACCAGCATATTAATCACCAAATGAAATTCTAGTGCATTTAACAAAAATATGGTTCCTACAATATTGAAAAACCAAGTGAGATGACACTGCTGTGTGATAGTAGCATAAATACAGTTCTTTTGGCTTAATCAGTTTTAAATGTAAGTAATCCCTGTTGAATTTTAATTTGGAGTGATATGAATTATTTTAAATTTGCACATAAAGTGAGACTTATTAATTCTTTTGCATCTCACTGCAAACTTGCAGAAATCTGGTTGGCATAAAATGTGATCACTGTTCTTTTGTGTCTGTTAAGGATTGAGTGTGGTTGCTTTTAGCAAAAATCCAAAGAATGATGCTTTAAACAAAGTAGTGACTTAGTTTATATAGCTAGCATTAGTCCACTGTCTTAAAGATGTTAGAACCTAAGACTCTTATGAATTTCTTGAATGTTTCTTCTTTGTGGCATCATGCTATAGCACAGATGTCAGATCTATCATCTGGGAAACAGGTTACAGGAAGTACCCATACCTAAAGCAGGGATAGCAGCATTTTTCCAGAAACTCTTGCTTTTGTTTCCTTGTCAAAATTGTCATGTGGCCACTGTAGCTATAAGGAAGAATTCTGTCAACAAAATCGTAACTTTTTCTAGGAAAGGGAGAGTGGATCTTGAATAGGCAACATGTCTCTGCCACAACCTTTACTTTTTTTTTTTTTTTTCTTAAGATTTTATTTATTTATTTGAGAGAGCGAGAGAGAGCACAAGCAGAGGGGAGGGACAAAGGGAGAAGTAGAGGGAGAAAGATTCCTCGCTGAAGGAACCTGCCAACACAGGGCTGGATCCCAGGGCTGGGATCTTGACCTGAGCCAGAGACAGGAGCTCAACCAACTGAGCCACCCAGGTGCCCCTGCCACAGCCTTTTTTTTTTGGTTGGTCTCACCCTAGTCATTTCAATAGGAGGATCATCTGTTAGTAGCCTGTTCACCCACTGGTCTTACTATTCCATTTCCATTTTAAAATACTGTTTGAGGGGCACCTGGGTGGCTCAGTGGGTTAAAGCCTCTGCCTTTGGCTCAGGTCATGTTCCCAGGGTCCTGGGATCGAGCCCTGCATCAGGCTCTCTGCTCAGCAGGGAGCCTGCTTCCCTTCCTCTCTCGCTGCCTGCCTCTCTGCCTACCTGTGATCTCTGTCTGTCGAATAAATAAATAAAATCTTTTTAAAAAAAAATAAATAAATAAAATATTGTTTGATTTCAATACCAGCTCCGCTAGGCAAGTAAATAGGTCCTTCTCTCTTGAAAAAAGCCTATCCATATGTGTTCTGTATGTTTTTATTATTTATGTTTACATTTAAAGGGCAAGGAGCAGAACAGGAGGACAACCCACATCTAATCTCCAGGCACTGTGCTTATGTGCTTTTACATGTTTTTTTATTGAGGCCTCATTATCAGTTCTGTGAATCTATTGCAGATGAAGAAATTGAGCGTTAAAATATTAAATAATCTAAAATGAAACAAAATGGGACCAGGGAGGGAGGCAAACCATAAGAATTGTGTAAGACTGATGATTCACAGACCTGTACCCCTGAAGCAAATGATACATTATATGTTAATAAAAATAAATAAATAAAATATTAAATACACATTTCTTAAGGGGGAGCATGTAAATAAATCTGCAGTCGTTGTATTTTTGCTTCTAAGCATAAAAAACAAAAGCATACTAATAGAACTCAAACTGCTGTTTGATGCCAGACTCTGCTTTTCCGTCATGCCATGTCACATCCTCAAGTCTTCATCACGTAATTATATATAATGTTCTTCTTATACCTTTTGACTTAGATTTATGTCCTTGAAAATAAGGTTCTCTGAAAATGTAAGTTCTGAGAGGCTAGAAATCAGAATTACATAGCTCTTTTACTAGTAAACACAGTGGCAAAGGTGTTTTCAAAATGTTTTAATGATACAAAAGAGTGGCTTCCAGTATTTTGACTGATACCTTTTTAACAATCTGATAGTCTCTTTGTATAAGGATAAAATCAAGAATGAGAAATAATTAATTTTGTTATGATTGTCCCCAGAAGTTAATCCTATAAGAAAATAGTGATATATGGGGCACCTGGGTGGCTCAGTGGGTTAAGCCTCTGCCTTCGCCTCAGGTCATGATCTCAGAGTCCTGGTATCCAGCCCCGCATCGGGCTTTCTGCTCAGCAGGGAACCTGATTACCCCCCACTCTCTCTGCCTGCCTCCTACTTATGATTTCTCTCTCTGTCAAATAAAATCTTTAAAAAAAAAAAAGTGATATGTTACATAAAGGTGAAAATATTAAAGAATTTTTTGAAGAATTTGAGGATTTGCTTTCTTTTTCAGCTTGAGATTATATGGATGTTTATAGTAGTTTTATAAACAGGAACTTAATATTGTGGTTTGGGGCCCTTACGAAGTTCTCTAGTGAAGCTCATAGTGCTCTTTCTATCCTAATTAATTAGAAGATTTAAACTTTCTTTTTTTTAAACTTCTTAACAGGATATGGTTATACAAGCTCTTCAGAAAACTAATAACAGAAGTATAGAGGCAGCAATTGAATTCATTAGTAAAATGAGTTACCAAGATCCTCACCGGGAACAGATGGCCGCAGCAGCTGCCAGACCTATCAATGCCGGCTTGAAACCAGGTGATTAACCAAACTTTTTTTTTCTCGTTTCTTATTGTTTTAAAATATTTATGTATGTCGGGGCGCCTGGGTGGCTCAGTGGGTTAAGCCGCTGCCTTCAGCTCAGGTCATGGTCTCGGGGTCCTGGGATCGAGTCCCACATCGGGTTCTCTGCTCAGCGGAGAGCCTGCTTTCCTTCCTCTCTCTCTTCCTGCCTCTCTTGTGATTTCTCTCTGTCAAATAAATAAATCTTAAAAAAAAAAAAAAAAAAAAAAAAAAAAATTTATGTATGTCAACTCTTTAGTCTTAGAAATGTTAAAAGCATCACAGTAAGTTACAGTCTTATCAGGGTAATAGCATGATAGTGTTATACTGAAATGAATTTGAGGATGAGGCCCTTAAAGTTTCATAAGTAATTCTGATAAGCAGCCACCAAGGTTGAAAACTTCTTGATTGGTTATATTTCTTTTTTACCACAGATATCATATTCAAACTATTTTTTTTGTTTTTATAATCTTGTTTTATTGTAAGAGTGAAAGATGTTCATCACAGAATATTTAGAAAGTAAGTAAGGAAAAAGAAGACACCACTATTAATACCTATAAGATTTTGGTATTTTTTTTCCTCAGTCTTTTTTCCTGTGGAAAACCTGAATGGGTTTACATGTGTGTATTTTGATTCCTACTATTTAAGCAAAAAATGGAGTCATACTAAAACCTACTTGATTCACTTAATATATTGTGCATTCCTTTCCTTATTATTAAATGGTCTACAAAATAATTTTAGTAACTACATTTAGTTAGATTTAGCACATACTTTATGTGACCAGTCTCTCATCTTTTGGTATTTGCCTCGTTTCCCTTTTTTGCTGTTCTAGATAGCACTATAGTAAATCCTTTTGTACCTAAATCTTTATACATTCCTGATGATTTTGTAAAGGAAACTTTCATTTTCAAAGTCTTGCAGAAATTTAAGGTTTTTCTTAGATATTGCTTTCTAGAAAGGTATTCCCAACTTATATTCTCCTAATCAGTTTAATATATTAATTCCTGTAATTGTAAAACCTAGGTATTATGATTTTTGTATATTTAATGGCTGTGGAAATACTCTCTCATTTTATACATTTCTTTGATCACTGGTAGTAAATATTTGGTTATCAGTTATTTTTATTTATTATTTATTGGTTATTGGTTATTTTTAAGCTGGCTTTTTATTCTTTATTAATCTTGTGTTCATCCTTTTTTATTGATTATAAGAGGCCTTGTGTATTCATTCTTCTTTTCATTCGGCAAAATTTGATTGTCCACTACTGTTTTAGGCCTTTTGCTCAGCATTTGCTCAGCATATAAAATTCTTGCCATTTTGTAGAGCTGACATTCTTGTAAGGGAGATCAAACCCTCTCACAAATGAATACATGTTGGAATACAGCTACATTACATGTGAATGAAGTGGGGTGAGTTATAGAGTACTGGGACTCCTATCATATAGGGCTTTTTGACCTAATCAAGGGGATCAGACCTTCCTATGAAACTGATAGTAGAGTTGATAGCTGAAGAAAGACTAAGGTTAATGGGAAGGGTTTAGTGAGGAAGGGTGTCCCTATGCATGGCCTGTTTGACAAGTTCTGTTGCTACACTAGAAGAACTAAGTGGCTGGGACACTGAAAACAAGAGTATGCAACAGGACTGGAGAAATACATAGGGCCTGATGGTGCAGGACTGTCTGTTCATCTTATCCTAAGAGCAGCAGGAAGTTATGGAAACTTCAAGCAGGGTAATGATATGATTAGATTTGTGTTTCAAAAAGATGGCTGCAGTGGATAAGAATGGATTGGGGGTTGGGTATTGGGATAGACTGGATAAGAGATACAGTAGTTCCCAGGAAATGAAGGTTATTTAGACTGGAGGAGGACAGTGGAGAAAAGTGAGTGAATTGAGATGAGAGGAGTAAAGTCAAGGATGTGGTGATAGATAACATACAAGGGGTGATAATGGAGAGGAATGACTCTTAGGCTTCTGGTGCAGAAATATAGATGCAGTGTGGTGATCCCCAACATTATAAAAGTGAATGCTAAGAGGGAATGGGATTTGGTGGGAAAAGATCATAAGTCTGGTTTTTGACATCAGCTTGAGTTAGGTTCATTGAGTTATCCAAATGAAGATGTCAGGTAGGGAGCTGGATATATATACAATTAGCCTTGTGTATGAAATAGGTCATTGAGAGAAATAATGTAGACCAAAATGACAAGATGGCCTAGAACCAAGCCTATTACTTAGTAGCTGGCAGGAGAGGATAAGCCTGCAAAGATAGAAGAATTAGCTGAAGAAGGAAATAAGAGAACAGTATCTTGAAAGCCAAGGTGTGTATGTTATAAAATTACTAATCTGTAATGAGTTGGAAATTTAAAAAAAAAAAGATCTTCACCGTATAAGAAGCATATTTTTTTTTTTTAAAGATTTTATTTGTTTATTTGACAGAGAGAGAGATCACAAGTAGGCAGAGAGGCAGGCAGAGAGAGAGGAGGAAGCAGGCTCCCTGCGGAGCAGAGAGCCCGATGCGGGGCTCGATCCCAGGACCCTGAGATCATGACCTGAGCCGAAGGCAGCGGCTTAATCCACTGAGCCACCCAGGCGCCCTAGGAAGCATATTCTTGCTAATGTCGTCACTGTACCCTCATAGAAAAACTTCTCAAAGTGTTGTTTATACATGAATTCTTTACCTCACATCCATTTATTCCTCAGCCCACTCTAATTTGAATTATGCTCCCATGACTGAACAGAAACAAGTTACCACATGTGTTATGGGCTGAATTGTGTCCCACCAAATTCAGGAAGTCCTAATTCCTAAAACCTCAGAATTTGGCAGTATTTTTTTTTTTCCCCCCCAATTTGGCAGTATTTGTAGACAGGGTCTTTAAGAAAGCAGTTAAGGTTAAATAAGGTCATTTAGGGAGGGCCCTAATCTTATAAAATAATGATGAATTACTCCAAAATGTAATTTAAATTTAGATTTAAAATTTAAATTTAAAATGACATATATAAGTACAGATATTTTGTTACTATATTTAACAGACCTAAAATTTCACTGTTAGATTTATGTAAAAGTTTCTAAGTTTTTGTTGTCCACTTTCATACTTACAGTGGATTAGTAACAACATTTTAAGGTAGTGCTCCATATGAGAATGGAGGGAGAGGCTGGTTTGTTTGTTTTAATAGTAAAGACTTAAGCATGTTTAAAAGATAATTGCAAAACTCCAGGTAAAAGAAAAATTAAATACTCAAGAGAAAAGGATCAAGTAAGGTTCCTGAGAAACCATGAAAAGAAAGGATCCAAAGGGTAAGATAAGAGATTATTAGACTTATAGAGGAAGGGGAATCAACTATTTTGCTCTAACAGGAACAAACAAGATAAGGGAGTTCTTTCTGACTTCTTCAGTTTTCTCCAAAGTGGAAAATCAGGTCTCCCGCTGAGAGTGGTGTGTGAGGAATGGGACAGGTAATTTGAGGAGATCCAGGACTAGAGAGAGTTGTGTTAGAGACCAAAAGAAACAGTAGGATTTCCTGGCAGTGCTAAAGCCATTTGATGATGCTGATCATTGAATTTATGGTGGAATCAATCTGCACTTTATATCACCTTTTCCAGCAGGCATGAAAAAAAAGATAGCTGGAATTATTTGTGACTAGAGTTCTATTAAACAAGTACAAAATAAGCTAGGTAAGGGGGGGACAGAATAGTGCTGAAAGGGTGATTTAAATCCTTGATCAGGGCATATTCCTGCTCTGCTGTTTGTGGCTTTTCATTCCTTCCAGACTCCTCTTGATGACTTTCCTGCTGTCAGACTTCCTCCAGTATCCCACTTCCCCTCATTTACTGCTCTCCAGCCATACTGCATTTCTTTTTGTTCTTGGAAAATAGTAAGTTCCCATCTCAGGACCTTTGGCTGGTCCTAGATCATACCTCATCTCCTTGGTGGAGCCTTTTTGACACTGAATCTAGTGCCTTCTATCTCCCTGTTATCTACCATTTTGATACCATTTATGGTTCCTTCATAGGATTTATCATACCCAGCTGTTACCTTGTTTCCTTTTTTTTTTTTTTTAAAGATTTTATTTATTTATTTGACAAAGATCACAAGTAGGCAGAGAGGCAGGCAGGCAGAGAGAGCTGGGGGGAAGCAGGCTCCCTGATGAGCAGAGAGCCCGATGCGGGGCTTGATCCCAGGACCCTGAGATCATGACCTGAGCTGAAGGCAGAGGCTTAACACACTGAGCCACCCAGGCACCCCACCTTGTTTCTTTATTTCCTTGTTTATTGGCATTCTTCTCCCCTAAGAATGGAGGTTCCATGGGGCCATGGGTATTTGTTCATCACTGTACTTGGATTGCCTAGATACTCAATAAAAAATTAAGGAATGAATAGAAATGAGGGGAGGAGAAAAGGATTACAGAGGGGAGGAAGAAGTAGTGGACCATGGATTTAAATTAGCTGAAGTGTTGCATAAAGAAAGTGGAGGACTTGGGGCACCTGGGTGGCTCAGTGGGTTAAAGTCTCTGCCTTCAGCTCAGGTCATGATCCCAAGGTCCTAGGATCGAGCCCCACATCAGGCTCTCTGCTTGGCAGGGAGCCTGCTTCCCTGCCCCCCCCCCCCCACCTGCCTCTCTGCCTATTCGTGATCTCTGTCTGTCAAATAAACAAGTAAAATCTTTATTAAAAAAAAAAAGAAGAAGAAAGAAAGTGGAGGACTAATGAAGTAGGGATATGAAGGTCTTGGTGAAGTTGAAAAATACTTTTAGTGGTAGTTAAACGTGAAAGGGAGAGGGAGAGTTGTGGTCCAAGTGTAGAAACCTTAAATTATTTTGGAAAAAAAAACACCAGATGTGGGTAATATCAAAATTAGAAATATGATCTTAGGAGTGATTGGAGGTTGAAGGAAGGAGGTCAAGAAACTGAGAGATGAGGGTGATGGGTGGTTTGTCCATGTGGACATTGAAGTTACAGAATGTTGGCAAGGCTTAGGGTAGACTGAATCAAAACTATGGGTAAATGAGGATGAGCAAATAAGAGTTCATTAAGTGAGAGGAATGAATGTGGCCTCTAGGATAGAATGAGTTTCCAAAGAGCTGGCTTTTTAAAAAGAGTATGAAGGAGGGGCACCTGGGTGGCTCAGTGGATTAAGCCGCTGCCTTTGGCTCAGGTCATGATCCCAGTGTTCTGGGATCGAGCCCCACATCAGGCTCTCTGCTCAGCGGGGAGCCTGCTTCCCCCTCTCACTGCCTGCCTCTCTGCCTACTTGTGATCTCTGTCTGTCAAATAAATAAATAAAATCTTAAAAAAAAAAAAAGAGTATGAAGGAATAATAAGAGGTAGAATCCCACGTTTATCCCAGTTTATTTTTTAATTAATTATTTTGGAGAGAGAGGGGGAGAGAGAATCTCAAACAGGCTCCCTGCCAGCCGCAGAGCCCAACATGGGGCTTGATCTCACAACCCTGAGATCATGACCTGAGCTGAAATTAAGAGTCAGACATTTAATGGACTGAGCCATCCAGGTGCCTCGATCCCAGGACCCCGGGATCATGACCTGAGCGGAAGGCAGAGGCCTCAACCCACTGAGCCACCCAGGCGCCCCTAGCCCAGCTTATTTTTAAAGAAAACCTTAATTGCAAAGGGCTGAAAAGAAAGTAATGTCAGCAGAAGATAACCAGCTTTAAGGAGTTGATAGGAAAGCTTGGAGCAGACGGTGATATAGGAGTGTTTATTATAGAACAGAGCATGTCTGGGGGCAGGGGCAATAGTGGGAGGGTTTGGGAAGAGGGAGAACATGGAGAGCTCTGTGAGAGGTACAGAACAAAGAAGGCAGTATGCTCTAGGCTGACGGAGACTTTAACTGGTAAAAGCTGAATGAGTGAATACATGTATTTAGCCTCAGCTGACTATCTCAAGAAGGTGAAAGAGAGCTTGGTGGCCAGAGGACTTGCCTAGGTTGCCTGGAGTGATGGCTTTTCCTTAGTCATAGGCCCAGCATGCAGCCTGGCCTGGTTGAAACAGAGTGTTAAACTGTACATTCTGAACATTTACCAGTTTTTTCTCATAGGTGTTTTGTTTTGAATGTTGCTAAGTGTTTTATGTTTTATGTATTTAGATCTATAAATCTTTACTGTATATTCACTATTTGGAATGTATTATTTATATGTATTGCACATTATACAAATGTGTTTTATGTGTTTTTGAATGTGTTAAAGATCTTTTTCCAAGTAGTCAGACTATTTTAAATACTTCAGTTTGGGGGAGGAGTTATCAATTATTTTCTTGCCTGTTTCATTTATTTGGAAATTCCAGTAAAGAGAAACTATAAAATCTAGACTTTATTTCAGCTCATTATCTCCTGGTATCTTTGAAATATATTTAAAAGTAGTTGTATCGATTAAAATTACAAATGGACACACCCTTTGCTCATTAATGCCACTTCTGATAATTTATCTTCTTATATATGAAATGATATCTCGGGGCTCCTGGATGGCTTAGTCAGTTAAGCATCTGCCTTAGGTTCAGGTCATGATCTCAGGGTCCTGGGATTGAGCCCCACATTGGGCTCCCCCCTCAGTAGCGAGTCTGCTTCTCCCTCTCCCTCTGACCCTTCCCCCTGCTCATGCTTGCTTTCTCTCAAATAAATAAAATCTCTATTCAAAAAAATATTTTTAAAAATGGCATTTGTACAAAATTTTTCACTGCCTTTTTTCTTTTCTTTCTTTCTTCTTCTTTTTTTTTTTTTTTTTTTTTTGTACAGCAAGAGACTACAAACATCCTTACTATTCTTCAGTAGGGAAACTGATTAAATTTGGGTACATCCAGGCTCCAGAGTGGCTCAGTCAGTTAAGCAGCTGACTTTTGATCTCAACTCAGGTCTTGATCTCAGGGTCACGAGTTCAGGCTCCATGTTGAGCTCCATGCTGGGTGTGAAGCCTACCTAAAAAAAAAAAATTAAATTAAATTTGGGTACCTCCATACAGTGAAAAACTGTGGTAAACTTTTTAAAAGTAAGAAAACACTTTACAAACTGACAGAATCTTCAATATCTTAATAAGAGCCAGTCACAGCAGTATACATAGGAGGTAGTCTATTTACTTGCATATCCCCAAAATATTTTACTAATGGCATTGGTTGCCTTCAGGGAAGAAAGTTGGTTGGCCAAGGGACAGAGATGGATATACTTTTGTACTTCTTGGATTCTGAGCTATGAGAATGTATTATCTAATTAAGTAAAAATTTGAAAGGTAACATAAAACTGCTTAACTGAAATTTGACTTTTATAATTCTCAAAAGAGAATTACCATTTAGCTATGTCAGAATTCCAAGCTAAAATTTTTCAAAAATAAGAGGTTAAAACATTTTTTTTTCTCTCTGTTTTATGACCATAGGGAGTGTGCAGCAATCAGTTAACCGCAAACAAAGCTGGAAAGGTTCCAAAGAATCCTTAGTTCCTCAGAGACATGGCCCACCACTCGGAGAAAGCGTGGCCTATCGTTCTGAAAGTCCCAACTCGCAGACAGATGTAGGAAGACCTTTGTCAGGCTCTGGTATAACAGCTTTTGCTCAAGCTCACCCTAGCAATGGACAGAGAGTGAACCCCCCACCACCTCCTCAAGTAAGGAGTGTCACTCCTCCACCACCTCCTAGGGGCCAGACTCCTCCTCCAAGAGGTACAACTCCACCTCCCCCCTCATGGGAACCAAACTCTCAAACAAAGCGCTATTCTGGGAATATGGAATATGTAATCTCCAGAATCTCTCCTGTTCCACCTGGAGCCTGGCAGGAAAGCTATCCTCCCCCACCTCTGAACACAACCCCAATGAATCCTCCTAATCAGGGACAGAGAGGCATGAGTTCTGTCCCTGTTGGCAGACAACCAATCATCATGCAGAGTTCCAACAAATTTAACTTCCCACCAGGAAGACCTGGAATTCAGAATGGTAGTGGTCAGACTGATTTTATGATACACCAAAATGTCCCTCCTGGCACTGTGAATCGGCAGCCACCGCCTCCGTATCCTCTGACCCCAGCTAATGGACAAAGCTCTTCTGCTTTACAAACAGGGGCATCTGCTGCTCCTTCATCATATACAAATGGAAATCTTCCCCAATCTATGATGGTGCCAAACAGAAATAGTCATAACATGGAACTTTATAACATGAATGCACCTGGACTGCAAACAACTTGGCCTCAGTCGTCTTCTGCTCCAGCCCAGTCGTCCCCAAGCAGTGGGCATGAAATCTCCACATGGCAATCTAACATACCAGTAAGGTCAAATTCCTTTAATAATCCGTTAGGAAGTAGAGCAAGTCATCCTGCTAATTCTCAGCCTTCAGCTACAACAGTCACTGCTATTACACCTGCTCCTATTCAACAGCCTGTGAAAAGTATACGCGTATTAAAACCAGAGCTGCAGACTGCATTAGCACCTACACACCCTTCTTGGATACCACAACCGATTCAAACAGTTCAACCCAGTCCTTTTTCTGAGAGTACCACTTCAAATATGACTGTTATGCCTCCAGTTGCTGAAGCTCCAAACTATCAAGGTCCGCCTCCACCTTATCCAAAACATCTGCTGCACCAGAACCCATCTATTCCTTCATACGAATCAGTCGGTAAATCTAGCAAAGAGGATCAGGCGAGCGTGCCCAAAGAAGATGAGAGTGAAAAAAGCTATGAAAATGTTGATAGTGGGGATAAGGAAAAGAAACAGATTACGACTTCACCTATCACCGTTAGGAAAAACAAGAAAGATGAAGAGCGAAGGGAATCTCGTATTCAGAGTTACTCTCCTCAGGCATTTAAATTTTTTATGGAGCAACATGTAGAAAATGTACTCAAATCTCATCAGCAACGTCTACATCGTAAAAAACAATTAGAGAATGAAATGATGCGGGTAAAACCTTTTAAAATGCCCATTTTTATGCTTGATCATGTATTCGCTTGTTTATTTTAAAATATCGGTCCAATATTTTTCTTTCTTTTATAGCTAATATATTATCATTGCTTACAAGTCAGTAAATTAAAGTATTTTTGATTATACCATTTTATTTTAGTATTTCAAGATTTACTCAGAATTTTCTGGAATAAAGTTCTAATAAATTAAGAAAAATATAATTTATAGTGTGCTGTTTAGATGTACATAATCCCTTTTGTGGAAATAGGAGCAAGGGTTATTTTCTAGGTTTTACACATTATCTTACAACATTTTAAAATAAGCTAGAAATATCTGGGTCCCATCTCTTGCTAGCTCGACTTATGAAACATTTGTTTCTACTTATAGTAGTTTTGGGCCTTATTCATCGGGTTTATTCATCTGGTTGGTCCCATTAGAAAGTGTCAAAGACCTGTCCCTTCAGTTGTTTCCTCTTCTAATTTCATTTTTATAATGTTCTTGAAAATGTGCTGAAATTTTTAAACTACTAAAAAGGAGACCAGAATTAGTGCTCACTCATTTTAGATGAATCTGTGTTGTGATTCTCATATATATATATATATGTATATATATATATATCTTCACTAGATATTATGGTGGTACTATTATTGTTAATATATTTGTCACATGTTTACAGTTCAAAGGTTGACTCCCAGTCATATATCTATCACTCAGAGTCTGGGAGGCTTAAATTTGTGATGAAACTTACTCATTTAACTTGAGAGCTATTTTTTTAAGATAATTTTACTTAATCTAATTTTACAGTTATGTTATTCCTGTTACAAATTGAGCTTTCTTAGATGAGAAATACCATGATAATCTGTATGACTTATCCATATTTTAGCTCTTAGGATTTCTTACTAAAGTCTGTCTGTATGTATTTTCTTAGTTTATTTTTCCTTTTTCCTCTTTACTTTCACTAATAGCTGATTTAAACTTTTATGGTGTTGGAAGCTTTGCTGACTTCTGTAGCCTCCATTACTGTGTAGGCAAGTAAGATTTTAAGAGAAACAGTTTTAAGTCTGGCATGCCACCCTTTTAAAAAAATTTTTGCATGCAAATGCGCATCCTAACAGAAGCATGAGGTTGCTCTATTCTAATTAGGCTTGCATTTCTAGAATAGACTTTACTTCTTTAATTCCTTTTCTTTTTAAACCCTTAAATTAGTTCTTTATTGAACTAGACAAAAATAAACTTCCTTCTAAATACAGGTAGTCCATGTCTACTCAGAAGTTGGCTTTTGTTTTTAATCTGCGTTTAATCTGGTATCTTCATAAATCACATTGACTATTCTTTGAAATGTTCCAAAGTGCCTAAAAAGATACCTTTTAATCAAACAAGTTGTCCTGTTTAAATAAGGTAGGAGAAAGAGTTTGCATTTTGCATTAGTGGTGGCTGTGAGTCCTACCCTTATTCGAATGCCTGAGAAAAATAAAAGAAAGATGAAAGGAAAGATGGACTATTGGGACACCTGGGTGGCTCAGTTGTTAAGCGTCTGCCTTCAGCTCAGGTCACGATCCCAGAGTCCTGGGATCGTTCCCCACATCGGGCTCCCTGCATAGAGGGAAGCTTGCTTCTCCCTCACCCACTCCTGGCTGCTTGTACTCCCTCTCTTGCTGTCTCTCTCTCTGTGTCAAATTAAATAAATAAAATCCTTTAAAGAAAAAAAAAATGGACTGTTAATGAGTGGTTAGGTTAGAGAAGACGTTCTTTTGTTCTTAATACATCAATTTTTTAGAACAAATGAATCCGGATGGGAAGAGTTTTTTTTTTTTTTTTTTTTTTTTTCGTGAAAGGTAAAATAGGAACACTAATTCTAGGCATTCATAAGAGAAGCATAAAATGAAGGCAGTCAAATCACATAATTTGGGATGAATATGCATGGAGAGATAGATGAGGATGCATGTTAACAGATGTTTGGTTATTGCACATCGGGAACTTTTTGGGGGCTGCATTAGAAAGCAGTTGAAAGCTGATCGTTGGTATCATCTTCTTGCTCTCCACAGCAGAATCTGCATATATACTCACCTTTGTATATCCTGTTAACTGTCTCTTAAGCTGCACTTTTGATAATTAATTTTCCTTGAAGTATATTCTAGATTCCTAACATGCTTTATTAAAAATTATTATGCATTTAACCTTATATGCCTGAATTTTTTCCAAACTATTTTGTACTCTTTGGTGCAGAAAGTTATTCCTCATTTAACCTTTAGTTTATTTACCTAGGTTGGACTATCTCAAGATGCACAGGATCAAATGAGAAAGATGCTTTGCCAAAAAGAGTCTAATTACATCCGTCTAAAGAGGGCTAAAATGGACAAGTCTATGTTTGTGAAGATAAAGACACTAGGAATAGGAGCATTTGGTGAAGTCTGTCTAGCAAGAAAAGTAGATACTAAGGCTTTGTATGCAACAAAAACTCTCCGAAAGAAAGACGTTCTGCTTCGAAATCAAGTTGCTCATGTTAAAGCTGAGCGGGATATCCTGGCTGAAGCTGACAATGAATGGGTAGTTCGTCTGTATTATTCATTCCAAGATAAGGACAATTTATACTTTGTAATGGACTATATTCCTGGGGGTGATATGATGAGCCTATTAATTAGAATGGGCATCTTTCCAGAAAATCTGGCACGATTCTACATAGCAGAGCTTACCTGTGCAGTCGAAAGTGTTCATAAAATGGGTTTTATTCATAGAGATATTAAACCTGATAACATTTTGATTGATCGTGATGGTCATATTAAATTGACTGACTTCGGCCTCTGCACTGGCTTCAGATGGACACATGATTCTAAGTACTATCAGAGTGGTGAGTAAAATTATAAAATTTGTACATACTAATATGATTTATTAATGCAATAAGATACAAGATGGTATTTATAAGATGGTATTTATTTATCTGGTAAAAGCCAGAAGTCCTGGTTTCAGGTCTTGACTGTTGGATAAATGTGAGTGAATCCTTTAAACACCTAGACTTACAAAATGAAAGAATATGTTAGAGTCAGTTGTTTCTAAATACCATTAATATTTTTGAGTTAATCTCTATATTTTGTTAATTTGAAATATGTCAAATAACATTTTAAAATAATTTTGAAGTGAAGCCCCATGCCTGCCATTCAGCTTACAAACCAGGTTATCAGTACTTTGGAAGCCCATAAACGATCACTTCCCCTCTCCTCCACAGGGATAACCATTATTTCAGAACTCTGTAATCAGGTTTTTCCTTTTCTCTATACTTTTTCCACATATGTCTGTAACCCTAAACACTGTTACTTCATTTTGTCTACTCTTGCACCTTTATTTACATGTAATCATTCTATATATATTCTTCTGTGTTCACTTCCTTTATATGTTTGAGGTTGATCTATGTTACTGCATATAACTTCTGTTTTCACTATTATTTAGGATTCCATTATACGACTATTACACAACTTATTTAAACACTTTATATACACAATATCACTGTGATGCAGGATAAAGAAACTGAGGCTTATTTAGATGAAGTAAGTTGCCCAGGGTCAGACAGAAAAGAAGTAATAAGGGCTAGGCTTTGAACCCAGGTTTGTCTGATTACAGGGCCCATGTTATTTCTTCTACACCACACTGCCTCACCAAGATCCCTTTAAAGAGCTAATGGAAGTGTAAGTCGATCTAACGATTCTTGAATCTTACCATGACTAGGTTGTTAGCTTAAGGGTCACAGCAATCTTCTGAGGTAAGTCTTGCCCTCTGTGCTTAAGCGAACACAGTAAATTGACATTAAATGGATAGAACTGAGACACCTGAACCTGTCTTCCCAAATTCACCTGAATTACTTGGAGTTTTTCTTAAAAATATGATTCTTAGGCTCTATTCAGTCTTCTGATTGAAAATACTCACTGGAGAGGAGAAATTATACATATTTTTTTAAAGTTTGCTTTTTATTTTTTATTTTTTTAAGTAGGCTCCACACCACACATGGAGCTTAAACTCACAACCCTGAGTTTAAGAGTTGTATGGTCTACCAACTGAACCAGCCAGGCGCCCCAAGAAATTGTATTTTAATCAAACATCCCCGATGATTGTTACAGTTAGGTTACTTTCAGATATATTTTTCTAGGTGATTTCATCAAGTCATGGCTTTAAATGCCATCTCATGTCAGTGACTTCCAGATTTCTCTTTAGAAATAGCCTCTCCCTTTCGTGTGTGTGTGTGTGTGTGTGTGTGTGTGTATTTAAGATTTATTTTAGAGAAAGAGTGCACAAGTGTGGGGAGGGGCACAGGGAGAGAAGCTCCAGCAGATGCCGTGCTAAGTAGGGAGCTCAATGTGGGGCTTGATCCCAGGACCCTGAGATCATGACCTAAGCCTGAACCAAGAAATCAGATGCTCAGCTGAGCCACCTAGGCACCGCATGTGTGTTTCTTTTCTTTTTTTTTTTAATTAATTAATTTATTTTTTCAGCGTAACAGTATTCATTGTTTTTTGCACAACACCCAGTGCTCCATGCAATACGTGCCCTCCCTATTACCCACCACCTGGTTCCCCCAACCTCCCACCCCCGCCCCTTCAAAACCCTCAGGTTGTCTTTCAGAGTCCATAGTCTCTTATGTTTCTAATAGGCCTTTCAAACTTAACATTACCAGTAAACAACTCTTGATTTCTCCCTCTCTGCTTTTACCCATTTTAGTAAATTGTATTACCACCACCCACTTAGTTGTCCTTGATTCTTTTTCTTCCACACCCTTTATATCCAATCCATCAATAAATCCTGCTTATTCCACCTCTGAAAATACCTTGGATCTATTCACTTTTCTCTATCTCCACTGTTACCATCATAGTCCAAGCTTAACTGCAGTAGCCTCTGAATTGGTCTCTTTATACTTATCCTTCCTATAATCCATTTTCTACACAGTTGTTAGTGTTCTTTTTAAAACATAAATGAGATCTTGTCATTCTCTTCCTTCAAACTCCAATATCTTTCCGCTGTATTTGGAGTAAAAGGCAAATAATTTCTTTTGCTCGTAAAACCCAGGTACACTGGCTCCCACTCTGTTGTCTACCATTCTATCCTTTACTAATTGCACTGGTCTTTTCTCTGTTACTGTTTCTGTGTAGAATACCTTGCTCTGGTTTTCAAGTGGTTGAGTCTTTTTTGTTTTTTACAAATGTCACCTCGGTTAGTCTTCCTGAGCCACCCTGGTATATGTGTCATATCATCCCATCTTGATTCTCCGAATGGGATGCATCACTCTGTTTCTGTTTCAATGGGATTGTGTTTGTCCCATACAAAGAAGCTACCTGAGAGAAGAACCCTGTCTTTCTTATTTACCATTATCATTTGTTAAGTGAATGAAACACTGATCTAATTTGAGACTTTGTTCAGATAAGTAATGGGGGCAATCTGAATAACAGATTCCTGATCCTGCCTACTCATGATTTTCATTATCATCATTTAACATTGAGTAAATTACTGAATCTTATGCTAACTTTTCTTTTAAAACCTGTCCTGTTGCTATTTCAGAGCACAGGCTCTAGTCAGTAATAAATATGATCAGTGATATGGCATACATTGTGTCTTAGTTTGTTGCAAGAAAAGAGTGTTGTTAACTCTAAGCCATGATGTTAAAATATTAAACAGGCTTTTGGTACACTCTTGTTCTTGTTTTGTTACACTCTTGTTTTTATTTACTTACCTGTTTACTACACAGGTGACCATCCACGGCAGGATAGTATGGATTTCAGTAATGAATGGGGTGACCCCTCTAACTGTCGATGTGGAGATAGATTGAAGCCATTAGAGCGGCGAGCGGCACGCCAGCACCAGCGATGTCTTGCACATTCATTGGTTGGGACTCCCAATTACATTGCACCTGAAGTGTTGTTACGAACAGGTAAAACATTAGTTTCATAATATCTCAATAGCCCCTTAGACCAGCTGAAACTTAATTAGCATGTGGCTTATTTTTCAGGTTTATAATAAAAATATTAATTTCTACAGCATAAGTTGGTGATTTCCTATTAATTTTGATTATATTCTGAGCATTTTTTAAAAGGTTTATGAATGACTATAACTTTGGTATCTTATTTTAGGCTATACACAGTTATGTGACTGGTGGAGTGTTGGTGTAATTCTTTTTGAAATGTTGGTGGGACAGCCTCCTTTCTTGGCACAAACACCATTAGAAACACAAATGAAGGTAAGATATAGAATCTATACCAAAGAATTGTTACAAAGTCCCTGTATCCCAGACCTTTAGCAGTCCTCTATTTAGAGCATTTTAATCTGGAATTTAAGAATGAGCTTGTAAGGGGGCTGCTGGCTGGCTGGGTTGATAGAGCATGTGACTCTTGATCTTGGGGTCATGAGTTTGTGAGTTCAAGCCCCATTGGGGTAGAGTCGTTTAAAAAAAAAATGAACGTGTAAGGTTATAGGAAGCCACGAAAAAATTCCACAGGTGAACTCTAATCTGCATCATCCCACTGTTTTCATATTGTTATATTCCCCCTCACTGCTTCTCATGGAAAGCTTTAGTACTGTTTGCAGATTTATTCTAAATTATTTTTTGTCACCTTCTGGCTCCTGGCTTTGTTTCCTTCCATGGGCAGTCTACCCCCAAACTACAAACAGTATGTATCTTCACTTGAAATTACCTCTGGCACTTAAATGAGAAGTTTTCCTCAATTTGGATTATAAACAATCCCATTATAAACCCTTCAGTGGTTCCCCTGTCCATGGATTAAAATCCAGATTTGCCCTCTTTTCCTTTGTCCATACCATTCCCTCTGTCTGGAATGTCCTCCTCCTTTCTTTCCCATCTTCCACAATGTTCCCCACTTCTTTAAACCTAGTTTACTCCTGAATGAACTCATTCTTAACCATTCGTTGAGTATCTTCAAGTTATGTCTTCTATGATGCTTCCCCCTAAGTTGTAACTACTTCTTTCATTGCATTTAATATACTATATTTAAAACTTCTGGGGCACTGAGTGTCTGTTGGTTAAGTGTCCAGCTCTTGGTATCAGCTCAGGTCTCAATCTCAGGGTTGTGGGTTTGAGCTCACATTGGGCTCATGCTGGGTGTGAAGCCTACATAAAAATAAATAAAATAAGATGAGATAAAATAAAAATAACTTGCTTTAGATTTTTTCTTTTATTTAAAGTTTTTTTTTGTTTTGTTTTGTTTTTTAGGATTTTATTAATTAGAGAGAGAGCATGAGTGGCAGTTGGGAAGAGGGACAGGGAGAAGCAGACTCCCTGTTGAGCAGGGAAGCCTGATGTGTGGCTCAATCCCAGAACCCTGGGATCATGACCTGAGCCAAAGACAGATGCCTAATCAGTTGAGCCACCCAGGTGCCCCTATTTATTTTAGAGAGAGAATACGAACTGAGGGCAAGGGACAGAGTGGGGGGGGGCAGAGAAAATCCCAAGCAGACTCCGGTGCTGAGCCTGGAGCCCAGCACGGGGCTCAGTCCCAAGACCCTGAGATCATGACCTGAGCAGAAATCAAGAGTTGGTTGCCTAACCAACTGAGCCACCAGAAACTCCTCGATTTCCTTTAGTATAGGTCTCTCAGTAATGCCTTCCCTCAGGTTTAGTTCAGATTAGTTTGTCTGAAAATATCTTCATTTTACCTTCTTTTTAATATATGTATGTATAATGCATATGTATACATATATACACACACATATATATGCATATGTATACATATATAAAAATATGTGTGTGTGTGTGTGTGTGTGTCTGTAAAAATTGAATGCTTTCTCCTTAAAATCAAGAACAAGGATGGGGCACTTGGGTGGCACCATCAGTTAAGCATCTGATTTTTGGTTTCAGCTCAGGTCATGATTTCAGGTCCTGGGATCAAGCCCCACATTGGGCTCCATGCTCAGCATAGTGTCTGCTTCAGAGTCTATCTCCCTCTACCCCCGCACTCCTGCTCTCTCTCTCTCTCTAAAATAAATAAAGAAAAACTTTAAAAAAATGAACAGGGAAAGGATATTTGTGGTTTTTTTTTTGTTTTTGTTTAAGATTTTACCCACTTATTAGAGGGAGAGCAAGCACAAGCAGGGGGAGCAGCAGGGAGGGGGAGAAGCAGGCTCACTGCAGGGCAGGGAGTTTGATACAGGCTCAGTCCCAAGACCCTTGGATCATGAACTGAGCCGAAGGCAGATGCTTAGCCAACTGAGGCACCCAGGTGCCCCCTCCCTTGGACTTTTTTTTTTTTTTTTAAGATTCTATTCATTTATTTCACAGAGATCACAAGTCAGAGATCACAAGTAGGCAGAGAGACAGGCAGAGAGAGAGAGGGGGAAGCAGGCTCCCTTCCGAGCAGAGAGCCCGATGCGGGGCTTGATCCCAGAACCCTGGGATCATGACCTGAGCCGAAGGCAGAGGCTTTCACCCACTGAGCCACCCAGGCGCCCCTCCCTGGGATTTTCTACATAGAAAATTATGTCGTCATCTCTGAATAGGCGAAGTTTTTCTTTATAATCTGTATGCCTTTTAATTCTTTTGTTGCTATATTACACTGGCTAAGACTTCCAGAACTATGCTTAATAAGACTGGTAAGAACAGATATCCTTGGGGCTTGTGCTCTCTCTGTCAAAATAAATAAATAAAATCTTTAAAAAACAAAAAAAGAAAGAAAAAGAAAATCCGAGGGAATTTATGAAAAAAACCCATAGAACTACTAAGTGAATTTAGCAAGGTTGTAGGATATAAGGGTATAATACATACAAATCTATTATATTTCTATATTCAAGCAATAAATGACTAGAAACTGAAATTTAAAAGCTGTAACATTTATAGAAGCTTCCCCAAATTGAAATATGTAGGTAAAAATTTAATAAAACATGAGTAAGATTTGTATGCTGAAAGCTACAAACTCTGATGAAAGAAAATCAAGGAAGATCTTCATAAATACAGACATGTGCCATGTTGATAGATTGAAGGACTCAACATAGTAAAGCTATCACTTATCTCCAAAATCATCTATAGATTTAATTCTCTTTGAATTTTTGTAGATATAGATGAGCCAATTCTAAAATGTATATGGTAGACAAAGGAATTAGAATAATGAAAACTGATTTTTAGAAGAAGAACAAAGGGGCTGCCTGGGTGACTCAGTTAAGCGTCTGACTCTTGATCTCAGCTCAGGTCTTGATCTCAAGGTTGTGAGTTCAAGCCCCACATTGGGCTCCACACTGGACATGGAGCCTACTTAAAAATAAATACTTATTATGTAATATTAATATTTTGTAATATTATTTAACATTTATTTATTTAAATATAAAATAAGAAAGAGGAATCAACTACTTGATTTTAAGACTTACTGTGAGGTTACAGTAATCTAGACAGGGTAATATTGGCAGAAGGACACAAACATAAATCCATGGAATAGGATAGAGAATGGAGAAATAGAATCGCCCAAATATTGACCATTTGATCTTTGACAAAGTTGCAGGTGGAGAAGGAATAGTATTTCAATAAATGATATAGGAAAAATTGGTCAGCCATATACAGAGTACTGAAACTCAATGTAAACTTCATCCTTACACAAAGATTAACTCAAAATGGATCATTGATCTAGAGATAAAATGTAAAGCTATAATATTTTAGAAGAAAACATAGGTGAAAATCTTTATGGCCTAGGATTAGGTGAGGAATACTTAGAAATGACACCAAGGGGCACCTGGGTGACTCAGTGGGTTAAAGCCTCTACCTTCGGCTCAGGTCATGATCCCAGGGTCCTGGGATCAAGCCGGGCATCGGGCTCTCTGCTCAGAGGGGAGCCTGCTTCCTCCTCTCTCTCTACCTGCCTCTCTGCCTGCTTGTGATCTCTGTCAAAAAAAAAAAAAGAAAGAAAGAAAGAAATGACACCAAATTCATGATCCATATAAGAAAAAGTTGAGAAATTGGAATTCATCAGAACTTTAATAAAACTTTCAGTATACAGAACACACAGTCAAGGGGTGCCTGGGTGGCTCAGTCAGTTGAGCGTTTGACTCTTGGTTTCAGCTCAGGTCATGATCCTCAGGGTCTTGAGATCAAGCTCGGTATCGGGCTCCAATCTCAGCACAGAGTCTGATGGAAATTCTTTCCCCTTTCCTCTCCCGCTGCTCTTTCCTCTCCTCTTCCTGCCCACCTCCCCTGCCAGACATGCATGTGCATGGTCATGCATGCCCTTTCTCAAATAAATAAATCTTTAAAAAGTCTTTAAAAACGAAACAAAACAAATCAAGACAATGAAGATAAGCTACAGCTTGGGAGAACATATTTGCAGATCACATTTCCCACAAAGGGCTTGCATCTAGACTATAAAAAGAATTTTCAAAACTCAATAGTAACAAATATTTCTTCATTACCTACTACCTTCTTTCTCTTACTCTTTCTTCTCTTTCTTTCCTTCCTCCCTCCCACTCTCCCTCATTCTGTTTTATTCAAAGCCAGAACAATTTTTTTTTTTTTAAGATTTTATTTATTCGGGGCACCTGGGTGGCTCAGTTGGTTAAGCAACTGCCTTCAGCTCAGGTCATGATCCTGGAGTCCTTGGACCAAGTCCCTTATCAGGCTCCCTGCTTAGCAGGGAGTCTGCCTCTCCCGATGACCTCTCTCATCTTATGCTCTCTCTCTCATTCTCTCTTTCTCTCTCAAATAAATAAATAAAATCTTTTTAAACAAGATTTTATTTATTCACTTAGAGAGGCAGAGAGAGCACAAGCAGGGGGATAGACAAAGGGGAGGGAGAAGCAGACTCCCCACTCAGCAGGGAGCCTGATGTGGAGCTCAATCCCAGGATTCTAGGATCATGACCTGAGCTGAAGGCAATCATCTGAGCCACCCAGGCATCCCCAGAAGAAATATCTATTGAACATCTATAAATTATGTGCCAGGCAACTTGCCAAGCACTGAGAAATACAAAGACAAAACATGGTCTATAGCCTTATGGAATTTTATCTCTGGTAGAATACAGACATAAATATGTATCACAAAGTAGTAGAGATACTGTGATACCAGTAACATAGAACGGGAGGCAGAGTAGAAATAATCATTTTTGCCATAAGTAGAAGAACTTAACAGGGGAGTTAAACTTACAGTGATGAGTCTTGTAATATGAGTATAAGTTGCCTTGAGAGGAGAGAATGGGAGGAAAGGTTATTTCCCACCACTGATTCATTCATGATTAAAGGTAAGGAAGGTGAAATACAATACGATTTATTTTTAAAGATGCAAATAGTCTGGTAAAACTTTTTGGTATAAAACTTGGAGGAAACTTTTGTTTTTCTTATTTATCTCTTCCCTCCTAATTTCTAAAAATCCTCTTTAAAGGTTATCAACTGGCAAACATCTCTTCACATTCCACCTCAAGCTAAACTGAGTCCTGAAGCATCTGATCTTATTATTAAACTTTGCCGAGGACCAGAAGATCGCTTAGGCAAGAATGGGGCTGATGAAATAAAAGCACATCCATTTTTTAAAACAATTGATTTCTCCAGTGACCTGAGACGGCAGTCTGCTTCATACATTCCTAAAATCACACACCCAACAGATACATCAAATTTTGATCCTGTTGATCCTGATAAGTTATGGAGTGATGATAATGAGGAAGAAAATGTAAATGACACTCTCAACGGATGGTATAAAAATGGAAAGCACCCTGAACATGCTTTCTATGAATTTACCTTTCGGAGGTTTTTTGATGACAATGGCTACCCATATAATTATCCAAAGCCTATTGAGTATGAATATATTAATTCACAAGGCTCAGAGCAACAGTCAGATGAAGATGATCAGCACACAGGCTCAGAGATCAAAAATCGTGATCTAGTGTATGTTTAAAACACTAGGAAATTGTTGTAATGAGGGTTTGCAAAAAGACCTTAAACGCAGAGTTTTTTGAGGCTCTGAGAGTAAAATTATGCAAATGTGACAGAGCTGTGTATGAGTGCTCTGTGTACAATATCTTATGTTCCTAAATTATGGAAAATTTTTTTAAATGTTAATTTATTCCAGTCTTTTAAATCAGTAATAATAAAGAAAGTAAATTATGAACTGAATATTATAGTCAGTTCTTGGTACTTAAAGTACTTAAAATAAAAAAAATAGTGCTTTGTTTAAAAAGGAGAAGCCTGGTATCTATATGTACATACACTAAATAATTTAAAAAAAAAAACAGAGTTTTTGAAATTTTTTTGAAAGACAGTTTTAGTTTTATCTTGCTTTAACCAAATATGAAATGTATCCCACATTCGCAGAGTTTTTTTGTTCTTTTAACCCCCATAACTTTGTTTTTGGTACAAATAAGCTGTAGAAATTAAGCCATTATGGTGAAGAGTGTTCCTAGGCTAATGATAATCTGATAATTTACATCTTAGAACTGAGAAATACAGGGTTGAAATAGTATGTTCATCAGAAGAAAAAAATAATGCAGATTATCTGGTTTGTTTGTTTGTTTTCCCCCTCTGTGGAATATTTACTCTTCTAGCATTTATTTCTCAAGAATACTGGCTTTAAAAGAAGCAGAGCACTACCATTTTTCTTTATATACTGGTATTTTTTAATGCTCCTTCTAGTTTTTAAAAGGGAATAAAGTTGCCATAAGTCAAAATTTACAGTACTGAATGCTAGCTAGCATCCTTCATATTTTTCCTTCAAATTTTTTTAAAGTTTCTACCATCCTAAGCAGAGAGATTAATTTCAGTTTCATATGAAACTTTAATTAGAAAAATTATTTGTGGGTACTCACTAGAAAAGTACTTTTGCTGTATAGTGACAGTTTTGGTTATGTCATCAGTAAAGTTACATGTTTCCTCTTTCAGAACAGTGCTGTATATATGGACTGTTACGGCAAAGGAAATCTGGCTGTTTGACCATATTTTACCTATGGGCAGATTAACTGGTGAAAAGATTATTATTTAAATTCTAATTGAGTGGCCCTTAGTAATTAGAAAAAATTACATAGTAGTCTTAATAGAAAATTCAAATCCTCCTAACTTAAGGTTAAATAATATGTTTTTCAGCATGCCTATTATATATAATGCTTAGGTTTTAAGAACTCTTATGGTTTCAAACCAAAATACATTTAGCTTCTCTTTTAGGAAGGGGAAAAGGGCTCTATTCTGCCGTTAGTAAAATTTGTATTTTACTTCCTTTTCTTTAAGTTCCACTGATACGGAATTTTTTTTATCAAAATTTTATATTTCTGCATAAGAAGAGGCATAATTTTAGTGATTTTCATAATGGAAAAAAGCTAGTGGAAGTCTCACATATGTAAGTAAAATTAAAGCAAAGCTGTTCTATTTGAATTGGGGCTGGCAACGAAGACTTACTAGCTCAAACTTCCCATGTTTCTCTGGGTGTCCCTCTCAGAGCTCAGCTTGTAAACCATGGGTCTTTGGGGTTCATTGGTTTTTTGAGAATCTGGTGAAAGGTGGGGACTCTCTACCCAGAAAAATACACATCAACACACACATACAGAATGCTACATGCAGTCTTAGGAATTCTGGACATGTTGAAAACTTCATAAACTTGGTTACGAACCTCTGTCCTAGAAGAACACTGATATATTAAACTAGAACTTTGCTCTAAATTTACTGATTAGTACTCAGATTCACACATCTTGTGTAAACACTGATAATTTGTGATGGAAAAAAGTCTGTACCATGTGATAAGATACCCTTAGGAATGCCTCTCTCTTGCTGGTACAGCACTAAGACATTTTAAACATACTCTTGAGAGCACTGAAATAGATGTTTGGATTGTTACAGGCTTGATACAGGAATATTTCTGAAGGACTTGTAATCAGAGAGTTGTAAGAAAGGGCACCAGAATGAGTTGGCAGTCTCCACTTCATGGAACATTTGATTAGTGCTATAAAATCCTGTGCCAAACAAAGTAGTTAAGAATTTTTAGCTCAGTACCAAATTTTAAGATATCCCTCTGGCTCTTTGGGTTTTCTCAGATTTATTGAAATTTCCATTTGGTTGTTTTACTTCTGGATTGTGATGCAGTGCCGTACAAAACCAACTTTGTTTTATGTTGTAGGAATACTAAGGTGCTGTCTCCTCTCCCTCCCTCCCCACAAAATCTGTGTTGACACTACAAATTCTGTGTTCTTTTAAAATTTTCTTTGACAACGTAAGCTTTTTCTGTTTATGTAAAGCAGTGTACAAGCCTTTGCTGTCTGCACTTTTAACAGTTTGGATATACTTATTAGCTCTCTTATTCCCAAACCATATCCAGTTCTTCTAGCACAGATTCTGGTGTTTCCTGACCAGAAAGATGAGAACAACATGAAAAAAATCTATATGCTTTCAGTTGAAATAGAGTGAAAACATTGCTTATATGTGTTTTCTTTTTCAGATAATTTTCCCACTTAATAAAAAACTTGCTGTCTTTCTTATACTTATCCCCTTTTTATGTATATCAATAGTATTTATGAAATGTGTTCTATAATTATGTAATTGTAGATACTATTATGTATTGTCTGGTGACATTCCAAGGCAGGCCCTGTTGCTGTATCTTTTCTACTTTATTTGTAATAGGAACTATAGAATGTATGACTAAGAAGTCACTTTGAGATTGACTTTTTTAAAAAGTTATTACCTTCTGCTGTTGCAAAGTGCAAAACTGTGAGTGGAAATGTTTTATTCTGACTTAATAATATGTTAGAAATTAGAGAGTACAGTGGGAAGAGTTTTAGATATTGCTGCTGCTGTTACCTAAGGTACTTTAGAAATTTTCCTTTAATAAGCAAAAATAAACAAAAATCCCTTTGGTATTTAAAGTGAAACATTTATTTAGCCTGGTTGTTTTAATCTAAAGCAAAAAGTAATTTGGGTCAACATATTGGTATATTTGTAAAGCGCCTTAATATATCCCTTTGTGGAAGGCATTATCCCACAGTTTACTTTTATATTGTATTGTGTATATAAGTATTTTGTATTAAAATTGAATCAACACAACACTACAGTTTTATAAAATAATGCTTTGTTAGGAAAAGGAATTATGGCTTTGCAATATAACTAAATTGTTTTGCATACTTCTGAATGTAGTAGATATGAATAATCAGCCTGTGTTTTTAATGACTTTATTTGTATTTTCCCAACCATTTTCTCTAGTGTCATATTTGCTGGGATAATAATAAAAAAAAATTCAGATCTTTCAGTTGTGTGTGAAAGCTATCAAAGCACTTTATGTTGATTTTCATTTTTAAAAGTGTATTTTAATGTTTATTCTTAGAAAATTTATGATTAAAAATTCAGTGTTTCAGAATTAGAATATATATAACTAATGATAATACGGTTAAGGCAAACTGAGTAGTTAGTGTAACCCAGTAAAATGTTTTCATTTTGCCCAACGTAAGTACAGTAACTATTTCATGTTAAAGGCTTCCTTTAGATTAGCAGAGATTTAAATCTTTTTAATTATCAGACTCATTTCATATCATTTGAGTCAGCTTTAAAATTTTAAAATAGATGGTTGTTGGCTAATCTGTTTTCCTTTATTTACAACCCTTTATCATACATATACTGATGCTACATCTTAAATCAACTTTACATCGATGAACACAGTTTTAGTTTTGTCTTATTTTTTTTTCTTTTTCAAGCATTACCATCATTCTTAATCTCCTTTATCTCTTGTTTGCACTTCCTATAAAATTATATTTGGTCTTCGTGAGGCTGTTGTATAGCTGATGCAAGCTGCATTATTCCCGTGATTCATTATACTACATTGTAGGCCCACATCTGGCATGCTTGTGACTCTACTTTGTTATGCCAAACACACACAACACACAAAAAATGCATCTGCTTATGTGTGTGAAGGGTAGAGGAAAGATGTCAAGCCTATGTCTGATACATAGGCAGTTATTGTCATCCCTAATATCTTGTCTTTCCTTCTTCCTACTTAAGATCCAGAGATTCTAAACATACTGCTGGATTCAGAATCTGGGTGGAACTTTGAGTTGTTTCCCCCTGAAGAAGGTTTAAATTTGTTCTGTGGTGAGAAAGGGGTTCTCATGAGTCCTTAGTTCCCAGAGTGGTTGACCAATGACATAGGCTGCTCTTGTTCCCAGCATCCATTCTCTCATTCTTTTCTGAATAGAGCCCCCATCCCTGTCCAGATTTTGACTGTCCTGCTAGAGCCTGTCTCATATTCCCTTGTAATTAGGTGTGGCCACATGACTAAGTTTTGGCCCTTGGGATATGAGCATATGTGATACACACTTAAAAGTTGATGTTGCTTGCATTCCACTTGCTCTTTCCCTCTTCCCCACAGGATGGAAGACGGACAGAGTGGTGACTTTATATTGACCATGAAAACTAGGGAAAACACCTTAGGGGTGGTGGGTCAACAAAAGGAGTAGAATGTAGTTACCTGAGGCACCTGGGTGGCTTAGTCAGTTAAACTTCTGACTACAGCTCAGGTCATGATCTCAGGGTCTGGTGATTGAGGCCTGCCTGGGGTTCCAGCAGGGAGTTTGCTTGTCCCTCTCCATCCACCACGCCCTCACACACCCCGCTCGTGTTCTCTCTCTCATAAATAAATAAAATCTTTAAAAAAAAAAAATAAGGAACCTGGTTACCTGAAAGATTGTGTGGTGCGGGGCTATCTGTCCAGGCTGGACTAATAAATTGTAGAATGTTAGAGAAAAGGAAAACCAGCAAAACTGTGTGTGTGTACAAATCCCCATTTCTTACTGTTGTTGAACTTGTACCCTAATTAGTATAGAATTTATATTACTGTTTAATCTGATTTGCAAAACAATTTGAGGCGCTCATTTTGTACTTTGATCATCTCCCAGGCAACCAGTCATGAAACTCAGTTACTTTAGCTTGTACATTTTTCTCCAGTTCATCATCTTCAGCTCCACTGTTACTACTCTCGTTGAGGCCCTGATCAGCTCTTGCCTGAATTATTGCAATAACTTTCTTTTAAAATTTTATTTATTTATTTGATGGGGCGCCTGGGTGGCTCAGTGGGTTAAAGGCTCTGCCTTCGGCTCAGGTAATGGTCTCAGGGTGCTGGGATCCAGCCCCGCGTCAGGCTTTCTGCTTAACGGGGAGCCGGCTTTCTGCTCAGTGGTGAGCCTGCTTCCTCCTCTCTCTCTCTCTGCCTGCCTCTCTGACTACTTGTGATCTGTCTGTCAAATAAATAAAAGTCTTAAAAAAAATTATTTGAGAGAGAAAGAGAGAGAGCATGAGAGGAGAGAGGTCAGCGGGAGAAGCAGACTCCCTGCTGAGCAGGGAGTCCAATGTGGAACTCATCCCAGGACTCCAGGATCAGGACCTGAGCTGAAGGCAGTCACTCAACCAACTGAGCCACCCAAGCACCCACTGCAGTAACTTTTTCTATTTGATTTCATTCTGGTCCTTCAAGTTTATTAGCTAAACTAGCATCCAAATGACCTACTTGAAAGATAACTGGATTCTCTTTCTACTATGACCAAGTAAGCTCCTAAACAACTGACTTTACCCCCATAGACTCGGGAAAATACAAAAGCAGCCACTTCTAAAGATAACTGAGTAGAACCAAGAACAGGCAGATTTGGATGGAAGTCAACACTTGAAAGAGAGGAATGGCACTGGATGAGTATCTAATTTTCATGATATCTTGCCTAAGAAAGCCCCAAATCTCTAGCTGAGTCATTTGCCACATATCTGTGGGGAAGAATCCAAGCATCCTAAGAACAAAAGAATTAAACTGGCATTTGAGGTGCTGCCCAACAGAAAGCAAATCAAATCAAGTTAATTGTCTGTTTAACAACAAAACAAACATCTCCAGAGATACATCACAGATTTAAACCAGAGTATAACATAACATATCCAATATCAAGGATACACTTCAAAATTACCTGTCACACAGAAATACAAAAATATGACCTAGTCTCAAAAGAATGTAACAGTGGGCAAAAAAAACAAACAGTGGAGACCAACTGCAAGAACCTATTCCAACATAAGGAATTGCCAAAGATAGTACAATGGCTCTTAAACTGCATAGTGATGGGGCGCACGGGCGGCTCCCGATAAATGTTTGCCTTCATCTCAGGTCATGATCTCAGGGTCCTGGGATCAAGCCCCACATCGGCTCTCAGCTCAGCGGGGAGTCTGCTTATCCTCTGACGCTCCCTCTGCATCTACCCCCCAAAAAATAAATAAAATCTTAAAAAAACACAGTGATGTAAAGAAAAATACTCTCATAGCAAATGTTAAGATAGGAAGTCTCAGTAAGAAAACAGAAGCAGTAAGAACCAAAAAGGAATGTCCTTTGAAGACAAACTGGCAGAATATGAGAAAACCCATGAAGGAGCCAATAAATTGGATAATTTAATTGCATGTATAGTATCTCTGGAAGGTAATTAATGAATTTGATGTCATTGATTATCTCTGATGATGGGAACTGGATTTCTAGAGTGGCAAGAAAGTAGACTTCTCACTATATAACCTTTTGTATCATTTGAATTTTGAACCATATGAATACATAAAGTGGAGCTAAAAGCCAAAATCTTTAGGTTCGAGTGGAGGACTTGGGTGTAGACAAAGGAAGCTATGCTTTCGTTGATGTGGGAGGCAAAACCAAAGGGGTGGGCCACCTGGGTGGCTCAGTCATTGGGCATCAGCCTTTGGCTTGGGTCATGATCCCAGTGTCCCGGGATCGAGCCCCATACTGGGCTCCCTGCTCAGCGAGGAGCCTGCTTCTCCCTCTCCAGCTCCCCGTGCTGTGTTCCCTATCTTGCTGTCTCTCTCTGTCATAAATAAAACCTTAAAAAAAAAAAAAAGGCAAGTGTGAATAGAGATATGTAAGTTGGAGGGTAAAAGTATTGTGATTAGATTTAGCTGCATATAAAACCCCAAACAATCACTGCTTAGACATACAATATCTGGAGTTGGCAGTCCACAGCAGATATGAATGGCAGCTGCTCATAGTCAACACCTCGTCTGTTCAATTCTGCTACTTTCATCATACGGCTTATATACTAAGGGTGACATATCAGTTGTGGGCTGCTTATATTCCACCCATCTTTTCCCAGTTCTCACCTGGTAGAAAGAGGGGATGGTGAAAAGAGGATAAGGGAGAGTTTCAGGACCTCTCAAAGTATCTTCCTGAAAGTTCTATGTAACTCTTCATTGGCCAGAAGTTATATCCATGGCCACACCTAGGTGCATGAGAGTCTGGAAATGTAGTCCTTATTCCAGATGGCCCAATTTCATCAAGCTTGGTTCTGTTACTAAGTAAAGAAAATGAGTATTTGGTGGCCAGATGGCAGTCTCTGCCACAAGGAGCAAGTTGAGGGAATTTCAATCTGATAGCTTCCATTTTCTCCTAGGGTGGAGACATCGTGATTTGCTTAAAGGGCAGAAATGGGTAGTGGCTTGAGGAAAGTGGTTAAAGTTTGAAATAACTAATGTGAAGAGAGTGGGAGAGAGAACTGAGGTGGAACATGTAGAAAAATATATTTCAGGTGGGTTGGAAGTTACACAGTTGTGCTGCATTCATCTTCATGGTGGTGTGTTCCCCGCCCCCCCCCCAGCATACAGCAGTCTGGGAGTAGCAGGACAGTGATGGAAGCTATTATTTAGGAAGAAAGTATATAATAAGCTTAATGAACAACACTGGGGATCTGCCCCAGTTTGTTGCTGCAAATATTGTGACATAATCTAAAAATTCAGCAGAGTCTTACTCATGGTTAAAATTTTCTTATTTTATATATACTCTGTACTCTAAGAGATGGCTCAAATTTTTGAAGTATATAGACAAGGACTGCCAGATACAATCGACCAGGTGAGTAAAATTAATAAATCGGTCTTGAAAGTCCTTTTAGATTTCTCTGATGAGATTTATCTATTAAATTTAAATTCTTAAAATTTAATTTAATTAATTTAATTAAATTCTTAAAATTTTGGAGTTCTTTTTTATACTCCCATTTTTAAAAAATCCTGTTGTTTGAAACCTAGAGGTAGGAGCTACTACAGCTTAGTGTAGTTTCCCTAACTGGTACTACTAAGGAAGAAACGAACTAGTGAATGTAAGCCATTCTTTGGAGGTGGTTTTTTTTTAAAGAAGTCTCTAGTTTTTTTTTTTTTAAGATTTTATTTATTTATTTGACGGAGATCACAGGTAGGCAGAGAGGCAGGCAGAGAGAGAGGAGGAAGCAGGCTCCCTGCTGAGCAGAGACCCGGATGGGATGCTAAGACCCTAGGATCATGACCTGAGCTGAAGGAAGAGGCTTTAACCCACTGAGCCACCCAGGCGCCCCTGGAGGTTTTTTTACTTTAAAATTCAACTTCATCGAGGTATGACTTCTGCACAATAAAATGCATCCATTTTATGTTTTCTCTTTGAAGAGTTTTAATAAATATATACATTTGTATAACCACTACCATAATTGAGGTATGTAACATTTCCATCACCTCAAAACCTTTCCACATGCCTCTGAGAAGTCTAATTATTTTCCTCCCTCCCCCCACCCTTAATTCAGCCTCAAGCAAACACTGATCTGCTTTTTGTTACTATAAATTTTTTTTGCCTGTTCTAGAATTTCATATACATGGAATTATATAATATGCGTTCTTTTTTGTTTTGTTTTGTTTTAGGATATATTTTAGAGAGTGAGTGCGAGGAGTGAGGAGGGGCAAAGGTAGAGAGAGAATCTGGTTCCACCTGGGGACCCCGAAGTCATGACCTGAGCTGAAACCAAGAGAGTCTGCTGCTTAACCACTGGGCCACTCAATCACCTCTGTTTTGAGAAGTTTTAAAAGTACAAATGGGCTTTATAATTCATCATACCTTTGTACACATACAAAAGGTGAAGGTTGATTCAGCCTAAGTAGGATAATCTGTACCTCCCTGAATTTTTTATTTTTTTATTTTTATTTTATTTATTCATTTTTTTTAGCTGTACTAATTACAATTTCCTTTGCTCCATTACAATGGAGTTCCTGTCCACCGTAGCAAAACTATTATTTTCTACTTAAGTGAGAATTTTACAAGACTTTAAGCAACATGAGACTTTTTTTTGATCGCTATATACTCAATGTCTACAACAGTGTCGACAGCATAGTAGTTGCTCAATAAATATTTGTGGACTAAATGGATTTATTTCCCTTGACTTGCCTTTATATAAGTCGGTGTTAAATTACTGCGATGATTTAAGATTAGAATTTTAATAACCATGCACTCATAAAGGAAAACGTGTCTAGTGCCTCATTCCACTTTAGGTGGAGGGAGAGGATGGAGATTGAGACTGGAGGAAGCATGGCCAGTTATACTGAGGAGTACGTATCTAAACCCTGAAACAGCATAGTATTGTGTATTTTCTGATTGTACTAAGAGAAAGATCAAAAAAGTAAATCAAGAAAATAAAACTCCACTAGAAGCATGTCCGATTATCTTTGTTTACCCATTCCCTATTTTACTCATCTTATGTCGTGACAAGAGCCTCAGTCGAATTCTGCGTATATGGATTTGTCATAAACAAATTATTTGACCCTTGACACTCACCTGTAAAATAGACACTCTGACTTCCTATCCTTTGAGGAGTGTGGTGAAAATCAAATAGGAGAAAATGTGAGGGAGATCTTTGAAAAAGATACCAAGATATGATCCGTGACACTAATTTAAAACCCCACGATCCTCACTCTGCCCAGACCGCCGCCAGGAGGCGGTGCGGACTACGCAGGCGCGCTCCGCCAGCCCCGCCCAGCTGCATTCAGCCCCCACGCCCGGTGCCTGGCTCCCGGCGCGCGCACGCCGCCCGGCGTCCTCGCTCCCGGGGCGTCGCCCCGCGTGCGGTAGAGTCACCGAGGCCGCCCTCAGCACCGGAAGTGACCCTGGTGGGTTTGCCTTCAAATTCTCGGCGAGCTGCAGCAGCACTGGGGGCTGGTGACGGTTGGATACCGTCGTGCTGGGGTCGTGAGCACGGAGCAGAGTGTTTGGGGCTGGGTAGGGCCGGCCCTGTCTTCTAGCAGCCCTGAGCCACGCACGGCTCTTCCCCTTCGCCTGGCGGTGGGTGGTTTCCCAGGGAGCCTCGGCAGCCACAGGTGAGTGTCTGCTCTCCCCGTGCTCCGGGGATCCCGGAGCTCGGCGAGGGACGCGCGGCCAGCAATGAGAGCTCTCTGCGCATCCTGCCATGAGACTGCCCTTGCTTGCGCCGAGGCCTCAGGTCCTCAGGTTGTCGCTGACACCTGTGGCTCAGGTGACGGCTCCCCTACCTGAGGATCCTGTCCAGCCTGGGACTTTGGGGGGTTCCTGGCGATCCCTTTTCTAGGCTTGTGTCATTAGAGAAGTCTCTGGTCGGAAAAACATGTCTATCTTTATTTCTTCGCTTTTTTGAGAGGTTCTCTACGGAATTCGTCCACGCCCCCGGCCCATACCCTCACCCCTGAAAAACCTCGAAAGCCTTGAAATGGGATGCAGCTTCTTTTCTTACATTTTGTTAGGTGGGTGTGATATTGTTGAGGATGTTCTTTATTCTGGCGCCGGGCGTCCTCTGGGAGGCCTTTGTACCTTTTAAAAATACGTATTCCCTCCAAACCTTTGTTTCATATCGTGTAGTATATGGAGACGAAGCTAGAGATAAACGTGAAGCCCTAAGTGCCTTATAGTGGATAGTCTCAGCCCTTATTTAATAAAAAATAAATTTCTCTTTTAATTGCGAAGTGCCATTTTATATGTTACTAAATTCCAACAGCACAATTTTGCATCCTTTTCTCTTGAAAGCATCCACTTATGTATTCCTCTTTGAAATCAGACCTTTAGTTACTGCTGAAAACATTCCTAATGTTTTAGAATCTTTGCCACAATGATAGAACACCACGGTGTCAAGAAAGATTCTTGTAAAGTTCACAGGACTAAATGTCTCTATGTGCAGCCCTATTGTCTTTTCCAAATGAGATAATTTTTTGTAATCAGTGAGTTCTCATACGGGAAGAGCAGCAGAACTCTTGTATTTTGTATTATTGTTAATATTACTGTATCATGCCTTAAAAAAAAAAAGCAGTGCTGACCAATTTCCAACATTCCTAGATTGTGGAAAGCTGTGTAAATCTTCTCTATGGCATTGGTTATTCAAGAAGCTTTTTCATTTTACAGGTTCTGTACTTGGCATATTATACAGTGATTCTGCATCTTATTGAAACTGGAGTCACTCTTCTGACAAGTACAAGAATTAGGAAATCTTGTGAAATGTACTGTACTAACAACATTGTTGAACTTCTGTTTACAACAAGGTTTAGGTTTTTCTTTTTAGCTACATGATTGGTTAAAAAGATAGTGTATCAAATCAATGTGGTCAGTGTTGATAATATGCTAAATAGATTTTGCTTGTAGTGTTTATTGATATGGCTTGAACATGGCTTTTAAATTACATTTTAATTGTTACATTCACTGATTTATTTTGTTTATATAAATATAAACTGAGAGAAAGTTTACTAAATACATATATATGTCCTTTTTTTCCTGAGCACTCTTTTGATAACTTTCCCATGCTTCTTGAGTATTTATTATACAGTGATTATAAAAGTAAGAAGAATGTATGCCATGCTGTAATTGGTCGTGGGTCACTCATTTATTGTATGTATTTATAATCATTAGCGACTGACTGTAACCTAGTATTATGGTTGTTTTCATATTCCAGAGATGAACATTCTGAACATTGCGTATTACTGTATTGTCACTTTTAAAGTTACACTCGATTTACAGAAATGCCTTCAAGAAAATGTATGATTGAGGTTCATCTGTTTCTGTTTTAGGACAGCTTTACAGATAACTTTTTTTTTTTTTTTTTAAGATTTTATTTATTTGATAGAGATAGTCAGCCTGAGAGGGAACACAAGCAGGGGGAGTGGGAGAGGGCAAAGCAGGCGTCCCGCTGAGCAGGGAGCCTGATGCCAGGGCTTGATCCCGCATGACCTGAGCTGAAGGCAGACGCTGGACTGAGCCACCCAGCTGCCTCACAGATAAATATTTTTAACATAGATGTTGATTTTTTAGCCTGTGCTTAATACTGTGCTGTGCTTGTTTCCTCCTCCTAAGTGAAGAAAATACACATAGGATAGATCAAATGATGTCCCCTCTACTAAACTTCAAGGATTTAAAGGTTTTAATTCTTATTTTTGTCTTCAGTACAGTTCCTTGCAACTGAGTAGGTGCTCTGTAAGTACTTCTTTAATGAATGACCTATGCACATTACAGTAAAACTGCAGTATTAGTGGAACCCAGTCTAAAGCCTTAAAAAATTAAGTGGATATGGTATCCTTTTTAGGTGTGAAATAAGGAAGGCCCCATATTTATTATTTTGGAAGAGAGGAGGAATCTTAGAACCTCAGATATTTGTATCTGTTGCCTGTTCTTTTTCTCTCTTTAATCACTTTTCCCTAATCCTCAAGGAGAAAAAGACAACCTAAGTTCCACACCACAGCAACTATTAAGTTTGCTAGAAATTTTGTTACAATATTTTGTATATTTTGGTTTTTTAAAAAAGATTTTATTTATTTATTTATTTAACAGAGATCACAAGTAGGCAGAGAGAGAAAGAGAGAGGAGGAGGCAGGCTTCCCACTGAGCAGAGAGCCCGATGCGGGGCTTGATCCCAGGACCCTGGGATCATGACCTGAGCCGAAGGCGGAGGCTTTAACCCACCCAGCCACCCAGGCGCCCCATGTTACAATATTTTTTATTGTCTAAAAATTTTTACTCTGTTACTTGAATTAAAATTTCATGTTTGACCTTACTTAATTTAAATTGATTTAATCATTAGCAAAAGTGAATACATAAGCCACGTAAGCAAAAGGTTGGTTCTGATAGGATAATGTAAAGGAAAAGCCTGCTGTGAGAGAAAATAGGCATCACCTGTGGTTATTGTTCTCTTTAATAATCTCTCTAATCAAGAATCTGAGTTGTTGGACAATCTCACTTTTGTAAGTATTCTATTAATTGAACCAGTAGATACTCTTCACTGTTCATGGTGGTTAAAATTTGACTATAGGCTTTTCTCCAAATATACTCATTTCTTCAGAAATTGCCAGGTATTGTGCCAGGTAGACCTCATTTCTGTACTCCAGTGTAATTTTAGCAACGATGAGAATATATTCTTCAATGGGGCGCCTGGGTGGCTCAGTGGGTTAAGCCTCTGCCTTCGGCTCAGGTCATTATCTCAGGGTCCTGGGATCGAGCCCCGCATCGGGCTCTCTGCTCAGTGGGCAGCCTGCTTCTACCCTGCTCCCTCTCTCTCTCTGCCTGCCTCTCTGCCTACTTGTGATCTCTGTCTGTCAAATAAATAAATATTTTAAAAATATATATATATATTCTTCAAAATTGGAGCCTCATAAATTTGCAGTGTTGCTGTTTATTTGAAAAGAAAGCTATCTTAGCGACTTCTAGAAGAATAGGAAAATTTATTTTTGTCTCACATTTAATCAGCTAAGGGTATTTTGATACTATTTTCAGTAAACACATTGTTTCTTTGATAATCAAAAATTTTTCAGGTGACCTTGGATTGACTTTGTATTTCTTTTGTTAGAAAATGTCAGTTCATTGGATGCTAAAGAATTTTATCCGACTAGAAAGAAGTATTCATAACACAGAACCTTCAAAGAAGGCCTGGAGTGAACTCTATGAGTTGTGAGACATTGAATCATGATATTAAAAAAAAAAAAGTACTTTAATAAAAATTCCTTAAACAGTAAAAAAAAAAAAAAAAAAGTAGACGAAATCTGTGTATCAGTAACAACTTGGTTTACTTTTTGTTTTTGTTTTTTAGTAGGGGGGATATAGAAAGAAAGATCTGGATGGAGTCAGTTAAGGAAAAGAGAAAGAGAGAGAAGAAGACATCAGAGTCTTATTATCTAGGTTCATTAGGATACATTGTATACTGCCAGCATGCCAGCATCTGGCCCCAGCTATACTCTTCTAACATTGTTTCCCAGATGAGGTGTCACTATAGGGTATCTAGAGCCTTAGGGCAGAAGCAGTCACAGTTCTGGTAAGGATGAGTTGAGGATGAAGGAATGTGAGAATGCTGAGGTTCAGGAATTGGACAAAGATAAGAAGTCTTAGTAGTTCAAATAAAAACCTGTCATCATTCATTCATTCAGAGATTGACTGAATATTGACTTTGTTCCAAACAAGGTTCTAGGTGCTAGGGGTATATCTAAGTAACAGAGAGCCATATACCCTGGCCATGGAGCTTTTATTAAGATGGAATATTATCAGTGGTCATGACTCCATGGAATCACTGTGTATGTCATGAATCTTTTTTCTTTTGGACCTCCAGTGCTCAATCTTGAGTTACTTACAAATGTCAGTTCATAGCCGTATTGCTTCATAACAAATTCCAAAACGTAGTGGCTCGAAACCATAAACTTTTATCTCAGAGTTTCTTTGTTTGGGCTGTGGGCGTGTGGTAGTTGGGTGCTCCTGATTCAGGATCTTTCACAGGCTGTAATCAAGGTATCAGGGCTGCAGTCATCTGAGGACTCAACTGAGGAAGGATCGGCTTCCAGGCTCCCTCACATGGTTATGGCAGGATTCGGCTCCTCTACACTATTGAACTGAGGGCCTCAGTTCCTCATTGGCTATTGGCCTGGAGCCTTCCTCAGTTCTTTGTCATGTGAACCTCTGCACGGGCAGCTTAGAGTGAGCTAGCAAGAGGCAGTGAACGAGATGGAAGTCACAGTCTAATCTCAGAAATGACATTTCGTTATTTTGATTATTCTGTTTGTTACAAGCTCACATTCAAGTGAACGTGATTTCACAAGGCTATGGAAACAAGGGGGCAGAGGGTATGGAGACCCATCTTGGAAGCTGTCTCTAATTGTATATTGATAGAAGACCCTTATTTTGTAATATTTATTTTTTCTTCCTTACCCTCATCTTCTTTCTTCACTCATATTTCTGTATCTTTATCCTCCAAAGGCAATCTAAGATACTTAATATGTGTATTCGGATTTGTATTTATCTCTGACAAAAGAGTGTTTTGTATAGCATATGTATTTTGAGTTTATAAAATGGTATTGTGGTATAGATCTTATTCTGTATCTAAGGTTTTTTTTTTTTTTACCCAACCCCGTATTTCGATGATCTGGGCATGTTGCTATTTGTAAATTTTGTTAATTGCTTCCATCTTCTTTTTTTTTTTTTAAAGATTTTATTTATTTATTTGGCAGAGAGAGATCATAAGTAGGCAGAAAGGCAGGCAGAGAGAGTGAGAGGGAAGCAGGCTCCGTGCTGAGCAGAGAGCCCGATGTGGGACTCGATCCCAGGACCCTGAGATCATGACCTGAGCCGAAGGCAGCGTCTTAAACCACTGAGCCACCCAGGCACCCAATTGCTTCCATCTTCTACATAGTATTCCAGAGAATGCATCCAGCACATTTTCTTTTCTTTTCTTTCTTTTTAAGATTTTATTTATTTATTTGACGGGGGAGAGAGAGCGTGCACAAGCAGGGGGGAACAGCAGAGGGAGAGGGAGAAGCAGACTCCCCACTGAGCAAGGAGCCCTATGCAGGGCTTGATCCCAGGACCCTAGGATCATGACCTGAGCCGAAGGCAAAGCTCAACCAACTAAGCCACCCAAGCGCCCCTCCAGCACATTTCCTTACCCATTTCTCTAGCAGGGAAGAGGTTGATTGTCTTCAGCTCCTTGATTTCTCCAACAGTTCTTTCATTAACATCCCAAAACAAGTCTCTCTGAATCTGTGTGAGATGTTCTCTGGAATATTTACAGAAGAGAGGGATTGCTGGATCATAGGATATATGCATATGCAACTTTTCTTTTTTTTTTTTTTAAAGATTTTATTCATTTATTTGACAGACAGAGATCACAAGTAGGCAGAGAGGCAGGCAGAGAGATAGAGGAAGGGAAGCAGGCTCTCCACTGAGCAGAGAGCCCGATGCAGGGCTCGATCCCAGGACGCTGGGATCATGACCTGAGCTGAAGGCAGAGGCTTTAACCCACTGAGCCACCCAGGTGCCCCTATGCAACTTTTCTAAGGACTACCAGGTTGCTCTTCAAAATGACTATACCAGTTTATATCTACAAGTTATATGTGAAGGTTTCCTTTTTCCCAAATCCTTACCAATACTTAGTGTTATTGGAGTTACTAATTCGCTTTTAATCTAGTGAATGTATAAGAGGGACTCTTTCACTTGCATTCATATGTTAATAGTATCTGTACTTTTAGCCATTTGGGTTTTCTCTTATTTGAATTGTCCTTTGTGCTTTTTACTTGCTTCTTTTTGTCCATTTTGTCCATTGAAGTCTTTTGTCCATTAGTATGAGGAATTAAAAGGATGGATTTTCTAATCTTAAATTATCCTTGCATTCCTGCGTAAATCTTTTTTTTTTTTTTTTAAGGTTTATTCATTTATCCTAGAGAGGACAGGAGAGGGGCAGAGGGAGAGAGAGGACCCCAAGCCGACTCCCTGCTGAGCATGGAGCCCTATACTGGGCTTGACCCTCTGACCCTCAGATCACGACCTCAGCTGAAACCAAGAGGTGGACCCTCAACCCGCTGAGCCACGCTGGCACCCCTCTGTGGAAAATCTTCATGATCAGAGAGAGAGTGTGTGTGCTTTGAAACATTGTTAGCTCGCTCTTATTGGATTTCCACATCTTTAGTCCTAAGCAAAACGGGCTTTATATTGTTCATACTCAATTTTGAAATTGAGGTGAGCCCAGCCTCCTAAAAAGAGTTGGTCAGTTTTTCCCTTGTTTTCTCAGTCAGCTTTTATGTGATTAGAATTATTTTCTGCTTAGAGGGTGGGTAAAACCCACCTATAAAATGATCCTCTGGACCTGAAGCCTTTTAAAGGTAGAGTTCTTTCATTAAAATTCCATTTTCTAGGAAATAAGGGAAGAAAAACTTTTTAAAGGAGAAAAAATTTCAGGTGCCTGGGTGGCTCATTTGGTTAAGCGTCTGCCTTCAGCTCAGGTAATGATCTCAGTTTCAGGATCGAGTCCCATCTCAGGCTCCCTGCTCATCATGGAGTCTGCTTCTCCCTCTAAGCCTGTCCTGTCTCGTGCTCTCTCTCTCTCATATAAATAAATAAAATCTTAAAACAGTGATTCTTGGAACACTGAAAAAATAAAATTTTTTAAAAATTTCATCTTTTCAAAAAATATTTGTTTGACAGAGAGAGCATAAGCAGGGGGACCAATAGGCAAAAGGAAAGGGAGCCTGATGAGGGGTTGATCCTGGGACTCTAGGGTCAAGACCTGAGCTGAAGGCAGTCGCTTAACTTACTGAGCCACCCTGTTGCCTCCAAAATTTCATTTACTTTCAACTCAGATCCATCTAGTTATTTTCTCTTTTTCTTTTTCTTTCTTTCTTTTTTTTTTTTTAAGATTTTATTTATTTATTTGACAGAGATCACAAGCAGGCAGAGAGGCAGACAGAGAGAGAGGAGGAAGCAGGCTCCCCGCCAAGCAGAGAGCCCGATGCGGGGCTCAATCCCAGGATCCTGGGATCATGACCTAAGCCGAAGGCAGAGGCTTTAACCCACTGAGCCACCCAGGCGCCCCTATTTTCTCTTTTTCATTTTGTGTTTCATTTATTTGAATGTTCTTTTTTCTTTTCCTTTAGCAGTTTCACCAAGATTTGTTTCTTAATTTTTAAGTGACCCATAGTTTGATTTTTAAAAGTATTTTCCAGTGTTTTGGGGTTTTCTTTTCTTTTTTCTTTTTGTAAGATTTTGTTTGTAAATAATTTCCACACCCAACATGGGACTTGAACTCACATCCCTGAGATCAAGAGTTGAATGCTTCACCAACTGAGCCAGCCAGGTGCCCCTTCGTTTTTATTTAAATTTGGTCTGGCCTGGTAAAGCGTCAGCAGGCTTTAGAAGGGGAAGAGTTTATTTTAGACTGAGAAGTTCAGAGGGTAGATATGCTGGGAGAACTGCCCTTGGAGCTGGACTTTGAAGCATTGGTGGGGTTTGTGTGTGGGAATCAAGAACTCTTTGAAGAAGGAGAAATGGCTTGATCAAATAACAGATGGAAAGTGCAGTGTGTGTGATTGTGAGCTTCTTGAAGGAGCCCCAACTTGTATATATTTCAGAGAAACTATTTAGAGTGTATACTTTAGAGAAACTCTTTGTATACTTATTTTTAGGAGACATTTAATGTGAAAATCTTTTTTTTTAGCTTACAAGTGAGCATGAGTCTTCTTATGATTAGTGAGAATGTAAAATTGGCCCGTGAATATGCGCTGCTGGGCAACTATGACTCTGCGATGGTGTATTATCAGGGAGTTCTTGACCAGATGAACAAGTATCTGTATTCAGTCAAGGATACCTATCTCCAGCAGAAGTGGCAACAGGTGAGAATCATGGCTGCTGTGTGTCTTCATGGTTTAAGCACTCAAAAGAGAAGACTTGAAGAGCTTGTCAGTGCCTTTTGCAGTTACACGTGAAGAGTGTGTGGTTTGTTACATGGATTTATATATGATGTTACTTGAAATTTGATTTATTGTATTAATAATATCCATAGTCACTGTCATCAGTATTGCGAGTTCTACTCAGTTATAGTTGTTGGAATGTAATAGATTTTAAAAAATAATGGTTTTGATGGTTTTTTTCTACATCACATTTTTTTACCTGGTAAAATTAGAATTGACTTTATTAAGCCATTGTTGAAACTGCAGATGACAGCTGAATCATGGCTACGGATTCTCTGTAGAATATTCTTTTTTTTTTCTTTTAAAGATTTTATTTATTTATTCGTCAGAGAGAGAGAGGGAGAGAGAGAGAGAGAGCAAGCACAGGCAGACAGAGTGGCAGGCAGGGACAGAGGGAAAAGCAGGCTCCCTGCTGAGCAAGGAGCCCGATGTGGGACTCGACCCCAGGCCGCTGGGATCATGACCTGAGCTGAAGGCAGCCGCTTAACCAACTGAGCCACCCAGGCGTCCCTCTGTAGAATATTCTAAAGCAGACCCTATTTGAATCCCATATGAGGAAAGTGTGGAGGTTATAAGTCCACCTGAAGATGGCACTTCTAGCAAGGTTAGGTACATCATAGAGGAAAGAAATGTTAGCAGAATTTAATAGTCTTTTTGAGCTGGTCTTCTTGGTACAGTGTTATCCCTCAGATTCCACTAAACTGCTTTTATGAATAGTATTCCATTTTTGTACTTAATTTTGGTTCCTTTTTTTTTTTTTTGTAAGATTTTAAAAATTTATTTGAGAGGAAGAGAGTGAGCACATGCAGGGGGAGCAGCAGGTGGAGGGAGAGGGAGAAGCAAAGCAAACTAAAGGCAGCCCATTTACCCAACTGAGACACCCAGGCACCCTATATTTAATTTCTTCAAAAGAGGGAAATATCCTACCTCTTTGAACTTAAACCTTTTCCCCTAAATCTGCCTCTGCATATCCCTTACATTACCAGAAGAGGGAAAGTATTTTATTTTATAAAGAGTTTTAAATTTGTCACTGGAAGACTTATGTTTGTTGGCTGGAGACTTTTTTTAAAGTAAATTCCACACCCAGCATGGAGCCCAAGGTGGGACTGGAACTCACAACCTGAGATCAAAACCTGAACTGAGATCAAGAGTTGGACACTTGACTGAGCCAATCAGGTGCCCCTTTAGCCCAGAGACTTTTATTTTAAAAGTCTAAGCTTTTTTTTTTTTCCCCTATGAGATTTATGTATTTATTTGGGGTGGGGGTGGGGCAGGATGGAGAAGGGCAGAAGGAGAGAGAGAATCACAGGCAGATTCCATGCTGACCGACTGTGTGGCTAATTGGAGCCAGACGTGAGGCTTGATGTCATAGGCCTGAGATCATGGTCTGAAGCAAAATCAAGAACCTGACACTCAGCCAAATAAGCCACTCAAGCACCCCTATTTATTTATTTTTAGAGAGTAGAGTGTGCAGGCGAGTGGAGGGGGAAGCAGACTCCCTGCTGAGCACAGTACTTTACACAGGGCTCAATCCCACAACCATGAGATCATGACCTGAGCCAAAACCAAGAGTGGGACACTTAACTGATTGAGCCACCCAGGCACCCCAAAAGTCTGCGCTTTTTTGGTAAAGATGCTTAAATCATTTAGTTTTAAAACCAAACATTACAAAAAAAAATTACCAACTTTATTTCAATATTTTGTATATATTGTTTATAAATTGAGTCGAGAATGCTTAAAAGAAATCTTGGTTTTATGTGAATTGTGCTATTTGTCATCTGAAGCCATATTTTTCAAACTATAGGTTTCAGTCCTTTAATGAGCTATGAAATTAGTGCGTTCTCATCACCATTTTAAAAGTCCAATAACAGGGGGCACCTGGGTGGCTCAGTGGGTTAAAGCCTCTGCCTTCGGCTTGGGTCATAATCCCAGGATCCTGGGATCGAGCCCCGCGTCGGGCTCTCTGCTCACTGGGGAGCCTGCTTCCTGCTCTCTCTGCCTGCCTCTCTGCCTACTTGTGATCTCTCTCTCTCAAATAAATAAATAAAATCGTAAAAAAAAAGTCCAATAACAGCATAAAAACCATCAAAGTAGCAATTTACAAAAGGATTATTTTTACCAGAATTTCCAAAAAGAAAGTTATAGCTAACTTCAGTATGTTATGCAGTTTGAGTACAAACCATATGTTAATAATATGGTTTAATTGGTCAGAATATTTAATTCATTTTTTTCTTACAGTTGCAAATAAAAACTTAATGAACCATTCTTTTGTGGGGGGGTGTTAAAATTTTATTTATTTATTTATTTGACAGACGGAGCACAAGTAGGCAGAGTGGCAGGCAGAGGGAGAAGCAGGCTCTCCACTGAGCAAGGAGCCCGATGTAGGGCTCGATCCCAGGACTCAGGGATCATGACCCGAGCCAAGGGCAGATGCTTAAAACAACTGAGGCACTCAGGCGCTCCTTAATGAACCATCCTTAAAATTTTGACAGAATATTTTGGCATGATTTATGGGATAGCTGATGTCAAAATGGAGGTTTCCAACGTCTCTAATAAATGGCCCTGGTTTAGTCTTGGCCGTGATTTATTGGTTATAGATATTTAAAGAGCCATATTCTCCTTTGACACCAGGTTTGGGAGGAAATAAATGTGGAAGCTAAACATGTTAAGGATATTATGAAAACCCTGGAGAGCTTTAAGCTAGACAACACTCCACTGAAAGCTGCACAGCATGAGCTCCCAGCCTCTGAGGGGGAAGTCTGGTCCTTGCCTGTGCCTGTTGAACGAAGGTGAGTAGAGACCTTTCAAGAAACATATTGGTGCTGGAAACTAATACCGTTGGCTATATCTAGGAGAGCTGGGTGGTCGGGACACAGTAACAGGAGAAGGTTTTTTACTGAATGCCTTTTAGAACTCTTACATTGTGTATCATGTAGCTATGACCCATGTGGATAAATTAAACTTAGGTGGAAATAACCCAAAACTACGCTTTTGTGAGTGAGGTTATAGAAGTAGTTGAGACAACATTATCTTATGGAAGGAGCTGGGAATTGAAATATCTGGGCTCTCATTCTCTCTTTGCCACTATCCGCAGCTTTGGAAAAAACATGTAATCTTTCTAGGCTTCAGATTTTTCTTAGGTAAAGTGAGGGAGTTAGATTAAAACAGTAGTTCTCAAACAGGCTGTCATAGAATACTGCTGCTCATCAGAATTGTTAAAATGAAAAATGGGCTTTTTTTTTAAAAGATTTTATTTTTTATTTGACAGAGAGAGATCACAAGTAGGCAGAGAGGCAGACAGAGAGCAGGAAGCAGGCTTCCCAGTGAGCCCGATGCAGGTCTCGATCCCAGGACCCCAGGATCATAACCTGAGCCAAAGGCAGACACTTAACCAATTAAGCCACTCAGGTGCCCTGAAAAATGGGCTTTTTATTCACAGGAAGAAAAGGATAAAATGTTCTCTATTTTAGGGGTTTTTCTGGCCATTTTTTCCCTTGGCTTCCTATTATCTGGAGCTGGCAAATGAACAGTGAAAGTGATACTTACTGAAATGTTCTACACAGCCAGTCATGCTTGGTTTCCCTGCATATTTTTTACTGACAAGTGTCACTTATCTATTCCACTCACCTAATAGATTTCCTAGTTTGTATTGTGAACCTAAACATGGGAGTGTGTAAGAGCATTCTAAAAAAAACACATTTGCAGGTCCTTTGCCCGCTAATCAGTTTGAGAACCTTGCACTAATAAGACGTTGCTCATGTGTTTTTCAGCTTCACATTGTCATTTGTAACTCTCAGTGCTCGATTGTATTTTATGTTAAGTGTTGGATGTTGAGTGCTCATGTGTCCTAAGCACTGTTAGAACTATACATGTTAATTTATTCACAGTTAGCCTTTCAAATAAGTTGTTTTCCTTATATTGCAGATAAGATAGTTTGATGTACAGTGACTTTCCCCCATTATCACAAAGCTAATAATTGGTGGAGCTAGAATTTGAACACAGATATATTTGATTACAAAACTGACATTCTCTGCCGTGCCAGTTATTCTCAAACTCTAGAATACCTAAAGATCTCTTGGGGCACTTATCTGGGTTTTCACTCTCTGAGAGTCTGAAATAATACAGGTTTACCTAGGAGATATTGCAGGTTTGGGTGCTTTTAAAGGGTTATATATAACCTACATAGTTAATTGTGTTCTTACTAGTTGTTTTCCACTTTTTGTTATTATAAAGTGAATATTTGTAAGTGAATCTTTTTCTACATTTATTTTTTCTTTTTTCTTAATTTCAGTAGAACTAATAATGAGTCAAGTGTTTTTATTTTTTCTTTGCCTATAAATATGTTTTATTCCTATTTAGTTTCTTTATTCTTTCCTCTTTCTGGAGAATCATCATTTGGCCCCTGTGCTATTAGTCTGTTCCTTCTGCTGTAACAAAATACACTAGACTGGTGGCTCACACAACAGAATTTTATGTCTTTATTTCCCACAGTTCTGGAGACCAGAAATCCAAGATCAAGGTGCTTGCTAGTTTGGTTCCTGGGGACTCTTCCAGGCAGACAACTGCCTTGTCTCTGTCTTTGGGAACAATCAAGCTCTCCGGTGTCTCTCACAAGGACAGGGTCCTCAGATCAACGCCTTATTTAACTTTATTTAATTAATTAATTTCTTTTTAAGTAGGTTCCATGCCCAACATGGGGCTTGAACTCACAACCTGAGATCAAGAGTCACATGCTTTACTGACTGAGCCAGCCTGGTGCCCCTAATTTTAATTTCTCCCTTACTCTAAATGGTCTCATTGGGGATGAGAGATTAATACACTGAATTTTGGGAGGACACATTCAGTCCATAACAGCCCTGTAACTCCTTTCTGACTTTATTGGTAAGAACTTTCTGATGAATACATGTGCCCGGTGAAAATTTAGTTCCTTTCAAATTTAATGAATTACTTGGTCACCTCAGTCTAACAAGCATAGGCAGGAGGAATCTCTTTGGGAGTAGTAGAACGTTGAATTAGAGGAGTCTCTTCATCAGGAAATTCTATGATGATAAGTCCTAGTTTCCTTTCTGATTGCTTTTTGCTTTCTTTAATATCTTTTTCTGTCCCTCATCTTAAGTGCCTTGGATGGATCACTATTAACTATAAAGTCCTCCTCTTTGACTTTATTTGCTGTGTCTTTGCTCCTTCCTGTAGTTTATTTTACTTGCTCCATCAACTATATGGCCTCAAAGCTTTATATTTTTGTTAGTCTTCATTTGTATTCATGCTTATGAGCGCTTACTCATTCTTTTTTTTTTTTTTTTAAAGATTTTATTTATTTGACAGAGAGAAATCACAAGAGAGGCAGGCAGAGAGAGAGGAAGGGAAGCAGGCTCTCCGCTGAGCAGAGAGCCCGATGTGGGACTCGATGCCAGGACCCTGAGATCATGACCCGAGCTGAAGGCAGCGGCTTAACCCACTGAGCCACCCAGGCGCCCCGCGCTTGCTCATTCTTGAACTCTGTTGGTGATTCTGACCTTGTCATCAGCTGGATTTTAGTCCCATTTAAAGAACAGATTGAGCTGATCCATTGTTCTCTTCTTTTATTTATTTATTTTATTTTTTAAAAAAAGATTTTATTTATTTGATAGAGAGATCACAAGTAAGCAGAGAGGCAGGCAGAGAGAGATGGGGAAGTAGGCTCCCTGCTGAGCACAGAGTCCATTGCGGGGCTCGATTCCAGGACCCCGAGATCATGACCTGAGCCAAAGGCAGAGGCTTAATCCACTGAGCCACCCAGGTGCCCCCACTGTTCTCTTCTATGATCATGCACAGAAACATTTGTAAAAGGTGGTTCACTGAGCCTTTTAGAGCAAAGATTAGAAATAGCTTCAAAGCTATTAAATGTGATTCTTTTAAAATGTCTTTTAAAAGCCAGCATCCCTCAGATATCTCCTTATCTCACAATAAAACCCAAAGTTTTTACCATCTCCTTCAACAGCACATGCGGTCCTGTGTACTAACTCTAGAACCTGAATTCTTACAACTCTTCATCCTCGAGCAGGTCAAACACACAGATGCTTCACTTCTTTGCACGTGCCTTTCCTTCAGCTCAGACATTTCATGACTTGTTCTCTCATTTCCTTCAGGTCTCACCTTGTTGAGATGTTACCTGAGAAAGTCCTTCTCTGACCACCCTACCTGAAATGCCTCCCGCCCCCGATGAGAGCCCCTACCCTCCTTTATTTTTCTAGACTGCTGGTAGCATCATCTGATGTCTTCATTGACACGCCCTTCCACACACATACATACACACACAGATACTAGTCTGTAAGGGTAAAGGTTTTATTAAACTTATTTGAAATTTTTTGTTCCAAGTGCATATCGACAGTGATAGTTCAGTAAATTAGTTTTTGGAGGAATGAATAACTAGCAGTAAGAAGTGGATAGAAAGTGGCATATTTTACATGTAACTGCCATCTAGTCATTAAAAGCCATTTATGAGGTGATGATACAGGAAATGCCTTATATGATTAGAGAAAAATATGAGTGGATGTATATATAACAGTTCCAGTTCTGTTTAAATGAAAGGCAGTTATAAGAAAATAGACTAATGTGTTAAATGGGTAACTCTGGGTAATAGGGTTACAGGTGACTTTTATTCTTTACACTTGATTATATTTCTGTGTCTGTTTTATATTATTTTTCTAGTAAAAGGAGAATAAATACATCTTTTAAAGGAATAGCTCCACTTGGCTATCCAGGTGCCTAAATTAAAAAATCAAACCCCCATCGTTCCTTTTTGTCTTTATCATCATGCCAAATCCTCATTCTCAACTTTCCATGGCTAGGAGTATCTTTTTTAATAGTGTATCTCTCGGACTTACATTGCTTACTGCCATAAGCCAGGCCCTCATCTCATGCCTCCATAACATTTGTAACCTGCAGATACCCCTGCTTTCTGTTCCCTTTATCCGTGTATCTTTCTCAGCACTGGACTCATCTTTCTTAAACCTTTGAGCAGCAGTTAGCTAAAACCTAAGTCTCTTGAACTAGTATTCAGATTTTCTATTCACTGAACCACCTTCTCTCCAGTATCCTTCCTGAAGGCTCACCGTTGTCTATAGTTAGTGTCTTTATAATTTTTTACATAGATGAAGATCACTTTGATTTCTCTGCTCTTCTACACTGATTTTCTTTTCTTTTTTTTTAAGATTTTATTTATTTATTTGACATAGAGATCACAAGTAGGCAGAGAGGCAGGCAGAGATAGGGGGAAGCAGGCTCCCCACTGAGCAGAGAGCCCGATGTGGGGCTCGATCCTGGGACCCTGAGATCATGACCTGAGCCGAAAGCAGAGGCTTAACCCACTGAGCCACCCAGGTGCCCCTGATTTTCTTGTCTGCAGTTTTAACCTCTTGTTTAGTTCATCTCCTGTGTTTCTAGGCCTAGTTTATTTTCTGTCCTCTTGATGTCATTGGTAGCACTTGGGTCTCTTGTACATTTTCTGGCATACTTGCCTAATTTTACATACCTTCTTTCTTAACCATACTTGAGGTATTTGAGAATAGGCCTCTTTTACCTTTTTTTATTGCTCATTTTAATGGCCCCAACCAAGTCTAGGAGCCTGAGAAATATTTGGGCATTGCGAGTCCTGTTGCAGAAAGATAGATGACATGAGGCAGTGTGTGTAAACATAAGATGCTGTACCTCACTTCTTGTGACTGTCCACAGCCACTGGTTATGCCAGTGTTTTAAATGGGAAAATGACTTAATTTTATTAGTTAAAATATAAGAACTGTGATATACTCTAAATAATATAATGTCAGCTTACCCATGTACCAGTGGATACATGTGAATCCTGTACCTGTGCTGTGTTCTGGTTCTGTTGATAAAACTCTCTCTGATAATTACTGTCTTCAGTTTTTAAGAGTCAGATGAAGTTTTCATTCATCGTTGATGGACACCAGTGACTGCCTCTCAAAGGAGAGGTGATGATTATTTGCCTTCTATTATTTCTACCATATAACCATACTGCAGTCCATTCTTGTTGTTAGTTAAATCACCACAGACCACTGTGTAACATAGAAATATCAGATCTTAGATTTTAGTGACTTCGTTCACTCAGTCTTATCTTGTGTTTCATTATTGCCTTGGCTTCTTTAGGTCATAGACTCTAACTTACACATGATATGTATTCATCTGTATTTGGACCACCTCCAGTTCATTATGATTTTCATGATCTTATGTCTAATTAGACCCTCGCCAGGACCTAGAAAACGCCAGTCTCCTCAGTACAGTGACCCTAAGCCACATGGTAACCGTCCAGGCACAACTGTGAGAGTTCACCGTTCATCTGCCCACAATCTTCACAACGACAGAGGGAAAGCTGTTCGTTGTCGGGAAAAGAAAGAACAGAGTAAAGGAAGAGAGGAAAAGGTAAATGTTACTGGTTTTCATAAGTGAAATATTTATTAACCTTAAAAATGAAGACTGTATAAATGTTAATAATTTTTAGTCATTGAAACCACCAGACCATAATAAAACCTTAGTCATATTCCACCTACACTGGGATTTTTCCCATTCACAATATTAAGCAAACGTTTTGGAGTAATTTTTTTTATCCTTTTATTTTGAAATAATTTCAGACTTGCAAACAAGTTGGTATAAATGGTATAAATTTATCCAGTTTTACCAATTATTAATATTTTACCTGTTTTGCTTTATCATCTCTCTATATACAATTTTTTTTTTCTGTAACAATGAGAGTAAATTGTAGGTATCCTGCATGCCCTTTTACCCTTAAATACTTTAGAGTGTATTTCCTAGGTACTTGGACATTGTTCTACATAAGCACAGTACAGTTATTAAAACCCATACATTTTACATTGATACAGTACTGTATCAAGCCACAGACCCTCCTAAAATTTAGCCCCATTATCCCAGTAATGACATTTGTAGTTCATTTTATCCCCATGCAAGGACGTAGTAGGGAAGCATACAGTACATTTTTTTGTCATGTTTCTGTAGTCTCTTTGATATGAAAATCTTTCTCAGCTTTTCTCTTTTTTGGCCAGCGTTTTTGAAGAGTACAGCCCAGTTGTTTTGTAGAATGCCTCTCAGTTTGGACTGTTTTTGATGTTTCTTCGTGATTAAATGGAGGGTGTGCATTTTGGACAGGAATACCATTGAAGAGAAGTTTTGTTCTTTACAGTGTATAATAAGGAGACACAGGATGCTTATTTGTTCTGTGACTTGTGATAAATTGGAGTGCTTTGTTAGGCGGTGTCTGCCTAGGCTCTCCACTATAAAGTTACTCTTTTTTCCCTTTACAGTAATTTGGGGGGAGATACCTTCAGACTATGTAAATATCTTATTTCTCATCAAAATTTCATCTACTTGTTTTAGCATCCAGTGATGCTTGCCTAAATCAGTTATTCCTGTGATAATTGAAAAATCATGATTTTCTAATGCTGTTATTTTTTCTACATTTAATTGATATCCTGGGGCACCTGGGTGGCTCAGTGAGTGAAGGCTCTGCCTTCGACTCAGGTTGTGGTCCCGGGGTCCTGGGATTGAGCCCCATGTCAGGCTCTATGCTCAGCAGGGAGCCTGCTTCCTCCTTCCCCCCTCTCTCTGCCTGCCTCTCTGCCTACTTGTGATCTCTCTGTCAAATAAAAAAAAAAGAAAGAAAGAAACATTAATTGGTATCCTACCATAAGAAAAAACTTCATCTCTTTCTCTTTATTCAATTTTATCAGTATGCAGTCATGGATTATTGGTTCAGTGAATTATCATCTGTTGCTATCTTTTTGATGCTTAAATTGTCCACGATTTGAGGAGTGTGACCTTGGAAGCTAGATCCTATGTCTTTTTTTGACATGTACTCATCGTTCTCTGAGTACCTCCTCATTTTCTGGCACAATAATAATCAACAAATCAGTTATTCAACCGAGATTAAATTAATATGATCTTGCTGGTAAGGCACGAAAACATAAAGCTTTTCAAAAATACAGCATGGCGATTAAGAGCATGGGCTTTAGATACAGGTAGACCTGTGTTGAAGCACCAACACTGCTCTTTCTGGCTGTGTTACTATAAGCTATTTAGTGTTTCTAAGTTTTACTTCCTCTTATATAGAATTATTTTAACACCTGTCTCCTAGAGTTTTCATAGGTTAAGTGTGTAATTTTTTCTGGCTCCCAGCACATACTTCTTGAGTGTCAGCTGTTACTATTTCCCACACATTCCAGGTAACTGAGATTTTCCTGTATTTGCTGTTGGTTTAGACAGTTTGCCATTGCATTTTTTCAAAAATTTAATGAGATATTTCAGATGTTGGTGACTATATTCAAAATGGTCCTTAATGGATATAAATGCAAAGGTAGAAATTGTGGGTTAAAAACAAGACAAAAATAAATCCCCTAAAAGGAAACTCACTTAAGAAAAAAAGTTCTTGTTTATCAGTGAAAGTATTCTAACCGTCAGTTTTTAAACGTATAGTGTTTCCACCACTCTTTGGTTCTCTACTATTTCAACCAAGAGTAGGAAAAGAAAGTATACTAAATAAACGTAAGATTAGCTGCAATAAGAGGAGGTCTTATCTGTATCTCTGCTGAGTGTAGGCTTCACTTAATTTCCAAAATCCTCAGGACCTTGAGCACGGGGTATAGGATGGCAGAGAACAAATGTATGAAATAGATTTTCTCCCTGGGGTGCCTGGGTGTCTCAGTTGGTTTAGCATCTGCCTTAGGCTCAGGTCATGATCCCAGGGTCCTGGGATCAAGTCCCTCATCGGGCTCCCTGCCAAGGAGAGAGTCTGCTTCTCCCTCTCCCTCTGCCTGCTATTCTCTCTCTGACAAATAAATAAAATCTTAAAAAAAAAAAAAAAAGGTCCCCCCCCTCAAGTCAGCTGGTGTGTCTTGAGTATATTTACCCATTGTTGAGAAACTATACTTGGGGAGACCAGATTAATATATTTCAAGTAATTATAGCATAATTAGATGCTTAACAGTGGTAGTAACTAATGACTAAAAAGAACAGATTCTTAGAAGTTGATGGTAGTCAGAAAACTTTCTTTATGGAAGAAATAAAACTATTGAGCCATAGAAGGTGAATAGATTTTTATCCTATTTAAAATCTTTTATAACATATTCATTTTAGAAAATCAGAAAATAGAATTAAGTAAAAAACAAAAAAACAAAAATACTCAAACTCACATTCCTACCCCTCCTGAGATCTGTTTATCCCATGGTATATCCTTTTCCATATGCATGATTTTTTTTTTTTTTTTTTGGCACAAGTGGAATCATAATCTGTTCTTTTCAGTAATAAGTACGTTCTAACACTCTTTCTGTACTGAGTTGGTCTGCTCTTCTAATCAATTTTTTTTTTTAATTTTTTAATTTATTTATTTGACAGAGAGAGATCACAAGCAGGCGGAGAGGCAGGCAGAGAGAGAGGAGGAAGCAGGCTCCCCGCCGAGCAGAGAGCCCGATGCGGGGCTTGATCCCAGGACCCTGAGATCATGACCTGGCCCAAGGCAGAGGCTTTAACCCACTGAGCCACCCAGGCGCCCCTGGTCTGCTCTTCTAAATAGTAGCTGTCCAGAGGACTAGAGGAAAGGAAAACAAGCACAAAGTGCTCTTCAGTGCTCTCTCTTACACTCTGTTGTCCATTGTCAGAATGAATTGTCCATTCTTTTATTGGGGTTTGAGAGTTCTTTATATATTCTAGGTACTAGCCCTTTGTCAATATGTGTTGTTTTTTTTTTTTTTTTTTTTTTAAAGATTTATTTATTTGACAGATAGAGATTACAAGTAGGCAGAGAGGCAGGCAGAGAGAGAGAGAGGAGGAAGCAGGCTCCCAGCCAAGCAGAGAGCCCGATGCGGGGCTCGATCCCAGGACCCTGGGATCATGACCTGAGCTGAAGGCAGAGGCTTTAACCCGCTGAGCCACCCAGGCGCCCCTGTCAATATGTGTTTTGAAAACATTTTCTTTCAATGTGCAACTTGTCTTTTTAAAATCCTTTTTACTGGATCTTTGATAAGGCAAAAGATTTTAATTTTGATGAAGTCCAGTATTCCATTTATAAATAATTGTACCATATGATGTCAAGTTTTTAACTCTTTGCCTAGCCCTAGATCCTGAAAATTTTCTTTTTTTTTCTAAAAGTTTTATAATTTTATGTTTTACATTTAAGCCCATGGTCTATTGTGAGTTGATTTTTGTGTAAGTTGTGGACTTAGGTTGAGGTTCACTTTTTGCCTATTGTACGTGTGCAATTTCTCCAGCATCATTTGTTGAAAAGGCTGTATGTTATTGAATTGCTTTCATACCTTTTTCAAAAATGATGAATTGAGAGTTGTTCCTTCTGTTTTCTGGAAGAGACTATATCAGATTAGTCATTCTTGTTTAAATGCTTGATAAAATTGTCCGTGAAACATCTAGGCTTGGACGTTTCCTTTTTGGTTTTAAAATTATGAATTCAATTTCCTCAGTAGTTGTAAGGCTGTTCAAATAATCTTTCATATTAGGTGAGTTGTGGTAGTTGGTTTTTCAAGACATAATCCCTTCTGTCTAAGTTAACAAATTTAACAGTTAAAAACTGTATGTACAGTTTTTTGTAAGATTCCATGTTATGGGGGCGCCTGGGTGGCTCAGTGGATTGGGCCGCTGCCTTCGGCTCAGGTCGTGGTCTCGGGGTCCTGGGATCGAGCCCCGCGTCGGGCTCTCTGCTCCGTGGGGGGCCTGCTTCCTCCTCTCTCTCTGCCTGCCTATCTGCCTACTTGTGATCTCTCTGTCAAATAAATAAATAAAAAAATCTTAAAAAAAAAAAAAAAGATTCCATGTTATGGTATCTGCAAGTCTAGATCATTTTTGACATTGATAATTGGTGTTTTCTGGTTTTTTCATTTTCAGTGCTGCTAGAAATTTGTCAGTTTCATTCACCTTTTCAAAGAACTAGTTTTTTTGTTTGTTTGTTTATTTGTTTTTAAGATTTTATTTATTTGACTGAGACACAGTGAGAGAGGGAACACAGACAGGGGGAGTGGGTGAGGGAGAAATAGGCTTCCCGTTGAGCAGGGAGCCTGATGCAGGGCTCAATCCTAGGACCCTGAGATCATGACCTGAGCCAAAGGCAAATGCTTAATGACTGAGCCACCCAGGTGTCCCAGTTCTTTGTTTTATTGATTTTTCCCTGTGTTTTTTTGTTTTTCATTTCATTGGCCTTTGCTCTTATCACTGTTACTTCCTTTTTTCTCCTTGCTTTGAGTTATTTTGCTGTTCTTCTGTACATTCTTAGATGGGAGTTTAGATTATTAAGACTTATTCCCTAATCTATGTACTTAGTGCTGTAAGTTTCCCTCTCAGTACTCAGCTTTAACTGTGTCCCAGAAATTATGTTTTATCTTCCTTTTCATTTAATTCAGTGTATTTAAAAAATTTTTTTGAGACTTTATCTTTGACCCTGCAATTTAGAAGTGTGTTACTTAGTTTCTGATAGGCCAGAGATTGTGTTACTTCTCTGTTACTGATTTCTAGTTTGAATCCTTTGTGCTTAGAGAATATATTCTATATGATGTCAGTTATTTTAAAGTTGTTGAAGTTTGTTGTATGGCCCTGAATATGGTCTGTCTTGGTATATGTTCTGTGAATACTTGAAATATGTTCTATGAGTACTTGAAAATAATGTGTATTTTGCCCTTGTTGGATGGAACTTTCTGTTAATACCAGTTATATTCTGCTGGATGATGGTGCTGTTCAGTTTTTCTGTATCCTTGCTGATTTTCTTTCTGATTGTTCTGCATGAGAGATGAGTTGTTGAAATCTCCGGCTATATGTAAAGGTTTGCCAATTCGTTCACTTCTCTGGACTTTTGCTTCATATATTGTGGCTTTGTTATTTGGTGCGTTCACATTTAGGATTGCTTTGTTTTCTAGGTGGATTCACTTGTTTATCATTATGTAATGTCCCTCTCTGTCTTTGGTAGGTGTTATGTTTTGTTTTTTGGCTTTTGGTTTTTTCTTTGAAATTGACTTTGTCTGATATTAATACAGCCATTCCTGTTTTTCTTTGATTAATGTTTGCACGTTAAACCTTTTTCCATTCTTTTACATTCATCCTACCTGTATCTTTGTATTTGGACAAGTTTCTTGATGATTGCCGATACTTGAGTCATGTTTTTAATTTATTCTACTTATTTCTTTTAGTTGGTGTGTATAGGCCATTTATGATTAATATATTTTGTTATATTGGAGTTCAAGTCTGCTGTTTTATTTTTGGTTTTCTGATGTGGTTTTTGTTTTGTTTTTTATTCTGAGTTCTTTTTCTGGCCTTTTCATGGGGCTTACTTGAATATTTTTTAGAATTAAATTTTGATATTCCATAATGGTTTTCAGTATATCCCTTTGTGTTAGCTTTTTCAGTGGTTGCTCTAGATATCACGTGTACAAAACTTGTACTGGTTGATTCTGTCATTTTACCACTTTGAATAAAGTATAGAAATCTTACTTCTCTTTATATCCCTTTATCCTCTGCCATTTATAATTGTTTTCAAATATTTCCTCTCCCTCATTTAGATCTAGCCTCATCACACAGTGTTAAAGTTTTGCTTCAACTGTTAAATAAATTAGAAAACTCAAAAGGAGAAAGAAGGCCTGTTGTACTTACCCGTTTTTATTTTTTTATTTTATTTTTTTTAAAGATTTCATTTATTTATTTGACAGAGAAAGAGAGATCACAAGTAGGCCGAGAGTCAGACAGAGAGAGAGGAGGAAGCAGGCTCCCTGCTGAGCAGAAAGCCCAATGTGGGCCTCGATGTGGGGCTCGATCTCTGGACCCTGAGATCATGACCTGAGCCGAAGGCATCGGCTTAATCCACTGAGCCACCCAGGCGCCCCTTTACCCCTATTTTTACTTACTGTGTCCTTTCATCCTTCCTGATCTTTCCAGGTTCTTTTTTACATTATTTCTTTTCTGTTTAGAGAACAACTTTTAACCGTTTGTTTGTTTGTTTGTTTGTTTGTTTAGGGTTGGTCTCTTGGCAACGAATTCTCTTATTTTTCCTTCATCTAAGAATGTTTTGATTACGCTTTCATTCCCCGAAGGCTGGTTAGAGGATTCTGTATTAACAGTTCTTTTTCTTGAACAGTTTTGTGCCAACTCCTTCCGGCCTCCTTTTCTGAGGAGAAATTCCTCTTATTTGAATAGTTTTTCCCTGTAGGCAAGGTGTTGTTTTGCTTATTACTCTCAATGGATTAATTTGGGGTCTTCTATTTCTTTCTGAAGTTTTCTGTTTTTTTGGTTTGTTTCAGATTTGTTCGTAATTGCTCATTTGAAGCATTTTAAATTCATGGTGGTTTTCAAATCTGTCAGGAAATTCTATCTTCTTGGTCTTGGCATGTGTTGATTGTCTTTTCGTTAAGTTGCGGTTCTTGGTCTAATAAGTGATTTTAGATTGCAACCTGGACATTTTCATATTATGTTATGAGACTGTAGATGTTATTTACACCTATTGTTTTACCTAACTTTTTCTGACACTGCTGTATCAGGGAAATGGGGGGGAGGGGTCACAATCAGATGAAAGTAGAAGTCCCACCCAGCCTCTGTTGACACCTGAATGGGGCTCATTACCGCTGAGTTGTGATGGAAGCTGTCCGTGTGAACTCCAGTAACATTGTGGTGGGAGTGACCTTGTCTTGAGTCTGCAAGTCTTCCTCTGACACCACCCCAGTGCCCCGTTACTTCCGGGTGGGGATCACACACTTCCTCTGTAATCTCTGCTTACTGAGTGGGAGTCCTGTTACTGATTGGCAGGGATGAAAATTCCAGCTCCCTAATTGGCCTCTGTTACACCCTAATGGAGGTGTAGAGTACTTCATTCCAGCTTCCCAAGGGTGGAAGCCTAGGCTTTTGCTTGCCTGGCTAGGTCTGGGATCCGGCCTTTCCTGAGGTGCATGACTAGAGTAGAGTGTTGTCTGGAAATTCCGTCTTGCTAGTCTCCTTCTTTCTTGGTCCTCTGGCTAGAGAGAGCAAGCTTTTGTTGGGTTTTTGTGTGCCCATGGTGTTTCTCGGGTTTTGGCTTCTTTGACCTTGAGTCTGGATTTATGAAGGAGAAAGAAAACCTAGAAGGTGTACCACCTTGTCTAGGTTCCCTGGTTGACCTTCCTTTCTCTATACTTTTCAAAGTCCTGTCTTTGTTAAATGTCTAAAGCCAGGATTTTTAGTTCTCCATAGCACTCTGTTTTCCTGTGAGTGAAAGCCTAGCTGTCACTTTAAATTATTTTAATTGAGATAGTGGATTTGGATTTTGTATGTATAATGTTGCCAGCTTTTACAATAGCTGGTTATAAATCTGGGTATTTATCTCCTGGGTAATTGGTTCATCTTCAACTTTATTTTAAGCATCAGAAAGGACGCTGTGTTCTTTTTAGCCCCTCTCCTGCTCCCTTTCATCTGCTAATTGTTAGCATTTTTACTCAGAGCAACTTACTAAATCAATATGTGCTTAAAGGAAACTGTACTATTTCAGCTAATTAAATAAAATCCTATAAAAAATGTCAGCACTTCGAATTCCATATCTCCCTTTGGTGACCTGTTATTTGTTTCTCCTTTCTGCCTAGCTTAAATTCATTTTTGCTTTGTCTGCAGACATCCCATCAGCTCTGTGTTCTATGGGAGGAAAGAAAACAACTAGAAAGTGCTTTCCTATCTGTGTCTTTCTAGGCTCACAGTGTGAGTTCCCAGTAATCAAGGACAGTGTCTTCTTTCTGTCCCCCACAGCTGCTAGCACAGAATGAGTTCTTGGTGTAAATATTTGTGAATGAACAACAACTGCATAAATCCTAAAAGATAACCATCTTCTCTTCTTTATTTTTTATTTTTTTTAAAGATTTTATTTATTCATTTGACAGAGATCACAAGCAGGCAGAGAGGCAGGGGGCGGGGTGGGGGGGAAGCAGGCTCCCCGCTGAGCAGAGAGCCCAATGCAGGGCTTGATCCCAGGACCCTGGGATCATAACCTGAGCCGAAGGTAGAGGCTTTAACCCACTGAGCCATCCAGGCGCCCCTCTTCTTTATTTTGTAATTTTTTATTTTACTTTATGTTTTTTAAAGATTTTTTTAAAAATTTATTTGACAGAGAACAAGTAGGCAAAGTGGCAGGCAGAGGAGGTGGGGAAAAGGAGGCCAAGCAGGGAGCCCTTGGGATCATGACCTGAGCCGAAGGCAGATGCTTAACCAACTGAGCCACCCAGGTGCCCCTTATTTATTTTTTAAAGTTTATTTTATTTTATTGTTTTAGTGATGTCTGCACCCAGCGTGGGGCTTGAACTCACAACCCTGAGATCAAGAGTCTCATGGTTTTCTGTCTGAGCCAGCCAGGAGCCCCAGCCTTCTAAAGGCTGCACAGTACCTTCCTTGAATTTTGTATGTCCGTATTGGATAGTGAATATGTGTATTGTAAGACACTCTTTTTTTGACTATCTAGTGTTAAGACCTTTGACTGTATAAATACTGGTTAAGCGTAGGTGTTAATACTGACTTTAGATAGCACTGCTGACAGAGAACGCACATGTGGGCAAAACAATGTTAATGAGACAGGGTGAGAATTCTAGTAGAAGACCAAGTAAATGACTGTTCACAGTAAGGCAGCGTGTCATAAATTTTCTTGTCTTAAAAAATTCATGAGTATCTCTGATGTTTTCACAGCCCCTCAAGGACAAAAAGAATACCCATACACCGGTGAAGAAGTTCAGTTCAGATAACTTTGGGTGCTGCTCAGTTTCTCAGACTTCAGAGGCAGAGTGGATATTTCACTCTGATTCCTCTTTCACCTTGATTTTCTCCCGCTATTTCTTTTATCACAGAAATTGCCAGAAACCCAGCCTCACACAAATATGGCATCACTGAAAGGAGTGTAGCAGTTTTAATGTAGAGACAGAGAGGGAGCTGGTATTTCACCCAGAGTTCAACAGAAAATGCTGGGTTTCACTAAAAAATGTAAAATATCTTGCAGCGCTCTGTGAGCTTGCCATTGTGCCCTGGAGTACTTCAGTGCAGGGCCTAGGAGCTGGGGCCCTGTGGGCTGCAGTCGTGGTGGGTGGGAGGGGATCGCTCCTGGAGATGGTGCTGTTTTGGAGCAGGGTGAGAACAGAGAAAAGCAAAGTCGTAGGAGCATTGATGAGGGCTGAGCAGGTGGTTAAGAATGAGCCATCAATGGGGCACCCGCGTGGCTCAGTCTGTCAAGCATCCAACTTTTGGTTTTGGCTCTGGTCGAGACCTCAGGATTGTGAGATGGAGACTTGCGTGGGGCTTTGCACTCAGCGTGGTGTTTGCTTGAGATTCTTGGCCTTTCCCTCTGCTTCCCCCACAACTCACATGCGTGAGCTCACTCTCCCTCTCAAATAAATAAATTACATCTTTAAAAAAAAAAAAAAGCGAGCTGTAATCTTAACTACATAAGCCATCTGTCTTTAACCAGTTCATCTTAGTGTTGACTTTTTTGATTTTCACCAATTCATATGCATAGTATTTTTGTTTTTCTTGAATACTTTCGTCATACTTTTAATGTAAAAGTAAAAATTGAATATGAAACTCTGATGTTGGTGTAGAGGATAACTTAATAGTCTCAGATTCTCTTGTTACTTGTACTATTATATTAGCTCTTTTAAAAATAACACTGGAATCTGTTTTTCTGAGTATCATTTTTGAGTCAATCAGAAGAAGGTCTTGTGTTTTTCTCCCAATGTAGAACAAATCACCTGCTGCAGTTACCGAATCAGAGACAAGTAAATTTGATAGTACCGGATATGATAAGGACTTAGTGGAAGCTTTGGAAAGAGATATAATTTCTCAGAATCCCAATGTTCGATGGTAAGTTATAGCACAGCAAGATAACTGATGCTGATAATGCTTTTAGGAAAAGTAACGGGAACCATTACTTTCAGTAAATGCACTGAAGATCATCAGCCCTTGAGGCTGGAATGAGAGTGCATGCAATGTAAGCCCAGCACTTGGTTCCGGCTATACCAGACTTTTGTCTGAGATCTTCATTTAATAAAATAACAAACAGTAAATAAGTTTCTTCTATTAAATAAAAAAAATCTCCTAAAGATCACAGACATCTCATCTTCTTTTTGGGACATCCTCTAATGCTGAAATGGCATGGATTCTTAGGCATGTGTGTTGTTTGCTTTTGTTTTTTGTTCCTATGTAAGCTCTGTGCCCAAGTGGGACTTGAACTCAACCCCTATGCAGATCGGGAGTTGCAATGCTCTAGCAACTGAGCCAGCCAGATGCCCCATTGTTATGTGTTATCTATAGGTTTATCCCATGCATGTTGCTTTTATTTTCTGTAACTTTGAGCAGTGGTTCTCAGCTTGACTTACTGTATCTAATCAAAGAACTGTAATTATCACACTGAGTTCTAAAAGCTCCCTTTCAAAAAAAATTAAATTAAAAAAGAGGCCCTCTTTCCCACAAAATTAATTCTGCTATATATTTTCATTAAAATCTTAATGATTTTTAGGTATGACTTTGGGGATATTTTAAAAATATTTTTTGGTATTTTGTATTTATATAGTCAACATGTATTTTCATGAAAATGCCACATGTACCAGTAATAGTAGCAGTAAGAGTTTTCTGGTGGTTGGTGGTAACTTCATAGTCTCTGTGATACTCTTTATCCTTGGTGTCTACATTTTAATAGGGTCGGGGGCAAAGCAGCAATATTGTAGCCTTGTCTCTGCTTTATGCCCTTTTTATTCTTACTTTTTAAAAAAGATTTTACTTATTTATTTGACAGAGACACAGCGAGAGAGGGACACAAGCAGGGGGAGTGGGAGAGGGAGAAGCAGGCTTCCCGCTGAGCTGAGAGCCTGATGCAGGGCTCAATCCCAGGACTCTGAGCTGAAGGCAGACAGTTAACTGTCTGAGCCGCCCCTCTTTTTTTTTTTTTTTTTTTAAATGGGCTCATTGTTTGTAAATCATGGGGTTTATGAAAATGAGCATCACAAGGGCAGGAATTTAAAATGAGATGGTATGATAAATACTTAAGAGTGGGCCTATAGACCAGTGGTGTCATTCACCAAGTTGGAAATCATTATTGCCAGGAATTGAAGATTCAGGTTGTGCTGCACGTGTCCTGGCTGGTGTGGCAGGCCTCCTCCCTGTGTGCGAGTTCACTCATGCCAGGCGTGGGGCTTCGCAGTCTGGCAGCTGTGGAAAACGGTGTTTCTGTGTTTTGCAAGAGTGCCTACAGCTAAATATGTGATCTAAGAGGGTGTTGATAAAATATATCCTCTTTCAGGGATGATATCGCTGATTTAGTAGAAGCTAAAAAGTTGCTGAAGGAAGCTGTGGTGTTACCAATGTGGATGCCAGAATTCTTTAAGGGCATTAGGAGACCATGGAAAGTAAGTTTATTACTGTTAATAGTGTTGACAAAGTGAACGGCAAGTACTTTGCTATAGAAAACCAGTATTTATCTTATTCAGGGAAGTGAGGGGAAAGAATAAGTAAGGCAAATTTTATTTTATTTATTTTTTAAGGAAAATTTTGAAGTAAAAGATACGTTACTCCATGTTTTATTTAGACGAAAAGCTATTGCAAGGTTCCCAGAGTAAGAAATAGGTACAGTGTGACCTTTGGAAAGTTGATTTAGAATGAGCTTGTATTTGCAAATATGAACAAGTCGCTTAATGCAGAACTACTCCATTGGGTGTATCTGCTACAGAACTTGTATCCTCTACTTCTTGCTGTTTTCCTTAAGAAATTGGGACCTATCTGTCTGTATTGAATGAATACCTTTTTAAAAAGTCATAAGTTGATCTAAAAAGAGACTGAAAAAAACTTTCTTGGACATAGAAAATGTGGTCATGGCTAACTCTGTACTTATTATTAAAAATTCTTAAAATATTAAATGATAAGCAAGCCACAAAATTCTGGACATTCTTTGAGTACAACTATGTAACAAAAAAAAACCAATCTGTTTGACCTAAAGACTAGCAGGAAATGTATCCAAATACTATTGGTACCTGTGTTAGGGTGTAATTATTACAATGTCAGTATTATAACATTGTTTTTTTCTCATTTCTGAGTTCCACATTTTTAATAATGTAGTTACCTTTTGTAATGAAAAAAAATAACTTGGTGATAAAGTATCCTTTTGCTTACTTTTATTTTTCTTAATATTTTATGTTAGTTGAAAATTAATTCTTAGTAATGGAATTCTTATGAATTAGAACAGTGGCAGGTAAATCTTTCAGTTACGTTATTATTTTCCCCGACAGGGAGTGTTGATGGTTGGCCCACCCGGCACAGGAAAGACCCTCCTTGCTAAGGCAGTAGCTACAGAATGCAAGACAACGTTCTTCAATGTGTCTTCATCAACTCTGACTTCCAAATACAGAGGGGAGTCTGAGAAGCTTGTTCGTCTTCTGTTCGAAATGGTGAATGTTTGAGACCACTCTAATGATTCTTTACCTCTAAAAGGGGTGGAAGTGAGTCGTAACCATCTCCAGTGTGTAGAATAGCTGGGCTGGATGATACTGTGCCCAGAGTGTGATTCCCGTGCCCTCAAAGCTAGAACCTACATGAGTAACTGGAGTTTTTCTGTGTCTCCTTTCCTCCAGAGGAGGAGCCATCTCTGTTGGCTTATGGGCATGCTCATATTATGGGATCTGCCTTCCTAATCTTTTCTAGGCGTTTGAAATTATTATGTTTTTTAAATCAGTAGGCTTATATATATGATAAGTGCAGTGTTGTAACAGTAATATGAGATGGTGAAAATCAAGTAGTTGTGGAAGTTAGATCACCTCCAATCTATTAACTATGCTAAATACCTTAAGTTTAATGATCCAGACTTTGGATTGTTCCTCTTTTTCTTATGACTTTGAGTTTCTTTTTTCCCTTCTTCAACTCCCACTAATCTGAGTATCAGTAGAAGGAATTATAATTTAACAAGTTCGTAGTAGAGTGGATTAAATTCAACAGCTTTTTAGACTTCAGACTCTGTTAAGCTTCACTGATTATTTCAGTCTTGCCTCATTTAAGAAATAATGTAGTTACATGTATCAGGACAGAGCTATGCTTATTATATGGACAGGGACTTGCATGCTTAACTTTAAAGACTTCACTGTGGACAACGCCTTAGATGACCGTGTTAATATGACGCTAGATCTTACTTCCTGGACTCCGAATAAAATAAGACAAGTAAATGATAACCCTTACGATTTAAGGTTATCCGTTTTCTGTAAAGGTTTCTCCCCGTTTGAATTCCCATTTTCTCCTTCAAGTTTGATAATTCATATGGCAGGATGCAAATTCCAACAGGTTCTTAATAGTTTATCAGAAATTTATACTGTAGTAGGGGAATCTGTAGTTTATACTGTAGTAGTGGAGAACCTCTTAGATTAGTTTGAAATATTAGTTTGCCCTTTGCTTCAGGGGAAGGAGAATTACATTGCCAGGATTCCAGAATACTCAGGCTTAAGGAGAATTACATTGCCAGGATTCCAGAATACTCGGGCTTTTAAAAAATGTGACGTAAATAGAATGAACGGCTAAGTTTGGGGTCTTTAGGGTCTGGTGGCCCGGCTTCAGATCCCACCTCCGTCATCTCTTTCCTAGCTGGGTAACTCTGGGCAAATTCCTTTGCTGTTCCTCAGTTTATCTGTGAGAGGATGACTATAATACAGGAGCTGCCTCTGTAATGTTCGGACGGCGCAACGGGCTAATGCTTGTGAATTGCTTACTGTAGAGCCTGACTCATAGGGGCTAATTGGTAGTAGCTGTTCAGTTTCAGGATTATTTGATATATTTTCTAATGGAGAGTTTATATTTTTAAAAAATGGCCCTTTTTTTCTGTGCCAGGAAGCATCTTACAAAATCCTAATTTACATCATTTTTTATGGTGAGGTTTATGAAGGCTTATCAAACAGCTTGTTTTTTACTGGCTTCCCTGATGTTAACCATCTTTAAGTGCCTGCTTTTCTGGAATCTGCTACTTTGAGTTGCCTGCTGCTGAGTAGTGGGGCTGAGTAGTGGGGCTGAATCACTGGCTAGTTGGAGCTTCTGCCTTTGGGACTTCTGATTAGGGCTCATATTTAAAACTCAAATTAAAACTGGTTTAATGTTTCCCCCCCGTTCATCATATGGACTCTTCCTGGAGTGAAGAGTAGTGCCTCTCACATCTTGTTTTGTCTGCTCTGTAGATGACTTGCCTCTCCCCCAGGACCCAGCCCCACTCCCCCGAATCTCTCAAAGCAAACATATTTCAGGTGTCTTTTTTCTTTTTTCTTTTCTTTTTCTTTTTCAAGGCCTGTATTTTTATTTTAGATTTTTTTTTTTTTTTTTAATTTGTCAGAGAGAGAGAGTGCGCGCGCACACAGGCAGACAGAGTGGCAGGCAGAGGGAGAAGCAGGCTCCCTGCCAAGCAAGGAGCCCTATATGGGACTCGATCCCAGGATGCTGGGATCATGACCCGAGCCGAAGGCAGCTGCTTAACCAACTGAGCCACCCAGGCGTCCCAAGGCCTGTATTTTTAATAATGCCACTTAAATACAAATCTTTCCAGGATTTTTCTCATTACATGGTAGCAAACACATAACCAAAACTTAATGGTGTAATTTTTGTTGTATTGTCAAGAACTTTCATTTTCAAGTGTCAGAAACCTAATCAAGTAAGTTTAAACCAAAGAGTAATATATTGGATTATGCAGCTAGGAATTTTCAGAATCTATTTTAGCTTTTTAGGCCTGGCAGGATCTAACAGTTTAGATGTTTTGGGGGATTTCTCTTTGACCTTTGCCTGTTTACCTCTGGGTTGGCTTTGATTTTGTGTGGTGGCTCTGATAGCCATCAGTGCCTTAAGCCTTGTTTTTATTGTCTTTATGGTAATCTCTGAGAAATTAGCCCTCGTTGGATATTTCATTTAAAAATAATTAACTATGGAGGCACGTGGGTGATTCATTCTGTTAGGCATCAACTCTCGATTTTGGCTCAGGTCATGAACTCAGAGTTGTGAGATCGAGCCCCACTCTGGGCTCCGTGCTCAGAGGGAGAGTCTGTTCTCTCCCTCGCTGTCCTCCTCTCGTCCTCTGTCCCTCCCCTCACTCATGCTCTCTCACTGTAAAATAAATAAATCTTTAAAAATAAAATGATTATGAACTTCTTTAGTTACTATAATAAATGTATTGTCAAAAGAAAAATGGCAACTTAATTAGGATTTCTTAGAAAGAATCTATGATTTTATTTAAGGTAATGATTCTCTGTAACCAATTTTTTTTTTAAAGATTTTATTTATTTATTTGACAGAGAGAGAGATCACAAGTAGGCAGAGAGAGAGGAGGAAGCAGGCTCCCTGCGGAGCAGAGAGCCCGATGCGGGGCTCGATCCCAGGACCCTGAGATCATGACCTGAGCCGAAGGCAGCGGCTTAATCCACTGAGCCACCCAGGCGACCCTAACCAATTTTTTTTTTAGAACTGTAGAACACTTACCAATATCTGTAAGTGTTTTCCCACCACTGTTGACTTATTATAGCATATAAGGTAATTCTGTATTTATATCACTCATGAATAAATAAATACTGCCAGTTAAAATACTGCCATATCATATTGAAGTCTAGGATGAGTTTCCATTCAAAGCTGTCTTTTACCTGCTCCAGTTTATCTTCTCCCAATGCTGGGATGAGAGAGAGATGCGTGGTATGGCAGGCTCCTGGGCTCTTTTCTAATTGTTACCGATTATTTTTTAAATGAAATAAAAACCTGATGTTACATGGTTTCTTTATTTAGGCTCGATTTTACTCTCCAGCTACCATATTTATCGATGAGATAGATTCCATTTGTAGTCGCAGAGGGACTTCTGAAGAGCACGAAGCAAGCAGAAGGGTGAAAGCCGAGCTGCTGGTTCAAATGGATGGTATGTGTATGTCTGTGCGTTGACCAGGCTCTACTCCTAGGGCTAAGCCACACAGCTCCTGCCGACAAGAGAGAGCTGGGCTGGCAAGGAGGTCCTGGAGATTGACTGTATTGTGGGGACATGCCAGAAATAATGGCTGTTCACAGAGCACTCATGGGCATATGCTCGGATTTCTTATTTTCAGCAATGAAATTGAAATAAATGTAAATAAATTTGCCTGAGGGATATGTATGTTTTTGAAAAATTTTAAGAAATTGGTATGTAGTTAAACTAGGCTGGTCTTTTGATTAAATCTATTTTGCGTCCTACTTTTTGCATATTAAAACTTATTTTTCTTAGGCCACAAATTCATATACGTACCATTTAGCTTTAGAAGTCTTAGGGAGGCTTAACAGTTACACAACCTTGCAGTTGAGTGCTAAATATGTGATGATCTTTAAGTAGTTGAGCTTTATTTTTCTATACTCTGACTTCCTGTCTTTTTACATTCTCCTCTCCCTTTTTTTTAGGTGTTGGAGGTGCTTCTGAAAATGATGACCCTTCCAAAATGGTTATGGTTCTGGCAGCTACTAATTTTCCCTGGGATATTGATGAGGCATTAAGACGACGTCTTGAAAAAAGAATCTATATTCCATTACCATCAGGTTATCTGCATTTGAATCTTGTCTGAAAGCTCATGTTAACTCTTAGGTAGTTTTGCTTAGAGATTTTAAAATTTGGTAGTAATTAATTTAATTTCCTTTAAAGAGACAAATGTAGGTTGTCCTTCCTTATATTAACTGGTTCCAGAAAATTTTTTTTCTGAAAGCCTTGGTACCAGAAAATTAAAAAAAAAAAAAAAAAAAAAAGATATATTTATTTGAGACAGAGCGAGCGAGCAAGTGCACAAGCCAGGGGAGAGGGAGAAGCAGACTCTCTGCCAAGCAGGGAGCCTAGTGTGGGGCTCAGTCCCAGGACCCCAAGACCATGATCTGAGCTGAAGGCAGATACTCAGCTGACTGAGCCACCTGGTACCAGGAAATTTTAAATTTAGAAGGGCTCTTAAATTTTTAAGCAAATGAGCTCTAAGAATTGGAAAACAACTTCTCATACAAAGTAGATTTGAGAAAAAAATAACAGTATGTTTATGTTGAAGGCTTACATTTTTAAATTTGTTTCCATCATTAGCAAAAGGCAGGGAGGAGCTATTACGAATAAGTCTACGTGAACTGGAATTGGCCGATGATGTTGACCTTGCAAGCATAGCAGAAAATATGGAAGGGTATTCAGGTGCAGACATTACCAATGTGTGCAGGTATGAATTATTTTGAAAGCGTAGGGTATGTGGGTATAAACTTTTGTTATGATGTTTTTATGCTGAATTAATAAAATGGGTGAAGAATAAAGACCCACATTAGAATTTCTACTGAGAGATAAGAGTTTTGGTATTAAGTTTGTGGTAAGGAGCTGGTAAGAATTTGGGTATCTTGCATGTCATTGAACAGTCTGCAGTGCTTTTGAAAGCTACAAGTTCAAGAAGCTCATGTTAGAACAATTGGTATAATATAGAAAATGAGTAATTTTCTTGGATTAAAAAAATGTTGGTGTACTTCTTCAGTATTTTTCCTAAGAAGTATGAAATGGATTGGGCATACTCCAGGGGAGTACAATCCCATTTTCAGTGCAGGTGTCTTAAATATGACAGGAACAGGAGTAAAAAAGAAAAAAAACAGTCTCTAATCCAGTTGATTCAAGTAGGTTTTGTCCTTTTAGTTCATATGTTTATTAGCAAGGTACTCACTGTAAAGTATACCACGCAGGCTTGTTGTGAGCATCAGTGAGAACATGTGGATGGAAGGCAGCTATAGGGTGCTGTCCCTTTGCATAAATGGTGGCTGTTATTAAAGCTGAAACTTGATGAAAGGAGAGGTCCTTGAGTCTAAGTTTCTTCTTTAAAAACAAAAAAATGCCGAAAAACAAGACAAAACTAATAAAGAAGGGAAAGCTGAAACACGCTAACTTGACCATTTAGTTTTTCCAGCCCATGTAGAAAATGGTTTTTCAGCCATCTGGTTCTCTCCTGTCTCTTTGATGTTTATTCTTTCTTTTATTGGACACGTACAATGAAATTCAATTGCTAGCTTTTTTTTTTTTTTTAAGATTTTATTTATTTATTTGACAGACAGATCACAAGTAGGCAGAGAGGCAGGCAGAGAGACAGGGGGAAGCAAGCTCCCTGCTGAACAGAGAGCCCAATGCGGAGCTCAATCCCAGGACCCTGAGATCATGACCTGAGCTGAAGGCAGAGGCTTAACCCACTGAGCCACCCAGGTGCCTCAATTGCTAGCTTCTTTATTACACCCTTTTACTTTTTCTTGGCTTCCTACTCAGTATCAATTATTTAAATTGATTAATATCCTTAATTCATCATGGAATATTTAACAGCTAAAAAATATCTCGGAACAGGCCTTATATTCTGATAAGAGTCTATGCAGTACTAAGTGTGTATAGGGGGTAATTATAAAATAACACGTTCTGAAAAGATTTTCTGTTCATAGGTTTTTATTCAATCAAAATAACACTTTTAATTTAAAACCTAGGGATGCATCTTTGATGGCAATGAGAAGGCGCATTGAAGGTTTGACGCCAGAAGAGATCAGAAATCTTTCAAGAGAGGAAATGCACATGCCTACAACTATGGAGGACTTTGAAATGGCTTTAAAAAAGGTCTCTAAGTCCGTTTCTGCTGCAGACATTGAAAGATACGAGAAGTGGATATTTGAGTTTGGATCATGCTAAATTCTCACATGTAAACTGTGAGAAACCTGCCTTAAGTGTTTGATTAATAATTAAATGTAGTATTTCATTGCACTGAGTGCTATATTTTTTTAAACTTTGATAATGGTCAAATTTTAAAAAAAGTATGATTCTGAATAAAGGCAAGTTTTTAAAGCTGCAAACATGTGTTTTACTTTAGCATGACCCGATTTTCTCTTTCACGACCATGTTGTGTTGCAGCACAGGGGTGACTACTTAGCTTGGAAAAGTGTCTTTACATGCACTTCTAAGTACAACATATTCTCTTCCACTGTCCAGCTGCTGTTCCTTCTAGGGAGTAAGACTGGCTCTAGCACCTTGGATGCCAGTGGATAACTGAAAATTCCCAAACGTTTTTACAGAAGCAGCCAGTTGATGCACAAACTACGGCCCTGGTGTGCCTTCCTGCTTGGGGTTACAGTAGCTTCCCTCCCCTTCCTGGGAGAGCTTTAAAGACCCTTCATTTTATAATGCACTTAGAAAAATAAATATATATATATATATGCACACACACGAGCGCACTCACTCTTGCTTGACTTTACTCTGCCCACATTCGAGGATGCACTGTAGGCAAGCGGATGCTTGTAAGCCCATGCTGCTCACTGTGTTCTAATGAATGAATGAACCCATTCACTCATGGATACAAAGCATAATTAAAATAATTAATGGTGCAACTGTAGGTTAATAAATGGAATTAATGGTATAAAATCTTATAGGTAAGATACCCATTTAGGATTACTTTTTAAAAAATAACTTACTGTATCATCCCAACCACAGAAAAGAGCATGATGCCGTGGTCCTGGGGCTCACCAGTAGGGAGGGAAGCAGACAGGACTCTGCTCGCTGCAAATCCCACACCACACTCTCCAATGGGCCACAGAGACTCCTGCATGGTTCTCCTCACTTGAGTCCCTATATGCTTAATGGATGCAATAAGAACCTGTCATTATTTGCAGTTAGAACTAGAATCTCTAGCATCTCAAGGTGAGGAAGGACAAAAAGCAGTTGTTACTAGCTGGGTGACTTTAGGATCAAACCAAATCGCATGCTATTATTTATTCTTCTATAATATGGGGAAAGTATATTTCACAGGGCTGTTATTCCTTATGAAAAACAGCTAGACAATAAAATCTCACTCCTTCATTTTGCTACCTGTCGTCCTTCCCCAAAAATACATATCTATTTAGCCTAACTCTAAGGGGGTTTTACCCCCCAACCCCATTTAAGGTGGTTTTAAAAACCAGTCACTACACTCTTGAATGGGATGTTTAAAATGATGGGTTGCAATAAATAATTAAACAATAGGAAATACCATTTGGAGTAAAGTATTATATGTACTAGATTGCATAAAATAGATGTCAGTGTGAATGATGGTTAAAGAAAGACCAAACACCGCTGAAGGGTAAACAGCACTAAGAACCACAAGAGCAAGGGCACGGTCTGATTCCAGGACGTTGACGGACTCTTAACTGATTTGAGCCCTGGTTTCAGCCAGTGTATTGTGAAAGGAGCTCTTCCTTAGAAGCAGTTCTTGCCTGGGAAATGTTTTTATACCAAAACTCTATATTGTTTTCCTCAAAAAAAGTTTATTTTAGAGTGAGAACATGTCACTACTATTTTTAAATCCTGGTGCATTCAGGTAAGTAGTCTTGGTACAGGATATAATCAAATCATGATACACTTCAGTGATTCTATACTGAGTCACATACTTCATATAAAGGCACATTAACCTGAATAAAAAAATAAGTGTTAAATTCTTGAGTTTTTAAATTAGAATTTCATAAAGTGCTTTTCATAAAGTCTCATATATTATAGTAATTAAGTGGATAGAATTTCCTTTACAAAGGCACCTTGAAAAGTATTGGCATATGGCATTTGTCCTGCTCTTTTTTTTTTTTGGTAAGTTTGAAGTTTCTTAATGTCTTCTCTTCCACTTCATTCAAATTTCTCATCATCTGAATAGCCAGCCCTATTACAGAATAAGGTGACTTTTAACTTGTCACTTTAAAGGTCAAGTTTTAGGCAGTTTTAGTTGTTTAGCAATTTCCCCAGTATATAAACAGATTCTTAGCGATTTAAAGAAAATTCTATTCAAGTAGCAAATTTAGAGCCAAAAGACTAATTCAGAGTCCATGATTTGAGATGGTGCTTTAAACACATGCTTTATCTTCAAGGTTTTCTGCTCTTTTTTTCTCAGGATTATCTGGAAATAAATTGATAGCTGTGACAGGTATAACATTTGCTTTATCCAACTGAAGAATTCCTCTGAAATATAAAAATAGAAATTAATTATTTCCTGTCTACAGTTTCATAGGAAGACAAGGCTACCTCAAGGATCTTTACACAGTATTCTCCCTTTTGTTACTTAAGTATCTGTCCAAGGAGGAGGTCTCTGGATTGGATCCAAGACCTGTTTTGCAAGTTCAATATCATCCCAATCAAGATGTCAACAGAAGGTAGTTGTTTATGGAACTGATCTAGCTGATTCTGAAAGTTCACAAGGGGGTATAGCAAGAATAGCTGTAACATTTTTTAAAAAGAACAATGGAGAGCAGAGACAGTTGCCTGGTTTTATTAAAACAATACAGTAATTAAAAGCGTGCTAGTGGCACAGCATGAGACAAAGCGAAGAAGAGAGTCCAGAAAAAAGACGAATGTATGTGGGAACTGCATTCATAATAAGGTAGCATTCCGACTCACTGGGAAAATTACAACTGGAACAATGGCTTCTGTTTTGAAAGCAAGAACTAAATCATAACTAGCTTAACCTATACACAAGTGATGGTAAAAACCTAAGTTTTAAGAAAACAAATAATTTTATGATGGGAAAGGTATATTTAAGAAAAATTTAAAATCCTAAGACACAAAGGAAATCCATGAATTGCTCTAAGCCTAAATTTAAAACTTTTGTATGATACCAGAAACAAGAGTAAAAGACAAATTGTAATCTGGGATAAAAAAAAAAAATTATAATAAGACAAACCATAGGAGACTCTTTTTTTTTTTTTTTTTTAGATTTTATTTATTTATTTGACAGAGAGAGATCACAAGTAGGCAGAGAGGCAGGCAGAGAGAGAGGAGGAAGCAGGCTCCCCGCGGAGCAGAGAGCCCGATGCAGGGCTCGATCCCAGGACCCTGAGATCATGACCTGAGCCGAAGGCAGCGGCTTAAACCACTGAGCCACCCAGGCGCCCCCCCATAGGAGACTCTTAATCTCACAAAACAAACTGAGGGTTGCTGGAGGGAGAGGGAGGTTGGGTTATGGACATTGGGGAAGGTATGTGCTATGGTGAAGCTGTGAAGTGTAAACCTGGCAATTCACAGACCTGTACCCCTGGGGCTAATAATACATTATATGTTAATTTAAAAAATTTTTTTAAATTGTAATAGATATGTGTGTATAACAGATAAAAGAGCTCCCACAGGGGCGCCTGGGTGGCTCAGCGGGTTAAAGCCTCTGCATTCGGCTCAGGTCATGATCCCAGGGTCCTGGGATCAAGCCCTGCATCGGGCTCTCTGCTTGGCTGGGAGCCTGCTTCCTCCTCTCTGTCTCTCTCTGCCTGCCTCTCTGCCTACTTGTAATCTCTATCTGTCAAAAAAATAAATCTTTAAAAAAAAAAAAAAAAAAGAGCTCCCACATACTAAAGATGATAGAAAACAATAGAAAAACAGGTAAAAGTTATAAACAGGCATGTCACAGGAGAAATACACAGCCAATTATCACAAAGATGCTAGACTCCGCTAGACCTGGGCTAGTAAGGACACAAGGAAAAAGAAAAGGCAAGTTAAAATGAGATTATATTTTTGTCCACAGTAGCAAAAACAAAAAAGACTGCTATCAGCTGTTGACAAGATACACATACTCTTTGACCCAGTAATTTCACTTTTAGGAATCTATCTCTGTAAATACACACGTGCCAAGAGATATGTGTACATTTAAAAGGTACACGGGAGCATTATTGAAAAGAACATGAAACTGGAAGATACCTGAATGTCTAGTGGAGGAGTGGTTACATGATGGCTTAGCTATGCTGGAAAACACTATGCAGCCAGAAGGAGGACCAATAAGCAAATACATGTGCTGAGAAGAAAAGGTCTTAAGGCCGTGGTTCCCATATGCACCAAGACCCCTGGGGTGGCACTGCAGACTCATGGGCCCTGCAGACTGTTGTAGATTTTCAAGATTTCATTTGGAGGGTAGCTCACAGTTTCAACATCAGGTTGTACTACACATTCCTTTCAGTGAAGTCAGATCTTTGCAAAGCTGGACTTTGGCAGCTGTGATAAAAAGCAACACTGTATAAAAGCTAGTGGTGGACAGGAAGTGAAGGTGGCAGGGTCCCATCTGATTCCAAGAGTTTTCTAGAGGGCCCTAGAGGGCACACACAGCCCATTTGCAAATATACGTAAGAATGATATACATCTCTATGTAAATTAAGAAATAAAGGGGCGCCTGGCTGGCTCAGTTGGTGGAGCATGTGACTCTCAATCCTAGGGTCATGAGTTCAAGCCCCACGTTGAGTGTAAAGACTATTTAAAATAAAAATAAAGCATTAAAAAGAAATAAAAAAATAAATTTTTTTATATGTAAGATAAAATAAAAATAAAAAAATTTTTTCTTTTACTTTTCATCTGGCCTTGATAAAGGGACCAAGGAAAAAATTACTGGCACACTGAGATAGCTATGTACCTGTCGTTAAGTGAATAAAGCAATCTGAGGGACAGTTAGGAATCTAGCTGATAAACAACCTTATTATTATAAACATAATACTTTTGTTTTACCCAAATGGGATCATACTATTTACTCTACCATACATTTTTATCAATACAGAGAATTTGGATAAAAGATGCACACTCTAAAAGTTAACCATGATCACCTCTAGTTACAACAATTAAAAAACAGGGAAATGAAGAGGTAGTTTAATTTATGCTCTCTGTATTTCCATATTGATGAAATATTTTACTACCAGAAAGTAACCTTAGTACAATTGCCATTGACACAAGATACTGCAAATCTGGTTTTTAATTTTACACTGTAGCTCTTCCCACAGAAATGCCCATAACAAAACATTTGGTAAAAGAACAATTAAAAAAAAAAAAAGTGCAACATGGTTTTCTAGGCAGGTTTGCCTAAAAAGTTCAAAAAAGGTCCCAAGCTTCCTAGCAGTCAAAGGAAAAAGGAAGAAACTATTAAGTTCCAGGATTTCCATTTTCAGAAAGAAATGGGAAATGTGAATTCTTCAGGGGAAACCAAACTAAAAGGTGGGAGAGATACTAATATTTCTTTACTCCGCAGGCTCTTTGCTTGCATCATGGCCTTCTAACAAAGCCTCTGAGGTTTTAGTTCAATGTTACACATAAAGAAATGGGCATTTCAAAGACCTTACGACAAGCAAGTAGAAAAGCAAATGTCTGAATTGAATCTTTTTTTTTTTCCTATAAATCCTAGGGTTTTTCTAACATGGTACAATATAACTTAAGCCAAAAACTGTGGTCATTTCTATCTACTGAAAATTATTTCTATTAAGACAACTAAAATGACTATTTAACTTACTAAATTTCTTTTGTTTCTTTCCCAAGTAAACTCCACTTCCAACATGGTGCTCCAACTTGCAACCCCAGGGATCAAGAGTTGCATGTTCCCGCAACTGAGCCAGCCAGTTGCCCACTGCCTGTTCAACTTGTAAAAATGCTAACAATAAATGCGCTTTTACATGTATAAAATAATTTCTTATGGTTAAAAAAAAGCCATACAGGGGCACCTAGGTTGTTCAGTTGTTAAGCGTCTGCCTTTGGCGCAGGTCATGATCCCAGGGATGCTGGGATCGAGCCTGGTGTTGGGCTCCCTGCTCAGTGGGAAGCCTGCTTCTCCCTCTCCCACTCCTCCTGCTTGTGTTCCCTCTCTTGGTGTCTCTCTTTCTGTCAAATAAATAAATTAAAAATCTTAAAAATAAATAAATAAATAAATTAATTAATTAAATTAAAAATATTAAAAAAAAAAGCCATCCAGAAAAAAAAAACTATTAATCAAGATAAAGAGTCATATTGATATGAATACAATAATAGTAGGAGATCTTAATATGCCTCTCTCAGAAATAGATCATCGAAGCAGAAAATTAATAAAGAAATAAAAGCATTGAATGAAACATTGGACCAGATGGACATCATAGACATATACAGAACATTCCACCCTAAAATAACAGAATACTCATTCTTCTCAAGTGCACATGGAACCTTCTCCAGAATAGACCACATACTGGGTCACAAAGCAGGACTCAACCGATACCAAAAGACTGACATTATTCCCTGCATATTCTCAGATTACTCAATCACAAGGAAAAGTTCAGAAGGAACTCAAACACCTGGAAGCTAAAGACCACCTTGCTTAAGAATGCTTGGATCAACCAGGAGATCAAAGATGAACTTAAATAATTCATGGAAACCAATGAGAATGAAGACACTTTGGTCCAAAACCTATGGGATACAGCAAAGGCGGTTCTAAGGGGGAAATACATAGCCATCCAAGCCTCCCTCAAAAAAATTGAAAAATCCAGAATACACCAGCTGTCTCTACACCTTAAAGAACTGGAGAATCAACAACAAATCAAACCAACTCCACATGCAAGAAGGGAAATAATCAAGATTAGAGCAGAGATCAATGAGGTAGAAACCAGAGATACAGTAGAACGTATCAATGAAACTAGAAGCTGGTTTTTTGAAAGAATCAATAAGATCGATAAACCATTGGCCACACTAATCCAAAAGAAAAGAGAGAAAGCCCAAATTAATAAAATTATGAATGAAAAGGGAGAGATCACAACTAACACCAAGGAAATAGAAACAATCATCAGAAATTATTACCAACAGTTATATGCCAATAAGCTAAGCAACCTAGATGAAATGGATGCATTCCTGGAAAACTACAAACTCCCAAAATTGAACCAGGAAGAAACTGACAACCTGAATAGACCGATATCTAGTAACAAGATTGAAGCAGTGATCAAAAACCTCCCAAAAAACAAGAGCCCAGGACCTGACGGATTCCCTGGGGAATTCTACCAAACTTTCAAAGAAGAAATAACACCAATTCTCCTGAAGCTGTTCCAAAAAATTGAAGCAGAAGGAAAACTTCCAGACTCTTTTTATGAAGCCAGCATTACCCTGATCCCCAAACCAGGCAAAGACCCTACCAAAAAGGAGAATTTCAGACCAATATCACTGATGAATATGGATGCAAAGATTCTCAACAAGATCCTAGCAAACAGGATCCAGCAGCACATTAAAAAGATTATCCACCATGACCAGGTGGGATTCATCCCTGGGTTGCAAGGTTGGTTCAACATTCGCAAATCAATCAATGTGATAGAACAAATCAATAAGAGAGAAGAACCACATGGTCCTCTCAATTGATGCAGAAAAAGCATTTGACAAAATCCAGCATCCGTTCCTGATGAAAACGCTTCAAAGTATAGGGATAGAGGGAACATTCCTGAACTTCATAAAATCTATCTATGAAAGACCCACAGCAAATATCATCCTCAATGGGAAAAAGCTTGGAGCCCTCCCGTTGAGATCAGAACACGACAAGGATGCCCACTCTCACCACTCTTGTTCAACATAGTATTAGAAGTTCTAGCAACGGCAATCAGACAATAAAGAGAAATAAAAGGTATCCAAATTGGCAAGGAAGAAGTCAAACTCTCTCTCTTCGCAGATGACATGATTCTTTATATGGAAAACCCCAAAGACTCCACCCCCAAACTACTAGAACTCATACAGCAATTCAGTAACGTGGCAGGATACAAAGTCAATGTACAGAAATCAGTGGCTTTCTTATACACTAACAATGAAAATACAGAAAGGGAAATTAGAGAATCGATTCCATTCACTATAGCACCAAGAACCATAAGATACCTGGGAATAAACCTAACCAAAGAGGTAAAGGACCTGTACTCGAGGAACTACAGAACACTCATGAAAGAAACTGAAGAAGACACAAAATGATGGAAGACTGTTCCATGCTCTTGGATTGGAAGAATAAACATTGTTAAAATGTCTATACTGCCTAGAGCAATCTATACTTTTAATGCCATTCCGATCAAAATTCCACCGGTATTTTTCAAAGAGCTGGAGCAAATAATCCTAAAATTTGTATGGAATCAGAAGAGACCCCGAATTGCTAAGCAAATGTTGAAAAACAAAAACAAAACTGGCGGCATCACGTTACCCGATTTCAAGCTTTACTACAAAGCTGTGATCACCAAGACAGCGTGGTACTGGCATAAAAACAGACACATAGACCAGTGGAACAGAGTGGAGAGCCCAGATATGGACCCTCAACTCTATGGTCAAATAATCTTCGACAAAACAGGAAAAAATATACAGTGGAAAAAAGACAGTCTCTTCAATAAATGGTGCTGGGAAAACTGGACAGCGATATGTAGAAGAATGAAACTCGACCATTCTCTTACACCGTACACAAAGATAAACTCGAAATGGATAAAAGACCTCAACGTGAGACAGGAATCTATCAGAATCCTAGAGGAGAACATAGGCAGTAACCTCTTCGATATCAGCCACAGCAACTTCTTTCAAGATAAGTCTCCAAAGGCCAAGGAAACAAAAGCGAAAATGAACTTTTGGGACTTCATCAAGATCAAAAGCTTCTGCACAGCAAAGGAAACAGTCAACAAAACAAAAAGGCAACCCACAGAATGGGAGAAGATATTTGCAAATGACAGTACAGACAAAAGGTTGATATCCAGGATCTATAAAGAACTTCTCAAACTCAACACACACAAAACAGATAATCATATCAAAAAATGGGCAGAAGATATGAACAGACACTTCTCCAACGAAGACATACAAATGGCTATCAGACACATGAAAAAATGTTCATCATCACTAGCCATCAGGGAGATTCAAATTGAAACAACATTGAGATACCACCTGACACCAGTTAGAATGGCCAAAATTAGCAAGACAGGAAACAACGTGTGTTGGAGAGGATGTGGAGAAAGGGGAACCCTCTTACACTGTTGGTGGGAATGCAAGTAAGTGCAGCCACTTTGGAGAACAGTGTGGAGATTCCTCAAGAAATTAAGAATAGAGCTTCCCTATGACCCTGCAATTGCACTGCTGGGTATTTACCCCAAAGATACAGATGTAGTGAAAAGAAGGGCCATCTGTACCCCAATGTTTATTGCAGCAATGGCTACGGTCGCCAAACTGTGGAAAGAACCAAGATGCCCTTCAACGGATGAATGGATAAGGAAGATGTGGTACATATACACAATGGAGTATTATGCCTCCATCAGAAAGGATGAATACCCAACTTTTGTAGCAACATGGACGGGACTGGAAGAGATTATGCTGAGCTAAATAAGTCAAGCAGAGAGAGTCAAGTATCATGTGGTCTCACTTATTTGTGGAGCATAACAAATAACATGGAGGACATGGGGAGATGGAGAGGAGAGGGAGTTGAGGGAAACTGGAAGGGGAGATGAACCATGAGAGACTATGGACTCTGAAAAACAACCAGAGGGTTTTGAAGGGGCGGGGCGGGGGGGGTGGGAGGTTGAGGAACCAGGTGGTGGGTAATAGGGAGGGCATGTACTGCATGGAGCACTGGGTGTGATGCCAAAACAATGAATACTGTTATGCTGTAAATAAATTAAAAAAAAAAAATCTTAAAAAAAAAAAAAGCCATCCAGAAAGGGAAACAATTAAAGTATCTCTACCTCTACCTCTGTTCTCATTCCATCATTAGAAGTTAACTTATTTTGTCATTCCATTAGTTTCCTATGCATTTATATACACATATATATAATACTTTTGTTTTACCCAAATGGGATCATATGCTACGCAGTGTTTTCCCCCACCTAATAGATTTTGGATTCTTTGCTTCTTGGCTGCACAGAATCCCACTGCACATGTGAATTGCTTGCTAGTCAGTTAAGCCACCATTGATAAACAGTTCAGAGGTTTCCTCTTTTGTTTTTGCTTTGTTACTAGCAATGCTGCGCTAGTCTTCTAAAATCCACTTCATTTAAAATTGATACTTCGAGGTAGAAGGGTGCCTGGGTGGCTCAGTGGGTTAAGCCTCTGCCTTCGGCTCAGGTCATGATCTCAGGGTCCTGGAATCGAGCCCCACATCGGGCTCTCTGCTCAGCAGGGAGCCTGCTTCCCCCTCTCTCTCTGCCTGCCTCTCTGCCTGCCTCTCTGCCTACTTGTGATTTCTCTGTCAAATAAACAAATAAAATCTTTGAAAAAACAAACAGATAGATCAAGGTAGAAAATTATACATGGTGAAGCCCTTGTTTCACTTGTTAGTCTAACATTGCATTTTTCACTAAAATGCAATGGTTCCTTTCTCTCTAATAGGCTAAGATCTTAGAGGGTAGAGTTTGTCTTATTCACATCTGAATCCCCAAGACAAGTGTCTTGTTCATGACAGATATCCAATTAATGTTTTAGTTTTGCTAAAGTTGGAAGACAAGCTAGAAAAAAAGCAGACATGATTTTCCCTCCATCTTATCTTATAGCCTTCCTAATATTTATATTTTGTACTCTAAAATACAGTAAATACAACTTTTTAATCATTAAAAACACTAATGCTGTTTAAAAATAATAACTACTGGAGTACCTGGAAGTAGCAGCTGCCTTCCATTCAGTTCATGATCCCTGGGCTCTGGGATCTAGCCCTAAGTCAGGCTCTCTGCTCAGTGGGAGCCTGCTTCTCCCTCTCCCTCTGCCTGCCGTTCTGCCTGCTTGTGCTCTTTCTCTCTCTCAAAAAAATAAGTAAATAAATAAAATCTTAAAAAAAAATACTTACTTGTATTCACAAACTGGGAAGAGCACCTTTAAGATGGTTATTACCACAACTGCTCCTATAATTCCAACCACCATGACGTTCAGAAACATAAAGAATACCGGAAAAACACTGCTCCAGAACCTACACAGATCTTTTCTGAATTTTTCCATCCATTGACACATAACCTAAAAGAGGAGTTTTGATTAGATAAGCCAAGTACCATCTGATCTCTAAGAGACTTTAAAAATTATGTTCTAGTTTTGAGCGATGATAAAATTCTGCATCTTGACTGTGATGCTGGTTACATGGGTGCCTACATTTATCAAAACTTATCTAACTGTACATTTTAAATGGGTGCTATTTTATTTTAAAATATACCTTGATAAAATTATTTACAATCTTAAAAATTATATTCTAGTAATACAGGCATAGGAATGTTACTTTGTTATCCTTTACAATTATTTATACTATTGTGTATAAATTAAGTGAAGTTATTGCTAAATGGTAAGAGGTTTGGCTAGTCTACGCCAAACAGACCAAAGGCAACCATGGGTTTCTAATAGTTGGACGACAACAGCAGGAGAGAAAGACAAATGTGTTAGTGGCTCTTGGCCCAGATGGGGAGTTCACTGGGCACAGAACACATCAGAACAGACACTAAGGTGCATGGACGGGGTGCATGGACGGGGAGGGAGGCATGTACTCAGAGTGAGGGTGTTGGTATTCAGGCAGCAAAAAGTGACCAGTTTCTACAACAACCCCAAGTAGGCAATCCCAACTGTCAGTGGGAACCTAAAAAAAGTCTCTGGAATCCTTTGGACCACTGATCTTGCTCACTTAAACAGAAAGTATTTCAAGTAAGAGGCTGAGCTAATACGTATGGAGGTATCAAGATACTCAGTGTAAACCCCGAATATATTTCCAGGCAGCCGTATCACGCCCTTAGTAATATAGGAGTACTTAATAGGTGGAAATACATCCTTACATTTGTACCCAGTGTATTTAATCCTGGTAACAACTGCATGATTTTACAGATTAAAGTGGATACCCCATTGCACAGATAAAGAAACTGAGGTTAGAGAGCCTAAGAACTTGTCTAAGATCACGCAACTAGTACGTGGCAGGACCAGGATTCAAACCCATGCGGTCCAACTTGGGAAAGTATACCCTTCACCGCATGCGCTCGGTCACTGTGAAGATCCCGAGGGCCCCAGGCCTCTGTGTCTGTGTGTGTGTGTGTCTGTGTGTGGTTGCGAGCACACGCATGTGTGCTTGAGACGGTAGTCGCAGAATCAATAAACAGGAATATGGGAATGACTCTGGAGCTGAAAATCCCCCCAGAATGATATCTAGGGACTTGATAATCATTATCTAACTGTATTATTAAATGGAACTTGAGAAGAAAATGGGAAAACCTCGGGACGCCTGGGTGGCTCAGTTGGTTAAGCAGCTGCTATCGGCTCAGGTCATCATCCCAGCGTCCTGGGATCGAGTCCCGCATCGGGCTCCTTGCTCTGCAGGGAGTCTGCTTCTCCCTCTGACTCTGCTTGCCACTCTGTCTGCCTGTACTCGCTCTCTCTCTGACAAATGAATGGATAAAATCTTTAAAAAAAAAAAAAGAAAAGAAAAGAAAATGGGAAAACCTGAAAGCCTCCCACTGCCAACAGTGAGGAGCCCACTATTAACATTTCACACTCCCAGTCCTCATGGCTTCCACCTCATCTGAAATGCTGTTTTCTTCTACAGATGTCTGTAATAGATAATCCCGAATACCGGATGTACCTTGTAAGAAGACGGAGGCTCTGCTCTGAGAGGAGTCTCAGGTAGTTTGCCAGGGAAAGCGTCTTCATCTACGGTGGTTTCCACATTCCTGAGGAGATACTGGCTGGTGGTCTGCAGTGAGCTGACACCTTCTACTGAGAAGGAAGAGCCACGTCACCAAAACGCTAGGTACACACTAGTGTCGCTCTTCCTAGTTCTACTGTTACTATGCCAAACACATGTAGGATACTAAGAATATACTTTTCCATCCATAGGAGAAAAAAAACAACATTTCACTGTTCATGTTTAAATGCCAGAAAGGAGTCATAAACTCAGACAGTAAGAGGGAGCTACATCAGTTATGATTCTACCACACAGAACGTAGAAGTCCAATTTTCAGAAAGTTGCACGTTTCGGTGGAAAAAAATGAATTCTTCTTTCTCTAAATGTACCTAAACGATATTCTGATTGTGTATTTTGTGATGACTGCCCAAAGTAAGGGTAGCTATTTACCACAAAATGTCACCAAGCAGTCACCACTGATCACTTTTTGTTTTGATCACTTTCTATTAAGACTCAAGATAGGTTCCTGGAAGTTCTTAAATGGACATAAAGTAAAAGATGTTGTAAAACATTTCTGAAAGATGCCTACTTCCAAACATATTAATTATGATTACAAAGCTATCCACTAAAGAAATAATTTCCTTAATACTTTAAGTAACAGCCTTTGAAAGTACCTTTTTTGGAGAGGTTGGGAAGGGTAAATAAAATGTCGCTGTCTCGGGAAATAGAATACAACATGCTTTCCTCCAAAGGTAGGGTGTAGTTTGAATGTCTGAGTATCGCCTGGTTCTTAACTAAAATATCAATTTCAGTAACATCCTTTTGTTGAGCCTAAGAAAGAAAAAAGAAACAATTACTCTTTATTTTAAATAATGGCACAATTCCTAAGAATCTAAAACTAACTTTTCCTCCTTTGTTGTATTTAACTAAAAAACTTACCAGTTCACAATTACTCTGCATTCCCTGCACTTTGAGGCATTTAATTAGCAACTTTAATCTGAGTGTTTTAGCATTCAGTATTAGAAGCTTGCTCCCTGTCCCATTTCATCTACTTAGCCAGGGGAAAATGTGGCAGAGCTATAAACCAAATTCAATCCCTTCAATCCGCTCTATTTACCAATGTTTATAATATTTTAAAGTGATACAAACATGTATGAATATAGTCATTTTTTCTTCAAATGCTAAACAAATGTTAAAACAAGTAAAAAATTCTAAATGCTTGCATACAGGCAAGATCGAGGTACCATTCTTCCTTATCAAGTCAGAAATAAATAATACAATAATGTAACACATGCATAATACCCAGCATAAATCTTTAGGGTTTAATTCCCAATTACTAATATTATCATACCTGTTTTCCATCAATCTCTACTACCTCTTCTTGAATGACAATTAGTTGCAAACTGGAACCAGATGTCATAGGCCACTCATGAACTAAAATCCTTACACTGACAATTCCAAAATATTCTTTTTCCTCCATATTTTCCAGATTTCCATTCTTCACTATTAAAAAAAAAAAGTAGTGACAGCTTTGAACAAAACAAATGCCACCAAATCTAATGCTGTGTTTGATTATTTTGATGACATTTACATGGAACAAGACAGTTGCAGAACAATTTCTTTGGCTTTCTCAATCTCCGACTTCACTGATGTTACAGAATTTATGAAAATAAAGACAACTTGACAAATCCTCACCACGTCTACCAGTTGTTGAAAAGGGAAAAATGCTCGATGGTCTTTAGACTACCACACTAGCAACATCATTCCTATTCCTTTACATAGTTTGTTAAGGAGGAACGAACAAGGCATAACTACTTACAAAGCAACCAGAAGACAGAGCTAATCCCATGTAATAGTAAAGTAAGTACATTCATCCATCCATTCACTCATTCACAAACTCCAGGGATCTAGGGGCCCCAAAGCAGTGAGGACACTAAGTTGTTTTCTCAATTCTTTCTCCAGTAAGTGACCTGTTGCTGTTGGAGGGCAGGGATGGGGGAGAGGCTGGGACCACCCTGTAATTCCTCCCCACTAAGGGACAACGGGGTAGGATCAGCAGCTGGCCAGACTCTTCTCTGGCGGAGAGCCTCCGAAACCACAGCAGTGGAGGCGGGGCGTGACAGCTGCAGCTGGTCTACAGAGCCAGCGGTGACCTTCCGGAGGCAGAAAACACTACAGAAAAAGATAAATCAATATACATCAATGAAACCAGTGGAAAAGGAGCACTTAGCTTCTCAAACGTTAGTCTCTCAAATGTTATCATATGAGGACGGTCAGCCAAAATCAAACCCAGATGGATAGTCTGCATACAGATCCAGCTGTTTAAATTGATTCTGTGCTCTTCCCTAAGATCCTTAGGGCTCTTCCCTATATCTGGAATGTTCTCTACTCCTCCCTGGCTTCTCATCCATTTTAAATAAACTCCTACTTAAGCAGTTCTAGCTACTGTATCCCTGTATTTCTGAGTTTGTGCCTTTTTTTAAGCACTAACTTTCTTGCAGTGTAGCTCTTGGTTTATAACCCTGTCTCCTTACTTGGCGGCCTTCTCCTGACAGTGTAGTACACGTCAGGTTTGTTGTTCTGTGGCTTTCATTCAGCAGTGATTCCATCCAGAATCAGACATACATAATTTAAAATAAATATGCCATCATCAGTTACCAATACAATTCAAAACCAGTCTGGGGGTTCTAAATCCCAGTCTAGGGGTTCTAAATCCTAACTATGCATCAGAATCCACTGAGGAATAGTACAGACGCCCAAGCCTCATCCCAATCAATAAAGCAAAATCTCTGGGGGGTACAGACTACCATTTCTAACTTTTGAAACAGGTACAGACATTTCCATTAAGAACCAAGTGACCTAACCTTTTTTTTAGTTCAACCTAAATCTTCACAAAACTGTTTCTCCTTGACTTCCCTGTTTCTGTAAATAAATCCACCCTCCCTCCTCCAAACTCGCAAGGACAGAAGTTAGGAGGTTACATTTGACTTCTGCACCCTCATTCCCTGTATCCAGTTAGTTGCTTCCTTCGGGCCACCCCAGGTCCAGTCTCTCTTCTATTTCTCCCTTCCACCAGGGGTGGGGTGGGGGTGGGGGTGTGGAATATGTGGTTCAGTAACTACTCAACCATCATAATGGTTACCTAACTATTCCCTTCTTCAATCCCCCTCCCTTCAAAGCATTCACACAGAGGAGCACAATTAATCTTCTGTAACGAGTTCTGACTACACAGCTGCCTTGCTCGGACACCTTCAGCGGCATCCCTCTGACTTGTTCGGTAGTTCTCTGAATGGTCCTTCTTCAGGCTCCTTCTGGGAACGCTTGCTGCTCTCTCATTCTGGTCTGCCTAACCTCCCTCCCTCCCCTCCTCTAAGGCTCCTAGCTGTAAAACTTCCCCTCTCCTGTGGTCCATCTCTGCATTTTCCCTGGTTGCCCCTTGGTCCTGCTCATAGAACATCATGCTTCTTGTCAGTGTATCTGTCTGCCCAAAGGCTGTGCACAGGGCACAAGAGATTCAATAGAGGGGAAAATACAGTCATATAAAGACATCAAGGTGGTGACTCTTCAGCCCCCAAATCTGGCACCCCTATTGGAGAATAAAATAAAATTAAAAAGCACAAAAGCCCTTGATATTCTGACTTTGTGCCTGTGGTAGGCAGCTTTCAAAAATGGCTCTCCACGACCCTTAAGTCTGGCAATTCATGTCCTTGCGTTATTCCCTTCCACCAAGTATGGTCTGGACCAAGTCACTTGTTTCCAACAAATAGAATAAAGTAATTGTGATGGGAAGTTTCTTCTGTGATTAGATTATAAAGGCTGCAGCTTCTGTCTTGTGAGGGTTCACTCTTGCTGGTGGCCTCCCTCGTCCTCCAGCCAATATAGCCAGCTACCATCTCGTGAGATGCCCAACAGAGAGGTCCATGCGGCAAGGGAAGGAGGGAGGCCTCTGGCCAACCTCTTGCAAGGAATGGAGGCCTCAGTCCCACAGTTCTAAATCCTGCCAACAGCCGTGAGTGAGCCAGCAAGCAGATCTTCCCCAGCAAAGCCTTGAGAGGACTGCAACCTTACAGGACAGCCAGATGTCCCAGCTAGGCCAAGCTCAGATTCTTGATCTACAGGAACCAAGAGATAATACTGTTATGGCCTACTAAGTTTAGAACTAAACTGTTACAGAGGGCAGCTGGGTCACACCCTGTGGCAAATTCCTAATGAATATGCCATCAATGGAGTTATTACTTAAACCAACAACAGCACTTTTCCAAGCTATGAAGCATTAACTTGTTGTATACTAACCTTCTCACTAGAGCCACCAGAAAACATGTAGAAAAAGAAACACACTCATATATACTCAAAACCCACATCTGTCTAGAGGCAGCAGAGAGTTAAAAAGTCAGCCAGCGCCCCCACAAGGCATTTACTGATTCTCAAGCTTGACAACTAGAGAAGCTGCAAAGCTCAATAGAAAGTAAGAACTCAGAGGCAGAGAAGCTAAACAGAGCTGAATGGGCAGTCCCACGCAGAGGGGCATAAAATAAAGATTATGGCTACAAGATCCTAGAGAGAAGGGAAGAACAGAAGTAAGCGAACATTCTATGCAGTCTTCCCCCTGCAGAAACATGTGCTAATTAGTAAGTCGGGCGGGCCGAGAAACCAAGCCTCTATCTAAGACACTAAGAAGCTAAACAGAACCCTGGCAGGCTAATGACAGTGCGGAGTATGAGGCCCACAAAACAGGGGCCCTCATAATCACCCCCAGTTTTCACTCGGGACCTACGATGAGCTACATCTGGGGAAAAGCAGTTAATAAGAAATAGACTAAGTCTCACAGAGATAAGAATCCAGCCTTCAGTCAGCCCAATCCTCGACTTAAAAATTATGGTATTCTGCCCCTTATTATCATGACTGCAAGGGGTTAAAGTCAATCCTCTCTGGAGTAAGATAATAATATCTGGAGACTTTATAACTTTTTGTACACAATATCAAAAATAATACATATTTTGAAGGAGAAGGATCAAAAGAAAACACAGATCCCAAGGGGCTCAAAAAATTAGACTGGGCATACTTTAAAGTTAGGGATGGCTGGGTGGCTCAGTTGGTTAAGCGTCTGCCTTCAGCTCAGGTTGTAATGATCCCAGGGTCCTAGGATCAAGTTCTGGATCAGGACTCAGCAGGGAGCCTGCCTCTCCCTCTGCCTGTGGCTCGCTCTTTCTCTGACAAAAAAATAAAATCTTTAAAAAAAAAAAGTAAATCTTACTTTAAAAAATAAATAAAGTTACTTAAAGTAATAGGTTCAAGAAAATAGATGATAGGGGCGCCTGAGTGGCTGAGTCAGTGAAGCGTCTACCTTAGGCTTGGGTCATGATCTCAGGGTCCTGAGATTAAGCCCCACGTCAGGCTCCCTGCTAGATAGGGAGTCTGCTTCTCCTTCTGCCCCTCCCCCTGCTCGTGCTCTCTCTCAAATAAATCAAATCTTAAAAAAAAAAAAAAAAAGGAAGGAAGGAAGGAAGGAAAAGAAATAATGGGTGCCTGGGTGGTGCAGTCTGTTGGGCATCCAACTCTTGGTTTCAGCTCAGATGGTGATCTCGTGGTCATGGGATCCAGCCCCCAATGTTGGGTTCACGCACATCACAGTCTGCCTGAGACTCTCTCCATCGTCCCCCTGCCCCTCAGACCAGGAACCAACCTCCCTCCCCTCCCCACCCCCGCCGCCCTGCTGCTCATGTGCACTCTCTCTAAAATAAATAATTTTTAAATAAAAGAAAATAGGTGATAAAATGAGTAATTCCACCAGGTAAGTGCAAGCTACTAAAATCAAAATTAAAAATATAAAATTAGGGGTGCCTGGGTGGCTCAGTGGGTTAAGCTGCTGCCTTCAGCTCAGGTCATGAGCTCAGGGTCCTGGGATTGAGCCCCGCATCCAGCTCCTTGTTCAGTGGGGAGCCTGCTTCTCTCTCTGCCTCTGCCTGCCTCTCTGCCTACTTGTGCTCTCTCTCTCTCTGTCAAATAAATAAATAAATAAAATCTTTAAAATATATATATATAAAATTAGGGTGCCTGAGTGGCTCAGTGGGATAAGCCTCTGCCTTCGGCTCAGGTCATGATTTCGGGGTTCTGGGATCTAGCCCTGCATCAGGATCTCTGCTCAGCAGGGAGCCTGCTTCCTCCTCTCCCTCTGCCTGCCTCTCTGCCTACCTGTTATTTCTCTCTGTCAAGTGAATAAAAAAAATCTAGAAAAAAAATATATATATAAATTAAAAAATATATATATTTATATATATATATAAATATAAATTATATAAATATAAATAAATAAATATAAATATATTTATATATATAATTATATATATAATATATAAATATATATAATATATAAATATATATATTTTATATATATATATATTTTTTTTATCCAGTATCCAGGGCCTGAGCAAGAGATGGAAAACAAAAGAAAAAAGAAAAAAAAATTTAAAAGAATAAAATGGACACCCTAGAAGTAAAGTCCAGTAAATGAAAATAACTCAATTAGGCAGAGCTAATGAAAGAGAATGAAAAGAAAAAAAGGATAGAAAAAAAAACAGAAAACAGTATAAAATTTATATGGAACTTTATGAAAGAGTCAAACATACATGTAAATGAAAAGCAAGAAGGGAATAAGAGGACTTACAGTACTTTTTGAAAAGATAATGCTCAAAAATTTTCCCAAAAGACAGGAAGTCACAGATTAAAGAACCCTACACCTAGGCACATCACAGTAAAACTACTGAAAACCAAAGACTAAGAAAAAAATATTAAAGGCAACCAGGAAAACAAAACCAAACCTTATTATCCATCCTGGAGCAATGAGCCTGATACTCTCAACAGAAACTCCAGAAGGGAGAAGACCACAAAACTGGTCTTTAAAATACTAACCTATGAAGTACTAACTTGTGTTTCCCCATCCAGTAAAAAGATCCTCCTAAAATGCAGGCAAAGTAAAGATGTTTTCAAATAAAAGCTCACATAGTTCATGGCTAACAAATCTGCACTAAGGGGATTTCTTGATCCCCTACTAAGGGGAATTTTTTAGGCAGAGGAAAAATGAGCCCTGAGGGGAACATGAAACACATATACACTAAGTGAGTGTGGGGTTTTAGTTTTGTTTTGTTTTTTAAGATTTTATTTATTTGACAGACAGAGATCACAAGTAGGCAGAGAGGCTGGCTCGGGGTGGGGGGTGGAGGGAGAAGCAGGCTCCCCGCTGAGCAGAGAGCCTGGTGTGGGACTCGATCCCAGGACCCCAGGATCATGACGCGAGCTAAAGGCAGTAGCCTAACCCACTGAGCCACCCAGGCACCCTGAGTGTGGGTTTTGAGTGCATATGTGTGTGTTTCTTGTTCCCCTTCTTCATTTCTTCATTCAGGAAGGAAGGAAGAGCAATGGAAAGGGCAACCATTGAGGTAAACATAAATGATTACTGGACTACACAAAATAATAAGAACAATTATGTTGCAAAATCGTGGACATGATGCATAATATTAGGATTTAAGAACACAAAGAGTTAAAATGTATGACAGTAACAGCAAAAATGCAGAAAGGGAATAAATGGAGTTTCCATGTTCTGAGGTTCTTGCTTTGTTTGAGAAGTGATAAAAATACTAGTTTATTGATCTCAGAGATAACCATTAAAAGAGGGAAATGATGAAAGAAAAAATAAAAAACCCGGAAGAGGGCCAAAAGGAGAAGAAAAAGGGACATGGAATAGGTGGGACACAAACAGGAAACAAATGATTCAGATTAAAAATTTAAATTAAAAAAAAATTTAAATCCAAATATATTAGTTATAACATTAATATAAATAAATCAAAATCCCAAATAAAAGATGGATTGACAGACTGATTTAAAATAAGACCCATCAATATATGCTGCTTATTAGAGATTCACTTGAATTGTAAGGACCCAGAAAGACTGAAAAAAAAAATGGAAAGATACCACACAACAATCCATCTTCCTCCCATCTGCCAGGCCAAAAAGCAATTGCTGTTAAAATAATATAGATAAAGTTGACTTAAAGGCAAAAGTATCACTAGAGATAAAGACATTTTACAATGATAAAAAAGTCAATCTACAAGGAAGACATACCACTTCAAATCTGTATGCATTTGGTAATATTGTATCAAAAGATAGAAAGCAAAAATTGACACAGCTGGGAGAACAGACAAATCTACATAGTGGAGATTTAACATACATTCTCAGTAACTGACAGAGCAAACAAATGAACAAAAATCAGTACTTCCCTAATAGACTGAACAATACAATTAACAAAAAATTTCACCCAACATATGTAGAACATCATACCCAAGTAATTATATGATGTACTTTCTTTTCAAGGACACCTGGACATCACCATTTCCTAAAATTGACTATCTGCTAAGCCACAAAGCAAGTCTCTGATTTCAGGGGTTAAAATTATACACCGTACACCTCTGATGACAGAGGTGGAAACAGTAAAAAGTTCCAAAATGTTTAGGAATTAAGCACTGTAACTCCTAAATAACCCACAGGACAAGGGACTCTCACTACAAATAACTGGAAAACACTGTGAGCCGAATGACTATCAAAGTAAGTAACAAGGGGTGCCTGCGTGGCTCAGTGGGTTAAGCCTCTGCCTTCAGCTCAGGTCATGATCTCAGGGTTCTGGGATCAAGCCCCACATCAGGCTCTCTGCTCATCAGGGAGCCTGCTTCCCCTCCTCTCTCTGCCTGCTGCTCTGCCTACTTGTGATCTCTCTCCCTCTGTCAAATAAATAAATAAAATCTTAAAAAAAAAAAAAGTAAGTAACAAATTAAGGACAAAATACAATTATTTAGAGAAAACTTTACTGCCTTAAATGCATATATTAAAACAGGTAGTAAGACTACTGTACATATTTCTCATATTCCTTATTTCCTTCAAATACGGTGGTACAACATAACATATCTGCTTGTCTTTAAACAACTCAAGATTTTAAAAGATTAAAAAAATATTATCTGGACAAAAGGGTAGAAGCAACCAGAGAATTAGAGCAACAATTCATTTTTCTCTTTATTTTCTCCCAACTGTGATAAGCACTCCTTCAAGATTTTGCCTCTTACTTGTAAATCTCCACTTATTACCCCTCTTTATATTCTTACATTGGTATCAACCTACCAGAAATGCAGCTCTGGTCAACAACAATCTCATGAGAAAGAAATGTGAATATGCCAGGAATAACCAAAATAAAGTAGGATTTGAATTTTAAACACATTAGTGTTATTATACACTCCAGTAATGATGTATATTATTAATTTAAAATGAAAATACATCACAAAAAAAAACGTGTTTCACAAATTTAGTATTACTAAAAACAGAACAATTATGGAAATAATTTAGTAGTACTCACCTATCAAAGTCTGACAGCTTATTCGGGTTACACCACTATTTACAGGAAAGTCATTTACATATACCTGTCCACTCTCATAGGTTATGTTAAGAACAACCTTAAAATAAAGCAGCATATACATTAATTCCAATGGCTTATAAATGATGACAAATTCTTCATGTCAAAAATACATTATCTAACTAAATTAGACATGCAGGGAAAAATAACAGAGGCTGCCTACTACTAAGCTCAGTGAAACTAAAACATAATCAAAAGGAGACAAACCTGTTCTTTGGATACCTCCCCATCATCTTTTAGGGTAGTTACGTTAATTCTGATGCTGTCCTGCAAAACACACATGAAGTGGATAGGTATGCATTTCACCAAGTAAGAGCTCAATTCTTTTTCTTTTCGCCTCAACTATATTTAGTATAATCACTCAAAACATCAAAAGAACATTTTTTAAAACCAGCATTTTAATTTTTACAGCCTTTATTATGCCCTTATTCACAATTCCAACTCCTCCTAATCTGTATTTTTTCCACTTCATTATGAAATGTCACATTTATGAGCATATAATATGCAAATGGAGAGTTTAAGAGAAAAACTTAACACTCATGTACCTACTACCTAGTTAAAAACCAGAGTATCGTCTACACCTTTTAAGTCTCCTGCGTGACCCTCTCTGTCCTGTTCCCCTCCCTCCCCTCCATTTTCATCATTTCTTGCTTTTCTTTATGGTTTTATTGTGCTTGTCTCTCTCCAAACAATAAGTTGCTTAGTTTTATCTGTTTCTAGGCTTTATGTAAGTGGAACAATTTTGTACGGATTCTTCTGGAACTTCTTTCATTTAAAACTTCCAATGCATGCAGTTGAAGACATTTATTTGCAGTACTGTGTAAAAGCCCATCAAATGATTACCAATTTACTTATTTGTTCTACTATCCATGGACATTTGAGTCGTTTCCAACGTTCTCATTTTCATAAACAAAACTGCTCTAAACCTTCTTCTTCTTTTTAAGATTTCATTTTAATTTATTTATTCGAGAGAGAGAGAGAGAGAGACAGCAAGAGAGAGAACACAAGCAGCGGGAGTGGGAGAGGGAGAAGCAGGCTGAGCAGGGAGCCAGATGCGATGTGGGGCTCAATCCCAGCACTTGGGATCGAGACCTGAGCCAAAGGCAGACACTTGCCATCTAAGCCACTCAGGCACCCCCTTCTTTTTTTTTTTTTTTTTCCTTTTTTTTCCCCTAGTAATCTCTACACTCAACATGAGGTGCAAATTTAAAGGCCATGTGTTCCTACAACAGCCAGCCAGGCACCCCTGCTCTAACCCCTCTGAAATAGGACCCCTTGTGCCCGTGGACAAGTATGTACTATTCACAATCCTTGAGAGGCACTAAATGCTCAAAAGCAGTTACTCAAATATTTAAGTTTATTAATGACATGCTTTCTAAAGAGAAGAAAGCACTGTTTTAATAAGTATTCACCAATACTCACAGGGTTCACAATTTGTCATTTGAAAAACAAAACCTTCCCTAAGTTGACTCACAGTTAGATACTGTTATCTAGAATAAAAAGTATTTTTTTCCAGGGGTTATTCTTTGAAAATAGGAAAATTATTCATAATCAAAATAATATACAAGAGTATCTCTTGGCACCATGACAATCTCTAATACTTTATACACTTCCAACAAATGAGAGAATGAGACTGAAGCACCTGTATGAGGTTGACGTGATTCTACTCAAGGAACAGGACTCTAGCATGGACAGTCCATGCCATACATTTGGTACACTTGCCAACCTACATGGGGGCCTACGAAGCTTCAGAACCAGCCTGGCTTTCTCCGGGTCCGTCCTAACCTAGAACTAAGCATGGGCCAGAACCAATACACTCAACTCTAGAACAAACCAACACTCAGTAAGTCATCAAACTGGTGGTTATAGTTTTTATGTTCTAATTCCAGCCAAAAATTCCTCTTTTCAAACTAGAGGATCCGTCAACTATACACTCTATTGTTCTTCTAACAGCCCAGGGAAAACCCTCCAATGATAGTATTCTAAGAAACCTTTTCATAGCTTCTGCCTTTCAGTAGTGAATATACACTACATTGTTAGTAATTTACTGCACTTACATAGATCACCTGCCTAGTAAAATCTGGGGTTTGTAAAAGACAATTAACAGACACTATCCTGCTGTATTTTGCAAGAACCAGATTCAATTAAATTTTTTAGTCTTCTGAATGATTTCATTTCAGAGGTGACCCGGGTCCCTTACTGCCTTCTGAGCTCAAGTTCAGAGATAGGTCCTATTTCTTGCTCTGAGAACCTCTGACTGAACTGGAAGTTCAAGCTTGTGAGCCATGATGGCAGAGACTTAAAGAGTGGGTGGCAGAACTGAAGTTTCTACCCTCCCATTTTCAGTTTTTCCTCTAATTCCTTCACTCACAAGATGCCCAGCTGGTACACATAGCTTCCTAAGGAAAAAGGTAATAGATACCTCATTTAAAATAAATGAATTAAGTCTCAGGGAAATATACGAAATAAATATTTACACATATAGAAAGTATGTGTCCTCTGGATGCCTCTCCTTGGTGACAAAATTATTTTAATACTAGAAGCATGTACTACAAAAATTTACATTATTTTACAATCGGTGTAACCTCAACTTCTAACAATTGCACATGTAAACAAAACAGAAAAATGCCTATAATCCAGTAGCTCTGCATACTGAGGGGATATGGAGAGAATTTTCCTAACTTTCAGTTTTCTTACATTCATATCAGGTTAGATACAAAAATGAACAGATGAACAGATACATGATAAAGCATAAAGTATAATAAAATGTTAACGGTGGCCTAAGTTTGTGCTATTCAATATGGTATGTACCCAATAACCACATGTGGCTATTAACATTTAATTAAAATTAAAATTTAAAAACTCAGTTCCTGAATTGCCCTGGTCAGCCACATTTCAAGCACTCACTAACCACAGTAGTCCAGTGGCGACTGTAATGGACAGAGCAAACACCATCATTATACCAAAGTCTACTGGACAGACCTCATCTAATCTGGTGACCACCACAACATTCTTTCAAATGTTCTGTATATTTGAAATAGGGTTGCTTGGGTGGCTCAGTCGGTTAAGGGTCAAACTCTTGGTCTCAGCTAAGGTCTTGATCTCAGGGTCTTGAGTTCAAGTCCTGCACTGGGGCTTAAACATTAAAAAAGGGAAAAGAAAGGAAGGAAAATTAAAAAAATAAAACATTGAACAATTTAGATCAAGAGGCTTCAGTTTCCCATATATACATTTCTAAGGAATGCGATTCTCCCTCTCCCAGCTCAGCATTCTTTCATCTATGAAATTCTGAGTTTAGATCTGGACTTTCCAGAAGTGGAAGGATGGCATTAAAAGGGAGAACTAAAATGATAAGCTCACTAAGCTCACAGTGCAATGTACTTTCAGCTTGCAGTCAAAATGCATTTTTCTCAGACTATATGGGGACAGGCTTAAGTATCCTTGGATTCACAAGGGACCATGATGAAGCTTTAAAATTTGGAAAACAGGGGCACCTGGGTGGCTCAGTGCGTTAAAGCCTTTGCCTTCCGCTCAGGTCATGGTCTCAGGGTCCTGAGATCGAGTCCCTCATTGGGCTCTCTGCTCAGTGGAGAGCTTACTTCCCCCTCACTCTCTGCCTACTTGTGATCTCTGTCAGTCAAATGAATAAATAAAATCTTTTTAAAAATGGGGAAAAAATGGAAGACAGTGGAATTCCAGAACTTTAAGAATCATTTCATTTTTATTCGGTGTCTTGGTGCTCAGCGATCACATTCGTATTTTTGGCCAGTTGCACTGTGATCCGTATACAATTTCATGTACAAGTGGTTCTTAGGACTTGCATTGTTGTGCCTTGCTGAAATGCCCCAGCAGAATTGGAAGTGAGATATGCTCGTTATTTTTTTTCTCAGAGAGAAAATAATGTCATTCAAAGTAAAAAAAAAATTTTTTTTTGAAGTGATATTTATGCTGTAAGTCACCCCTGAATTTAGAGTATTCAAGTCTTGACGGGTAAGAAAAAGTATACCTGTATTGTTTCTTCTCATTCTGGGAAAACTCCCATTTTAAAATCTTCAAACTTTTCCCAACCATACATTCAACTGATGAACGGCAAATACTGGTTTATTTCAACATGCGTGCCCCGCGAAAGCGAGAAAAAACCAACCACCCTCCAGTACAAGGGCGCAGTGGTTATCCAACTTCAGCTGCTTTACAATCAACCTGGGGGCCCTACCGGCAAAGCATGGGATTAGTGAGTTTCCAGCCTGCTCCCAGTGGATGCTGGTGCGGCTGGGACCCGGAGTAGGCGCACCCCCCCGAGCCCTGCACCCCGCGGCGGAAGGCAGTGCTTCCCGTCGCCGCGGGAGCAGACAGGTGGCCTGGAATCGCTCTTGCTCTCTCACACAGCCACTTCGACGTTTCCCCAACACTGCGCGGCCCCAGTGCCGGCTCTACCTCGAGAAGGCGCCATTACAAAAGGCTGGGAGCACTTGTGGTCGCGTACTTTCGACGGCAAAATCCCCTCCGGCTGGCAAGGGTTGGGACTGCCCTAAGAATTCCCAAGTTTCGCGGCACTGGGCTTAACCACACATTAAGTATCCCTTTTCGCTCTCTCGCTGCCGTTTCCCAGGCTGCCCCCATTTCCTTGGATGCTTCTCCCACTCCTATCTTGGACGCCCGGACCCCTTCCCCTGGCCCGCCGGCCGGTGGCAAGAAGCGTCGATGCGGACACCGACGTCCTACCGCTCCGGCCCGGGCCTCCCCGGAGGGTCCGTGCGAAGGAGCGGCCGAGCCGCGCCCGCCCTGCCCTACCTGCGGGGCTTGGGGCGGCAGTGGCAGCTCACGGGTAGCTGTCCTCAGCCACCCTGCGGCCAGCAGCGCCGCGAGCAGGAGCAGCCGGAGGGCAAACGACGCCGGCGGGGAGCCCTCCATTTTGGACAGGCCAGCGGCGGCGGACGGCCGAGAGCTGAGGGCCGCGCCAGCCCGAGGGGCGGGGGCGGGGGCTGGGCGAGACTACCGGGGGGCGGGACCTTGGGAGGCGGGACGGGGCGGGGGCGAGAGGGGCCGGGGAACTTGCCGGGGCCGCGTACCTCCCGGGCTCCGGGAAAAGCGGACTGCGCGTGCGTGCTTCCGCGAAACGTCGGAAGGGTGGGTGGAGTTAACCGGGGGAAGGTCCTAGTTGGTCTTCAGACTGGCGGGACGAATTGGAAGGAAATCCTGATCCGAAGGAGTAAAAATGTTTTCATTGACATGATTTTAAAATTAGTATATACTAACGAGACTAGTATATATACGTATGGAAATAGCTATAGCTCTGCGTGTGCATATTTTACATATGTATAAATTGAAATAATGATAATATCGCAGAATTGTCACGAGGGGGAATATGTCACGAGGGGGAATTTTATTAAATCGGTAGTTCTCACCCGTGACTGCACATGGGAATTGCCTGGGCAGTTTTTAAAAATTACTAATTGTGGGGTCTTAACGGGGCACCCGAGTTTCTGATTTAGTTAGTCTGGGCTGCTGTTCCGGCATCCGTAGTCCCCCAAATGATTTATTGTGTTAGGGTGGAGGATCAACCACGCATCAAAGGTTCAACATTCAGCGGATCACTGCAGACGTCGTGGGAACAACACTCTCCACCTGAGCTCCCGGGGCTCTTCTATTCAGTTCCTTAATCTCCTTGATCTACAAAATGAAGATGATAGACTCCCCCCCCCCCCTCATACTGTTAAAAAATATTTTATGAAACTCTTTGAAGGAGAGAATGCCAAGGAAGGTATTTCAGATTAATAGGATTGAATATTGATTGAGAACTTGGAGACATTGCCATTCAAGGCAGAATAAGAAACATTCAGCCTTTTTTAAACTTTTGACATGGAAGCAACACAAATCTCTGTATCCCTCTTAGCCCTTCTTCTTTATCAACACCTCCCCCATGTCTGCTTTTCTAGCTAGGGAAATTATAAAATCTTTGTAGGGTATACTGCAAAAATCAACTAGCTCCTTGCCTACTGTGAGATTCGCAACATTATTAACCTGCAAGGGGTTTCTGCAGTGAAGTTCCGCCCACTCTTGGGTTCCTACTACAACCACCTGGTTTTCACTCTGTTTCAGACTTCTGGAATTAAAAACCAATCTGGAGATCAGAACACATGACATGTGGATCTGCATAATTTGAATTAGTAATATGTATACAATTCTAAAGTACATTTATATGAAAAAGTAGACAGGGAAAGTGAAGTAGCTTGTTTCCCAATAGATTCTGCCCCATGGTCTAACGATCCATTATCCTTCCATTTGTCTCCATGGCTAGCTCTGAGCCCCAGGAAGGCTGTGGACAAAAAAACAGTAAAAAAAAAAAAAAGCCTGCTAGAGTTGGAGTTTGTTGGGGTTTTGGCACATACCAGCGGGCAGTTCTTGGCCACACCAACTAAGTGTCCTACAATTTAATTCAATTCTGATATTATCTAGCTAGAGATTGCATCAGATCCCACAGGATCAGGGCTCCCCTGAGACAGCCCCCACCTACTCTCACACACACATGCTTCAGATGCCAGTTGCAAGCCCAGGTTATTACCTGTACTTCTGACCAATCAGCTACAGAGCAGAGGTTCCAATGACCCCCTCCAAGGACTGGACTAATTTGCTAGAGCAACTCACAGATCTCAGGGAAATGCTTAGGTTTCCCCATTTGTTAAAGGATATAATAGAAGATACAGATGAACGGTTGGAAAGACACGCATAGGTAAGGTATGTGGGAGAGGGCAGAGCTTCCGTGCCCTCTCCAGGTATACGATACTCCTAGCACCTCCCCCTATTCACCAGCCTTGAAGCTTTCTGTACCCTGTACTTAGGAGATTTTAATGGAGGCATCATCAATCATTAACTCCATTTTCAGCTCTTGTGTCATGTCAAGAGAATGAGGGGCAGGGCTGAAAATTCTAAGCCACATCCTGGTCTTTCTGGTGACCAGTCCTCATCCAGGAGCCAGCCAGAAACCCACCCAGAGTTACCTCAGTAGAACAAAAGACACTCTTATTACCCACGAGATCACAAGAGCTTCTGAAACAGAGTCAAAGACCAATATTAGGGGTGCCTGACTGTTCAGTTGGTAGAGCATGTGACTCTCAATCTTGGGGTTATGAGTGGAAGCCCCACATTGGGACTAGAATTTACTTTAAAAAAAGAGAGACCAATTTATTTTTTAAAGATTTTATTTATTTCACAGACAGAGATCACAAGTAGGCAGAGAGGCAGGCTCCCCGCTGAACAGAGAGCCGAATGCAGGGCTCCATCCCAGGACCCTGGGACCATGACCTGAGCCGAAGACAGAGGCTTTAACCCACTGAGCCACCCAGGTGCCCCAGAGAGAAACCAATCTCAAAACAAGAGATGCTCCTAGTGTTTGTATCATTTAGGAAATTAACAGGTTTCAGGATCTCCATGGCAGGAACTGGGGCAAAGACCAATATATATTTTCTATTAATTCACAGCATGCCTTTTATATGCAAAACAATCAATCCAGGGCCCATATTTTGAATCTCCTCTTATATCAGACTTTTACAGTCCAGGAGGCAATATTCCTCTGTCCTAATCATCCCAGGACCAGGTATAAGACAACTAGAGATAGCCTCTGTACCCCAGAGCCCACTGAAATTATTCACACTAGCCAGTTCTAAACCTATTTATCCTTCCTTGTCTCACCTTCTCCATGGAAACCAGAAAAAGGACTCCTGCCTATAGTTTTCTCTTGGCTCCTTCAACATCCTGACCAACCCTTGTACTTTTCTATTTGGTCCTGCATGGCATGGTGTGTGCCCCCCAACCCCATTGTGAATAGCAAACTCTCTTTTCAATGGCAATCATCTCCTGACCTGTTGGCTTTACTGTACATGCATAATAATAAAGCCCACATTTTAAAACACCATACTAATACCTATGGAAAAGGTCAATGCTAAAATAATCACAACAAAGAAAAGGTGGTTGAAGTCCTTGACAAGGACAGGCAGATGAAGAAGCAGATAAAGATTGCTTCCAATGAGGGCAAAAAGTCCTGCTTTCCATCCAGCCAGAAATGGTCTCTAGCCCTCGAACTGCCACTGTCCCAGACATTTTACTGTAAATATAATGACAACAGTGACTAGGATGAATCTTAGTTCACCAAACGGAGATTCCTCAGGGTGTGAGGGGAAACGGCAGGAAAAGGAACAGAAGTTGAGTACAGAAAACCATGCTGGACTTGTCAAACACATGAATGCTTCTGCACAAAATAATATTATATATGATCATAAATATGTGTTTTTGTTGTTCATACATTTAGTCATTTAAAATCAGGATTTTACCTTTGGCAATTTTAGTAAAGCTACAGACATTTGAATGTGGTTGTTCAGATTAATATATGAAATGATGTCAACAGAGAAATTGGTTGTAATGGTTGGTGATCGTGATTTTTGGAAGGCAATACAAATTTACTAATCTTTTCTCTAGACTGAATCTACTTTAGTAGTTACATTTAGTAGAATTGTGAAGGATGTATCTCGTTTCTTTTCACCTACGTATCTACTGTATAAACCACGTAAGCATTTATACCATTAGAATTTAAAATGTAATAAGATGCTGATAAGCATGAACTGTATAACATCATGAAATATTTTCCCCATGAAGGTAGAATATTTGATATTTAGTGATATATCATTGTGTCTATGTGTGTATATATATTCAGTATAACATAATTTAAAGATATAGCAAATTGCACACTGAAGAATAAATAAGGTATTCTATCTTAGGCTTAAGATATCACACCTAGGCCTGGAGTTTGCAAAAGAGTCTGGTCATATCATTTATGGTGATTAGTGAATCACTTTATATGTGAAATCATTCTTCATATTTATTATGTCAATTTCTCATTCTCTTTGAATAGTCCAAATTTGTCTTTAAAAAATATTTAATTTTTCCAAATTTTCTCTTTCTCTTGATCTATGTCTTATAACCATACACAGAATTTAAAAAAATTTAGATTCAATTAATTGTGCGTGGGTGGCTCAGTTGGTTAAGCTTCTATCTTGGGCTCAGGTCATGATCCCAGGGTCGTGGGATCAAGCCCTGCATCATCGGGCTCCCAGCTCAGCAGGGAGGCTGCTTCTCTCTCTCCCTCTGCCTCTCCCTCTGCTTGTGCTCCCTTCCTCTCTCTCTCAAATAAATAAAATATTAAAAAGTAAATAAGTTCAATTAACACATAGTGTATCATTAGTTTCAGAGGTAGAGTTCAGTGATTCATCATTCTTATATAATACCCAGTGCTCATTTTATCACCTGTCCTCCTGAATGTGAATCACCCAGTTCCCTCATCCCCTCACCCTCTCCCCTACAGCAACTCTCAGTCTGTCTTCTGATTTAGAGCCTCTTATAGTTTGTTTCCCCCTCTGATTTCATCTTGTTTTATTTTTCTTTCCCTTCCCCTATGATCCTGTTTTGTTTCTTAAATTCCCCGAGTCACTGAGATCGTTTGATAACTGTCTTTCTCTGTTGACTTATTTTGCTTAGCACAATATCCTCTAGTTCTATCCACGTCATTGCAAATGGCAAGATTTCAATTTTTTGATGGCTGCATATTCCCCCTATACCACATCTTCTCTATCCATACATCTGTCGATGGACATTTAGGCTCTTTCCGTAGTTTGGCTATTGTGGACATTGCTGCTAAAAACGATGGGGTACCTGTGCCCCTTCAGATCACTATATTTGTGTCTTTGGGGTAAATCCCCAGTAGTGCAATTGCTGGGTCCTAGGGTAGCTTTTTGAGAAGCCTCCATACTGTTTTCCAGAGTGCCTGCACCAGCTTGCATTTCCGTCAACAGTGTAGGAGGGTTCTCCTTTCTCTACATCCTCACCAACATCTGTCCTTTCCTGACTTGTTAATTTCAGCGATTCTGACTGGAGTTTTATGCACTGTCCAAAATAGCTCTACCATTTTATATTCCCATAAACAATCTCATTGTTATTTTAATATGCATTTCTTTAATTAATTGCCAATATTCATTAATTCACTCAACTAATATTTACTCACCCATTATGTGGCAGGCTGTCATAGACACTAGGGATACAGCAATAAATAAAACTTGTAAAATTGGCTCTAGTCTTCTATAGCTTACATTTCAGTAATATAAAATATATTCATATTTATCATACACAAATTCATAAATAGCATGTTAGGTAATAAAGAGCCATGTGGAAAAGGCTTTATGCAGAAAAATGTGTATGTATGTGGGCTTAATTTTAATTATGGTAGTCAGGCAAGGCTTCACTGAGAGGTGACAAGTGAGCAAAAGACCAAAAGGAGGTGAAGGAGAGCCATGAAAATATCTAGAGGAAGAGGGTTGTAACTAGAGTGGGCAGCCAGCCCAAAGGCCCAGAGGCAGAAGTGTGGCCAACAGTGCTCAAACAACAGCAAAAATGTAGTGTGGCTTCAAAGTAAGAGAGAAGACAGGTAGATAGGCAGCAAGAGTATCATGTAAGGCCGTGCAGACCATTGTAAAAACGTTGGGTTTTAGTCAGATGTGAAGTAACTGGAAGCTATAATTGTACAAAATGATACAAAAGTAATGTTTTGTCAGAATGGGGCGGAATAAACTTCGCGTGGAAATCCTCAACAGAGACCAAAAATCATTTTTTAAGTCTTCAAAGTTAGAGATTATTGATAAAACCAGTAGAAATTGGGGCTGAAGCCTACTGTTTTTTAGCTAGTCGCTCTAAGGACTAGTCGCTGTTACTGTGAGCAGAGCTTCTATCCTGGGCACGATCAGCCAGGAAGAATTGCCTGTTAGTCACCTTTCCGGGTAACAAACTGTACATTTAAGGCCTAAAGGTTTCGATTCAGGACGACGAAAACCCCTGACTAGGAAATCCAGAGTAGTCCTCCCAATAATAACGTGGGAGAAGCAGGCGCCGCGGTCGCTCTCAATGCTTCCCCAGGAGCAGAGAAAAATGGGCCGCTCGAAGGTGCCCCCGTTCTTGAGGTGGACACAAAACCCTTTACAAAAGTCCTTTTGAGCTACAGGCTTCCGCGCCAGTTGCCCTGGAAGAACCAGGATTTTCAAACGGGCCGCGTCGGAGGCGGGACACACGATTACCACGCCAGCCCACAGAGGGCCTGGCGCTGACCAGGGCGGCCGCTACCGGAGGATCGTCGCCGGAGGGATGACGTAAAAGGCGTCGCGCCGAGAGTGACGTGAGGCGTAGACCCAAGACGGGCTGCGCCTGTCACACCCGCGGCTTGTTGCGGAGGAGGAGCGGGCGCCATGGCGGTTTTGCTGGAGACAACTTTGGGCGACGTCGTCATCGATCTGTACACTGAGGAGCGGCCGCGCGGTGAGACCCGGGCCCTGGTCCCGTCTGGCGGTGGCCCCAATCTCCTTTCCTCACTGTCTCTTCGCTGCCCGGTCCCCTTGACTGGGTTCGAGCTTCTGGGCTACGGGTGCCCACGACAGGGCTATTTTATTAGCGGGCCGTGGTTCGAAGAAAAGTTTTTGTGAGGAGCAGCCTCTCTCCTGTATCTGGGGCGAGCCGATCGGGTGGCGAGTGCTTGTGGCATTAAATGCCTGTGATGTGTGCTTGCAGGGGGGTGGAAATGCAGGCTGCATATACCACGCGCATAGCTTTTGTGGCTATTTACTGCGCTTTACTCGTGAGAGGAACACAACCTGTATTCCTTGGTGTGTAATCAGTAAGTCCTGATGGAAACGGGAAGGATGGTGTTTGGAGCTGTGAGTGTGAGCATCCCGCCTGGGTGGAGGAAGGGCTGTCCCGAGATGTGCACGGAGCCCTCGCAAACACTCTTCGTCTGCGGTGCGAGACTGTGCCAAGCTCTGGGATAGGCATCTTGTCCTTGACGGTCTAATTTTCTATTGGGAGAAATAGACCCGGGAGCCCCTTTAAGTGTTGTATGTCCATTGTAAGTGTTGTAGTTGAGGAATGTAAGTTGCTATGGAAACCAGTGGAGGGAGTAATTCTTCCCCGTTGGGGGCGGGGAGAAGCAAAGCAAGCCAAGAAAGTAGAACACTTGAACTAGCTCTTTCAAAGATGAGTGGGAATGAGGGTGGTTTTTTTGTTTGTTCGGTTTTTTGTTTTTTTTGTTTTTAATTTACTTGGAATTTTCTGGAAACAGCAAGTAGTTTGGTATGGCTTGAAGGAATGAAACATGAGGTGGAATGGCAAAGTATGAGTCTGGTTGTATAAGTTATGTTGGTTAGGTCAGATGTGAATAGTCTTGTGTGCCCTACTGATGGCTAGCATCTTTGAAGGTTTTAAAAGCAGGATTGAGGCATGGCAAATATGTTCTAGAAAGATGACAGGCAACAGTGTGGAGACTGTGTCAGAGCTGGGAGAAACTAGTGGCCACAGAGATTAGTTACAATCAGGATCCTGTCCCCCTGGCATGCAGTCTGTCAAAGAGGATGAAACAGTACATACAGTGTTTTTCTGCCACATTACACTCTGTCCCACACTGAGTTGTAACCCCCACCCCCAACACTACATGCTCAATTATACTTCCATGCCTTCTTCATACTGTTGCTTCTACTTCCATGTTTCTTTCTACTGTTGTCCTTTTGGCAAACTTCCTGCTTATCAAGCACGATTTCTTCTGTGAAGCTCTCTCTTGTCCCTGGGCAGAATTAGGTCTGTTTCTTCTGCTCTGAGATCTTTTAAAACAGCATGTAACACATTTTGTTATATCATTTACCTGTTATCCTGGAATCATTTGCAAATCTTGTCTCCCCTCAAGAATGTAAACTCCAAGAGGGCAAGGACTATGCCTTCCTTCCTTGTCTTTCTATCCTAAGCACCTGGTGCAGTGCCTGCCACTTTGCACACACTAAAGGCTCATTACATGATTGACTAATGTATATAAATGTGTTTATTAGGTAGGATTCTCAGTGCAGATGATAGAAACTCAAACTGGCTTAAACAAAGAAAATAATTGAGTACCTCCTGTTACTGAGGTAAGCTTGTCTTTAAGAATGGTGGGATCCAGGGATTCAAAGGATATTATAGGAAATTGTATTTTTCATCTCTTGGTTTTCCTTTCCTTTGAATTTGTTTGACACTCTGTTCATGTGGGACAGCATCTGATAAATGAATGGGCCTCTTTCCCCAGGGTTGTGAGGAACTAAAGGGGGAGGTAGGGTTATCCTACCTAGTTAACACAGACAGAATAGACAAACAGCGATTCTTCAAAGATAGTTTGGAAGACTAAAAACTTAAGCCCACCCCTTTTGTATATATTTGTAAGCCTATGACTGGATATTTACTTACATGTATAACTACTTACCACTTTATAGTAAATATATCCAGACTTAATTTTCTTCCTCTTTCTCTCCCTCTCTATCTAGATATCTAGATATCTAGAGCTCTCTCCCTTCCATTTCTTTCCTTTTCTTACTTTTTATTATAGAAAACTTATATACAGAAGGAGAAAGAGTCATGAAAATGAGCCCTCCTGTGCCAGTGACCAGTTAATGAACTTGTCAACACATAACCAATATTGTATCATTTATACTGGATTTTTTGGTAATAACTCCATTACGTGGGATTTATTTAATCTGCAGTTACTTCAGTTTGTATTTCTAAAAAGTGATAAAAAAAAAATAACCACAAGTGGCTCAGTTGGTTAAGTGACTGCCTTGGGCTCTTGGGATCAAGACTCTTGGGAGTCTGCTTCTCCCTCTGACCCTTCGCCTTCTCATGCTCTCTCTCTCTTATTCTCTCTCTCTCTCAAATAAATAAAATCTTTATTTTTTTAAAAAGATTTTATTTATTTATTTGACAGACAGAGATCACAAGTAGGCAGAGAGGCAGACAGAGAGAGGAGGAAGCAGGCTCCCGGCTGAACAGAGAGCCCGATGTGGGGCTCGATCCCAGGACCCTGGGATCACGACCTGAGCCGAAGGTAGAGGCTTTAACCCACTGAACCACCCAGGTGCCCCTAAATAAAATCTTTAAAAAAAAAACCACAAATCATTATTACATCTGAAAAAATTGGCAATAATTTTTTGGTATCATTCATATTTCCCTTTTGTCTCATAAGTGTTTAAAGAATACTTGGTAATTTAAGGACGCAAACAAGGTTCATTTATTATATTGGCTGATATAGCTCTTAAATATCTTTTGATCTATAGAACTCCTCCTTGCCTTTTTTTAAAAAAAACCTGTTTGAGTTTAGTTGGCACATAATGTTACATTAGTTTGGGGTGTAAGTTAGTGATTCAGTTTCTCTATACATTATGCTCTGGTTACCACCCCTTTTGCCTATTTTTAAAAACTTTATTGGGGCGCCTGGGTGGCTCAGTGGTTTAAGCCTCTGCCTTCGGCTCAGGTCATGATCTCAGGGTCCTGGGATTGAGCCCCGCATTGGGCTCTCTGCTCAGTGGGGAGCCTGTTTCTCCTTCTCTCTCTGCCTGCCTCTCTGCCTACTTGTGACCTCTCTCTGTCAAATAAATAAATAAAATATTAAAAAAAAAAAACTTTATTTTTTAGAGCAATTTAAGGTTCATAGCAAAACTGAGGGGAAGATATCTAGAGAGATTTCCCATATACCCCTATTGCCACATATGTGCAGCCTCCCCATTTTCAATATCCCCCACCAGAGTGTACCTTTCTTGTACATTTGTACTATGTAACACTGTACACTTATTACAGTGGTACATTTGATGAACCTATGCTGACATGTCATAACCCATAGTTTACATTGAGGTACACTTCAGGCGTTGTACATTCTATGGGTTTGGACAAATATATAATGCATATATCCACCATTACAGTATCATACAGAAAAATCATGCTCTCTCTATTTATTTGCACATCTCTCCGCATCTCCTGGCAACCAGTGTTTACCATATCCATAGATTTGTTTTTTCCAGAATGTTACATGAATGAAATCATACGGCGTGTAGTCTTTACAGATTGGTTTCTTTCAATTTGTAATATACATTTAAGGTTCTTTCATGTCTTTTCATGGCTTAAAAGCTCATTTCTTTTTTGTAGCAAATAATAATATTCCATTGTCTGGATGTACCACATATTATTTATTCAGTCACCTGCTGAAGGACATCTTGGTTGTTTCCATATTTTGGCAATTGTGAACAAGTCCTCTATAAACATGTGTGCAGGTTTTGTGTAAAAATACATTTTCATCTTCTTTGAGTAAATATCAAGAGGTGTATTTGCTGGATTGCTAAATTGTATGGTAAGAATGTGTTCAGTTTTGTAAGAAACTGCCAAGATCTATATGTTATATTGGTTGATACCTTTTAATCTAAAGGTTCTTCCCCACCCCACCCCCATTTTTCCCTTAACAACTTCACTTTTTTAAAGAGTTTATTTATTTATTTGAGAGAGAGAGAGAAAGAGAACGAGCAGGAGAGGAGCAGAGGGAGAAGGACAAGCAGACTCTGAGTGGAGCCATCACAGGGCTCGCTCCCAGGACCCTGAGATCATGACCTGAGCTGAAATAGAGTCAGAGGCTTAACTGACTGAGCCACCCAAGCACCTCTACCTTAACAATTTTTTGAGAAGGAATCTTAGTGATTTATTTTATAGAATTTCCCTCATTTTGGATTTGACTTATTTTATCCTTATTGTATATTTAAATGTATTTTTATCTATTCTGTTTCTCATAATTGCCACTTAAATCTAGTCTTGATAAAGTACAGGTTTAATGTTTTTGGCAAGAATATTTTCAAATAAGGTCTTTTGCATTTCAGCTGCATCAAATTCAGGAAGCACTTCATGTCTGGTTGGTTCTTCCTGTGAAGTTAAAATTGGTTGGTGGGTTCAGGCTTGTCTACCTATTGTGTCTGTTGCAGTGTCCCCATTAGCTTTTCATCTAAAAATTTTGGCAGCCATTGATGATCACTGCCTAGATCCATTATTTTTGTTTTCTAGTTAAAGAACTACTTTTTTGTATTAAACAGTAATCCCAGAAATGTATTTTTCTAGACAAACAATAAAAATCCTGATACTCAAGCACTTTCAATACCATGGGCCATCTTACCCTGCTGGCCTATTTACCCTCTATCACTTTGTATTACCAGAGTGTTACAGAGCTTAGACTGGTCTTTTGGACCCTTCAAAAAACATTTATATTTGCACATCCAGACTTATTCATATTGTCTTCCCAGCTTGAAATGCTCACTCTCTACTCTTTGCTTGTCTAGTTCTTTTTTTATTTATTTATTTATTTATTTATTTATTTATTTTTAAAGATTTTATTTATTTATTTGACAGAGAGAGAGAGATCACAAGCAGGCAGAGGCAGGCAGAGAGAGGTGGGGGTCGGGGAAGCAGGCTCCCTGCTGAACCTGATATGGGGCTCGAACCCAGGACCCTGAGATCATGACCTGAGCCGAAGGCAGAGGCTCAACCCACTGAGCCATCCAGGTGCCCCTTAAGCCTCTTCTTAGTAATTTTTAAAAAAATTTATTTATTTATTTATTTATTTATTTGACAGAGATAGATCACAAGTAAGCAGGCAGAGAGAGAGAGGGGGAAGCAGGCTCCCTGCTCAGGACCCTGAGATCATGACCTGAGCCAAAGGCAGAGGCTCAACCCACTGAGTCTCCCAGGTGCCCCTTCTTATTAATTGTTATTAATTAAGGTCTTCTAATTTCCCTGGCCAGAAACAATCTCTTTTGAACTCTTGTGGCTTTTTAAAAACCACTTTTTATCATGTTACTACATAAATGGCACAGATGGTATTAGATCTATCTGGTATTGTAACTATTTTTTCTTGGGTGTAAGGACTCTGGATAGCCTCATAGGTTTTTCTGTCTGATTTCTAGCTTAGTGTTTGGAGCGTTTGTTAGTGTACAACTAGACTATGAATTTCTTGAGGAGAGGGACTATGGTTTAATGGCATTTGTGATAGCAGTGCCAAGCACCTAGAAGAGACTCTGTAAATATTTATTGAGTAATGAGTGCATTTATATGAGAAAGCTGCTACATGATAAGTATACGGATTTTTGTGAGGAGCTATTTAGTCGTTTAAGAAATTGGTCTCAGATACTTGATTTTCTCTAGTTTATATAATTTGTACCCCTTTTCAGATACTCAGATTCTTTTCCATCATAGTATCCTCTTTGGTTTTTTTTTTTTCTCTTGCAGAACTAATCCATTAATAAATGGTTGCCTATCCCAAATACTTGGCAGTTTCCTGCATTAGTTCAGATGCCCAAGAAGTCCTAAGAAAAAGAGAATAAAAAGATAACTTAAATATATTGAAATATAAAATATATTGCCTTTTTGTACACTTATGCCATTTTTATGATTTAGTATATTTGACCATTGGGGGTGTTTGTTTGATAATTTAGAAATTAATTTATGCCAACTGTGCATTTACTTGGTTTAAAATGTTTTGTTAACAACTATGATAAATTTACTATTTACTTCTCTTTCAGCCTGCTTGAATTTCCTGAAGTTGTGCAAAATAAAGTATTATAATTATTGTCTTATTCATAATGTACAGGTGAGTTGGTGGCTATTAGTCATGTCCTATATTATTGGAACCATTTAGCAAACTCTGTGAATTAACTAAATATTCTATTTATTATAGAGGGATTTTATCATACAAACTGGTGATCCTACAGGGACTGGTCGTGGAGGAGAGTCTGTTTTTGGGTGAGTTCTTTTATTTTTAAATGAGAAAAATTAGAATTGCCTCAACAGTGTTATCTAACATATTTCAATCTGTATTTTAAAATACAGTTCAAATATAGATCTTTTTTTTCAATCTCCCTAAATGTCTATAGCAAAAAAAAAAAAAGTATTTTAGTCATAGTGGCATTTCTAAAAAGAAATGGTTATCCTACTTGTTACTAGTACTTTGCATTTCATGTTGAGAGTACTTATATTTTATAACTTTATTATACGTATTTTCAGTCAACTATATGGTGATCAAGCATGCTTTTTCGAGGCTGAAAAAGTGCCAAGAATTAAGCACAAGAAGAAAGGCACTGTGTCCATGGTGAACAATGGCAGTGATCAACATGGATCTCAGGTTAGTAAATGAGTAAGAAGATGAGTTTTTAATATTTTTATTATTCTTTTTTTATATAGAGAATATTTTTTTAAAGATTTTATTTATTTGAGAGAGAGAGAGCATGAGCAGGGGGAGGGGGAAGGGACAGCAGACTCCCTGCTGAGCAGGGAGCCCAACGCAGGGCTCAGTCAGGACCCTGGGACCATGACCTGAGCTGAAGGCAGAGACTTAACTGACCGAGCCGTCCAGGCACCCCAAGATGAGTTTTGTTTTAAAATGAAGGACTGGAAAGAGCCACAAGGTATCTTTTTTTTTAAAGATTTTATTTATTTATTTGACAGAGAGAGATCATAAGTAGGCAGAGAGGCAGACAGAGAGAGTGAGAGGGAAGCAGGCTCCCTGCTGAACAGAGAGCCCGATGTGGGACTCGATCCCAGGACTCTGAGATCATGACCTGAGCTGAAGGCAGCCCCTTAAACCACTGAGCCACCCAGGCACCCCAGCCACAAGGTATCTTTTTAAACTATCCAATAAGAAGAGAATTTCAGGGGCGCCTGAAGTTTTTAAGATTTTATTTATTTGACAGAGATCACAAGTAGGCAGAGAAGAAGGCAGAGAGAGAGAGGGGGAAGCAGGCTCCCCGCTGAGCAGAGAGCCGGATGCGGGGCTGGATCCCAGGACCCTGGGATCATGACCTGAGCTGAAGGCAGAGGCTTAACCCACTGAGCCACCCAGGCGCCCCTTGCCCAAGTATTTTAAAGAATCAGGGAAGCATCTATGTGTGTATTGATATTTTACATATAAGCTTGTACTTTTTAATTAGTACTAGTACCAAGTGGGTAAGAATCCATGCAGTGAATGTAGAGTATTGCTTTTGTATATTTTTGTCAGTCTGTAACTGATTTCAGTTTGAATTACAGATATATATGTATATTTTTCTATGTTTTTCTATTCAGTTTCTTATTACTACAGGAGATAATCTAGATTACCTTGATGGTGTTCATACAGTGTTTGGTGAGGTGACAGAAGGCATGGACATAATTAAGAAAATTAATGAGACCTTTGTTGACAAGGACTTTGTACCATATCAAGATATCAGGTGTGGTTGCTATCCCAGTGTAATATCCGTAAAGTAAAAAAGACCTTTTGTATTTTTATACTTTTATTAATTATTTATAATTGCTTATGTTGGGAGAATTATTAATCCTTAATTTAGTTTTTAAAAATGCATATTATTGAGAAATATGGCAGAAATACCTAGTTAGACATATTAATATTAGAAATATTTTTAGAGTAATGCAGAGTACTAAATCTAATATCGAACAATGAGAAACAGTAACACTAATTGTGAAAGTATACCCTAGTAACACATACTTGTGCATTAAAATTTAAATGCCTACGATTTTGGGGCATTAGAAATACTTAAGACATTTGTTATAATCTTTAGAAATAATAAAACATAGATTCTGAAATAATGCAAATGTAACCTTTGACCTGGTTTTATTTTGTAAGGATAAATCATACAGTGATTTTAGACGATCCATTTGATGACCCTCCTGATTTATTAATTCCTGATCGATCACCAGAACCTACGAGGGAACAGCTAGATGTAGGTAGAGTCCTCTTGTGATTGAATGTACATGCATATTAATGCTTTGTATAGATTTTGCTTTTTAGTCTATTAAAACTTCCTCAGAATGACTGTCTTTCTTGATCAGTTCTTCTAGGACAAGTTTAGCATTCTTTTTCTCTTCCATAGAGATACTCATTATTCTAGCTATCTTTTCATATCCCTAATTTCCTTTTTTCAATTTCTGTTCCACTAGAAGAGCCTTAGCTCTGAAAGCTTATGTAAATACCTTGCAAAAATGTTTTTTCTTATCTTCTAACTCTAGGAGTGTAGCTTTAAGGCTAAGGTAAACTATTATCTTGTAAGGGAGCTTTTCACCTGGAACACTTTGGAGCCATGCTAGAACCCAGAAATTTTTTGTGGAATAATACAGACTTTTCCTTCAGATTTTTTAAGGTATAAGTTTCTGTTTATGAAGCTTTCTCAAAGCTGAATTGATCTTCATAGTTGAGATTTGGTGCTTAATTTTTAAGATCATTTATTTTCTGCATTCAGAACTGAGTTGGATACCAGATAGTTTCTTTATAATGCTTATCTTGATTTAACAATAAATTAGAAGCTTCATCTGTCTCATATTATCAAATTAATTTAAATCAATTTTCAGAGGCTTGTAAATTTCAGTTTTTATCTAACACATTTGATGGAACTAAGGATAAAGCATCACATCTCCCATGCTTGTCAGATTTTTCCATTTTTTCACTATATGTTTAAGTAACTTCTGCCTTTACAGAGTGGTCGAATAGGAGCAGATGAAGAAATTGATGATTTCAAAGGAAGATCAGCTGAAGAAGTGGAAGAAATAAAGGCAGAAAAAGAGGCCAAAACTCAAGCTATTCTATTAGAAATGGTAAGATGATTATCTTTGTTCAGATAGTTGTTCTGCAGTTTATTTCATATATAACTTATTATGAGTTTACTTTTGGCTCTTTTTTTTTTTTTTTCTTTTTTTTTAAGATAGGGAGAGGGCAGGACTTTGGGGGAAGAGAGGGGAAGAGAATCTCAAGCAGGTTTCACACACAGCATAGAGCCCAATGTGGGGCTCGATCCCCAACCCTGACATAATGACCCAAGCCAAATTAAGAGTTGGATGCTCATTCAACAGCCACCCAGGCATCCCTATTTTTGGCTCTTTGATAGAGTAATAAAAATTTAAGATTTTTTTTTTCTCGATTAAATTTTATATGACATAATACGTGGTAGTAAACAAATTTGATTCCAAAATCAATATAGTACCAAGTGCCTTTTTAAAAGATGAGTAGTGGATGTACAATTTACAAATATTCATTGAATTTCAGTTGTTTATATTCATCTCATTTTTTAAGAGTGTTTATTGGACCGAATATTATGTATATTAAAGAATAATTCTTTTGGGGCACCTGGGTGGCTCAGTGGGTTAAAGCTCTGCCTTTGGCTCTGGTCATGGTCCCAGGTTCCTGAGATTGAGCCCCACGTGGGGGTCTCTGCTCTGTAGGGAGCCTGCTTCCTCCTTTCTCTCTCTGCCTGCCTCTCTGCCTACTTGTGATCTCTGTCAAATAAATAAATAAAACTTTATTTTTTTAGAGCTGTTTTAGGTTTATTAATTTATGTATTTAAAATATTTTATTTATTTATTTGAGCAGGAGAGAGAGAGAATAGGAGCAGGGGGAGGGACAGAAGGAGAGGGAAAAGCAGACTCCATGCTGAGCAGGGAGCCAGATATGGGGCTCGATCACGGGACTCTGGGATCATGACCCGAGCTGAAAGCAGATGCTTAACCTACTGAGCTACCTAGGTGCCCCACTGTTTTAGGTTTATAAAAAAAAATTGAACAGAAAGTACAGAGAATTCCTGGGTACCTCTCTACCACTCCCCAACAGTTTTTCTTATTAACATCTTGCATTAGTGTGGTACAGTTGGTAAGCCAATATCGATATATTATTAAATAAAGTCCATAATTTACATTAGGTTTTATTCTTTGTATACGTTCTGTGGGTTTTGAGAAATGTATAAAGATATATATCTACCATTATAGTATCATAGAGCGTAGCTTCACTGCCCTAAAAATCTCTGTATATTCATCTCTTCCTGCCCCGAACCCCTGGCAACCACTGATCTTTTGTTTTGTTTTGTTTTTGTTTATTTAAAGATTTTATGTATTCATTTGGGGTGGGGTGGGGACAAGAGTAGCAGGGAGACACAGAGGCAGAGGACAGAAGCAGGCTCCCCGCTGAGCAAGGAGCCTGATGTAGTACTTGATCCCAGGACTCTGGGATTGTGACCTGAGCTGAAGGCAGATGCTTAACTGATTGAGCCCCCGGGAACCCCCACTGATCTTTTTATTATCTGCATACTTGTGTGTTTTCCAGAAGGTCATACTGTTGGAATCATATAGTATATAGCCTTTTAAGATTGACGTCTTCCACTTAGCCATATGCATTTAACTTTCCTCCATGTCTTTTTGTGGCTTGATAGCTAATTTCTTTTGATCACAAAATAGTATTCCATTGTTTGGATGTACCACAGTTTATCCATTTACCTATTAAAAAATGTCTTGATTGCTTCCAAGTTTTGGCAAGTGTGACTAAAGCTGCAGTAAACTTTTGTATGCAGGTTTTTGTATAGATAGACGTTTTTAACTCGTTTGGGTAAATATCTAAAGGTGCAATTACTGGAATTTATGGTAAGATTGTTTATCCTTTTAAGAAACTGCCAAGCGGGGTGCCTGGGTGGCTCAGTGGGTTAAAGCCTCTGCCTTTCGCTCAGGTCATGATCCTAGAGTCCTGGGATCGAGCCCCGCATCGGGCTCTCTGCTTGGCAGGGAGCCTGCTTCCTCCTCTCTCTGCCTGCCTCTCTCCCTACTTGTGATCTCTATCTGTCAAATAAATAAATAAAATCTTTAAAAAAAAAAAAAAAAGAAACTGCCAAGCTGTCTTCCAAACTGGCTGTCCATTTTGTATTCTCACTAGTAATGATTGAGAGTTCCAGGGACGCGTAGGTGGCTCACTTGGCTAAGCATCTGTCTTGGGCTCAGGTCATGATCCCAGGGTCCTGGGATTAAGTCCCCCATCTGGCTTCTTATACAGCCGGGAGCCTGCTTCTCTTCCTACCTCCCACTCCCACTGCTTGTGTGCATGTGCTCTCTCGCTCTCTGAAAAATAAATCTTTTAAAAAAAAATTGAGAGTTCCTGTTGATTAACATCCTCTTGTCAGCATTTGGTCACTGTTTTGGATTTTTAGCCATTCTAATAGGTGATCCTGTGTAGTTTTGATTCTCAGTGTTAACAGGCTTCATCTTTTTTTTTTCTTTTAAGTGTTATTTATTTACGTAATCTTGGGGCTTGAACTCATTACCCTAAGATCAAGAGTCATATACTCCTCCGACTAAACCAGCTGGGTACCGCCATTTTTTGTGTGTTTTTCTTTTGAAGTAAGCTCTGTGCCAAGCCATGAGACTTGAATTCACGACTGTGAGATTAAGAGTCACATGTCTACCACCTGAGCCAGTCAGGTGCCCCTCTATCTTCTGTTTTTATTTTTTAATTTTTATTATCATTTTTTTAAAGAATATTTTCCTTTTTTTAAGATTTTTATTTATTTGACAGACAGAGATCACAAGTAGGCAGAGAGAGAGCAGGGAAGCAGGCGCTTCGCTGAGTGGAGAGCCCGATGCGGGGCTCGATTCCAGGACCCCGGGATCATGACCTGAGCCGAAGGCAGAGGCTTTAACCCACTGAACCACCCAGGCGCCTCTATCATTATTATTTTTTTAATGTGGGGCTTGAACTCATGACCCTGAGATCAAGACCTGAGCTTAGATCAAAAGTCAGACGCTTAACTGACTGAGCCATGCAGGCATCCCTAAGATTTTATTTTATTTATTTATTTTTTTTTTTAAAGATTTTATTTATTTGACACAGACAGAGAAATCACAAATAGGCAGAGAGGCAGGCAGAGAGAGAGGGGGAAGCAGGCTCCCTGCTGAGCAGAGAGCCCGATGTGGGGCTCGATCCCAGGACCCTGAGATCATGACCTGAGCTGAAGGCAGAGGCTTAATCCACTGAGCCACCCAGGTGCCCCAGATTTTATTTTATTTTTATTTTTATTTTTTTTAACAATTTCAAAAAGTTTAATCAGTTATTTTATGCTTAATGTACAATTTTTTTTATTTGTTTATTTTCAGCGTAACAGTGTTCATTGTTTTTGCACCACACCCAGTGCTCCATGCAGTACGTGCCCTTCCTATCACCCACCACCTGGTTCCTCTACCTCCCACCCCCCCCCTTCAAAACCCTCCCCAGATTTTATTTTTAAGTAATCTCTACACCCAGTGTGTAGCTCAAACTTCGAACTCCAATTTCAGGAGTCACATGTCCCAGTGACTGAGCCAGCCAGGTGCCCCCTTATAGTATTTTAAAGTTACTTTTGACTAAGTACTGTAACAAGTTCTTTTTTAACTCAATAACCTTTTTTGTTTTTCCTTTTGTGCTTCCTTTAGATGTAGTATTATAGGTGCTTTTTAGAATTTTTACTGATTTGCTCTTCCCCTTAGAGACTGGGATATTACTTATTGGATATAGATTATTATCTTTTTTAAAAAAAGGTTTTTTTAAAGTAAGCTTTACGCCCAGCATGAGACTTGAACTCACGACCCCGAGATCAAGGCTTGTATGGTCTACTGACTGAGTCAGCCAGGTACCCCAGATTATCATCTTTTGATAGGCTTCAGAAACACTGAGCAGATCATATGGGCTCTGTTGCTTATTACTGTTTCTGATTTAAAAAAATCTTTTTTAGGGCACCTGGGTGGCTCAGGCAGTTAAGTGGCTGCCTCAGGCTCAGGTCATGATGCCAGGGTCCTGAGATTGAGTCCCATATTGGGCTCCCTGCTCAGCGGAGAGGCTGCTTCTCCCTCTCCCTCTGCCTGCTACTCTATATACTTGTGCTCTCTTATCTCTCTGTCACATAAATAAATAAGAACTTTAAAAAAATTTTTTTAGGGGTGCCTGGGTGGCTCAGTGGTTTAAGCCTCTGCCTTCGGCTCAGGTCATGATCTCAGGGTTCTGGGATCGAGCCCCGCATCGGGCTCTCAGCTCAGTGGGGAGCCTGTTTCTCCCTCTCTCTCTGCCTGCCTCTCTGCCTACTGTGACCTCTCTCTCTGTCAAATAAATAAATAAAATCTTTAAAAAAAAAAAGGGTATCATGCTTAGTGAAATAAGTCAATCAGAGAAAGACAACTATCATATGATCTCCCTGATATGAGGAAGTGGAGATGCAACATGGGGGGTTAGGGGGGTAGGAGAAGAATAAATGAAACAAGATGGGATTGGGAGGGAGACAAACCATAAGTGACTCTTAATCTACAAAACAAACTGAGGGTTGCTGGGGGGAGGGGGGTGGGGTTATGGACATTGGGGAGGGTATGTGCTATGGGGAGTGCTGTGAAGTGTGTAAACCTGGTGATTCACAGACCTGTACCCCTGGGGATAAAAATACATTATATGTTTATAAAAAAACAAAAAAAACCCACAAAACTAAAACTGTATTGCTGGGGATACATACTTATGTGGGAAAACTGAAGATACAGGGGAATGGCCAAAAAAGAAAACCGAAAAGTAGGACATTGGGTATTCTGGGGGGAAAGGCAAAGTCAGTGGGATCAGGGGATATTTTGGTTCTTAAGCTAGTTGTTGGCATCATGGGTGTTTTTTATTTTCATGCTTCTTAACTTAGATATACTTTATATAAATTCTTTTTTTAATAGGTGAAATACTTGAAAAAAGTAAAATAGGAGATAAAATTGGGACTTTGAAGCCAGATAGATCTGGGTTCAAATCCCAACTCTGTTGCTTACTGCTATGTGGCCATAAGTTATTTAATGTTTTTGAATTTAACTTTATTCATTTTTAAAATGGAAACCACATGGTTGTTTTAAGAATTGGTTAGTAGTGTACATGAAGTGCCAAGCATGTTGTTTATACAAAGTCAGAGGTAGATAAGTATTAGCTATTAATATTACTACCAGGAACATTGTAATTTCAATTTTTTTAAAAAGATTTTTTTTTAATTTTATTTATTTATTTGACAGAGATAACAAGTAGGCAGAGAGGCAGGCAGAGAAAGAGAGAAGGAAGCAGGCTCCCCGCTGAGCAGAGAGCCCGATGCGGGGCTCGATCCCAGGACCCTGAGATCATGACCCGAACCGAAGGCAGAGGCTTTAACCCACTGAGCCACCCAGGCACCCCTGTAATTTCAAATTTTGAAATCATACTTAGATTTCTTTTACTAAGCCTGTAGTAGATTTCTAATATAAATTTAGTTGTTTAGAGAAATCACCATTTTGGGCTAGATAGGGTATTTAGAAAAGAAACAGTAAAGGAATTGATTTAAATTTTTGTTTACTTATAATTTAGGTGGGAGACCTACCTGATGCAGATATTAAACCTCCAGAAAATGTGCTGTTTGTGTGTAAACTGAATCCGGTGACCACTGATGAAGATCTGGAGATAATATTCTCAAGATTTGGACCAATAAGAAGGTAATCTGTAGAGTTAGTGAGAGATTTTAGAAAAGCTAAGTATTGGTGATTTTCTAAGGACATTTTTTGATGAATCTGTGAACTCTAGAATTTTGTAGTGATGGATTTTACAGATAAATCTTTGTACAGTGGGGAAGAAAAATATGTATGTATATGTGTGTATGTGGGCATACAAAGATATATACATAAGTACATATATATATATACACACACATAATTGACTGATTGTTCCACTTCCAACACACACATTTTTGCTTTAAAACAAGAAGTGAATGGAACAGTTCTCCTCATTTCATGTTTTTAAAATGAGACTTATGGGGCATCTGGGTGGCTCAGTTGGTTAAGTGTCTGCCATCAGCTCAGGTCATGCATGGTTCTAGGATCGAGCCCCACATCGGGCTCTCTGTTCAGCAGGAACCTGCTTCTTCCTTTCCCTGCTGCTTCCCCTGCTTGTACTTTCTATCTCTTTGTCAAATAAATAAATAAAATCTTAAAAAAATAAAAAAAATAAAATGAGACTTACAATATGTGAGGAAGTGGACAAGCTGCATGGTTTTCAGCTCCCATCTTATTGTCTCTTTTACTTGATTGAAGTCTAATAGCTATATTTAGGGGTTGAATTTAAGCTTGATTTATATTAAAATTCAAAAACTACAAAGCATAAACTTATTAAACATGTATATATGTATGAATGTGTCTACATTATTTTGTAGTAACATTAGGTATTCTATAATTCATCTACATTTAGACCAGAAGTGAAATATGACTTAAAGAGTTTTTTAGCAGGGGTTTACTTTTGGCACAGGAAAGTAAATAATTTTATCTTATACTTTCTTCAGTGCATTAGAAATTGAGGACTGTAGGCCAAGATTGGGGATTTAGAGGAGAATTGAGATAATTTTGTTACTATACCAGTGAACTATTTTTTTTAATTGTTATTGAAGAAACTTGGAGGAATATAGTTCCATGGTTTGACTTTTTTTTAATGAGGTTTTGTGGTTGGTTGGTTTGTTTGTTTTTTTAAAGATTTTATCTATTTATTTGTCAGGGAGAGAGAATGAGCAGGGGGAAACACCAGGCAGAGAGAGAAGCAGACTCCCTGCCGAGCTAGGAGCCGGGATACAGGACTCGATCCCAGGATCCTGGGATCATGACCTGAGCCTAACACAGTCACTTAACCAACTGAGCCACCCAGGTGCACCCATGAGAGGTTATTTTTTAAGGATATATTTTTTAAAGGATTATTTGTTGATTGATTTATGTGTGTGAAAGAGAGAGGCAGAGGGAGAAGCAGACAACCCACTGAGCAGGACCCTGGGATCATGACCTGAGCCAAGGGCAGATGCTTAACTGACTGAGCCACTCAGGCACCCCCTAACTTTGACTTTTAATTACTGGCTTATTTTGTTCTTCACTTTTGAAGAGTAAAAGTGAATGATTTTTCTTTAAAAGTCACTTTTTCCAAACTTTTTCAGTTGTGAAGTTATTCGGGATTGGAAGACAGGAGAATCCCTCTGTTATGCTTTTATTGAATTTGAAAAGGTAGGTCATAATATACATATTTTAAGTTTATATTTATTTTGTTCTTATGTAGTGTTAAAATGTGAAAAATTATAGAACTCCATAGTCTCTGAAATTAGAAAATTAGTTTACCCTTTCTCTAGGCACCCAGGAAAGATAATTTTATATATTTAAAATAGAGGGTAAATTCAACATCTTTTGGTGTTAATATGTATACCTTTACATGAGGGTCAGGTGCAGTCTGAGTTTATGTATCTTTGAAATTTTAAAGTTTTAGGTGAAGTCCCTCACATTGTATAAATGATTTTTCAGCATTGTTTATGTAGATCCATAATTGAGTAATAGAGAACTGGGCTGAGTATAAATTCCTAGATATTATTAACCCAGGCTCTGTCACTGACCACCTATTTTATGGTGTTTGTCAGTTTGTTTAGAACTCTTATTTCTAGGCATTACCCTCCTTATAAATTCAACTTGAATATTGGATTAAATAGTATCTATAATAATAATGATAGCTTATGTCACTCAGATAACTTTCTTTAAGTCAGGCATTATACTATTTGACCTGCATTTAACCCTCACAACTCTATGAGATAGGTACTTTCCTCCTTTTCCAAATAAGTAAACTGAGACATATAGTAGTCATGTGACTTGATTAAAATCATGCCCCTAGTGAATGTCATAGCTGGGATTTGAATTTAGAAAAGTCTGACTCTGTTCCTGTTGCTTTTAGCCATTATGTGAGGCTGTGTCATTTCTTTAAGCAGCTTTGGACTGATGTGTATCCAGTTGTAGCGCCTTCCAACTGATAGTTATTCCAGTACATTTATCACATACCTTCTGTATATCAGGCATTGCAATTAGAAGAAAAAAACTTAGCAGAATTCCAGAGGCCCTCCATATCACTGCTACTTCTAATATCGTAGACCCGTTTTGTCTAATTTTAAACTTGATGTAAATGTAAACATAGTACGTGTTTTTTGTCTCCAGCATCTTTAGCTTAAGTGCTATAAGATTTATACATTGTTACATGTAGCTTTTTTTTTTTTTAAGATTTTATTTATTTATTTGACAGACAGAGATCACAAGTAGGCAGAGAGGCAGGCAGAGAGAGGGGGAAGCAGACTCGCCGCCGAGCAGAGAGCCTGATGCAGGGCTGGATCCCAGGACCCTGGGATCATGGCTCGAGCCGAAGGCAGAGGCTTAACCCACTGAGCCGTCCAGGTGCCCCGATTACATGTAGCTTTTATTAATCTTTTTCGTTAATTTCCATTGACATGGTATTTCATTGTGTGTATATGGATTTTTGTTGCCGTATAGTATTTTATTATGTGTATGTAAAACAATTTAGATTTCCACTCAGCTGTTATGGACACTTGGGTCCTTTGTAGTTTTGAGTCATTATGAATGGTTCTGCTGTAAACCATTTCTTTCATACGTTTTGGTGTACATATATATGCATTTCTGTTGGGTATGTACCTATGAGTGAATTGCTAGGTCATAGGGTAGTTGTGGGTATAGTAGATTATTTCAGTCAGTTTTCCAGAGTGGTTATACTTTTTTTTTCCCCAAAGTGGTTATACTAATTTTCACTTCCATTAGCAATGCGTGAGAGCCCGTCATTTTGTATCTTTACCAGTTCTTACTATAATCAGTCTTAAATTTTTATCCATTCTAGTGAGTGTGTAGTGGTATCTTAATGATGACTTTATTTTGCATTTCCTTTGTTGTGCCCCCTTTCATATGATGATTGCATTTGGATGTCCTTTTTCTTTATTTTTTATTATTTATTTATTTATTTATTTGACAGAGATCACAAGTAGGCAGAGAGGCAGGCAGAGAGAGAGGAGGGGAAGCAGGCTCCCTGCTGAGCAGAGAGCCCGATTTGGGGCTCGATCCCAGGACTCTGGGATCATGACCTGAGCCGAAGGCAGAGGCTTTAACCCACTGAGCCACCCAGGCGCCCCGGATGTCCTTTTTCTTTTTGTCTTTTTAATCTTTTTTTTTTTTTTAAAGATTTAATTTATTTATTTGACAGACAGAGATCACAAGTAGGTAGAGAGGCAGGCAGAGAGAGAGGAGAAAGCAGGTTCCCTGCCGAGCAGAGAGCCCAATGCAGGGCTCTATCCCAGGACCCTGGGATCATGACCTGAGCAGAAGGCAGAGGCCTTAACCCGCTGAGCCACCCAGTCACCCCTGTCCTTTTTCTTTTAAATGAAGTAACTGTGAAGACTTTCCCACTTTTTGATTGGGTGTTTGGCTGCCTTTTTCTTGATGTATAAGGATTGTTTACATTTTCTGGATATAAGCTTATTTTTTAGTTGTGTGTGTTACAAGTATCTTCTCTGTAGATTTGCCTTTTTGCCATTTCTAATGGCAGCTTTGGATAAGCAGAAATTTCTGCATTTTAGTTCAGTTTGTCAATATTTTTCTTATGGCTGGTTTTAAAAAGCTTTGCCTACCCCCACAGTCATGAGAATATTCTTCAGTGTTACCTTTAGAAGGTTTGCTGTGAAATTATCTTTCCCATTTAGATCTTTAAGTTGATTTTTGAGTGTTATGTGTATCATTTTAAATTTCATTTTTTCTTATATTGGATAGCAAGGCGACTCATAGTTTATTAAAAAAGTTTTCCTATCCACACAGCTTGGCAGTGCCATCTTTGTCATAAATCAGGTGCCTACATAAGTGTGAAGTATCTGAGAACTTTCTCTTTATGGAAATGGCGCAGTGATGAAGTTATGCCTGTCCAAGTATATAGATTCGTCAAGCATGCATTGATCGTTGGGATGTCTGCCTGGCTTGGTCAGTAGAGCATGCAACTCTTGGGTCATGAGTTTGAGCCCCATGTTGGGTGTAAGGTTTACTTAAAAAAAGAAATATGCTGATTGCCTATCATGTGCCAGATGATGTTCTAAATGATGTAGTACAGAGATAAATAAAGCTTTGTTTGTGTCTTTATGCAGTTTATAATCCATTTAACTCTTGACATACATGGTAAATAAATAAATTATAACTAGTTCTTTTTTTTTTTTTTTTTTTTAAATCTTCTCTGAATTGTCTCCAGTAAGTTGTAAGCACACCACCAAAGAATATGTTTCCAGGGCGCCTGAGTGGCTCATGGGTTAAGCCTCTGCTTTCGGCTCAGGTCGTGATCTCAGGGACTTGGGATTGAGGCCCACATTGGGTTCTCTGCTCAGCGGGGAGCCTGCTTCCCCCTCTCTCTCTGCCTGCCTCTCTGCCTACTTGTGATCTCTCTCTTGTCAAATAAATAAAAATCTTTAAAAAATATATATATTTCCAGAAATATAGGAGATACTTGTTCAGCACTGGGTTGAAATGCATCACTTCTAGTCTTCGGTTGTCAGAAATGGAGATACGGGGTTTGCAAAGTTGCTGACAGGAAGAATCTTTATGTAACACAGACCTTGGTATCTCCGGCCCACAGTCCATTATCCACATCCTTGGGAGTAGCTAAGTTTCTGATTTCAGGTTTTTTCAGAACTTAGAAAGGTAAAGTGTGTATGTGTGTGTGTCTACACACACGTCTGTGGACTATATAATACTCTTCTGGGTCAGCACTCCATAATCATTCAGAGAATATTTCTGCACTGAAACTCATGCATATTCACACTAAATGGAATAAATTAAGGCCACGGTCTTCTGTTGGGTCCAATTTTGTTGTCAAATGGATTTTAACACCAAGTTTATAACAACAGCTTTCAACTTTCAGAATACTTTTAGGTTTTAAATGAAAGGGTTTGTGGAGGGACGTGGACAGCACAGTTTGCAAGCGTATGTATGTCCACTACAGTCACACTGCCTCAGCTCAAATCGTGGCTCTCCCCTTTGCCAGCTGACCTTTGGCAACTTCTGTACCTTTCTAAATACATGTTTTCTCTTTGAGAAAATGGCAATAATGGTAGGTAGTACTTCACACGCTTGTTATCAGAGTTAACTGAACCCATAGATGCAGAACGTGCAGCAACATCTGGGGTGTGACAGGCACTCAAAATTAGTGTTCATAACAACAGACATGTGGTATTTTCAGTATTTGTTCTAGCTGCAGAAATATTTCCCATAAAGATTTATGCTTGAGTTTTTATAATTACTATCAGGAAGAAGATTGTGAGAAAGCGTTCTTCAAAATGGACAATGTACTTATAGATGACAGAAGAATACATGTGGATTTTAGCCAGTCTGTTGCAAAGGTTAAATGGAAAGGAAAAGGTATGTTGTTCAGCTTCCTTTGTTTCTGTTCACTGTGGATGTATGTGCATGTGTGTGTGTGTGTGTGTGTGTGTGTGTGTGTGTGCTGTACCTCCTTTGCCTTAGTGCTGTTTATTAAGAGAAATGTTCATTGATGGAACTTCTGCCATTTATGGTTTCACATAACTGATAACAAGAATCTAGGGTACCAGGGGAGTGTGTGTGAGTGTGTATTTGTGTATTTAAGCTGATGGTGAAAATATTCACTATCTTTGTGTTATAAATTATAATTACCCATTGCAAACCCGGCATATTTGCAAAGTAATGATTTTGGTGGTTGTGGTGGCTTGGTTCTCCTAGGAGCAAAACTCTTAAGTTTTTTTCAAAGTTTATTTTAGCTGTCATATGGTACAAAATTGAAAAGGTGGTGTAAAAAACTCTCCCTTCCACTCCTGCTCCTCATCTTTCCAATTTCCCTTCCCAGAGGTAACCGCTCTTACCTGTTCTTGTATTATTTTCCACATACATTCTTTGAACATACATACATATATATTTACTTTATGTTAGAATTTCCTCTTATTTCATGTTTTTATTCCCATGTAGGCTTTATGTATATTGATAGCTTTTTCTTTTAAAAAAGGAAGTATGTATATTTTATACATATATTTTTCAACTTGGGAGTAAAGGGGCTGCATAGGATGCTTTTTCCTGGCCCTGCCAGTGAAGGCCAGTCAAGACATAACAGTAGGTCCTGTTTTTCTGAAGGATTGTTGATTTCATTTTTGGCACTTGGGAGGGACGCTCCCTTTTCACACCCTTTAGTGAACTTCTATGTATTTTCCTGATGTCGTGCTATCTGCTTGGTGCTCTGTTGAGATTTTGGTCCATGTCTCTTATGACAGATCAGAGAAGTTTAAAGCCTCACTTATTCCAAACTTCTAAACCTCTCAGATCTCAGACTCCAGTCTCAAGCCCTCAGTTTCCTTTGGACCTAAATTTCTCACAGAGTTAATGGCTCTACTTAAATACCGCGTTATTTCCCAGTGAATGTATTGACTTTGTAATTGAGGATTTTAAAGTTAGATGTTGTAATACTCACACACATCGTTAGGTGGCAGTATAGCTACTTAGCAAAATGGGTATCTGATTTCATTTAAAATAGTAATGGAAAATGAATTACTCTTCTTTTGTTTTCTTCTCAGCCTTTTTCTGTCTTCCAATATATATGCCACTTATAAAATAGCTAATATATGTCTTACAAATTAATTTTTGTTCTTCAATAAATTAGTTGAGTTTTCTTACTAAGTCTTTTTTCTTTTTTTTTGAATAAATAGGTGGGAAATATACCAAGAGTGATTTCAAGGAGTATGAAAAAGAACAGGATAAACCGTCTAATTTAGTTTTGAAAGATAAAGTAAAGCCCAAGCAGGAGTATCCTTTACAAGAACCAATTAGTTGCTGTGGATAGACCATCTGCTCTGTGTAGAGTACTGTGTAATATGTTAAAAAAGTCACAGTCTGTAGAAGACAAGGTATCTAAATCTGGTGGTTTGTGAAGACATCATTTAGATTATTGTAGTCCTTTTTCACTGTCTTACATATACTTTTCTTTCTTTGGTATAATCTCTAATGTATGAAGAAGGTTAGGGTTGAAAAAAATCTCTGGCCTAATTCTTTTCCCTCCTTACTCTTAGGTTAAGATTAACACTTAATGCTGAAATCTTAGGTAAGATTTGTACTTTGTATATAATTTTAATGTTTTAAACTTCTCATACTCAGAAATTTTCTTCATATAGATAAGCTAAATTCTTGGTGTTAACCTTTTGCATAATATTTAACTTCTTTGGAGATGGTAAATATGTAGATTAATAAAATCCTGTTCTCTTACATGATTAGGTTGCTTCTTTCTGCTTAGTACATTGTCAGTCCAGCAGCAAATATTTATTGGGCTCGTATTTGTATGCAAGAGTTGGTTTTTATAGGATTAAAAAAATGCATTGACTTGACCATTTAATTTAGGTTCTTCCAACTTTTAGATTGAGACAAGTAAAAATCAATGAAACATACTATTTACATTATGTCATTTTAATTTGTTCATTGATATTCTCATTATAAATCTATCACTCTACACATTGCCAAAGTGATGATTTTGTGATTCTTTCTGGTAAATGGTTTCTTTGTTTCCTAATTTCTGTTGGTGTTTTAGGGATTCTCTTTTCCCACACTGTCTTAGACATTTCTTTTCCAAGTATTCATCATGGAAAGATGAATATCAGGTTGACTTACTATATACTCATTTTAAAAAATGTGTTGACTGTCTACAATGCATAAAGAGGCATAAGAGGTGGATAAAGTCTGAATTGTACTGACATGAGGAGGAAGCTTTCACAGTAAACAAAGATTTAGTCTAAAAAGATGAACATTAGGGTGGATGTGATTGAAATATTAAAATTATAAAAGGTCTGGATAGAATACAATTGAGATTTATTTAACAAATCTTTGAAATTAAATTTAAGCTAACCACTGGGGTGCCTGCGTGGCTCAATCATTAAGCGGCTGCCTTCGGCTCAGGTCATGATCCCAGGGTCCTGGGATAAAGCCCTATATCTGGGTTTCTGCTCTGTGGGAAGCCTGCTTCTTCCTCTCTCACCACTTCCCCTGCTTGTTCTCTCTGTCTCAGTGTCTCTCTCAATCTGTGTCAAATAAATAAATAAAATCTTTAAAAAAAAATAAATTTAAGCTAACCATTAATAGCTGCAACTGGCAGATGTGTAGGGCAAATAAAAGGAACACAGGCATCAAGTATAACACAGGCATCAAGTATAAAATACAAGGAACACAGGCATCAAGTATAAAATACAAGGCGATGTCTTTTTTGTCTTTTCTCTCATAGAGGTAAGTAGTTCAGGCTAAAGAGAATGAATATGTAGTATTAAAATATTTTAAATTCAAGGTGATAGATTACTGAAAGTTAAAGAAACCAGGCATGTTTGAGAATAAATCTGTAGCCCAATACTGTCCACTAGATCTTTCTACAATGGTGGAAAATATGTCCACCCTCCAGTGTAGCTACTAGCCCCATGTGGTTTTGAGCATGTGAAAAGGACTGAGGAACTGGATTTTTTTTTTTTTTAAGATTTTATTTATTTGGGGCACCTGGGTGGCTCAGTGGGTTGAAGCCTCTGCCTTCGGCTCAGGTCATGATCTCAGGGTCCTGGGATGGAGCCGCACGTTGGGCTCTCTGCTCGGCCGGGAGACTGCTTCCCTCTCTCTCTGTGCTTGCCTCTCTGCCTACTTGTGATCATTGTCTGTCAAATAAATAAATAAAATTAAAAAAAAGATTTTATTTATTTGACAGGCAGATATCACAAGTAGGCAGAGAGAGAGGGAAGCAGCTTCGCTACCAAGCAGAGAGCCCGATGTGCGGCTCAATCCCAGGACCCTGAGATCATGACCTGAGCCGAAGGCAGAGGCTTAACCACTGAGCCACCCAGGCACCCCTGAGGAACTGGATTTTAAAGTTTGCTTATTTTAATTAAACAACCACCTGTGGGTAATATTGAACAGTGCCTGCTTTTAGTCTTTTGAAATTGATGGAGAAGACAGACATATCCTGAGTCAAAACATTGTTAATCATTCTCAAACAGAGTATTAAGGAAAAAGGAAATTCTTGAGTCTGACCTGGTAAGATAGTCTTTATTTTCTTGGGAATTGATAGATTTCATTTTAGGAAGGTATTTATAATCTCAGATAGAATAATAGAGTGATAGAAAGTGTGTTCATAATATGTAAGATATATGTTACCTATATAATATATATACATATATACATATATAATATGTAAGATAGATATCTGTATCTATCTATCTATATATTTTCCCCCTACCTTGTGTATTATGTATTATGTGACTTTGTCAGTATGGCAGGGAAAGGAGATTCAGAGAACAATCTAATAATCAGATAAGTTTAGTGGTTTTTTTTTTTTTTTAATAATCAGATAAGTTTTGGGCGCCTGGGTGGCTCAGTGGGTTAAGCCGCTGCCTTCGGCTCAGGTCATGATCTCAGGGTCCTGGGATCGAGTCCCGCATCGGGCTCTCTGCTCAGCAGGGAGCCTGCTTCCCTCTCTCTCTCTCTCTCTCTCTGCCTGCCTCTCCATCTACTTGTGATCTCTCTCTGTCAAATAAATAAATAAAATCTTTAAAAAAAAAAAAATAATCAGATAAGTTTTAAGTTCAGAAGTCATAGTGGAAATACACTTTTATGGATCTTGAGAGAAAGAGAAGTTATTGTAAATTAGACTACTAATAAGATTAAAAATAGAACAAAAGGAAAAGCAAGTTTAATTTGGCTGGGGTAGACCTTGGGGAATAAATTGGGGAAAGGAAGTGAGAGATAATCACATATGTGTGTTTAATTCAAAGAGCTTTGGAAAGATTTGACACATTCAAGTGTTGCCTGTCATAGTGAGTAGAAGATGATGGATAAGGGAGGGAGAAGAGAGTACATGGGGCTTACAGAGGTGAGGAGTTGGGGAAGACCTTCAGGTGACACGAAGAGAAGTGACATTAAAGCTGCACCTTGGGTATGGGGGAAGAGCTAGGATTGGGAGCCTGTTTCCTCTAACTCGATCCATCATTAAGAAGTCTAGTTTATATTATACCCAGCACAGTCCAACTATAGCCATTCACATGCACACATAACTGAAACAGAAATGCCACAGTATTTTTATTAGGTGCCATGTACTCTGTTTTCTATTCTACCTTATTACAAAATGCTGGCTGTGATGCACTAAATGGATTTTGGACGGAAGGAGCTGCATGTGTACAGCAGCACAGGAAGTGAAATCCTGGGCAAGGGCAGTTAGATCCGTACCTGAAAAGGAGAGGCTCCAGAAGCTACTCTGGAAGCAGTGTGACGTAATATAAAGGAGAAAAGAAGTTAGAGATAATGAAGTAGGAATAGGATATGGTGCAGTCTGACTGGCTGTCTTTAGCCATCTTGTGAAAAACCAAGCCTGTTCAATGTTACATAGAAGTGAGACGCCCTAGAGGAAGGCATAGGCTTTGGCGTTGTGAAAACAGACCCAACAACGCTAGTCCTGAGGGAAGCGTGTCCGCTATTTCTCTAGTTGCACACGCCTCTAAAACAGCTCGCATGCTGGGCTTCCTCCGAAGCTGTTTTTTTGAAAACCACTATTCTGCCCCTTGTTAGCCTTCCTCAAATACTATTTTAGGATTTGAGATTATTTTCAACAGAGAGTGCAATAGTTTTATATTTTCTCTTATTCTAAAACATAATAGTATATTAGAGAAAATGCCTCTGAATTAAAACGCATTACCGTAACCTTTATAACACATTTATGTGTGGGCGCCTGAGTGGCTGAGTGCGTTAAGCCTCTGCCTTCGGCTCCGGTCGTGATCTCAGGGTCCTGGGATTGAGCCCCGCATCGGGCTCTCTGCTCAACGGGGTGCCTGCTTCCCCCCTCTCTCTGCCTGCCTCTCTGCCTACTTGTGATCTCTGTCTGTCAAATAAAAAATTTTAAAATCCTTAAAAAAGAACACGTTTATATGAAGTTAAGACAGGATTCACTCACGTAAATGTGAAGTCACTGTGTTGTATACCTGAAACTAACACAATATTGTATGTCAACTACACTTCAACTAAGAAAAAAAAATCCTCACAGTTTACCTAGACAGATGATAGTTTTCTCATTGTTTCTTTCAAATCTTGATCTTTTATGTTTTGTAAAGTTACGATTACCATATGGTATAGACAATTTTTATTTCAAGCTTTTTTCACTTTTAATTTTTCACAGTCACTTTTCTGGGTGTTTTTGTAACATTCATTTATCATTGCTGATAACTTCTTTGTAATAATATATCCTGTTGAAGTTCTACAGTATATTTAAGAATGTCTTTATTACTAGGCTTTTGTTACTCTCAGTTTCTGTTATAAAAAGTAATTGTTATATATACCTTTATTTAACTTATTTTAACCTTTTATAAATTCTTCCTTCATATTAAATATAGCTGTTATGAGGCCTTGCTAAATTTTCTCCTATAGAATTGAACTAATTAGTACTTGAAAAGAGGGGTCACATGAATGTCTTTTATCTCCTGTAGCTCCTCTGTCATTGGGGTTTGTAATATCTTAACTTTTTCCAGTGAAACCTGTACCTCATTTTCTAAGTTTAAGTTTTTTTCATTATTGACAAATAGGTTTCCTTGTTTTTTATGGCTGCTTAAATTTTCATTTGTGAATATAGGGTCTTTGCCCCCTCTTTTTTTTTTTTTTTTTTGCCCACTCAGTTGCCAGTTGTTACTTGTTTACTTCAGGACAGGGTTCTTTCCATTTTTCCTGAAAGAAAATATGAAGTCGTTTTGTTTCAGAAATAAGTTCTATGTTTGTGAGGTGCTTTTTGCTTTAAAAAAGTACCTTTAGCCTCACGGCCTCCTTTGTTTACCAGATTCTTACGTTTTGTTGTATTATCATGTCAGTTCTCATGTCTGTCCTTAACTAGTTGCTGCAGTGCAAAATATGATCTTGTGCTAGATGAGCAAGCAGAAGATTCAAAATCAAGTCATTCACACACAAGTAAAAAACACAAGAAGAAAACTCGTCACTGCTCTGAAGAAAAAGAAGATGAGGACTACATGCCAATCAGAAATACCAACCAGGTACTTGTAATGTCCAGCCTTAGCTGGAGAGAGAGAGAAATATTTCATCCCTCTGTAAATTATTTCTTAGTGGCATAATATAGGGGGTGTGGATATAGCTCTGAACAGGGTGGTTTTGTTCCTAACTCTTGTACATAGAATGGTTTCACTGGGGTGAGGGACTTGAGTGTTCAAGAATATAGATCACAAATGGTGAAAGATTGTTTTCAGAGTAACTTAATATATCATTCAGTTCCATATTGTGAAACGAGTGATTTCTGAACCTGTGGACACTTACTTACTCCCATCAGAAGCAAGTGTGGTTGTGCTGAAAAAGTGCTCATTTGTCATTTTAACTTATCACCTAGTGTTATGGATAGTGCTTATAGCTCTTGAAGGTTTTTTTTTACTTTATTTTTTATTATTTTTATTCTTTTAAAGATATTTATTTTCATTTATTTATTAAATTTTAAAAAAAGGTTTTATTTATTTATTTGGCAGACAGAGATCACAAGTAGGCAAAGAGGCAGGCAGAGAGGGAGGAAGGGAAGCAGGTTCCCTGCTGAGCAGAGAGCCCGATACAGAGCTCAATCCCAGGATCCTGGGATCATGGCCTGAGCCGAAGGCAGAGGCTTTAACCCACTGAGCCACTCAGGTGTCCCCATTTATTTATTTTTTAAAGATTTTACTTATTTATTAGAGAGAGAGAGTGCACAAGCAGGGGGAGTGTCAGGCAGAAGGAAAGGGAGAAGCAGGCTCTCCGCAGAGCAGGGGAGCGCAATACAGGCCTCGATCCCAGGACCCTGAGATCGTGACCTGAGCCAAAGACAGTCGGTTAACCAAGTGAACCACCCAGGCGCCCCAAGATTTTTATTTATTTATTTGAAAAAGAGAAAGTGAGAGAGTATGAGCAGGGGCAGGGGAGAAGCAGACACCACTGCTGAGCAGGGAGCCTGATGCGGGGCTCGATTCCAGAACCTTGGGATCATGACCCGAGCCGAAGGCAGACCCTTAACTGACTCAGCTCCTCAGGAGCCCTGCTCTTGAAGTTTTAAGACCTGTGAAACATTTATGCCCTTCCATATTGTATATCTGAAATAAAAAGAGCACTCATAATTAACTTGATCATCCCAAATGTATTAATGTATTCTTGAACAATACATATTCTTTTTTTTTTTTTAAGATATTTATGTATTTATTGGAGAGAGAGAGAGATTACAAGCAGGCAGAGGTGGGGGGGCAAGCAAGCTCCCCACTGAGCAGAGAGCCCGATGCGGGACTCGATTCCAGGACCCTGAGATCATGACCCGAGCCAAAGGCAGAGGCTTAACGGGCTGAGTCCACCCAGGCGCCCCACATGTTTTATTTTTAAAGATTTATTTATTTGTGTGTGTGTGTGTGAGAGAGAGAGAGAGAACCATCATAAACAGGGGGAGGGGCAAAGAGACAAGCAGACTCCCCACTGAGCTCGGAGCCTGAGAGGGGGCTTAATCCCAGGATCCTGACATAGGACTTGAGCAGAAGTTGAAGTCAGACTGTTCACCAATTTAGCCACCCAGGTGCCCTAACAATACATTTTTGAAGACTGTGATACTGACAATTCCTCAAAGAAAATTTACTTTAGGGAGAGGTCATTTCTAGCCTGTGTTTTGGCTCTCCGTTAAATGAAAAGCAAATTACATGATAGCTTCTTGCTTTTGTGTTACCATGGGAGGACTTTTGAGCTACGTGTGGCGGGTAAAGAGATTTTCAATTAGCAATAATCGCGCCTCGGATAAACCTCATTGGCTACGATACTGCCACTGCGCAAAGCTGGGTAAAGAGATTTTAGTAGGCAGAGGTGAGAGGGAGAAAATTCAAGATGGGGGAATGGCACATCAAGCAAAGACCCAGAGAAGGAGAGATGTAGTATGGTTGGCAAAATGTAGGATTGGCTCCAGAGAAGCAAGGTGTAAAGTTTCTGCACCACTAGCCATTGATGTGGCCTTGACAAGCTAACTAGCTTTCTGAGCCACAGCCGCCTTCTATGTGAAATTGAGATTATACTTACCTCACAGGTATGTTGTTAAGATTAAGTGAAGAAGTATGTGTGTGCACACATTTTCTATACTGGCTGTTATTTTACTGTTATAGTCAAATTACTGTGTTTTAAGTTAGAATAGTTTCTGTGGTAGGGTCATTCACTGGACTCATATTTCAATTAATTTGTTTCTTTTCAATATTTAGGGATTGCTTTAAATAATTTTTTATGTGTTTTGTAGTTTTAAAATTTGTTGTATGCTTCCAAAGTACAATCTACGAAGTGGTATGTGCAGAGAACCTAGATTCTGTCCCCACCTTGCCCCCTTTCTTCTGCCCCCCCCCCAAGGTAACAGCCCAATGTGCTTCCTGGATTGTTCTTCACTTTTAAAAAATTTCAGCTGATTTGTATTTTATATATATTCTTAGTTTCCTCTATTCTAGATAGCATGTATTCCTACTCCTTGGTGTTAGCCTGTGGACCTTTTTCCACAGCCTTTTTGCTATTTATTTATTTATTTTTAAGATTTTATTTATTTATTTGACAGATAGAGGTCACAAGTAGGCAGAGAGGCAGGCAGAGAGAGAAGGGGAAGCAGGCTCCCCGCTGAGCAGAGAACCCGATGCGGAACTTGATCCCAGGACCCTGGGATCATGACCCCAACCGAAGACAGAGGCTTTAACCCACTGAGCCACCCAGGCGCCCCACCTTTTTGCTATTTAAAGAGTCCCATCTTTAATGTGCCGCCGTAAGCGTGTAAGTCACACCTTTTCTCTGTTACTCAGTTCTCCCAACTAAGACGCACATGAGTCAGTGACAGCTAGTGGCATCTGTGTGCTTGACAATGTGAGGTGGATACGATTTTCCCCATTTTACAACAGAGAGGGTGAAAACTGAAGAGTTCTAAGTGACTTGCCCTGGTTTTTCAGAGCTGATGAGTAGCAGAGCCACAGTGTAAGTCCAGACTTGCACTCCTAGCCACTCTGCTGCTGCTCTGACCTGGAGTACATTCTGGCAGTTTTCTCTCCTAAATTCTGTTGCTATCCTAATAAAATTTGTCTCCTAGTGTAATATTCCAGTGTGATCTAACTGGCATGTTTCCCTCTTAATTTTTGTACTGTATTAGTTTAGGCTAAGACCACCCAGTCTTTTGAAATGGTGGCTACGTAACATTTCTATGAATATTTAGCACATTTTCCACTAGAATTCCTTAGCCCCACCCCCCACCCCCCACCCGGCATCAACCCCGACCACCGTGCCATGTGTTGCTTTTAGCTACGGCTTCTCATCCTGTACTTGTACATAGAATCTTCAGTGAATTTAGGTGTGAAATACATATTGGTGTATTGAAATAACCAGAGGTCTAAAAAAATCCAAAATCCGGCTGCATTTTAAGTGTGTGTTTCCCCCTTCTTTTTGTGCATCTCTTTTATCCTGCTGTTTGATCACTTAAAATTTGACAATAGAAACTATTTTTCTTTTTTGGCATGGAGTAAAAGCCATTAAGTAGCTTTTGGGAGGAATGTTGTTAGAATTAAAAAATAATAATATTAAATTATTTGGCAGTTATAAAATTGTTAAGTTCCAAATAATCTCTTAACTTATTTCTCCCCTCAAAGCAAATTTTTTTTTTTGTTTTGTACTTTGATTTAACAATACAAGTGCGCTAATTTTCTTTTTCTTTCCAATGAAATAGCATCTGTATTTAAGATTTTAGTGGGCCCAATTTTTTGTCTTATTATTCTGATTTTTATCCTTTTGATTTCAGTCTCAAAAATGTAATCTTTAAAGGGAATTTTCAGTACTAGGTCATTCTCAAGTGTAGCTCAGATTTTCCTGTTGGTATTTTGCTTGGTGAACCTAGTTTCCTAAGAATGTTTTAACTTATTTCTTCAAGTTCTTTGTTTTTTATTGAGTGACAGCCTCACTGTTCAATTTGAAAACTTCTCTGTTTAATTTTTCCACCTCATGTCTTTATTCCAGAGATGGTTACTATGTTGTTGAGGTTTAGGTTTTACTGGATTTCGGGAAGTGAGTTTTGGGCTGTGGGTTGCCTGGCGGAGAGGATGCATCCTGGTTGTCAGTTCTCCTTGGTGGCTTTCATAGGTGGTTATTTTTTTATAACTGGGGACTCTGTTTTTGCTGTCGTTTTAACCAGTTAGTGTTACTTTAGTGATTTTAGATTTAACTAAATCTTTGATTTAGTCCTAGAGACCTGAGCAAGGTTAGCTTTTAGTTTAGAGTTTTTTGAACTGCTTTACATGAAATTATTGGATAGGTTAAGGTGATTGCTTTAAATTGGCCACTTAAAAAAATAAATAAATTGGCTATTTTGTGGTGTTTCTTTCCTTTTTAGCCACATACTAGTTTCGTTATTTTGTCTTACGACTTAAGGGTATAAAATGATAGAATTTTTTAAAGTCTGCACTGGAGAGGCCTGACAGCTCATCTAATTCATTGCCTTTCCCTTAGATGTAAAGATTTTGACCCCACAGGCCTGTAGCCTATTATAGTTTAATGAGAGAGCTAGAACTTTAACATTATATTGATTCAGTCAGGTATGGGTTTTTCATTGTTCTGTACCACCTGCTTTTCAATTTCGTATGTCAAGTGACTGATCAATTAAATTTTCTCCACCCTGTTATAGATCTCTTGAGTCTCACTTTCCTTATTTTCTAGAACGAGGGTAATATTGTATTCCAGAAATATTCAGCACTGTGCTAGCACACACTTAAAAGTCTGTTCTAATATGGCTTCATCCAGCCTCCTGACCTTTTCCCCTTCATGCACATGGTGCTGATTCTTCCTTTTCACTTTTCACTTCCACTCCATGCATTAGCCTTTTTGCCGTCAATCCACAGCCAAACCCACTCATTCTTTGAGGTTAATCTCAAGTCCCAACTTCTCTATGAAACCTTCCCTGGTAAATCTAATCTCAAGATTATTTCTTGTTTGGCACATCTCTTAAATAACAAAGACCATTTTGAACCTAGAACTGCCGAACTTTAAAGTGTGTAGCTTCGAAAAATACTCCAAGTAGGAAAGGCTTTTTTTTTTTTTTTTTAAGATTTTATTTATTTGACAGGGAGAGGGAACACAAGCAGAGGGAGTAGGATAAAGAGCAGCAGGCTTCCTGCTGAGCAGGGAGCCCAATGTGGGACCCGATCCCAGGACTTTGGAATCATGACCTGAGCAGAAGGCAGACGCTTAACAACTGAGCCACCCAGGCACCCCAAGTAGGAGAGGTTTTAAGGTTTCAGTGCATTTCAGATTTTCAATTTCATCAAGTTTTTCAGAGAATTAAGTACTGTATAATCTTTTATCTCTTTCTGTTATATTTTAAACACTCAAAGCACTTAAGTGCCTATTTGTATAATTATTTATATACATAAATATTTATATTTATATATAATATATAATATAATATATTATATATTATATATAAATATATAATATATAAAATATATTATATATTATATAATATATATAATATATAATATAATATATATGTATATATACATAAATATTTATATAAATATACATAAATATTTATATATTTAGATTTTTTAGTTCTGTATTGGTTAGCCGTCTCTCCATTTTAGAAGTTTGTTACCTCATCTAATACAGGACTTAAGTAGACAGAATAGTACATAGATATTTACACTTTGTGTATGTTACAGGAAGCACAAAAAATTCTTTTATCTAGAGCTGTCATAGATTGCTAGAAAGTAGTTGTTAAAGAGTTAAACCATTCCTCTGGGACTTTATAGAGTGAAAAGAACTATTGGGATTGTGCAGGAAATCATGGAACAGTTTACAAAGTTGTATTCCACAAACACTGATTATAACAATCCTGTTAGATCTATTTTCACATGCTGCAGACTCCATGCCAGGTGTAAGGTACAGTATCTAGACAGTATATGGAATAATTATGAATTCTTTGCTTAAAACCTAGTCATTAACCATGGGTATTCATCACTCTAGATTTGAAACCTTGACATTGACATCTACTATAATAATGTCTGTGGTGATAGAGTTGGGACCCTTGGGGACTCAATCCTTAGGATTTTGCTTTTCTCTGAGAGAAATCTTTTAAGGAAGTTGAATTTTATGAACTGTCTCTTGAAAGAGCATTGGCTCTGGTCTCTTTTTAGATTTCAGCCACTTGCTGAGATTCTCATTTTATTTAATTTATTTTTTTAAAGTAGGCTCCATGCCCAGGGTGGAGTCCAAGGTGGGGCTTGAACACATGACCCTGAGATCAAGACCTGAGCTGAGATTAATAGTCAGATGCTCAACAGACTGAGCCACCCAGGCTCCCCTGAGATACTCATTTTAATTAGGGGTAGAATACAAACAGAAATAGAATTGTTGTAACCAGCTCTCTTCATATAGGAAAATTATTACTGTTACTTAATTAGTAAGAATAGAATTTAGGGACACTGGGTGGCTCACCTGCTTAAGATTCTCTTCCTCAGGCGCCTGGGTGGCTCAGTGGGTTAAGCCACTGCCTTCGGCTCAGGTCATGATCTCAGGGTCCTGGGATCGAGTCCCGCATCGGGCTCTCTGCTCAACAGGGAGCCTGCTTCCCTCTCTCTCTCTCTGCCTGCCTCTCTGCCTACTTGTGATCTCTCTCTGTCGAATAAATAAATAAAATCTTTAAAAAAAAAAAAAAAAATTCTCTTCCTCTCCTCCTCTCCTCTCTCTGTCTCTGTCTCTCTCTCCCCCTCTAAAAAAGAAAAAAAAAAAAAAAGAATTTAATGTATCTACTCTGTTGGCCCATTGTTTCTTAACTCATTTTTAAAAAATATGTAAACAAAGGATTTTATTTATTTATTTGTTTATTTATTTATTTTAAGATTTATTTATTAGAGAGTGCATGCATGTGAGGAGGGAGGGGCAGCAGGAGAGACTCTCAAGAAGACTCCCCTCTGAGGGTGGATCCTGACACTGGTCTCCATCTCCTGACCATGACATCGGGACTTGAGTCAAAACCAAGAGTCTGATGCTTAACCGACTGGGCCACCCAGGCATCCCAAGAAATGATTTTAGTAAAACACATACATCAGCCTAATGTAAACAAGGAAAATATATTGAAGATTTGGAGAGAAGCTGTTATAAAATAAGCACTTTAAAAATAATCACTCAGGCGCCTGGGTGGCTCAGTTGGTTAAGCCTCTGCTTTCAGCTCAGGTCATGATCTCAGGGCCCTGGGATTGAGTCCCACATCGGGCTCTCTGCTCAGCAGGGAGCCTGCTTCCCCCTCTCTCTCTGCCTGCCTCTCTGCATACTTGTGATCTCTCTGTGTCAAATAAATAAATAAAATCTTTTTTTAAAAATTAAAAAAAAATAAAAATAATCACTCAGACCCAGAGTATGCAGTATCTGTTTTCTTTTTAGACTGATTGACTTGTCTAAAACCTCTTCTGGCTATGTTATTTAAATGTCTTCTTTTTAGGGGTTTTTTTTTTTTTTTTTTAATATTTTATTTATTTGACAGAGAGAAATCACAACTAGGCAGAGAGGCAGGTAGAGAGAGAGAGAGGAGGAAGCAGGCTCCCCCAGAGCAGAGAGTCTGATGTGGGGCTCGATCCCAGGACCCTGGGATCATGACCTGAACCGAAGGCAGAGGCTTTAACCCACTGAGCCACCCAGGTGCCCCTCTTTTTAGGGTTTTTAATGGGAATTTTAGCAATTCCATTGCAGATCAGTTGGGGGAGTGGAGAAGGGGGAGGTAGAAAAGTGACTAGCCACAGCCAGAATTCTTGGTATTGTGATTTTCTCTAAACATTTGTTCTGATTTCAGTTGGTTGATTTCAGTTCTTTGTTTTGGGATCTGATCGTTCAGATCCTTCAGTTGAAGTAGTAGATAGAAAGCAATGAGATTGTTAAGAAAAATGATTAAGTCTTTCTGAATTATTTTTGCTAATTTAGAAGATTCTCAGCATTAGTGGTAGTGTTCAAATTTGAGCTGTTACAGCTGCTTGGTATGGTAGACTTTCTGAGTTTTATTAATTGACAGTACCTACAAAATGATTATTTTATGGATTGACTTGTAACTCTCTCTCCATTCCTTTGACAGGATATCTACAGGGAGATGGGGTTTGGTCACTATGAAGAAGAAGAAAGCTGTTGGGAGAAACAAAAGAGTGAAAAGAGAGACCGACCTCAAAACCGAAGTCGTAGCCGATCTCGAGAAAGGGATGGCCACTACAGTAATAGTCACAAATCCAAATACCAGACCGACCCCTACGAAAGAGAACGGAGTAAAAAGAGAGACCGAAGTAGGAGTCCCAAGAAATCCAAAGATAAAGAAAAATCTAAGTACAGATGAAAAATGAAGAATCAGACATGAGTGGCTTATGTATTTACTGTTGTCTAATGTAGAGCCTCAGATATTCAGATTTTATGTCAAAGCCATTAAAGACTCTGCTCATTATTATTTTTCACCCTAGGGTTATGGCCCTTTTCAATTGATACTGATTGTATAGGGCACAGAAAGACTATAAAAGAACTGAACATTTTTTTTGGTATACTTTTTTACACTAATTTTATTGTTATACATAAACAGTAGTCTTCATTTTTAAAGTCTTTCACATTTTCCACTCTTCTTTTTTTTAAATGAAGTATTTCATACTTAAAAATTCACAGACATGTATATATAAGGTATAAAGAATAGTAAATATTTGTGTGCCCATGAGCCAGCTTAAGAAATAGAAGATCACCTGCATTTTAGAAACCCTCTTTGTGCTCTCCAAGTGATGATTATTCTGAATTTTGTATTTGTCATTCTCTTGCTTGTTACAGTTTTACAACAATGTATGTATTCAAAAATAAAATGTTAAATTTTGTATGTTTTTGAATTTTATATGTGGCATAATGTATGTTTACTTCTGTGACTTGCTTTTTCAACTTAGTATTTCTTTAGAGAGTCATTCATTTTTATTGCTTTATTGCATCGTATGAATAGACCACAACTCTCCCATTCTTCTGTTAATGGACATTTGGAGTTGTTGGTTTGTTTTTGGTTTTGCTGTTGCAAACACTGCTGCTGTGAACATTCTGTGTCCAGGAGTGATATTGCTCGCTCAGATGGTGTGGATATCTTCATCTTAGACCGCTCGGCCACGCTACCTGCCTGTGGATATCTTCATCTTTACAAGATAATGCCAAATTATATTCTGCAGTGGCTAAACCAGTTTATGCCCAGACCAGCACTATGTGAGTTACCTTCGTTTTACCATCTTGAACACTTCTTAGTTTCAGACTTAAATTTCACCAGTGTAGTGGATGCTTAGCGGTACCTTCTTGTGGTTTCCAGCAAGGAGATTACTATTATTCTTATATTTGTTCTTCTATATGTAACTCGTTATTTTTCTCTGGCTGCTTTTTTCCACCCTCCCCCTCTGCTGCCGCCGGCTGCTTTTAACATTTTCTCTTTATCACTGCTATTGTGCAATTTGATTATGATGTACTTGGTATAGTTTTTTCATGTTTCTTCTGCTGGGGCTGTTTATCTACGGGTTTATGGTTTTCACCAAATTTGGAAAAGCTGTGGGTATTATTTATTTAGTTACTTTTTTCTGTCCCTCCCCCAGGACTCCAGTGACTTGTATGTTAGGCCATCTGAGGTTGTCACATATTATACTGATGCTCCATTTGGGTGAAGTCTTTTTCTCCTGTTTCATAAATTGAATAGTTTCCATGGCTGTGTCCTCAAGTTCATTCATCTTTTCTCCTCAAGTATCTGATCTTCTGTTAATCCCATATTTTTCACCTCAGATACAATGATACAATATTTTAATTTTAGAAGTTCCATTTGGGTCTTTTTTATATCCTCCGTGCTTTTCCTTAACAGGCTCATGCTTTCCTCCATTTTTTTTAAAACACCTGGAGTACATTAATAATAGCTGTTTTAATGTACTCGACCATTCTGTCATCTGTATCACTTCTGGTCTGTCTCTGTTACTGATTTTTTTAGATTTTACATTGCTGCATACTAGAGTTTTTGTGTTCTTTTAAATATGTTGAGCTTTCTCTGGAACATAATTTAGTTACTTGAAAACAGTCTGATCCTTTTATAGCTTGCTTTTAAGTGTAATGAGGTGGGACCAGAAGAGCTTTTTGGATTAATGTGGCCCACTACTGAGGTAATAACCTTCTGAATAATCTCCCCTTTGCTTAGTCTCTTCGGAGATTTCTCCTCTCTGCTGTTGGGAACAAGAACTATTTTGAGCCCTATATGAACTCCCAAGTTGTGCTGCCTATTCTCTCCTGATGGTTCTTTCCCACCTTTGGGTGGTTTCCTCGTGTGTATACACCAGTGAATATTCAGCTGAAGACTCGGGCAAACCCTCTGTAGATCTGGAACTCTTCCCTCTGTAGTTCCCTCCTTTTTCCAGTACTCTGCCCTGCAAACTTCATCTTGGCTCCGCTAACTCTCCCCCTCCGGGAGACTCCCAGGCTCTTTCGAATCACATCCCTGTCATAGTCCTACAGTGTGGAAATTGCACATCAGCTCAGGCAGTTGTCGCTTTCTTGTTTGTTTTCCTTCTCTCAAGAGTCACTGTCCTGCACTGGCTGCTGTCCAGTGTCTGAAAAACTATGTAGTATATACTTTGTACAGGTTTTTAGTTGTTTAAAATGGGGAAGGTAAATCCTGGTCCTGTCACTTTCTTTTTGGCCCAAGTGGAAATCTCAGTATTTAAATGTGCATTTCCTAAATGCTAACAAGGTTGAGCATTTTTTCATATGTGTTTTATTAATTCCTGATGGCTCCCTCTGAAAAGTTTTACATGTCTTTTGCCCATTTTATATGAAGTTACTGTCTTACAGAATTTTTATGGATTGTGGATACTAATCCATTATTACCATGAGATGTTATGAACATATTCTCTGAGTTTGTGGCTAATTTTTTCACCTTCCTATTGATGCCCTTGGAAGAGCACAAGTTATGAATTTCCCCTCAACTTTGTAATATGAAAAGCTTCATACATACAGAAACACAAAAACAGGGAACATCCATATACCGTCCATCCAGATTCAACAGTCAATAACTCTTTGTTGTTGAACAGTTTGTAAGTAAATTGAAAATAACATGACCTTTCACTTTTCAATATTTCACCATGCATTTCCTAAAATGCAAGCATCCTGTTTAACCACAATATTATTATTGCATTTGAGAAAATTAACAATAAGGGCGCCTGGCTGGCTCCGTCGGTAACAGCATGCAGCTCCATATCAGGGTCATGAGTTGCAGCCCGACACTGGGCATAGAGATCACTTAAAAAAGTAACTAATCCCATAATATATAACACATAGTCAATATTTGAATTTCCCTGATTGTCTCAGGAATGTCATTTTTAGGTGTTGATTTGTTTTTAAACCCAAACTCAAGGTTCAGGCCTTGTGTGTTGTTCTTGTCATTTTGTTTTCTTAATCCAGAAGAATTGCTTACCCATCCATCCCACCTCCTTTTTCTTTCTTTCTTCTTTTTTTTTTTTTTTTTAATGACATTGACTTTTTGAAGAGTTCAGGCCAGAATATTTCACAGAATGTTTCAGATTTTGGGAATTATTTGGTGGTAACTTCATGGTGTCTTCCAACTCTTCTATTTCCTATGAACTGGAAGTTAGGTCTAAATATTTGACTAGAATTCGGATATATATTTAGGCAGAAATTTTTAAGTTGAATGTCAAATTTATTAGCCTTTCTCTGTGTGTTTTGTGATTTTTGTATTTTAAGATATCCTTAATAAAGATATTCTACATTCTAAAAATTATAAGTGAAGCTTTCTTTTTAAAATTTATTTGGAAATAAAAGAATGGTTTGGCACGAATAAATCTATCATTGTAATTCAATGCATTAAAAGAATAAAGTGAAAATAACTGATTATTTTATACATTTAGAAAAGGTATTTGATAAAATTCAATACTCATTCATGATTTTTTAAGATATAGTAGTAAAGCTTTGTTTTTCACTCTTCAATCTATCTACGTTTTATGTGTGTATGTAGATGGTTTGATATAATGAAAAAAAATCACTTAAAAAAAAAACCATGGATACAACCAGTTGTCCAAAATCCATTAGTGAACGGTTCATTTATTCCCTGTTGATCTACCTTTCCACTTCTGTCATATATGTTTCCATATGTGTGTGGATTTTGTTCCATGGGCTCTCTAGTCCATTGTTTTATTGTTTATCCCACTACCAGTATCAAACATCTACATTTCTGTGACTATAGAAAGTCTTTTTTTTTCCTTAAAGATTCAATTAAATTTTTTTTTTTTTTTTTTGACAGACAGTGAGAGCGGGAATACAAGCAGGGAGTGGGAGAAGGAGAAGCAGGCTTCTTGCCTAGCAGGGAGTCTGATCAATCCCAGGACCCCAGGATCATGACCTGAGCTGAAGGCAGACATTTAAATGCTGAACCACCCAGATGCCCCTAGAAAGTATTTATTTATTTATTTATTTATTTATTTATTTTTTTTTTAATATTTTATTTATTTGACAGAGAGAAATCACAACTAGGCAGAGAGGCAGGCAGAGAGAGAGGAGGAAGCAGGCTCCCTGCGGAGCAGAGAACCCGATGCGGGGCTCGATCCCAGGACCCTGAGATCACGACCCGAGCCGAAGGCAGAGGCTCAACCCACTGAGCCACCCAGGTGCCCCTAGAAAGTATTTATTTAAGCAAGTTCCCCCACCGGTTTTATTAGTAATGCCTTTGCCTTTTTTTTTGTTTGTGTGCAATTTTGAAATCAACTTCCCTGGTTTCCCCAAGAATTCTGTTGGGATTTTAATTGCATTTGCATTAAAACAATCGGAACGTTCGTGGAAAAAAACATCATAATATTGAATCTTCCTTTTCATAAAAATAGCATAGCCCTAGTTTGTTCTTGAACCTTTTAGAATTTTCCTTACGAAGTTTTTGCTCTTCTTTTGTAAAATTTACTCCTGGTTTCTATACCTTTTATGAATAAGATTCTACTCTATTCTGTTCTATTATAAATAGTATCTTTTTTTTAAAGACTTTATTTATTTATTTGACAGAGCACAAGTGGGAGCAGCAGGCTCCCCACCAAGCAGGGAGCTGGATCCCAGGACCCTGAGATCATGACCTGAACCAAAGGCAGATACTGACCTGACCAGGCCACCCAGATGCCCCTAAAATAGGATCTTTGAAAGTATGATTTTGTTTCCTGACCTACGAGGTCACACTTTTCTTTCAACTTTTTATTTTGAGATGATTTGAGATTTACAGAAACATTGCAAAAATGAAAATATGGAACACTTCGCTAATTTTCATGTCATTTTTGTGCAGGGTCCATGCTAATCTCTGGTCCAATTCCATTATATGTGCACTGAAGTGAGTACACAAGTTAATGTTTTTGATCACTGCTCTTATATCCTGCCATTTTACCAAAGTCTTATATTTAGAATTGGTCTCTAGGGTGTTTGGGATCTTCTATGGGGACAATAATGTTATTTGCAAATACATTTTTTTTTCTTTTCTTTCCCCCATTCTTATTTTAAAATTATTTTTTTAGGGAAAAAATATATATATACATACATACTTGGGGCACTTGGGTGGCTCAGTCAGTTAAGCGACTGCCTTCGGCTCAGGTCATGATCCTGGAGTCCCAGAATGGAGCCCTGCATCAGAATCCCCGCTCAGTAAGGAGTCTGCTTCTCCTTCTGACACTCCCCTCTCATGATCGCTCTCTCTCCCAAATAAATAAATAAAATCTTTAAAAAAATATGTATATACTTAGTTGTAGTGGTATTCTTTTAATGGTTGCTGGCTACGATTTTTAGTACAGTGATGAAGTTGGCCTATAATTTTCCTTTTTTCTATTGCTCTTTTCTGGTTTTGATGTCCAGGTTATAGAATCAGTTAGTCAATGTTCTCTCTCTCTCTTTTTGTCTGTTCTCTTCAAAGAGAAGAAAAAGATTTAAATTATCTGATCCTTGAAAATTGGGTAGAGCTTGCCTATGACATTGTCTGAACTTTGTATTTCCTTTCTGAAATTTCTTAGCTATTAGATTTCAATGGTTGTAGAATTACTAGACTTTCCGTTTCTTAAGTGTTTATTTTTGTTATTACTTTTTTTTCCCTGGGAATTTGTTTTTTTTTCATTGAAGTTTTCAATATATCAGGTAGATTTTTTTTTTCTCTCCTTGCTTTTACTTTTATTTTACATCTTATGTTTTAGTGTGGCTCTGAAACAACATATAGCCAGATAATTTTTTAACGTAATTTTAATTTTAATGATGGGTTTAATCTTAATTGTTTACTGATGTATTTGGATTTATTCCTACCACCTTATTCTGTACCTTTTTAGTTCTGTTCCCACATTTTCCTTTTTTAAAAATTTTATTTTACTTATCTGTTTATTTATTTAGAGCACGTGAGTGGTGGGGGCAGGGCAGGGGTGGAGGGAGAGAGGCTCTCAAGCTACTCCCAGCTGAGCATGGAGCCCAACTTGAGGCTGGATCTCATCACAACCTGAGCCTAAATCAAGTTGGATGTTCAACCATATGAGCCACACAGGCACCCCTCCCCACTGATCTTTCTTTCTTTCTTTCCTTTTTTTTTTTTTTTTTTTTTTTTTTTTAAGATTCTATTTATTTGAGAGAGACAGAGAGAGGGAACACAAGTAGGGGGAGCAGGAGAGGGAGAAGCAGATTCCCCGCTGAGCAGGGAGCCCAATGCAGGGCTCCATCCCAGGACCCTGGGATCATGGACCTGAGTTGAAGGCAGATGCTTAACTGACTGAGCCACCCAGGTGCCCTCCCCCCTCATTTTCCTAATTTAAAACAGTTAAAAAAATCACTCCTCTCCACAACCCCCCCATCTTTTTTAATTAGCGGAATTGCATTTGAATTTTACCATCTACATTTCAAGTGTAATTTTAGTATCTTCATCTTTCTCTCTAACTGAAGATATTGACAATTTTTTTTTTATGATCTTGGGAATCTTAAAGTTTAAATTGCCCTTCTTCCAACTTTTGCACTCAATCTTCCAGTATTTTAGTCTTAGCTTGTGATTTTTCACCTTGCAAATCAGACCCTATGGTTATTATTGTTTTTATACAGGTAATTGTTAGGATTTGTCCTTGTGTTAAATCAGTTTCTTTACTTACCTGTCTTCTTGCATCTCAGACCTCCCACCTGGGATAATTTTCCTGCTTTCTGAAACATGTCTTTGATAGCCTCTCAGCCAAGTCTGTTGGTGGCTAAACCCTTTGTTTTTATCAAAAGTGCTTTTAATTCCCCCGTGCTCTTTAAAGTTGATTTTTTAATATACCCAGTTGTAAGGAGACAGTAATTTTTTTCCCCAGTACTCCAAGATCCTAATGTTTTTAAAAATATTTTATTTCTTTATTTGACAGAGAGAGAAATCACAAGTAGGCAGAGAGGCAGGCAGAGGGGGAGGGGGAAGCAGGCTCCACACTGAGGAGAGAGCCTAATGTGGGGCTCGATCCCAGGACCCCGAGATCATGACCTGAGCTGAAGGCAGAGGCTTTACACACTGAGCCACACAGGCTCCCCCTAAGATCCTAATTTCTGACTTATTACCACTGTGGAGAAATTTATTGCCATTCCATATGTCATTCTTTCAGAGGTAATGTATCTTTTCTTTCTGTCTGCTTTATTGTCATTAATTAAACTTCTCATTTTGAAGATAATTATAGATACACATGTAATTATAAGAAATAAGCAGAGTGATTTTATGGTACCCTTTATCCAGTTTCTCTGAATGGTAACATTTTGTAAAGTAATAGTACAATGTCACAACCAGAATATTGACACTACTTCAGTAAAGATATAGCACAAGCCCATCACCACGAGGAGCTCCATGTTGCACTTTTATAGGCATACCTACTTCCTTACCTCCTATTCTGTCCTTAACCTCTAGCAACCCCTATCCTGTTCTCTATTCTGATAATTTGGTCATTTCAAGAATTTCATATAAGTGGAATTACATAGTATGTAGACTTTTGGGGTTGGCTTTTTTCTACCACTCAGTGTAATTCTTTGGAGATTCTTCTATTGTTCAATGTATTGATATTTTCATCCATTTTTATGGTTGAGTAATATTCCATGATATGGATGTACCACAGGTTAGTCATTCACCCACGGAAGGACATCTAGGTTGTTCACGATTTCTGGCTACAATAAAGCTGCTGTTGATTTTTGTTTTTTAAACATAAGTCTTTATATCTCTTGGGTAAAAGCCTAGGAGTGCAGGTCCTGGGTCATAGGATAATTGCCTATTTAGATTTTTAAGAAACCACTGAACTCTTTTCCAGAGTGGTCATAAATTTTACATTCCCACCGGCAATCCATGAGTGACCCAGGTTCTCCACATCCTCGTCAGTAGTTGGCAATTTTGTTATGTTTTATTTTAGCCATTCTGAGAGATATGTAGTGGTATCTAATTGTGTTTTAATTCTGTTACCCTGATTTTAATTCTGTTACCCTGATTTTCATGTACTCATTTTCCCATCTTTGTCACCTGGTGAAATGTCTCTTCTTTTGTGTCCTTTGCCTCTTTCTAATTGGATTTTTTTTTTCTTTTTTAGTTCTCAGTTTTGAGAGTTGTTTTTTTTTTTTAAGATTTTATTTATTTATTTGAGAGAGAGAGAGTGAGCAGAAGCAGGCGGAGGGGCAGCGGAAGAGGGATAAATAGACTCATTGTGGAGGAGGGAGACTGACGTAGGGCTCCCTCCCAGGGCCCTGGATCATGACCTGAGCTAAAGGCAGACGCTTAACCAATGGAACCACCCAGGTGCTCTTGGTTTTTTACATATTCTAGTTATTAGGTCTTTGTTGGATATGTTGTTTGCAAATGTTTTCACCCAGTGTGCAGCTTGTCTTTTCATCCTCTTACAGGGTCTTTGCAGAGGAAAAGATTTTAATATTTTTTAAGTTTAGTGTATCAGTTTTTTCTTTTACACACTGTGCTTTTGGTGTCATGAATAAGAAATCTTTGTCTAGCCCTAGATTTTGTCTAGCCCTGAGGTTTTCCTCCTACTTTTTTTCCTAAAAGTTTCAGAGTTTTACATTTAACTTTGTGATCCAGTTTGAGTTAATCCATTTGCTGGAGCACCATTTGTTGAAAAGTCTCTGGCTGCTCTTTTAAGGGTTTTCTTTGTCTTTGGTGTGCCAGAGTTTCACCATGATATGTCTAGTTCCAGATTTATTTAAGTTAGCTTTCTTGGTATATCATTTGTCTCATGATTACAATGCCTTATTTTGTATTACGCCTGATGGCTTCAGATTTTTCATTATTCTGGAAGCTTCTCTGCCATTTTCTCTTCAAATATTGTCTCTCCTCTGTTCATTCTGTTCTTTCCTTCGTAATTCCAGTCATTTTTTTTTTTTTAAATGTCTCCATCTTCTGTTCTTTGTATCTTCACTCTCATGTTTTCCATATGGCTCATTCTGAATAATTTCTTCATGCCTGTTTTCCGGGACACCCATTATTTCTTCAAATAAGCCAGATCTGCTATTTAACCCATCCACTGAATTTTTTTCCATTCACTGAGTTTTTAATTTCAGTGATTCATTTTTAGAAGTCTGTTTGCTTCTTTTTCGAGTTCTCATGGTTATTTTTTATTTCCTTTTTTCTTTAATCACTTATTTCCACTCATGGTTACTTTATATTGTGTTTTTGACAATTCCAATATCTTATATTTCTGAGAATTTAAGTCTTTAGTTTTTTTTTTTCTGTTAGCTCTTGTACATAGTGATTTCTTGTGTGTTTTCATTTTTTTTTTTTTAATCGGGAATACGTAATTTGGGACTCCTAAGTTATCTAAATTGAGAATGCTTTTCTCCAAAGAACATTTATATTTACCTTTTAGGCAAATCACATAACCTGGAGCCACTTTGATTTCTTGGCTTATAGTTTCCATGGGCATGCATAGTGTAGACCATGGTGAGAGTTAACAAAAGATCAGGGAAAACAGTCTGTTTTAAGGTCTATTCCTGTCTCCATCATTGCAGGGCTGGGAAGATGCCTGCACATGTTCTTTTCTAGCCTAGACTTTCTCCAGTAGTCATCCCTTCTAGTCCCTGGCTTTAGGTTCCTAACTCCCTTAGGGCCCAAATCCTGGTATTCATTGACATCTCTCATCCCTGTGGTCTGAGGCCTTTACTACCTTGCCCCCCCCACCCAACGCCCCGCCAAGCTCTGCATGAAGGCTGGTGGTTCACTTACCATTTTGTTAATATATTTTTGGGTCTTGAGGAAATCCCTGTCTTCCAATCTCATTGGTGTATTTAAAGTATGACTGGTATGATTATCTGGCATGAGGGTGTTTTACAGGGGGCTGTTATGGCGGGGATGGGAGGAGGTGACCGTATTTCCTCTTTATTCTGCTTTGCTTCTCGACGTTTTCTCTGAACTCAGAACCAGGCTCTAGTAACACGTCTTAGTTGCTTTTGCTAAAACCAGGGAAAAAAGAACAAGATACAGTAATCAAATTGTTTTTTATTAACAACAACAAAAAAAGGTTATTTTTTTAAAGGTTATTTTAAGGCTAAAATTGCCCACTCATTATAACTTTGCTATGAAGTTTCAGGTCAATCTGTTTTACCTGTTGAATTTTCAAAGGTTTTGATCAGAACTAGCAAAAGCTAAAAGTAGAGAAGCCCTAAGGAGTCACAGCAAAAGAAAGAAACTGTAAATAAGCTGATACTTTCACAAGTGTCTTTAAATAACTTGGTTGTTTTTTAATTACTGAAAGATAGTTTTCCTATCTATGTTTTCCATGCATCATAAAAAATGTTTAATCTCAAGTTTGACATTTCTTCCCCACCTCACTGAGTCACAAAGAATGCATAATATACAGTAAAATCGAAATCACAGAAGTCTTACCTTTCAGTGGCTGTTGCTATGAAACTGTTTTGATGGGAAATTTTAGAGAAGTTTGTGCTTCCTGTTGTTAAGTGATAGAATACGGAGATCCCCTTAATTTTCAAAATTGTCTTTTTTAAAAGCAAGTAATCTCAGTTATTGTGACTGGAACAATCTTCATTCTTACCCTATGTTACCCCACCCAAGGACTGCCCATTAGGTTTAATTTTGCGTTTGCCTTCTCTCTATGCCTTGTGCATCGAATGGGCAGATGGGGCAGGGCTTTTGAGAGATGTCTCCTGCGCAGGTAAAGGTCTGTACGACTGGGACACCTGGGTGGCTCAGTCGTTAAGTGTCTGCCTTCGGCTCGGGTCATGATCTCAGGGTCCTGGGATGAAGTCCTGCATCGGGCTCCCTGCTCAGTGGGAGGCCTGCTTCTCCCCCTCCCACGCCCCCTGCTTGTGTTCTCTATCTCTCTTCTCTGTCAAATAAATAAATTAAATCTTAAAAAGAAAAAGGCTGTATAACTATTATTTATTTTGCCTTGGGCTCTAGGAAGCTCAAGATGCACAGGGGACTGCAGATAGGGCAACCTACTTTGTACAAGGTAACAGTAGATGAAAAGAGAATTTAGAAAGGTGTTGCTTTGTTGTCGTGAATCTAGAACCAGACCACAGTAACCACTGGCTTCTGAAAAAGAGGAAAGTTTTGTTTTGTTTCCTCCAAAAGCAGTTTGGTTTGGCAGAGAGAACTTCGGGTTCTGGGCCAGAAAGCTTGAGAGCAGAGGCACGCCATGGAGGGGACAACAATGTGACGGTGTGGCTGAGGCAGAGGATGGTGGAGGTTCCCGGGCATGGAAAGGGAGGAGGAAACCAGGATGGGAGTGTGCTGAGTGCAAGACTGAGAAACTAGGCTTTGATTTTCCGGACAGTAGAAAATTAGAACTTGTTCCCCAGAAGGGAAGTGGTGTGTTGGGATCATTGAGGAGCTGTGGATAGGATCATCATTGGGGATTGGCACCAAATCCCTCAAATGGCATTGTGTATGGTTCCTTCAACCATAGTCCCCAATCCAGATTCACATCAAAGCAGGCTTCCCGGAGGAGGTGATGTAGAAGCCAGAATGTGGAACGGGCATCACAGTGAAAATGTGTGAAAGTCATCCTGTCCTGGCTACATAACCACTCATTTGGCCTTATAGGAAATAACTGGGATATCCTTGGAATGGTCACGGATAGACCAGCAGAGGTTAGCCACAGGCCCCTGGCCTGACTGGTCTGTTCACATCTGGCCCGCAGGAGACTGCCTCACGCCAAGTGGAAAACCAGCCTCGCAAATTCTGCCACCTCAGCAGGTGGCAGTAAATGTATTTTTAACTTTATCATAAATGTTGTTTCGTAATTATGTTGATAACTATCTACTACTCATTCTCTGAAAACAAACCAAAGACACACATCCGTGGCCTTTTCTCTCAGCATGTGCTTATGGGAAATAGTGTGCTGGGCCTCCCGGTACAGTGCCCAGATCTTCAGGTCTGTCCTAGGTGTGCGGGCCCAGGTGATGCTGTGTCGTGGGAGGACAGTGGCTCCTTGGCCCACCAGCCAACCCTCAGGCCCACGGACTCACCTGCCTGAGAGCTTGTCTGCCCGTCCTCCCATTCTGGAGAAGCAGGCTTAGCTGAGGAAATGGTGGCCACAGCTAAGAACTCTGAGAGGAAGGCGGTTTGGGGATTGAGGACTGTGTTCACTTCCTAGAGCTGCCATTACAAATGACCACAAACTGGGTGGCTTAACAAAACAGAAATTCGTTCTCACAGTTATAGAGGCTGGAAGTCTCCTGTGTTGGCAAGGCCGGAAGACCACACTCCCTTGCCACTTCCTAGCTCCCGGTGGTGGTCCTTGGCTCACGGCTGTGACACTCCAATCTCCTCATCCTCAGGCCTTCCCTGTGGCTCCTCTGTGTCTCTGCATCCAACCCTCACTCTCCTTTCTCTGACCAACACTGGGTTTAGGGCCCAGCCTAACTCAGAGTAACAACCGTCCTTGATTACATCTGCGCAGGCCCCATTTCCAGATAAAGCCACACTCACAGATACTGGAGGTTAGGACTTGAGCGTATCTTTTTGGGGGCACAATTCAGCCCACTGTAAGGGGTGAGGTATTTGCAAAGTCCAAGAAAAGCCTCTGCAGCCCTTTGGCCAGAGGCCAGCCAAGATGCTGTGGAGAGAAAACCAGGCTGAGCCCTAGAGCCCAGGTTTCTAGATACGGGACGTTGCAAGGGCTCAGATATGACCACTTACCACCCAGGAGCATTAGCCCAGGAGAAGCTGCCTTAGTTTACCACATGTATCCTCATTCATTCTTGGTCTCTAGCCTGGGTTCCTCTACCTGGTTTTCATAAACCTCACACCTTTTGATTCATAGTCTGTCTTTCTTGTCATGGGGAGAGGGAGAGACCATCTCATATCTCCCTCAGGGCTTTTATGAGAGAACCACAGAGTCCAGAAGACGCAGGCTCTCTGAAGTCACTGGTCATCCAGAAGCTATGTGTCACAGCAGCTTTAGGAAGATTTTCCAGAATGCCAGCTTATTTAGGTTTTAGAGATATGATCTTGTTCTCTAAGTAGAGAATGTCTCTAGGACCAAACACAGATGCATCTGAGCCAAGGTTAGCAAACTAGGCAGTAAACAGCAGGGCAGTGAAGTCAGCAGCCTGGGATGGAGAAGGAATAAAGGAAGTTTGCGAGGGCCCAGGCAGACATTATATTTGTGGTGTAGTTTTTGAGACCATCTGAGACCATCCGTTTTCCCAACCTGGTAGCTTCACTATGGCCCAGAAACGAAAATTATTTTGCTTAATAAAAAACAAAACAAAACAAATGGGGCGCCTGGGTGGCTCAGTGGATTAAGCCGCTGTCTTTGGCTTGGGTTGTGATCTCGGGGTCCTGGGATTGAGCCCCATATTGGGCTCGCTGCTCAGCAGGGAGCCTCCTTCCCCCTCTCTCTCTGCCTGTCTCTCTGCCTACTTGTGATCTCTCTCTGTCAAATAAATAAATAAAATCTTGAAAAAAAAAAAAACAGGAGAAAAGCCAGGTGAAAGAACATATTCATTAATAATTCAGTTAATATAATTTAATTATATTTTATTTTTTAAAGATTTTATTTATTTGAGAGAGAGAGAGCACGAGCAGGGGGAGAAGCAGAAAGAGAGGGAGAAGCAGACTCCCCACTGAGCAGGAAGCCCGATGTGGGGCTCGATCCCAGGACCCTGAGATCATGACCTGAGCTGAAGGCAGATGATTAACTGACTAAGCCACCCAGGCGCCCCATTTAATTCTACTTTTTAAAATTAAACGTCTTCTCGAAGAGTTTTTGAAGTTTTTCCTGAGCTGAGCTATTCACTTCAAGGCTGAATACCAGCCCTCTGGATCTTGCCAGGCTTCCCTGTGCCTCTGAGCCTATGCCTGGACTTTCCTGCCACCTGGAATGTCCCAGAGAACGCAGACTAGCCTGTTGTCTCAAATCAGCTGAGCCATTTTTTCCTCCAGGAAGCCTCCTCTGCCTCTTCACAGAGTGGGAGTTCCCTCTTTGAGGGACCTCCTAGTCCAGTGGTTCTCAGTCAGGAGCCCTTTTGCCCTCACGGGGACACTTGACAATGTTGGGAACATCCGTGGTCATCTCATTGCGATGATGGGTTGTGCTCCTGGGTGCTGGTGAGTCTGGAGACCAGAGAACAGGCCAAACATCCTCCAGGGGCCAGGATGGTCCCTGCACTCCAAAGAATTTTCCAGCCCCAAACGTCAGTAGCGCCAAGGTCGAGAAATCCTGCTCTAGGTTAACGTTTACCACGTTACTATAACATGACCATAGCCCTTCGCTTCCAGTCCTACCTCCACCCGCGCAGGGGCAGAGATGTTCCGTTGGTGCTGGTGCTCTCAGCCCGGTGCAGGGTGTGAAATGAGACTGGAATGTTCTTAACAAAAATTGGGATCACATCTCAGGTAGAACTCAGAGGAGTGATGCATAGATATTATTTAATAAACTACAATTGTCTCAAATGCACAGTTGTTTTAAATTAGATTTAAAAAGCTGACCCCACACAGCAATGACAACTGCTTCCCCTCTTTGCTTCGGTGTCTGCTGTGGGCGTACCCATGCCTGTTGAGGACCAAGAGTGTTGTTTCCCTGGTCTCTGTAGCTCCCTGACAGTGTTTCAGTTTCTCCTGGGTGCTAGACTTGGCTGTCATCACTTCCTGGAATCCTATCCTCATTAAAGTTTGTGCTCAAAACAGTAACAACCATCCACTGAGCAATTTGTAGGTGCCAAGGGCTGCTCTAAGCACTTTTCATGCATGGTCTAATTGGATTCTCCTCATACCCCATGACATAGATGTGATTACTATCCCCATTTTACAGATGAGGGAACTGAGGCACAGAGAGATTAAACCATTCGTTTAGGTTTCCACAGCTAGTAGGTGGCGGGCGGTCTGACTCTGAGTTTATGACCTGAACTATGATAATAAGCTTAGATCCTTTCTCATACCATCCAGCAGAACACATTCCAGATCATGATTCGAGACCTGATTGTAAAACACAAAACGTTAACACTTTAAAGGAAATACAGGAAAACATATTTACAATTTCAGGATAGGGAAGACTTCTTAAACAACATTCAAAGGGCACAAATGATGATGGAAAAGCCCACAATTTTGACCACACAAAAGCTAAAACGTTTGCAGAACACCATAAACAAAGCTAAAGGACAAGAGCCCGGCTAGGCCCAGACAGCTGCAGCATTCAGGCGAGATAAGGGCTTAGCACGAGACTCTGTGGAGGTGACCAGCCTCAGTAAGAAGAAGCCCCCAGGGGAGCAGCGCGGGCCGCAGAGGGAAGAAGAGGAAAATTGCCCGGCCAGTAAACACAAAGCGATCCCCACGTTCCCTCGCAATCTGGGAAATGAAAGTCAAGATAACCACGAGAAGGGCTGTAGCATTTCTTACCCATCGGATGGGCAGAAAGCAGAATGAGTCACCCTCCCGACTCCTGGGGAGGAGTCCGATGGCAGAGGGCGGCTGTGAGCTGTCCAGCTGGCCCACCTCCTCCCCAGGCCCCAGGCCACTGCTGCGAATTCCTTCAGGCTGTGTTAGCTTCTGGAGAAAACTGGATACAGAGCAAGACTGTTCTCTGTGCTCCCCAAGGCTGTGGAGAGAGGGGAGGCCACTAGGCCCCGGGGCCCTGCCCTTGGTCCTTCGTGAGGCCATTTCCCCGCATGCTTGAGCACCCCTCCCGGAGAAAGGTCTGTCCCCACACTTAGGATCCCCTGGCTCAACACCTGCGGGCCCTTCCTGAAAGCACAGACCTCCTCCTTCTCACCGGAGGGCCAGAGCACGGCAGGTGCAAGGCCAGGGTAAGAAGAGTAGAGGAGAGGAGGGTGCCAGGCCTGCCCTCCAGCCCTTGTCACCCTTGTCAGGGCACTCCTGGCTTCTGAGAGCTATCGCCACCACCCTGTCCCCCCGGCTGTCTCTCTTCTATCTGTCATGAGCACAGGCTAGTTTCGGGTCAGTGACATCCTCATGAAGATCCTTACCTCGGGTAGACTCTATTTCTCATTCACTTGGGAATAAGCAGCCTCAACCATGGCTTCATCCTTTTGGCACCTCGTTTCGGGCAACTGAGTCATTTTAGCTGTAGAGGACTCAGCCCAGGCTCCTCTGGATCCAATACCATCATGGCCCCATACAGCTGGGGATCCTTTTCTTAGACAGAGCAATCACAATTTTTCTCGTCTACATAATGTCTCCAAGATTTCAGACACAGAATTCTGGGGCCTGTGCCTGATTAGTCGAGCAGGTTCAAACATCTTTCTTTCCATGGTGGGGGCGCCTCCGGTCCCTCTCCCCGGCACAGGCACTACTCTCCTGAGGTTGAGCACAAATAGGGATCTTTGTTTCATTGCCCAGGCTGAGCTGGTGGTCCGTGCACAGCAGGGTGGCCCTCGGCCCGATTCTCAGAGAATTCCCTCCTGGGTTGGCCTCCCCACCATGACCTCTGAGCTTTTATAGGACTTGAATAGAAAATCCCGTCTCATGTGTTACTCAGCATAAGGATTTTTAGATTTCTCCTAAAGTGTAATACCAGGAAAATGTTTCTTTCATGGGGAAAGCCCGCATACTTTATTCAGGATCTGACAGCGGAGAGGCCCCGGGTGACGGTGTAGAGAGAGTTCTTGGGGAGCTCTGCGGGCCTGGATTTCAGTCCTGACCCAACCCCTTACTGAGTGAACTCGGGCCAGTCGAGTTACCCTTTCTCACCCCAATGATCCTGTCTCAAAGCGGGAATAATGACCTCGAGGCCATCAGTGGTTGTGGGGCTAGGACGCAGCAATGGAAGGCTCCCAATACAATACTAATACCAGCCGTGGTTGTCCTTAGGAAGCGCGTTGTGCCAGGAAACTCAAAGCTGGAGCTAGTGCCCAGAGGAAGTGACTCTTTAAACCTAGGTTCTGATACCATGTTCAATTTTGTTCTAATCATTCTAAGTCATCTCTACCCTCAGTGTGGGGCTGGAACCTGCAGTCCTGAGATCAAGGGTCATGGAATCTACCGACTAAGCCAGGCAGGCACCCCCTGTTCTAATCATTTCTGATTGTACTTTGGTGGTGATGATCCCATTCCATCCATGTTTTAATATTCTAGACTGCCTCACATCTTCCATGGGAGACAGAAGGGGGATAAAGAAAGAAGAGTAGTAGGGGCGCCAGGGTGGCCCAGTCGGTTAAGCATCTGTCTTCAGCTCAGGTCAGATCCTGGGGTCCTGGGATCGAGCCCCACATCAGGGTCCCTGCTTGGCAGGGTGTCTCTTTGTCCCTCTCCCTCTGTCCCTCCCCCTACTTGCTCTGTCTCTGTCTCTTGGATAAATAAATAAAATCTTAAAAAAAAAGAAAAAGAAGAGCAGCAAATTCCAGTCAACTTGTACCATTCCTGAACTCTCAGATTCTAAACCCAGCTTGACCAGTTTATCCACTGGGCGTCCTCAGTCAAGTCACTTTAGAGACCTGTCACTGTTGGGAGTGGAGGTGGGCCACTTGTGGTGTGTGTTTTCTGCTCTCACTCTGACCCCATCGGGTCTCCCCTGATGCAGAAAACAGACGCCAAGTTCAGAGTGTGCTGCCCCTGGCCGCTGGCTGCAGATGCCCTAGTCAGGTGGGCCCCCGGTCAGGCTCCCCGCTCCGTGACTGGAGAAGCTGGTGCCACCCCATCCAGAGCCACATTGTGGACACTCCCCATCCTGATGCAGACGGAGGCCCATGCCCCGAGCCTGAAGGCTTCTGTGACTCATGTGGGACTCTGACATTAGGGCCAGGGTCCTCCTCCGCGCCCAGGTGCCTGAGCACCCCGAGCTGGTAGGCATTCCTGTTCTCTCCTGGACGCTCGTCACTCCTGCATGCTTTAGTTCTGTGAAGTCAGGAGCACTGACCCTCCTTGGGAGCACCTCGGAGCAGATGCTCTTCTCCGATGAAGGCCTGAGTGGAAATGTGGAACGGAAACTGTGAGCGCATTTGTTCTCTGAGTCTCTCCTGGCTTTCCTGTGCAGCCTGCCCGTGCCCTCAGAGAGATTGTTTTGCATGTGGTTGTTAAACTTTGATTCGGTGACTCATGCTGGGGCGAAGGCTTCACATCTGCCTCCCTCATTTGATTGCTTTTTTCTTTTCCTTTTTTTTTTTTTTTAAAGCTCAAAGCAAAACTACCTTGGCAGCTGAACGTGACTCTGGGGAGCTTTGGCGTGAAGTGCCTCCTTCTGGCTGCGTAGCCCAGCCTGGCTGCACTCCCCCAGCTTCAGTGACGCCTGGCTAACTGGGAGGACAGCTGGGGTGCAGAGGGGAACTCGAGCCCACCGTGGGGGCTGGAGCAACGCGTTCTGCCGGTGAGTGCCTGCCCAGCCATCAGTCATTGTGACAGGCCCTTTGCAGACTCGGGTCCAGGGGCGGAGGAGAGAGACAGTACTGGGGACAAGGGGCAGGTTGGAGGGCTGTTCTTGGATTAGCATTATTTTGAGTGATTTGATTTCCTGTGTCTTACATGATGTTAAGTATGCAGATAAAAAAAATTAGATGAAATCCTTGCTCATTTTAGCACAATTGTATTTAATTTCAAGAGGGCTTTCATAGGAGAAAGACTAATTGGAGGAACTCCTCAGTTTAAGGAAAAACTCCCGCTGGGATCTTTTTATTATTTTTTTAAATTTTTATTAAGATTTTATTTGTTTATTTGACAAAGAGAGAGAGAGAGAGATCACGAGTTGGCAGAGAGGCAGGCAGAGAGAGAGGGGGAAACAGGCTCCCTGCTGAGCAGAGAGCCCGAAGTGGGGCATGATCTTGAGATCATGACCTGAGGAGAAGGCAGAGGCTTAATCCACTGAGCCACCCAGCTGCCCATCCTGCTGGGATCTTTGAAGATATTTTAATTTTATGAAATCAGAAGATCTAGAATTTTCAGGCACATTTTCAAACTGTCTCAAGGCTCTTTAAAGCAAGTCTTAGACTAAATACTGATTTGTGGGTGTCTAGTTTCCTGGCTGATCAGGAAGATCTGGAGCAGCCCCAAGCCCCATCTCCCCCTAAAGGATGGCTCTGTGGTTTTCGAGAAGGCCCATGAGGATATGGAAATAAATAGTAATGGCAGGCACTGAAGACAATTTTAGCTAATTCCCTGTGGCTGCGAGAAACCTTAGCCATGCCTCTGGGATTATGAAGTGCCCTCCAAGTCCAGGTGATGCCAGCCCAGGAGTTCGGACACCTGACACGTGAATAGGGTGCGTGTGGAAGATAGTAGAGGGTGGTTTTGGGAAAAACTTTGGTTCAGAGCTGCCCTGGGGTATGGATCAGGGCTTGTGTGTATATACTTGTGTGTCTATCCAAAGTAACCTGTAGCAGTACAGAAGAGCAAGGGACAAGTTCAAGGAGAAAACAAAAGGCCAGTCCCCCCAGGCTCACAGCAGCGCTACTCACAATGGCCAAAAGGTGGCAGCACTCCAAGCATCCATCCACAGGTGAATGGGAGAAACACAAGGTGGTCTCTATACACGATGGAAAATTATTCAGCCTTAAAAAGGAAGAAAACTCTGACATATGCTTGCAACAGAGTGAACCTCGAAAACATTATGCTGAATGAAATAAACCAGTTAGAAAATGACAAATACTGTATGATTACACTTCTAGAAGGTACCCGGAGTAGTCAGAGTCATAGAGACAGAGTAGTTGTGGTTCCCAGAGGCAGGTGGGGGAGAGAGGGTGGCGTGTTAGTGTCTAATGGGGACAGGGTTTCAGTCTTACGAGATGAGAAAGTTCTGGAAATGGATGGTGGGTGATGGTTGCTTCATGCCACTGAACTGCACTCCTAGAAATAGTTCCTATGGTAAATTTTATGTTATGTATAATTTACCACAATTAAAAAAATTATAATGCCCTTTAAAAATCCCCCAAAATCCAGGCCCAGAACACAAATCTTGTGGGCTGAAGTTTTCGCCTGTGACTTCCCCAAAAATCTAACTGACGACTCCACTGACCAGAGCTGAACTAGAACACTGCACAGACTGTGTTCACAAGAGCTTTGTCCTCACCATGGGGGTGACTTCTGGTGGTTGTAATGTGCTGGACTGGTCTGGGGCTCACAGAGGTGAACGGAAACGCATTTGAGGGTCTAGGGCAACGTGATGAACGCACACACCCCGGGGCCCATGCGTGGGCTTGCCTTGTTCTGTGGCCCCCTGAGCAGCCCCCCGCAGCACCCTCTGGGCCAGGCCGTAACAGGAATCACTACCCTTGGGAGTCCAGTCCCTTCCATTAATTAGCTACAGGACCCTGGGTAAACTGGCAAGACTTCTCTTTTCTTTAGTTTTTTTATTTGCAGCATGAATCATGAAGTAGCCCATTTCCGTCTCCCACAGAGGTCAAGATCTCCAAAGTTAACATGTAAGAAAGCACCTTTTCACTATAAAACACTGGGTGCCTGTGAGCTGCCGGCTCTCTTCGCGTCTGATCTCTCTAACGTCCCTTCCTTCTCTCCTTCTTCAGTTACTTGTGCATTCTCCTCCTCATGGGCTCTTCCAGTCAGAGGTTAAGGACCTCAGCTTGAGCTGGCTGATTCTGGGAGGAACAGTTCTGCTCTGATTCCCATCCTTAGAAAGTTCTCCCACTCCTCCCTCCCTCTTCCTTCCTTCCTTTCCTGCTCTTTTGCGAGTCCACCTCCAATGCTGGATTCAAGGCGAACCCATCTCCATGGCTGCCTTGACCATGAATCACAAGGAAGTGCTGAGAGCACGTAAGAGCTCCTGAGGAGACTGAAGATTTTCACACTGTTACTGACTAATCATCTGTGCTGTTTGTGACTTCCAGTCAAGCTTGAGGAAGAAAACTGAAATGAAATTGTTCATACTTTCAGGACTTAAAAATAGAAAGGAGTAAGAAGCTGCTGGCAGTGTTGTAGCTCAAAGACCGGAGCATCTCAAGAGAAGGGTGGTGGCCTGAGGGCTGGGGGAGGCTCCTGAGGACAGACGCCACTACCCCCCTTCACCCCCACCTCAGGTTTCTTATTTAGAAAATTTAAAAGGAAATGAAGTTGGTTTTAAAATCTCAAGGGGGCAAAGAAAGCCTCTGAAGTAGGTGGATTCTTTCAGTTAATTTTGTGTGAAAACAGCTGCCTGTCCCACCCATAACCTTTCAAAAGTCTCCTTGGAAAAGGAGCTCTTTTGGGGCGCCTGGCTGGCTCAGTGGGTGGAGCGTGCAACTCTTGATCTTGGGGCTGTGGGTTCGAGCCCCACGTTGGGTGTGCAGGTTACTTCCAAAAATAAAATCTTAAAAAAAAAAATAAAAAGAAAATGAGCTCTTTTGGAACCTATGGGTGCTGTGGAGAGCTGCTGAGGACGGGGCCTCAATACGCCGCTCTCATTCCCTCAGCGCGGGTAAAAGCCCCAGGTCTCTTCCTTTTGAAAATGTTTATGATGCTGTCATACCAGACCACAGAGTTTAAAACAAACATGGACTATCCTTGCGGCTGTTACTTTGTGACTAAAGAGAAGTCACCCAGCTCAGCTATATTTTGTTTTTTCCACTTCGGTAGTAGTAAGATATTACCTCCATCCTGAACAGCTCTAAGTAACATGTCACTTTCGGCATCTACGTATTGTCAGTCTCTGCCTCTTACTGTATAACCTTGACCCTGGGCCATTCGGAGCCTTAGTTTCTTCACCTGTGAAAAGGGAAGGCTGTTCTCTCTCGTCTCCCTCCAGGCGTGGTAGGAAGTTGAAGGAAGAGTCTGTACACGAAGGCAATGTGGAAACACCGAACACGAACTGCTGTGTTCATGCTGCCTGGGAAGCCTTTTTTCTTTTTCCCTCTCTCTCACTTTCATTCCCTCTCTCTCTTCTTTCTCCCAGCCTTCCTCTCTCTTCCCTTCTCTGTCCTCTGGATCAAAAGAAGTGCCACCTGCACGCATAAGCAGGGAGGCGTGCAGGCGTGCAGGTGGGGGTGTAGCTGGGCTAGCAGGATTGGGAAGGACGGAGATGACAGCGGGTCAGGTCCGGGGCAGGAAGGGGCAGGCCTCCAGAAAGAGGGAGGAAGGGTCCGGATGAAACCTATGGGTCTTTCAGCGACAGTGAGCAATGCCTGGTGTGAGGCTAGCCTGCTAGGCTGGGTGAGGGTCCTCTTCCTCCGTGGAAAGACCAAAGCTAGACCCCAGTCTAAGAGAACTACTGTCCCGAGGGGAAGGACTGGTCCCGAGGGGAAGGACAGGTTGCTGTTCAAGGAGCAGAAGGTGAAGATGGACTAGAAGATCATGGCCAAGGGGGATGGGGAGAGGGCCAGGACTGGTGGAGAGGACCGTGACTCTTCTTCTTTTTTTTTTTTTTTAAGATTTTATTTATTTATTTGACAGAAAGAGAGATCACAAGTAGGCAGAGAGGCAGGCAGAGAGAGAGGAGGAAGCAGTCTCCCTGCAGAGCAGAGAGCCCGATGCGGGGCTCGATCCCAGGACCCTGAGATCATGACCTGAGCCGAAGGCAGCGGCTTAATCCACTGAGCCACCCAGGCGCCCCGACCGTGACTCTTCTGATTGAGAGCTATGACATTTAGTCTGTACAAGATGAAGGGATAGAAATCTCAGTCCGTGGACTAGCTGGATTAGTGTTGCGGTGGGTGGGAGTGTGGTGAGGAGGCCTCCCCAGGATCCCTTGGGAGAGATGCCACAGCTCTTCCCCAACTGGGAAAGCCAGCTGGTCCTTCATTGTCCAGTTCTGTGAAGGACTTTCTGGCCTTTCTTTTCCCCTCAAAAGAAGATAAGTCCTTTCTCACTTGAGTTGTTTTTTTGTTGTTGTTTGTTTGTTTGTTTTTAAGATTTTATTTATTTATTTGACACAGAGAGATCACAAGTAGGCAGAGAGGCAGGCAGAGAGGGAGAAGAGGAAGCAGGCTCCCTGCTGAGCAGAGAGCTTGGTGCGGGGCTTGATCCCAGGACCCTGAGATCATGACCTGAGCGGAAGGCAGAGGCTTAACCCATTGAGCCACCCAGGCGCCCCCTCACCTGAGTCTTGAAAGCACATTTTTTTTTCTATTTGAAAGGATTGTGCTTATTGTCATGATTTATGGCATGTTATTTACATTTTTGGTCTGTTTTCCTGAAAAGGTCAAGAACAAACTGAAATTGGACTGTATATTAGTTTTCATGGAACTGGGTCCCACCACAGTTCCTAGTGCCTAGAAGGTGATCAGGAAGTGTTTATGACATGAATGAATGCATGATGGATGGATGAATGGATGATCTAGGGTGCTGTGATGTAAAGCAGAGGCGGTACTTGTGAAAAACGTGCAAAAAGTAGAAATTGTCCAGTTGGGTGTAGAAGGGAGGGAAAGGGAAGAGTGAGAGGTGACCTTGAGATTCCTTCTTGGGGTCTGCGGAATGCCATTCAATGAGATGGGGACCCAAGAAAAAATATTTGAGGAGGGAAGATTATTTTCAGTTTTGGGAATTAACTGAAGAAAACTCTGTTGAACTTCCCAGTATACTAGCACTGTGCCAGGTGCTGGTGATTCTGAAGCACATAGGTGGGAATGTAGTTCATAGTTTCTTGAGATACAGATAAATGACACATCAGTGTGTTCTAATAGAGATGTGAGCAAAGTGTCTGGTAGACAGATGACCAAGCCACTCATTCTGTTTGCGAACTCAGGGCTGATGAGCTGAATCTTAAGGTTTGCCAAACCATCAAGAGCATTCCAGGTAGAGAGGAAAGCATATGCAGAAGCACGGTGATGAGAACCTTCTGGAATGCTTGGGGAGTGGGGAGGGATTCAGCAGGCTCAAAACAAAGGGCCAGGTGGGCCAGTGGTGGGCGGCATGTGGACCAGGGTCAGCACTGCGTGGGGACAGCTAGCAGGCTGCTCATGAATTTGGTGTCTTTCTTGTTGTCAGCATGGGGTCTGAAGATGTTTCTGAGGAAGGGCATGATCAGACTTGTTCTAGAAATATACTGTGGGCTACAAATGGTGGCTGGGCCAGATGGGGTTGTGGAGGGGGCTCATAGGAGTCTAGCAGTGAGTTAGGTATGGGATGGAGAAGAAAGGAGGGGAGGGATAGGGTGGAAGGGGGGAGGAGGGAGGGGAGGTGGGCAGATGGCGGTGAGAGTGGCAGGCTGAAGGAGGGAAAGACACTGTGCCTCTGTCCCAGGGCCTTGGGTGACATGTCTATGTGTCACCTCCATGGAACCATCTTCTTGGAAATAGCTACTGGAAAGCTCTGGATTTAAGAAGAAACTTTTGGTTTCAGAACTCCTTTTCACTTTTAATAACTATTGGGGATGCCAAAGAGCTTTCGTTCTTGTGGGGTTCTAGCCATCCATTGATAGGCACCCTATGAGAAACTAAAATTAAGGAATTAAACAATATTCCTTTACCTAAAATAACCATAAATCATTACATTAATACAAATGATGCATTTTTATGAAAAATAACTCTATTTTCCCAAAACGGAAAATGTGTAAGGCGACTGGTACTGATTTATGCTGTGCAAATCTCTAATATGTGGCTTAACAGAAAGGGGCTGGGTTTGCCTCTTGCCTTCTGCGGCAACATCACACCACACGTGCTCTCAGGAACACTTACTTCATGGTGTACTGGTAAGGATGAGAGTGGGGGGAAAAAAAAGCAAATAACCTTAGTGTTACTATGAAAACAGTTTTTACTTTGAAGTCTCCATGAAAGGGTCTTAGGCCCTCCCTGAATTTCCACGGACCACACTTAGACAAGCACTGAAGTAGACTCCACAAATGTTTGGTGAGTGATTCTGAGCTCCCCGGACACTTCATTGAAATAGCACGCATGTCATTTGCCTCACAGATTAATAACTCGGTGGTGGGGAGGGAGATGCCTGGTGCTTAGCGAGGTCTCAGCCTGAAGTGCAGCTCTGGACAACCCTCCCCCCCCCCACACCTGCTCAGGGTCGGGGGTTGTGAGTATGTGTAAGGGCAATGTAAGGGCAAGTAGGGAGCATGACTGGGAAAGCAGACTGCCTGGGCAGGACCGCATTGTCAAACACATGAGCAGAGACCAGAGAAAGAGCTGGACAGACTTAGAAGACTCAGGCCAAGTTGTAGGGCGTCAGGGAGAAGAGTTTCAGGAAGAGGTGGTCCAAAATGTTGTCCAAAAGTTTTGATTTAAAATGACATGCGAGGGTGTGGTCCCGAGCAGTTGAGAGCAGCGGAGAGTTTGCTTAAGGCCCTGGAAGCTGTTGTTGGATTCAGCTTGGGAGCCATATTCCTGCCAGAGCCGGTGGGGGGCCACTGAGTTGGGGCTCCAGCCTCTGGGGAGTGGCCCTGCAGAGAACGGGGAGCCCTGCTGAGAACCTGGTTGCTGCCGAGGGTGCGGGCAGGAGACTAAGGAGGGGAGGTAGGGCACCTGTGCTGCTGGGAAGAGGGCAGGTGACAGGTCCGGTGCGCGCAGGGGTGCGTTGAGCCTGATCTGTAACAGGGGCAAAGGGAAGGCAAGCTCTGCTTCCATCATCTAGCCGACAGTTACTCGCCACGTTCACTGGCCAAATCTGCATGGAGAGTCCGCTGGGCCAGGCGCTGTCCTCGATGCAGGGCTTACAGCAAGCCCTGGAATAGATACACCGGCACAGAAAGGGTTCCCAGATGCATTTTTAATAAGAAAAGCAAGTGGCTGAATACTCATCTATTTATGGAAAAACAGCCCCGCTAAGACAGTGTATGTGTGGATCTATTGGATCCGCAAGTCAGGGCATCGGAAAAGCACGGGAAGGATATGAAGAGCAGGAGAGGCAAGTGGGATTTGGAGTTTGTACGAAGAGACATTGTATCTTTTTATTTTTATTTGAGCATTGTTTCATTTTTCTTCACAGGAACTATAATTTCATGACTATTTCTTTCCTTTTTAAGATCTACTTATTTTAGAGAGAGAATGTGCACACAGTGGCGGGGGGAGGGGCAGTGGGAAGGGGAGTGACAGACTCCCCACTGAGCGCAGAGCTGGCCTCAATCTCAAGACCCTGAGATCATGACCTGACCCAAAACCAAGAGTTCAAGGCTTAACCCACTGAGCCACCTAGCTGTCCCTAACTCTCCTCTTCTTATAAGGACACTAGTGATACCGGATCAGGGATCACCCTAATGACCTCATTTTAACTTAATCAACTCTTTGAAGACCCTATCCATAAACAGAGTCACAGTCTGAGGGACTGGGAGATAGGGCTTCAGCGTATGAATTTGTGGGGGTGGGGCTGCTGTTCAGCGCAGGATGGAGTGACGGAGCCTCAGGAACATTCCTCTGGCCTGTCTGAGCACAAATGTTCCCAGCGCTGGGTGGTCTGCTCAGCTGCCCTCGGTGTCTCCGACCAGAGGGTCCTTGGTGGGGGGGAGACTAAAAGGGGGGGCTGAAGGCCTCAGAAGGTGCTCTAGTAAAAGCAGCACGATTGCATCTGCAGCTCCCCAACCACACTGAGCAACTGAAAATCCCCAAGGGGACCAGGCAACATGATTTCCTGACAGATAAGGCGGGGAGGGAGTGTGCAGAATTTGCCCTCAGTAACCCGACAGTCTCCAAGCCAGGCGGCTCGCAAAACACCTGATGGAGGCTTTTTCTCTTTAGCTCATGACCACGTGGCCCTGCCAGAAGGAACCGGCGGCCCAGCTGCCGCAGCATGGAGCGCTCAAGCAAGATGGAGTTCTTCCAGAAGCTGGGCTACAGACGGGAGGATGTGGTCAGGGTGCTGGGCAAACTGGGGGAGGGCGCCCTGGTCAACGACGTGCTGCGGGAGCTGATCCAGACCGGCAGTCGCCCCGGGACCGGTGAGGGCAGCGGGGCGCCCCTGCTCGTTCCCAGGGGCTCCTGCGCCGCCCTGGACTCTGTCCAGCGTAGGCCGGCGGCGGAGCTGGAAGAGGACTGCGGAGGCCCCGCCGGTTCCTTGCGACCCATAGTGATCGATGGCAGCAACGTGGCAATGAGGTACTTCCCTTCATCTTGTAGCCTCAGGGTTGAGGACGGTTCCTCTGTCCGGTGGTTTGGTCCAAAGAATTTTGGGGCTAACGGATGGGCTTTGACCCTGTTCCATCCCCTTGGTAGCTGTGCGGCCTTTAGTAAGTCACTTAACCTCTCTGAGCCTCACTTTTTCCATCTGTACTGTGGGTAAAAAACCTCCCTAGCTGTAAGACTTGGAGCTGCACCCAGTGCCTAGGACAGTGCCTGACAAAGATTAAGCCTTCAGCAGGTAATTCCTGCTTTCATGTCAACCCAGGGAGAGGCTCTCTACTGAGAAGGGCTGTGGGTAACCAGGGAGGAGCCTGGCATTGGGGGGTGGCAGATTGTGGCTTCTCAGCTGGAGTCTCCCTGACCAGCTGTGGGACTGGGAAAGTCACAGCACCTCAAGCGTCTTCTGGGATACAGGCTAATAGAGAGATAGCTGTGCAGCTCTCTCTCAGAGTAACTAGAACCAGATGGGAAAAGGTGCCTGAGTGGGAAGCCTTCTCCTGGGGGCTGCTCCTCACGGGTGGCTGGTGGTGCTGCGGTTCCCCAGCTGGTTTGAGACACGCACCTGTGGCCTGTGAGCTACAGACACAGTGGTCTGGGCATCTTTGTGTGTTTCTGCGACAAGCGTCTGACGCCTGCATGGCTACATTCAGCTTAGAGACAATCTCACAGTCTCAGCCACACTCCACGTGGGGCAAGGAGGAGGCTGTATTCATACAAGGGCAGTTTTGTGCTACGGGCTTGAGTTACAGGCAGGCAAAGGGCAGATCTGTAGGAAATCGGTCCCTCGTAGCTATAAACAGATGACTTCTCCCTTCAAATGCTGAGCCACTGGCTGGAACTGACAGAAGCTGTGTGATCCACAGTGCTGAATGAGTCAGGAGGGTGTCCGTCCTTTGGCTGACAGATCCAGTGGCTTTCCCCCGGGAGGCTGGGGAACTTGGCACTGCAAGACAGAAGTTCGGAATGGTTCCACCCAGAATGGCCCAGCTCTAAGTACTGTCCCTAGGGGTCCCGCTCCACATGTCCTGAGAGTATTGGGTCAAGACTGAGCCAGCCTGGTCACCCTGGGCTGGTCCTGGGCTCTCTGGGACATCAGCACACATGCTTCCGTGTAGGGACCTGACAGGTCAGCCTATGAAATCCTGCTTAATTCGAGATATCAGGGAGAGTTGGATGGACTTTTAAGAATTTTTAAGGTTCTGAGTGTCCTGGAAAGTCTGAGGTTGTGAGGGGGACCTGGCCTCCAAGCAGGACGAGTCCCCTCTCCTTCTGGAGATCTGTAGAAAGGAAGCTTTAAAGGTAAAAGGGTATTTCTTTCTTTTTTTTTTTTTCAAGATTTTATTTTATTTATTTATTTGACAGACAGAGATCACAAGTAGGCAGAGAAGCAGGCAGAGAGAGAGGAGGAAGCAGGCTCCCTGCCGAGCAGAGAGCCCAACGCGGGGCTTGATCCCAGGACCCTGGGATCATGACCCGAGCCAAAGGCAGAGGCTTTAACCCACTGAGCCACTCAGGCGCCCCTAAAAGGGTATTTCTTAAAGTGAAGACCTTTCCAGGCCTAAGACTGTACTAGCTCTGTGATCCCAGATCAGAAGAACGGCTGTGGGCTAGAAGGACTATGTCAGGTGCTACAGGAAAAGTGTGGGCAGGCTCTCTTGGGGAACAGACAGTTTTTAGAAATTGTTTTGATAGGGTGGTGCTGGAGGATTTTCTATTGATGAAAATCTCTGTTGCTGCTTGGAATTCAAACTTGAACAGCATCTTCTCCTTGTGTGTGACCATGATGCATCCCAGATAAACCCATTTATTCCTACCCCCACCTCCCACTGCTGTCATCCATTTAACCCCTTCATGCTCCATATGTGTGGGTGACAAATGAAAGCCATCATTTAAGCTTGTTATAAAGAGTGTGTCAGAGCTCTAATGCTTTCACACACTTGCTGCCTAAACAGCATCTCAGTCAACGAGCACACGTGTGTCTTTGTGAGGTCTCAGCGTGTGGACATATCTGTGCACGCACACATGTGTCTATACGCACACAAACATCCCACCCCTTTCCCCAGCTCCCTGCATCCTTAATTAGGAAAAAAGATACATTGCACAACCACCAGCTGGTGGGTGGGACTTGGTTTGCTCAGGGGCAAGTCTGGGAGATGCTGGGGTCTGAGGTCCTGCCCCATTCCCTGCTCCTTCTCTGACGACAGTGTCCTCCTACTATGTCCTCCAACCAACTCCCACATGACCCATGACCTTCAGGCTCCACCCAGTCCCAGTTGCAAAGGACAGATTTCAGTGTGGGGCTCACCCTTTAGAGGCAATGGGTAGTTTGAAACCCAACATAGTGTCTAGTTATGATCTGCTGATCTCAAAACTCAGTTAACCTCAGAAACGTGGTTTCTGAAAATTCTCCTTTCCTGAGGTTTTGTAGCATCACAGATTTGCCCATTCTCTGCTTTTGAAGAGGTTACAGCTTCATCTGCTGTCTGGCCCTGGAAGAAGTGGGGAAGGACTTAAAAGGCAGATTGGAGCACATGTCCTTGATGTCCCCAGGAGCCGATGAGAGTCTGAAGCTCTCAGTCCTGACCTCTAACTGAGACCTGCCCAACAAAACTCCCTTTGATAATGGAAAGTTCTATACCTGCACTGTCCATTCCGATGGCCACTGGACACATGGGGCTGCTAAGCACTTGGAATGTGGCTATTGTGACCAAGGAGCTGAATTTTAAATTTTATTTCTTTTGAGTTAATTTGAATTTAAATGCAAATAGCCACCTGTGGTGATTGCCTATGTATTGGACAGTACAGATCTAGCTTTTCAGCTGTGTGACCTCGGAGTGGGTCACCTGACGTTTTTGAACCCTGTTTATACAATTAAAAGGTTGGATGAAATCATTATCATTATCAACATCATCTTCAGTGGCTTTCCACCAGTAACATTCCAGGATTCAAGGTGATTATTTTATGCATTAAATGCCTTCTTCTTACAAAAGAATTTCTCTTCTGCAGAGGTTCAGAGAGGATAGGTTACTTACCCAAGGTCACAGAGCTATTAAGTGCCAGGCTCTGCTTCCAGAGCTCTTCCCAAAGTCCTGCACTTTCTCCCGCGCTGTGCAGATTTGGCTTTCCAGCCTTTGAAAACGTCTCGGAGTGGGAGACTGACCCCATGGACTTCTACTCTGGCGCCAGAGGCTGCCTGGGCAGACCAGAGCCCTTCCCAGGCAGGATGAGCCCTGACTTGCCTGCTGCAGACAGGCTCTGCTGGGTGCCATCACTTCCACACCAGGGGGCAGGTGGTCTTTGCAGGACCGGTGCCCAGGAAGTCTCTCCTGCTGCCGCCAGCCTGTTGGGAATATGTACCGAGGTTTGCGCATGTGCACTGAGCCGTGGTTCTGGTGGAGCCGCGCATAGACTGACTTGCCTGCACAGTCCCCGCACCTTCGAGGGGGCGTGGATGGGCCTGTGCACATGCGCACTCATGTCCATACTGGAGAGAGGAGGGTGTGGGCTCAGTGTACTCGAGGGCGTCGCACTTGAGCCTGAGGACAGGGTCCAGCAGGCTTTGAACTAGACGGTGGCTTTCGTGGACTGTGTGTTAAGAGCTATGCGGCTTCTCAGGGGCTGACTGCTGCCTCCTGGGTGGTGCATTCTGTAGGCAAATGCCGGAAAAGAGAGATTGGAAGGACTTCAGCTTCGGCGAAAAACCACCTGATAATTTCACATCCTCTTGCTGCTCCCAGACGAGGGTTTCATGTAAATGTGCCCTCATTTTGGGGTGCACAGGGCTTTTTGTTTGGGTTCTTATGTACATTTTTAAACTCTTGGAAACCTCAATAGAATCTGACTTATTCCTGGAGTCACTAATCTTCAGTGATCAGACCTCAGGCCTGCAAGGGGGTGGGGGTTCTTCAGCCTCCCCCCTACCCCGGTGGGTTACTAGTGGAGGCTGTCCTCCAAGGCTGGGGGCCACATCTGCTATGGAGTTCCTGAGTTGCCTCTGACCTATGCTGGCTAGGTCTGCACCTGTTTTTCCTTCTCTGAGATGAAGGTGCCCCTTCTTCCGGAGGCCACCCTTTCTCTTCCCCCTGACATGAGCTGGGGAAAGATCTTTTGGGGCAAAGGCTATAAACTCCAGGTTCCAGGTGTTTGCAGTTTAACCCCAAATAAGAAACGGAATGGAAAGAGTGGTGTGCCTTCACAGCTCATGCTCCGAAGGGACCATCACTTCTCTTTTCCTTTCCTCCCACCCTGCCACTGCCACCACACGCTCTGAGGGACGGTTCTGTGAGCTGCTGACTTCTGCAGAACCTCCTGGGCAAGAGACTGCGACAGCGATGAGTCGTGAGGTGGACGCCTTCCCGTAAAGGGCTGCAGAACCTGGCTGCCGCAGGCGGGATTGTCCTGCAGACAAATTCTGCCACAGGCAGATGCCCATTTCCCCTTACCACCCTCCCTTTATTCAAAACCTCTCTCCTCTGTCTCCTTTTCCCAGGGCCTGGCTCTCAGCTGCCTGAGGAGCTGGTTTGCAGTGAACGTTAATAAGAGCTAAGGTCCTGGGGCACTGGAGTGGCTCAGTGGGTTAAGCCTCTGCCTTTTGCTCAGGTCGTGATCTCAGAGTCCTGGGATTGAGCCTTATGTCGGGCTGTCTGCTTGGTGGGAGCCTACTTCCTCCTCTCTCTCTGCCTGTGTACTTGATCTCTCTCTCTGTCAAATAAATAAATAAAATTTTTTTTTAAAAAAGAGCTAAGGTCCTTCCCCCCAACTCCAGCCTTGTAACAGCAGGTGACTTAAGCTCTGAAAGAATTACTGTCTTGCTTCCAGGGGCAGGGACGGGGAGGGGCAGGAACACTTGGGATAAGAGATGAAGTGGAGGAGTTTGCAACCCCACAGGTCAGGCTCTGAGACCTGTCATCAGATCAGGGAATTGGGCACATTTCTTTGCTTTAGTTTCCTCAAGGGTATGGTGGAAGGACGGTCACTTCCTCAGGGGCTCCTTGTAATGATTGGAGCGCCGAGTGCCAAGTGGCCCGGTACATATGACTCCACAAATATTAAACATGAGCTCCAGGACGCATGAATGAAGGCTGTCCTGGTCACTAGTCTCTGAGGATCCAGCACAGAGCCTTGCTCACAAATCAATGTTGAGTGAGTGGAGGGCTGCGCAAAGGAGCAGGTGTTTTCGGCTTCTGCATTTTCATCTGTGTGCCGAGCGGTGTGGTCCTAGGGCAACCGTGGGGCTTTCTTGCCTGACTGGGAGCTCTGCCAGCTCATAGAGAGAGACACCCCCCCCCCCCCCCGCCCAACGCGGCAAGAAGGTGGTCCCTGCTTGTGGCTTCAATCCTGTCATGGGGCTTTCTGTGGTCAAAAATAGGGCAGCCATAATGGGGTTTTGAGGTTGGTTTAAAAAATATATATATATATACGGCAAGGATTGAACAATAATAGTCTCCACATCTCAAAAGAGACCAGAAGGCTCAGAGGGGAGGTCGGGGTGGGGTGTGTGGGAATCCAGTCCTGCAGAACCACGGATCTGAATGAAAACCCTCCATTCCAGAGACAACAGCTTGAGTGACTCTAGGGTTTAGTCCCTGACTTCCCTTACCTGGAGTCAAAGCTGGAAGGGAGAATACTTCTTAGGGAGGGAAAAAAGGCTATGAGCTGATGTGTGCTTGTTCCATCTTCTCCTGGACTTCATGGTATTTGTTGTCCTTTTGAAACTCTTGGCTAAGGGTTCGCCATCTTGGAGTCTTGTGTGAAAGAGGCCGTGGGACCCGTTTTTGCTGCACGAATCGGATGGTAGCACCATTCCTCAGTTTTTCTCTTCCTGAACTCCTGAGCTACCATTTCTTCCCCTCCATGCCCCCAGGAGGGCCCCTGCAGGCTGCGGTCCTGCCCATCACCAGAACTCATTGCCTTGCTCACCTTTGCCTCTTTGGAGGGACTGGGCTCAGCCTCATCACTGAATGGGGCCCCTCCAGCACCCACCCACAAAGGTGTGCAGTCACAGAAACAGATGGGAAGTCACAGAAAAGAGAGAACTCGAGAAACCATTTTAAAAGAATTGTGGCAGTGATATGTTTACTAGGGAACTGATGGAGGGGAGACCTCGTTGCCACCGACAGAGGCATGTTTGGAGATGGAGTGTCTTTAGTTGTTCACATTTCTGCTTAATGTACACAGAAAATAGACCTTTTCTGGGGAAGATGCGATCTCTTCCCTACCTGTTTAGGTAGCAGAGAGAGCAAACCTAAACTTAACAGTTTGTGATATCTCAGTGTCTTCTGCCTTCTGGATGATTTGGGGTTCATTTTCCTCTCCCCTGCTCTTCTCACAAATGGCATCTGGGGGCTTAGAGACCCGATATTGGCTGGGAGAGGGGGGTCTGGGACCCTCATTGGTCTCTGCTAAAGGGTGACTGGTCTGGCCTGGCCTGGCTTCTAGAAGGGTCAGCAGAGAAAGGTCATTGGTCCTGTTTGGCCTTTTGGGATGCCATCCTGGCTTACAGTTCTGTCCCCCTCCAGGGGCCTGTTTGTCCATCCCCAGGCCTCAGACAATCCACCAGGCCTGCGGGCATGCAAGGGATCCAGAAATGTTGCTTCCAGCTCAACTGTCTGTCCCTTTCCTCCAACGTATCCCAGTAGCCCCCTGGGAGGCTGCATCTGCTAAAACCAGGATTTCTCTGAAAAGCCTTTGGCCTCCTCTTCGCACCCATCCTGAGGTTTCTACCCTCAGCCCTCTGCTTCTGGCTCAGGGGGTAGAACAGTTGGGGAATGCAGGGGTAAGGGCCCTGGAAACGACCCCTTCCTTCTCCCTCCATCGCCTTTCTTTTTTCAGCTTCCGCTGGGGCAGAGGGACGCGCTGTCCATTTCCTCTTCTTTTCACCACAGACGCTGACATTTTTTCTCCCTACTGTTTGCATCAGCCTCCCAGCGGAGCCTCCACGGCCAGAGGGCTATTTTCTCTAAACCGGAAGACACTACCGATGTAGGACGCAAGGCCTGGTTCCTGATCATCACTGGAACCCGAGCAGTTCCGAGTTCTCCTTTAGTCTCTCCACAAAATGGAGATCGTGTTTCCAGAGACTCCTGTTCTTCTCTTGTAAACCCGGAGCTCTCCTGACCCCTCGGAGGAAACAGCAGGGCCCAAGACAAACTGCAGCATGAAAATCGGGAGACTTGTCCTTGTCTGGATGTAGGCGGGTTGCTGGAGACCAGGCTTCTCAGCAGACGGGGGTCCCAGTGACCCTCGGCTCTTTGAGAACCCATACAACTCTCCCCTTTGCCCCCTCTCCATGCCCCCAGTCACTCTGTTCCCTCTTTGGTCCCTAGGCATGCCGAGCCTTCCCTGTGCTGAAGTCTTTCTTTCTTTTTTTTTTTTTTTTTAAAGATTTTATTTATTTATTTGACAGAGAGAAAGATCACAAGTAGGCAGAGAGGCAGGCAGAGAGAGAGAGAGGAAGGGAAGCAGGATCCCTGCTGAGCAGAAATCCCGATGCGGGGCTCGATCCCAGGACCCTGAGACCACGACCTGAGCTGAAGGCAGAGGCTTTAACCCACTGAGCCACACAGGCGCCCCTGCTGAAGTCTTTCTAGCTCTTCCCCTGGGGCTGTTCCTCCTCTAGCTGCTCAAAGGACCTGCGTCTTCTTAGCCGCTCATGTACTCAACACATCTTTACTGACCTGCTACCCATCACTGGGCACCATGCCATGTGCTGGGAATTCAGTAGGGAGCAAAAGGAGCTTGTGATCTAGGAGGGGGAGACCTGTTCCTCCTAGGGTGGATGTCATCCTTCAACTGGGATTAGTCCCCTGAGGACTCAGAATAAGGGTCCGGGGATGCTTTCTTGAGGAAGTAGAGATGAAGGTGAGATCTGAAGGAGAATGAGGCATGGACCAGGCCAAGAGTATAAGAAATATCCGGTTCAAAGGTCCTGTGGTAGGCGTGGAGAAGGTGCCTGCCAGGATACAGGGCTGCAGGCTGTGCAGGTGGCTGGGCGGGAAGCAGAGCAGAGAGTGACCTCCCCTTGAGGCCAGGCTGAGTGGCACCCAGAGCTAAGTCTGATTCTTCAGTCTCGTTATCTCAGGTCTATCTGCTTGTCTCCCTCGCCAGCAAAACATCACTGACCTGCACAGACTCAGTCTGAGGGATGTTTTCAGACTTCGTGGGTCCCTCTGAGAAGCACTGGGCTGCCTCTTTCCTGTGGCTTGCACAATGCTGGCCTCCTCTGGTTAACTTCCTTGTGACCTGGTTGACCCTTTCTGTCTGTCCTGTGAGATTGCCCCATCTCCCCGTAACCAGCTCCTGAGTCCCAGAGTGCCCCCAGACCCATCTTCCAGGCCAGGCCATTCTCGCCATGCCATGGCTCCAGCCGCTGTGTGAGCACATCGCCCAGGACTCTCTTCTGGACCCCAGCTGTGTCCTTAGCCTTTCCACCCAGACCTCGCAGAGGCTTCTCCCCCTTGCTGTGTGTCCATGACAGAACTCTTTCCCTCCACACCCTGTCCTCCTCCAGAACTCCCTGGGTCAACCGGGAGTCCACAGCTGCACAAGCCAGAGGTCCGGAGGCCTCCTCAGAGCCTTCTTCTCTATCATCCTTTATCCCGTCAGTCACCACATTCTAGAGATTTTTCTCTTCTAAATATCTCTCAGGTTCACCTCCCCTTCTCCCTTCTCCGACACCACCCGTGTGGCCCACGTCATTATCTAGTTTTGCTGTGATGACTGTGACAACTTCTTACCTGGGACCTCACCCCCACTTTGCTCCTTTCCAATTAAGTGTCTGCTGTGCTACAGCTTTGGGAAACATACCCAGGATTGGATCACGTCACATCATGTGGACCCCCCCGTCTTCAAATCCTTCTATGGCTTCTCATTGGTCTTAGGGGAAGAAAGCCTTCAGGAAGGCACGCAAGGCCCTGCCTGGTCTTGGGCCTCCTCTCATGCTGCTCTCTCTTTCCTGCCTCCATCGAGGAGCATTTGGGGAGCACATTGGCCTCCTTACTTGGACTTGGGGAGCCCCAAAACACACTGACACCCCTCTCTTAGGACAAGAGCATTCTGCAGATGGCCACTCTCCTCCATCCTGTCTAGATCCTTATCAGCTTCAGCTGAAAAGGGGGTTCTTGTCTATTCCTCCTCAGAACGCACGTCCCTTGGAGCCCAGTGCCCTCTCCACATACGAACCATCACATGCTGCACGGCGCCAGTTAAGGGATGAACTGTTTGCAAAGAACAAACTATTTTTAAAATGCAGATTTCCCTGATTCCCTTTGATGAGGAGACTGTGATTCAGGATACTCCCAGGGGAAATCATTCGGGAACCCTTCCTGTGACTCTACAGATTTCTTTGTTTTCCCTTTGTAGCCATGGAAATAAAGAAGCCTTCTCTTGCCGGGGAATCCAGCTGGCTGTGGACTGGTTCAGGGACAGAGGACATACCTACATCAAAGTTTTTGTCCCATCCTGGAGGAAAGACCCACCAAGATCCGACACCCCTATTAGAGGTAGGTGTAGCAGGGATATGCTCATGAAGTACTGTCCGACTTTCCTAGGAAGTACTCGGGACAGTTAAAGTCAATTACCTACTTAGCTATTGGTGTGATCATGTCTGTCTTCCTCCCTGGACTGTAAGCTCCCGAAAGCGCTGACTGTGGATACTCACTGCCATAGCGCTAGCACCTAGCACAGTACCTGCCCTCCAGCAGGTGCTCAGTGCATAGTTGTTGAATAGACGAATAAACAGGTTTTTTGTCTTTTAGTGTGAAGGATTCAGTCCCCCAAATTATTGTGTGCAGAGGGAGAGGGAGAAGCAGATTCCCCGCTGAGCAGGGAGCTCGGCGTGGGGCTTGATCCCTGGACTCTGGGATCATGACCTGAGCTGAAGGCAGATGCTTAACCGACTGAGCCCCCCAAGTGCCCCTCTTTCAACCTTTTAACCAAAAACTTTTGGTGTTGTGTTTAATTCTGTCCATGGTCACCAATTACCGATTCTTCTTCTCTTTCAGATTCTCCGCCTTTCTTTCTTAAATGAAATGACACTCCTGTCTTAGGGATGAAGTCTTCGTAGACTATTTCATTTGTAATATAGACTCTAAAAAGTTCTCTTCAGTTCTGTGAATGCTGTTTATTTTTGAGGGGCCACTTCTCTTTGTTCACCACCTCCCCCCGACCTCTTTCTCTCTCTCCCTTTATGTGTGTGTGCTGTTACGTCTTCTCAAAAGTCTGGTGATTTTTTGATTGCCAGTTTTTATTTGTGGATAAAGAGCCAGTTTGGTTAGAGCTTAGATCCATATCCATGTGATTTCCTTGTGTTTTCTCCCCTGGTGTGTGGCTCTTTCCCGGAGCTGCGGGGCGGGCCATCAGTGTTGACCGGCAGATCTCGCTCGGGCAGACCCAGCAGGCAGGAGTCTGGGCAGCCCAGCCCATGTTCACTGCAATGCCACAACCACGATGGTTTTACTCGAGGTCAAAGGCCACACGGCAAACTCCCCCTTCCTAGTGACACCTCAGTTTCTTTATGGTGGTAAGGGTAGGGAAAAGGTGGGTGCAGCAGCCCCAGGAGTAGCTCTCACCCTGACTTCTGCCCTCGTCTCACTCCCTCTCCCCTGGCCTGAACGCTCTGGCCTTTGCAGGGAGAATGGCGCCCAATCCACTTCAGCCTTCTTTTTAATAGTTTCTCTTCTTAAACATTATTTTTTTAAGATTATATTATTTATTAGAGAGAGAGAGAGAGAGAGAGATAGTGACAGAGATAATGAGAGAGTGCAAGGGCAGGGAGGAGTGGGAGAAGCAGACTCCCTGCTGAGTAGGGCACCCCAGTGCAGGGCTTGATCCCAGGACCCTGGGACCATGACCTGAGCCTAAGGCAGACGCTTAACCGACTGAGCCACCCAGGCATCCCCTTCAGCCTTCTACACACATTCTGGACTGTGGCTCCCAATGTGCTACGGGGTCAATTTTAGTATACTGTGCTACGGGGTCAATGTCGTTTCCTGGACTTGCTGCTCTCCTGGTTTCTCTGCTGTTATCCTGGGTTTGCTGCTATTCCTTGGCCCATTTTAATGTGATTATGGACCCCCGCCCCGTTGTGTACTTCTTCATTACTGCTTCAGTGGAACCATGAGAAGGAGGTGGCGGTAAATACTTGTGTTCAGTTCTCTACCAGGAGCCAGTTAGCCCCAATCATTCTTTAGTGTCTGAACATGGGGAATGGCGGTTCTCAACAGTTGTGTGATATTTAAATAGAGGATGGGTGAAGGGTAGGGAAATCACTTTGGGGTAGGGAAGGAATTTTTAAACAAGTCATGACAAGTGCAAATCTTCAGGGAAAGATTCATAAATTTGCCTGTATTAAAATAAAAGCTTCTGCTCATTAGTGGATACCACAAAAACAAAAAAAATGAAAAGACAAGCCTTGAACTGGGAGAGGCCATCTGTCACACATTCCTGATGAAGGGTTACTGTCCAGAATCTACAGAGAGCTTCTCCAAATGAATAAGACAAAGACAAAGGACCATCAGAAAGATGAACTAAAGCATGAATAGGCCTTTCACCCAGGGGAAAACATAAATGGCCAATAAACATATGAAAAGATGCTCAATCTCATTAGTATCCAAAAAAATGCAAAATAAAACCACAGTAAGAGGCCACTGTACACCCACCAGATTGGCAAGCATTCAGAAACCTGAAAATGCCAAGCATTGACAAAGTTTACTAAAATGCTATTAGGTTGTAACTTGATATACCCACTTTGGAAAACAACTCGGCATTGTCTTGTCGAAAGTGCCTTTCCTTGCGACTCAGCAGCATCGCTCTTAGAGGTACGCCCTAGAGAAATCCTTGTACCTCTGTCCCCCGGGAGACTTACATGCAGAACCGAGAGCAGTGAACCTGTGGACACGGCTCAACCTCCCTGACACGACGTTAAAGGAAGAAAGCAAGTGCAGGAGAATATGTATGCGTGATTCCATTGTGTAAAGTCTAGAGGGTCCTGATCACCTTGAACATAGTCATTTTGGGGAATGGAAACCTACACATTTTTGAAAATGAAAGGAAGGGAATTATAAACACAAAGTTCTACACTTTGGGCTACTTTGAGGGGAGCAGCAAAGTGGGGAGGCGCTCACGGGGTGGGTGACTTCTCTGAGGGAGTGCTGCGCAGGTGGCTTTTAAAAAAGGACCCTTTGTACCCTCTACGCATTATGTACTTCTTTTTAAAAGTCTGGAAACCATGTCATGTAGGAAACGATGTCGACTTGAGGGAAGAAACAATTTGTGAAGGAGACGCTGATGTTCTTCCAAGTTCTGAGTAACTGTTACCGGTAGAAGGGATTTTCTTTGGCATGCCCCCAAAGGCACAGCTAAGGTCAAAGAGTAAACTTTCCAGGAATGTGGATTTTAGCTCCCATAAGAGACCTTGTGCTACGTGATATGCGTTCACTTCCCCACCTGTCTACCTGGGAACTGGATGAGCTCATCCAGTCTGCTCACAGACACTGAGGATGTGAAGGAGGACTCACTATCCTCATTTTATAGGAAATGCAAAATCTGGGGTTCAGAGAGGGACGAGGTGCTTACGAGTGGGACTGGAGACAAGAATCCAGGTTATAGGTGTTTTGTTTTTTTTAAAAAAGATTTTATTTATTTATTTGACAGAGAGAGAGAGGTCACGAGTAGGCAGAGAGGCAGGCAGAGAGGTGCGGGGAAAGCAGGCTCCCCACTGAACAGAGAACCTGATGTGGGGCTCCATCATGGGACCCTGAGATCATGACCTGAGACGAAGGCAGAGGCTTAAACCACTGAGCCACCCAGGAGCCCCCAGGTTATAGATTCTTTTTTGTTTTGTTTTGTTTTTAAAGATTTTTTCTTATTTATTTGACAGTGAGAGAGGGAACACAAGCAGGGGGAGTGGGAGAGGGAGGAGCAGGCTCCCCGCAGAGCAAGGAGCCCCAACACAGGGACTTGATCCCAGGACCCAAGCTAAAGGCAGATGCTCAATGACTGGGCCACACAGGCTGCCCCCCAGGTTACAGATTCTTAATCCCAGATGCCTCCTATTACATTCTTGGGTCCCTCAGAGCTGTGGTATGGGAGGCTCTATCCCGAAGGTGTCCCAAGCAGACCCCTATACCATGGGGAAGATGGACAGTGGCTCTGAGCTGTGGGCCCAGGCAGGAACCTTTCAGGGAGATTGCAAGTCTTCTAGAAACTGGCATTGCCAGGATTCCAGTTAAAATTCCAACGTCTTTCTCCAGAAGGACTCTGGTGTCTAGTGTGGCAGGGCCTCATGTCATGTAACCATCAGAAGGACAAGAGCTATGGCTTCACTGTGCCTTCTGAAGTGACTCTGCCTTGTTGAGTACCGTTCTTGGGAATCCTGTCATGACTCGGGTCCCCTTGACCCCAGGCTGCTGGCACACGCCTCTTAGGACCCCCCAGGTCCTCACTGAGCTGCCAGGCCGGGCCGTGGGTGGGGGAGGAGGCAGCTGGCTCAGAGAGGCTCCCTGAGCGGCCGAGCATGCTGGGGGTGTGAGGATGGATTTGGGGGTGGGAGCCCTGCCCCGGAAGCCGCCACATTCTATCTCCTGCCCGCCCTGTGGCCCCCAGAGCAGCACGTGCTGGAGGCGCTGGAGAAGCAGGCCGTGCTTGTGTACACCCCGTCCCGCAAGGTGAACGGCAAACGGGTGGTCTGCTATGATGACCGCTACATCGTGAAGGTGGCCTACGAGCTGGACGGGGTCATAGTCTCCAACGACAATTACCGCGACCTTCAGAGTGAGAACCCCGAGTGGAAGTGGTTCATCGAGCAGAGGCTGCTCATGTTCTCCTTCGTCAACGACCGGTATGTGGCGGCACAGGGGGTCCTGGTCCCTGGGGTAGGGGGCTAGGGTGACCAGCACAAAGCCACTCCAACCAGCCTAAGCCCAGGGTGTGGGTGGGGCTTGCAGTCACAGGCACATCACGTCAAAGGAGAGGGCACTCAGCCCTGGAGACGGAGTCCCCCCGGAAGTCACCCACTCTCCCTCCTGGGCTGCATCATTTCTCCCTGTCCCTCTGGCTCTCCTCTCTTTCGTGACCGCCTTTCCCCAGCAGGACTATTTTGTCCCAACTGTCTATGACCTTTCTGTGTCCATGCCCGCACACAGCTGACCTGGCACCGAGTTGCCCACAGGTGGGCAAAGCAGGAGCTGGGACACCATCAACATGTTGCTTTTATTTTTAAAGCATTTACGATTGCAAGCAAGAGTCCCGAAACAGGCATCCTGGGGGAGATCTGAACTTCATCGCACTTCCATCCACTTATTTTATATTTCTGTCTTGTTTTGTTTTTTAACTTTTGAATTGCATGTGGGACTCGTCTCCCTGGGTTGTGAAAATCTTGGAATTGAATCTGTCTCATTACCTGTTGGTTGAAAATTTCAAAAGAATCTAGATGGTTCTTCTGTCCCTGAGATTGGTTCCCCTGGGTCAGGTGAACTACCCAGCTCTAGCTGGGGGAGGGCGATGTCGGGAACACATGGTGAGAACCCGTTAGCACGTGCTGGGCAGGGGCTCCTGGATGGAGCTAAGGTGAGGAGAAAGCAAGGCAGATGTCCTCAGGTGTGCTAAAGGCCAAGGCCAGGAGCCCGGCAAGGTGGGCATGGGTCTGTGGCTAGCCTCGGGTGGGGAGGGCACAGCAAGCTGGGACATCGCTCCCACTTCAGCAAAGAGCTAGGGCTTTGGAGGCAGCAGGTGTGGTTTCAAACAGAGGCTTTGCCATTTGTGGGCATGCCTGTCCCTACTCCCACCCTCCTAAGCCCCAGGGAAGACATTTGCAAGCAGCTACCCCCCAGTAGCCCCCATGGTCATGTCCACGTACTCAGGGCCAGCGGTTCCCTCCATCCAGTTCAGGCCCAGAGAAATCTGGCAAGTCTGATAACAGTGGGTTCCAGAAAATCCTCACTGAGGTCTGATGGATCATGGCTGCCCTTGGCCTGGTGACAGCCCAGGGCCCCAGCCAAGTCCTTTTGATGCACTGGGCCCTGGTAAGGGCCTGTCAGAAGGTTCCCCTGACTGTCAGGAGGCAGAGCCTTCCTGTAGGAGAGGACGCCTGCCCCAGTGCCCCAGGCACGTCCATAGGGCCCTCTTGGCGCAGCTGGCCGTGGCCAAGGCCCGGCGGAGAGCGGAGGTGAAGCCTTTGGGAACCTCTAATAACCGTAGCGGGCGGCTCCCTAAGATTCTTGGTCAGCGCCCAACTTGGAGAAGCTGGCTCTGTAGCTGGGAAGCTGGGATCTGAGCCACAGAGGCTGCCTGGGCCTGGGGATTGCCCCGAACTGGGCTGGCCTAGTGTACATGGTCTGCACAGTGGGACTCAGTATGACCCTTGACTCTCAGAGGGACTCCAACGTATTAAAAACAGGCCCCCCCTTCGCCCTGCCATTTAGGGTCCAGAAGTCCTCTGGTGGAAACTTTGTATGACCTGGAAGTGCCGCCTGGAAATAGAACTATTCATATAAAAAATGGATGGGGAGGGGAGTTTTCCTTCTGAGGACCCTTTCCCTCTCTGAGCCGTGGGCCCACTGAGGATGCATTCCCTTCGTTGGGAAACTACACGCCAGGAAGATGGGAAGGGGCAGAGAGGGGGCAGGCTGGTATCATCCAAGAACAGGGCTGGGGTCAGGGAGCCGCACAAGCTGAGACCAACCCCAGAGCTCCCTGAGTTTGCCGAGGAGGGGCTGGGCCTGTCACCGAGGCTCTGTGTGCCCACCCCCCCCCCCCCCCGCCCGAGTCTGCTTCCTCACTGGCTCCCTGCTAGCATTTCAAACTCTATTAATATTTACTCCCCCACGAGCCTATGTCCAGAGCTGTGGAGCAACATGGGAGAAGTGGGATCTGAGCCAGGGCTCACAGACCCAGGGCTGTCTGCTGCCCCGTGGAGGTCTCGGCCCTTCTGTTGAGGTCAGTGGGAAAGCAGTTTAGAGTTGCTTTCAGACTGGGGCCCAGGGAATCCCTAGAGCAATGAGTGTTCCATTTCAGTGGGTCAGAATCACCTAGAAAGTTGTTATAATGCAGACTCCAGAACCACCCGAGAGTCCCACTAAGTAGGACTTGTGTGAAGCCGGGAGCCTTCGGTGATTCTGCGAGCTGGGCTAGGCCTCTCCTAGGGTCCATGAGACGCAAGGGTGATTCTGCTTTCAAATGCTACACACCCTCTGGGGAGTTCTCTAGAAGCAGCCCTGCATGGGGATCCCAGGCCAGCGCCATGCCTGGTGCTGCCATTCTTGCACCGGCTGGCTGGGGCCCACTCCCCATACAGGTGCCAGGGGTGAGTGCCTGGGGGGGGGGGGGTCCAGCAGTTGGCCCCTTGTGCTTGTTTACAGGTTCATGCCCCCCGATGACCCCCTGGGCCGCCGGGGACCCACTCTGAGCAACTTCCTGAGCCGGAAGCCAAAGCCCCCCGAGCCATCCTGGCAGCACTGCCCCTATGGTGAGTAGCTCCCCATGCCCCATCCTCCTGGGTCAGGTCCCATATCGAGGCAGCAGCCCGGGTTCTAGTCCGGGGTCCACGCCTACCCAGCTGTGTGACACTGCAGAGCTAATTCAACCTGTCTGGCCCGCGCACGCTGGCCTGGTTATTACAAGGATGGACAGACGTCATGGGTGCCGGTGGCACTGGAGGATTTGCGAGGGCCAGAGGCGGGGGTCCTCCACAGGTTAAGTCGCATCCAGGAAGCAAGGAAGCTATGTGTACCCCCAAACTCCTCCTCCTCAGTCCCTCCCCCTGGCACCCTGGCACCGTGTGTGGACAGCCTGCCCCACCATTTCACGGACTTCGGTCAATGCTATCCATTAAGAATTAAGGACTTTATCCCACAGCGCTTCTAGCCAGCTTTCACTAACTTGCTTTGGCAAGACTGTTGGGTTTTGTTTGCTGGTTTAACATCCCAGGTCTTGCTTCTTGTGTGATACTTAGGTGATACTCAAAGTCACTTCTTGTTAGAATGAAGGCGACCGCACATACATACATTCAGGTTGGCTCCTTTTGCTCCCACCCTCAGCAGGGTCCAGGTTTGGGCGATACATTACAGGATCACCTCTGTTAGCCTGTAGGGAGAGGGCAATGGTTCGCAGAAGGAATGAGGCCAGTGATGGAAACCGAGGCAGAACTGGAGGTGCGGTCTTATGCCTCCAGCAGCTGTTCCCCACCCTATCCCGAGGCTAGCCCCATCCACAGGGTCCCTGGGGAAGTGGAGGTCGAAGGTCATTGGATCTAGAGGTCTCAGTCCCTGGTCAAAGGGAGTTTCCACATCCCCAATCTCCCTGCCCGACACTGAGATTACTGGGTCCAGCGCCCTACAGCATTGGGGGTGGGGGGGGGAGTGGGGGAGCGTACCACACCCTCACCCTTCTAACCCGGACCCGGGCGCTTCTCTCCACCTCGTCGTCCTCCCGCCCGAGGTCTCACCCTGCCCTCTACCACTGCCCCGCCCCTTCCAGGCAAGAAATGCACCTACGGAGTCAAGTGCAAGTTCTACCACCCCGAGAGGCCGCACCTGGTGCAGCTGGCGGTGGCTGACGAGCTGCGAGCGCTGACGCGGGCTTGGCGAGGCGCGGAGGCGGAGCGGCTGAGGGGCGCGCGGGCGGCGGCGGCCGGGGCAGAGCATGCGGGGCCCCGAGGCGCTTCCGCCACGGCCTGGCCGGGGGCCCCGGAGCCCGGCGCGCGCAGTCTGCTCTCTGCGCGGCCGGCGGCCGACTTGGCAGCGCTCGAAGGCGGCTTCTCGCGGCTCGCTTTCAGCGACGACCCGGGGCTCCTAGGGACGCCTTCTCGGGACGCCGGCCTCACGCCCCAGCCGCGCCGCCCGGACTGGGTGGCGCGGGGACCCTCTCCGACCCCGGCAGCCCCGCCCGACCTCCCGAGCCCCCGGGTCCCGTCCGGCCCGCCGTCCCGGCCGCGCGGGGGGTACGTCCCCGGGGCCGCGCACAGTGAGCTGCTCCCCCAGCGCAGATGGCCCGCCGACGCGCGCGCCCTTCCCCCAGCGTCCGGCCGGTTCCCGGGCCGCTCGGCCTGGGCGGAAAGCGGCTGGGGCTACGGCGCCTTTGGGGGACCGTCGGGGTCGCCGCCTCCCTCCGCTCTCAGCGAGGCGGACGCGCGCGCGCGCGCGCGGATTGCGCTCTGCAGCATCTTCCCGCCGCACCAGGTGGACAGCGTCATGGCCCGGTTCCCCGCGCTCTCCGACGTCACCAGGCTCATCCTTCTCATCCAGAAATTCCAAAAGTCTGGTGCGCCTGTAGGAAAATCCTAAGGAACTCGCCAATGCCACCGCAAGTGATGTCCCAGCCCTGCCCTACCACTTGGGCAGGGCGGGTTGTCAGCCTGCTCCTGGGGCGAGCTGCTGTGCCTCCCCCTTTTCTTCAAAGATGGTCAGGGAAGCCAGCTTCCTCACCCTCAGCCAGGCTCCTGGTGGCACTCGATGACCCTCCCTGACACTGCAGGGCTTGCTGCTGGAGGTCAATAAGGTTGGCCCCTTCCGTGGAGGGAGTGATGTCTTATGTGTGGAAGTCTACGAGTCCCCCGACGGCTCCAAGGGTTTGTCTAGAACACTCCATGCCTGTTTTGACAAGCTGCAGCTGGAATCCACAAGTGGGTCACAAAGGCAATTTTATGGGTCACACCAGAAAGAGGAAATCTCAGAGTGCACTGCAAGTAATCAAGCTAGGTATGAAACTCCTGTTTGTTAGCTTCAGGTGGGTGCACCTGTATCCCCTTGGTACCCATGTAAACCTGAGGTGGGTCCGGGCAAAAGCTTGAAAAATCCTGGTTCATGGCCCTGAATTTTATTGTATCAAATCGCATTTGAAATATGTAGTCGGTTGGTTGATGGAGATATCGGCATCTGGAGGTTTTCAGATGAGCTGTTTCTTACCTCATGAGGGGAACCTAGAATTCTAGCCTTGATATGTGGGCTCCACTTATCACTCTGAGATTGCGATTGCTGGTCTGTGGGGGCGGGGCAGGGCCATGGTGTCCTGAGGGTCTGCTCCTGGGGCCTTCACACACACACACACACACACACACACACACACACACACCCCTTTCTTGACTCAGGGACTTCCCTCAGGGCATTTTCCAGCAAGCTCCTCTACTGACTGAGTTTTCTAAGCTGCCCCTCACACGTGAGCCAAGGCCCACTGAGTCAGGCAGGACTTGTGCCCAGGAACATTGAGGTGGGTCAGGGAAGAGCCGAGCTGTCCTCAGTCATGGAGGTTTATTGGCCCCTCCCACCGTTGCTGTTTCTTCCAGCCAGCTACTGCTTTGAGTTTGGGGGCAAAGGGACCCACCCATTTGCAATGGGCAAGAAATGAGACTGGGCTTCCCGAGTGTGGACCCTGTGTCCGCAGGGGGCCCTGGCATCTCTAGGGGGCGTCGGCCATTCACTCTGGGTTACAAGTCCAGTGGGGTAGGTCTTGGCTCATTTGCTCATGAGGGCCCTCGGTGGCTGGCCATCGGGAGAGTGTGAGGCACCTCCCAGTGGAAAATCAGCTCCCAACCCCCCAAAGTTTCCTGCAGACCGGGAGTGCAAAGGGAAACCCTTCTCAGTGCACCACTCAGCTGTGGGCATTGTTGGCACACACCAGGGTGTACCCCCGGGAGAGTCTGTGTCCAGCCCTCTAACTCACGGTCAATGCTGCCAGTGGTGATAGAGCGACGTGTGTGTCCCTGTGACCCCTTTCATCTATTTCAACCAGCCTCTTAGTGTGCTTCAGCCAGATCTGCTTTTTACTCCTTTTTCCCCAAGGAGGACACTGCACCCACAGTTGTGTCTTATTATCTGGGGACCTCAGTCCTGAAGACGGTCAACTGTTTCTGGAAAAATTGGATTTCCCTCCCGGAGTTTTTTTTTTGTTTGTTTTCTTATGGCAAGACAAGCTTTATGTTAGAGCTGCTTTTGTCGCTCCGATCTGTCTCCTGATGTGGCATTGTTGCAAGGCTGACTTACGGTTGGAAATGTTTAAACTGCTTCCTTTGAGGACAAGTTTGAGTTTAAGTAAGCTGTAAAGCTATTTTATTTGGTTCACTGTGATTAAGACAAGCACAAAAACAAGTGAAGAGACAGCACATTTCGGTGTAATCCCCTTTGGAATCTTTTCCGAAGTCTTGGTATGTCTTTATGACACAAATCATGGATGGACGGGTGAGTGAAAAGTTCCTGGTCACATAACTGTTACCATGATCCAAAAGTAAATCACTTTTCTCCATATCTGGACTGTTACCAAATTGTATATCATTTTCTCCTGTGTCTGCTTCTCCCCTCAGGTCAGGTTTTCACGTTCAATATTGTGGTTATGAAGACCATTGTAATGGCTGCTTTATGTGGTGTTATTCCTCTCTTGGGGGTCAGAGGCTGGAATCCACCTTTTCCAGGGGAAATAGCAAGGCCCAAGGCGAGGACAGGCCTTTGCTCAGTGGGCTGTTTCCAGGCACACGGGCTGCTTACCTGTTTGCCAGACTGTTAAAATCCTCCTTACAGAACCACAAAGCAATCTCACAAATGCCACTTTTTCTTGTGTCAACTTGCAGCAGAACCCTCGATTGCTCAAATCTGAGTAACTGGGTGCCGGACCGTGTTTTTGCTCATGCAGCTTTTCCAGAAGCCTCTGGAAGGCAGTTTGGGGCAGAACTGCAGAATATCGGGGGCTAAAGGGGTAGAAGCAACAGAAGTCACTCATGTCCTCATTGTTCCAGATAAAACAAACCCCAGCCCTCCGGATTTTACCTAGAACTCATGTCAGGGAGCAAAGAGCCAACTGCTAGTTGGTGCAGGGAAAGCTCCCCATGTCTGGGAGAAGAGTCCCTAGGGGGAGAAAAGCATAGTTGTGGTCAGGGGGAGGGGAAGATGCATGAAGGGATGGGGGATGGGAGAGGGGACTCAAGGAGCTGGAGTAACTACTTGAAATCACAAATCCCACCATGAGGGAATGCCCGGAGCCAGGACCAGCTATATAACTTGTGGGGCCCCCGTGTAAAATTAAAATGCAGGGCCCCTAGTTCAAAAGTGATCAAGAATTTCAAGATAGTTGATAGCTATCAATTCAACCAAGCCTGGGGTCCTTCTAAGTGGAGATGTCCTTGGGATTGTCTCCTGCCCATGAAGCTGCTTTGCTTGTCGAGAAACAAACCAGAGAACATTCTCCATAACCAGAGTGTCAGAGTCCAAGAGACGACGTGCACGCTTCATAGTTGGGGAATGCCACATGTGTCCGAGGCAGCTGCCTCAGAGTCCCTCAGGGACTGTCTCCTGCACCCTCCTGAGGGCTGAGTGGGCCTTCCTTGGCTTTCTTTGCCCACCTCTGCTGCAAGGGGCTCAAGAGGAGAAGTGGAGGGTCTTGAGCAAACCACATACGGGATGAGCTATGTCCAAATGAGGTCAGAAGGGGTAAATCTAACAGGGTAGCAAGTATATTGGTTTGTATGAGGGGAGCTCATGACTCACAAGCATGGCTCACATACCAGGAGGCAGGAGACTGGGGTGGGAGGTGGGTGGAAAGCAGCTTCGAGGTTGGTTGGAATTAGGGTCTTGAACCCTGTCAGGATTCTGTCTTTGGTTTTCTTCTGCATGTGGGATTATTCTCTGCTTCTCAGGTTTTCTCTACACAGTGAGAGCCACTCTGTTAACAGACCTAGGCACATACCCTTTCAGCTAAAAGATGTTCAGCCTCAGAAGAATTTTGGGAAGAGTCAATTGGCCTGGCATGGGTCATGCGCCTGCCCCTGGACCAGTCACCATGAGGCACTACAATAGGGGGCAGCTGGGTCTCATGCCTCCCTCCGGCTCCAATGAGGACACGTCCTGGGATTGTCAGCTTCTGCAGGGACCCACATGGTTGGTGGGGTGTCAGAAGGTTGAAGGGAAGGCAGAAGGTTTAAGTTTCCCTCAGAACGAAGAAGGGACACAGTGTCTGGGCGACAAAAAGAATACCCATGGCAATGTTCAAGTTTGGGCCCTAGGACAGGACTTAGGATGGCCCCACCCATCCCCTCCTCTAGCTCTGGTCCTGTCTGAGAAAGGAGCTGCTGTGTTTATTCTCTTTCTCGCTTTGTCAGGAAAAACCATGCATCTGCCCGTCCATAGACAACACAGCTTTGTGTGGTTGGGAGTTGGAGGGCCTGCTGTTACAGGGCCTGAGCTATCGTTGTGTTAATCTTGCCAGTCCCAGAACGAGGCCAGATGAGCACTTTGGTGGGAGACTGCCAAAAACCCCTGCAGGGGAGGAAGTGGCTCTTCAGAGTCAAAAGGTGACCTTGTTCCCTTTGCCTCTCTTCTGAACTGATGCCCACTAGAACTCGGGAAGCTCTGGGAATCGGAGCACTCAGCCCAACTGCTGGCAGCCAAGTTGAAAATAAGGGGTGAGGGCTTGACCCAGCTTGTAAGTACTTTGCTCTCAGTTCCTGGGGAAACAATGTCACCTCTCTGTTCTTATGGAGGAATGACACACCTATCCTAATGCCCAGGAAGCTGCTGGATAAACAAGCAGAAAGGCATGTGGGCATAACTCAGAGACCAGCTGAATGCCATTCATATTAACTAGCTGACTGGTGGACTGACAAACACTGACTGGCTGACTGACTGACTGACAGACACTGACTGGCTGGCTGACTGACAGTGACTGGCTGGCTGACTGGCAAACAGTAACGGATACTGACTGACATTGACTGACAGACACTGGTTGGCTGACTCATTGATACTGAATGACTGACACTGATACTGACTGGCTGGCTGACTCACTGACACTAATACTGTCACTGACTGACACACTTACTGAGTGACTCACTGACACTGACACTGTCACTAACTGACACATTGACCAACTCACTGACACTGACACTGTCTGACTGACAGACACAAGGGGACAGACACAGGCTGTCTGACTGGCAGTCATTAACTGGTACTGACTGAGACACTGACTGGCTGACTGACACTGACTGCACGGCTGACAAGGCTAAAAGTGTGGTTGACACCTGTAGCTGTTGGGAGTCATTACTCAAATAGGGTTAGCAAACCACAATAGTTTGGCCTTTATCCGAAGTCAAACTGATTCTTGAAAATAGTGTCTGCATGATTAAAACAAGTCATATTAAGCCTCCAAAAGTCAGTTTCACTGTTGCCATTCTTCTTGAGGTAGTTTATAGAGGCATTTCTCCCTCAAAGGAAGGATGGAAAGCACAGGATGGAGATGAGGGCCCTCTCTCTGCACCAGTGATTCCCCCCCACCCCGCCCCCAGTCTGGCCTCTTTTCCTTTCTCTGAGAACTTCCCTATCTCTCATTTTCTCAAAGCCCCTTCTTTACCCCAAAATCACCTACTGAGGGGTCCTTTGTGTTCCATCTTTCACTTGATTGTATGTATCTCCTTTGCTCTCTTATCCTCTTCGATCTCCTGCCCCCACCATTGTCCTCAAATTTCCCTCGGCTTCAAGGCTTCAAAGCTCTTCTCTTCCCGCTTCCTCCGCAAAGTCAGCCCAGGCCATTCTGGCACTTGTGAACCACCCTTCTCGGATTCTTCACTGCTGTCTTTTCCGGGGCTGAACATTTCCAGCTGCTCCAAGGCACCCTTTGGAATGATTTTGTTGTGAATGGTTATTTGTTGCTCTTTATCAAACTCTTTCCTTGTATTTAGGTTTCCACTTAAGACTATGCAAATTGGAAGGTTGGGACTGTGTCTTTAATCTTGTCTTGCCATCAGCTTTGAGGCTAGTCAGTCAGGACCAATGAGGTTATGTCACTGAAACAAAACAGTCCTGAATCCCAACAGCTAGGATTACAGAGTTGTGCGACATCATTCTCCATGTCCAGGATAGGTGAGCTGGAGCTGTGCGCGCAGAGACCCAGGCTGAGGGAGGATTTGTCCCCAGCTTCCAAGTGGCCTGAAGAAGAGAACATGCTCAGCTGTGCAGATTCTTAAAGCTTCCAAGTAGATATGGCATGGCAGCACCTAATTACACAGGCAAGAAAGTGCAATCCTCCTGTACGTCTACATGTGGTGGGCATCTTTGGAGAATGGCACCGTGATCCTTTGCCTGTGGTAGGCAACAGAGAAATATTTATTAATTGAAAACCTTGTAGGAAAAAAAGAGTTACACGAAGCATGGTACATCCATTTAATGAAATATTATAAGCCATTAAAATGATTTTGTCAGAGGATGTTAAGGACAGAAAATGTTGAGCATCTTGTCATCAGGAAAACTTGTCACCAGGGAAACACAAATCAAAATTTGATGAGATACCACCTCACACCTGTCAGAATGGCTAAGATTAACAATACAGGAAACAACAGATGTTGGCGAGGATATGGAGAAAGGGGGACCCTCCTACTGTTGGGGGGAATGCAAACTGGTGCAGCCACTCTGGAAAACAGCATGGAGGTTCCTCAAAAAGGTAAAAATAGAGCTACCCTATGATCCATTAATCACACAACTAGGTATTTACCCAAAGGTTGCAAAAATACTGATTCAAAGGGGCACATGCATTCCGATGTTTACAGCAGCATTATCAACAATAGCCCAGTTATGGAGAGAGCCCAAGTGTCCATTGGCTGATGAATGGATAAAGAAGTTGTGGTGTATATGAAGTATAAAGTAGATCATAAAAAGGAATGCACCACGTTTCTCTTTTGTTAAAAACACATGTTCTATTTCTAGAAAAGAAATTCTCTAAAATGGTCAACAGAGTATATCTGGGTGGTAGGATTATGATTTCAGCTGACACTTTCCTCCTTTTGGTCTTTACATATTTTTTCCTGAATTTTCCATAGTTAATGGTTTTTATAACAAAACAAAAATTCCTTGCTACACACCACTGCATTTTAAAAAATGCTAAACTAGGGGCACCTGGGTGGCTCGGTGGGTTGAGCCTCTGCCTTCGGCTTGGGTCATGGTCCCGGGGTTCTGGGATCGAGCCCCACATGGGGCTCTCTGCTCAGCAGGGAGCCTGTTTCCCCCTCTCTCTCTGCATGCCTCTCTGCCTACTTGTGATCTCTGTCAAGTAAATAAATACAATCTTTAAAAAAAAATTTTTTTTAATGCTAAACTATACATTCATTATAGAAGATTCAGGCACCTTGAATTGACAGCGTAAATCCTTCCAGACTTCTTTCCATACGTGCATGCATATTTAATTGAAAGAGTCCTCACGGGCTACAGCCTGGACAGCATGGGACTGATGTCAGTGACATGACAGGTGAGCATCAGGCTGGTTCTATGGCCAGAAAATCCGGTGCAGACCCTGGTTCCCGGGAGCACTGAAGGACCCTGGGAACTATCCCTCCAACCCCCACCCCCACCCCAAAGCTCTATGTCTGTCAGTTGCTGGGGGTGCTCTGTGGAAGACCTGTCACTCCGTGGCAGCCTAAGTCACACACACACACACACTAGGGATCCTCATGCTGCAGGAAGGGAGGCTGCCCTCACTGTGGGGAGCTCGGCCCCGGAACGTCCAGCTCTCATTGCTGGGGAGAGGAGGAAGATGGATGTTTCCCCATTCTGTTTGGGTTCTTGGAGTTGATTCAGCGCCAGGGAATTTTTTTGGCCAAGTCAAGTTCAAAATAACTCTTCACAATCTGTTGGGTGCAAATGCAGTTGATTTATGGCTTTGCTGACCTTTGATTCATTGGCAAAGCACTGCCTGGGGCCCTGGGGAGGTTTGCTTTTGCTTGTTTACCCAGGGTGATTTAGGGGGTCCAGTGCCAAGAAGGTTTTCCTATTTCTTCCACCCCAGGACCTGACGGCGAGGCCCCGGCCCTCAGGGCTCACACTCTAGTGGGGCTCCACCTCCGGTTTTCTACAGTGTGACAGTCATCTTTTGGATGCCCTAGACCACATGTCACTCAGTCCACTCAGTCTCTGGTTTTGAACACCTTTGAAGACACCCCGAGAAACTGCTCCAAGGGGCTTCTCACGCGGCACAAGGGCACCTCAGCCCAGCTTCTCCCCCATCTTCTCTGGGTTTCCAGTCCTCTGCTGAGGGGCTGCTGGGAAGCCAAATGAATTATCACGATTGATACTGATGGGGTAGCCTCCTTCCAGACTGTGAGCACAGCCAGGACCTGCAGCCCCTGCCATTAACAACTGGCAGATGTCACTCGAACAACTCTCAGAATAATTACGCCCGAGGAAGCCAGTTAGAGGACAAGATACTGTGTGATTCCATTGATATAAAGCTCTAGAAAACCTAAACTAATCTTGAGTGCCAGAGAGCAGATGAAAGGTTACCCGGAGATATGGGGGTGTGGGGGGGAGGGATTGACGAGGGACTGATCCTCTTGATGGAAGTGCTGGTTTCGTGGGTGTGTGCAGATGTCAAAACCCATCAATTGTGCATTTTAAAGCCACGTGGTTTATAGTATGTTAATTATACCTTAGTAAAGCTCTGTATGTATTATTATTTTTTGAGAGAGAGTGAGAGAGAGTGAAAGAGTGAGAGAGTGCTTGTGTGCAGGGGTGGGGAGGGGCAGAGGGAGAAAGAGAGAGAATCCTAAGCAAGCTCCATGCTCAGACCAGAGTCTGACATGGGGCTCAATCCCAGGGCCCTGAGATTGTGACCTGAACCAAAATCAAGAGTCTGAGCCACCCAGGCACCCCAGTGAAGCTCTTTAAAAGAAAAAGAAACCTGCTGTGTTCCCAGAACGAATTCTGGAGGGTTTGATGATGCTGCCACAGGCTTCCATCCTGAGTTGGCCCCAGCTTCTCCTCCTCATCTTTCTGTCCTGTACCGAGCCCAGCAGGAGGTGCCCCGTCCTGTCTAATGGGCCCATCTCAGCCTGAGGGGCAGCTGGGTGGGGGGAGGTCTTTGGAGAGACCCCAGGGCTGCTGGGCTTTCTCCCTGCACTACTCAGCTAACAGCTTTCTTTCCTCCCTTCCCTTCCTTCCTTCCTTTCAAGGATTTTTATTTATTTATTTGAGAGAGAGAGAATGAGTGTGGGAAGGGCAGAGGGAGAGAGGGAGAGGCAGACTCCCCACCGAGCAGGGAGCCCAATGCAGGACTTGATCCCAGGACCCGGAGATCATGACCTGAGCTGATAGCAGGCGCTCAACCAACTGAGCCACCCTGTCACCCCTCAGCTAACAACTTTCAAATGAAGATGTCGCTTTGGGGTAGTTTTGAAAGACTCAGGCTGGTGATGATTTCCAATGTCAAAGTGAGGAAGCAGTTTTGTTAGTGGCTTGCTATTGTGCCGATTTAGTGAAGTTATGAATGGCTGTGGGGAAGAAGGTCTGCTCCTCTCCTGGTGTTGCCTGTTTGGGGAACGGGTACTCAGTACTCCTCCTTCTGTGTGGAGTGTCAGAAATACAGGCATTTACTGGGTCAATTTTGTTCTCAGTCACATGTATGTTCTTGGACTTCAAGACATCCCAATGCCCGTGGAGCTGGTAACATAAACTCTAAGGTCTCGCATGGTCCGAACATGCTATGATCTTTCGACACTAGCCCTATCAAACACTAACATCTATGCAGCTCACCAACTTGCTTTGAAATGGGAAAGACCACTGCGTTCCGACCCCATGCCGTCTTCCCTACCCAGCTACAGAAATACTTCTTGCCAGAAATCTCAATTCAAATGTGGGACTGAGACATTATTTTTAAAGGACCTCAGACACTATCTTGGTGTTGCCCAGGATGCTGGGAGCAAACTTCTTCCGGATGCAAAGCTCAGCCCCCTTAACTCCAGGAAGAGGAGGAAAAGCACTATCTCTGAACTAGTCTAGGTATTCCTGGTTGCGGGGCAGTGTGTGTGTGTGTGGGGGTTGTTGGTGTTCACTGACTTCGGTCAACTGAGAAGGAAGCTCACCAAATATAAAAATTCTCCAGACTGGGGGTGCCTGGGTGGCTTAGTAGGTTAAAGCCTCTGCCTTCTGCTCGGGTCATGATCCCAGGGTCCTGGAATAGAGCCCGCATCGGGTTCTCTGCTCAGCGGGGATCCTGCTTCCCTTCCTCTCTCTCTCTGCCTGCCTCTCTGCCTATTTGTGATCTCTGTCTGTCAAATAAATAAATAAAATCTTAAAAAAAAATTTTCCAACTGAATACTTCATTCTCTTTCTTGTAAGAGCCTTTAGAAGAAAAGCTACCAAACCCAATGGAGTATTTCCTCCAAGAGCGCACGCAAGTACCGACACTGACCATTAGGTGTCACTGTTGCACACAACATGTACTGACCTGGGCTCCAGACGGTTGGCAGCGCGCCAGCAAGATCTGCCTCGGGCTTTCTGCATCATCCCGGGTTCCCAAAAGTCTAGCAGAGCCCATCCTGAGGCCAGTAATCAGTCAACCATTAACAATGATTATAAAATATAGGGAAAACTTACCAATGCTTTACACCTTGGCAGTTACAACTCTTTGTAATGTAAAAGAGCCAGTATTTGGAGCAACTGGAAAAGTAAATAAAATACACTTTTAGGGATGCTTGGGTGGCTCAGTGGGTTAAAGCCCCTGCCTTCAGCTCAGGTCATGATCCCAGGGTCCTGGGATCTAGTCCCGCATCTGGCTCTCTGCTCAGCAGGGAACCTGCTTCCTCCTCTCTCTCTGCCTGCCTCTCTGTCTACTTGTGATCTTTGTCTGTCAAATAAATAAATAAAATTAAAAAAATACACTTTTATGTTGTATTTTTAAATTCATAATAAACGATGTCAATGTGCAGGAAAATGACAGAGAATATTATAACAAACACTTGAATTGCCATTTTTGCTTCAGTGTTTTGCTTTGTTTTGAAGAAATGAAACATTGCAGATACAGTTGTATCCCTACTCCTTGCTCTCCAGAGACAATCATTACCTTGAATTTGGTGTGTATCCTTTCTGGACGATTCAAATGCCATCACTGTATTTATATGTATTCATAAACATTATATGGCATGGTTCTATATGTTTTCAAATCTTATGTAAATATTTCCATTTACATTGTATCAGCTGGCAAGCTGCTCTTACCCCCTCAGCCATTACTTTTCACTGTGGAGGTTTATTACTGTCCCTGTAGGTAGCTCTGATTTATTTATTTAAGCCACTGTTTTGTATTCCATTGAATCTCTACAACAATCCATTTATAAAAATATTGGCTGTTTTCAACTTTATTATCACTGCGATAAAGCTGGAATGACAATTCAAAAACAACTTTATGTAGGTATCACTCACATACCATATAGTTTATTTCCTTAAGGTATACAATTCAATGATTTTCTTTTTTTTTTTTTAAGATTTTATTTATTTATTTGACACAAAGAGGAAGAGATCACAAGTAGGCAGAGAGGTAGGCAGAGAGAGAAGAGGAAACAGGCTCCCCGCTGAGCAGAGAGCCCCATGCGGGGCTCCATCCCAGGACCCTGAGATCATGACCTGAGCTGAAGGCAGAGGCTTTAACCCACTGAGCCACCCAGGAGCCCCTCAATGATTTTCTTAAGTAAATTTACAAAGTAGTGCAACCATTGCCATAGTCAAGTTGACTCCCTTAAGACCCTGGTGCCCATTTATAGTTAATTCCCAGCCCAGCCTAGGCAACTACTAATCCACTTTCTGTGCAATGACTGTTCTTACACATGTCCCTGTACTCACAGCAAGACTCTCTCTGTCCACCAAAGAGGGCAGTTGCAAAGGCCATGGGAATATGTGTTTTAATTCTCAAATTCTGCCTCAGTGTGCACTGTGTGGTTGAGTCAATTACCACTCTTAACCAGTGGGGTGTGGACTTCTTCTTTGGCAACATTATTAATATATTTTTTTGGTCCATTTCTTTAGTTTTGTTCTTGTCCTTGTCAATCTGATTTTAACCAGATCATTGATTCGATTTGCATTTTCCTCATTTCTGCCTTTTGGTGTTGGGTTTTTGAGGTTCCTCTTCTGGGAATGCCTATTCCTACTTGTCTCATCTTCTACTGTATTACCTTTTTTCCTATTGCTTTTTAGCTGTCTCTTATATACATTGGGTAACTTTTTTTTTTTTTTTCAGTTTTATGCTTTGGAAATATTTTCTCCCCTTCTGTGGTTTATTTAAGCTCCAGGGACTTCTCTTGAACAGAAGTTGTCAATTTTTTTTTTAAAAGATTTTATTTTTTTTTAATTTATTTGACAGAGAGAGAAACCACAAGTAGGCAGAGAGGCAGACAGAGAGAGAGGAGGAAGCAGGCTCCCTGCGGAGCAGAGAGCCCGACGCGGGGCTCAATCCCAGGACCCTAAGATCATGACCTGAGCCGAAGGCAGCGGCTTAATCCACTGAGCCACCCAGGCGCCCCAGAAGTTGTCAATTTTTATGTAGTCAAATAATAACAATTTCTTAGTGGATTGTGCTTTTCATGTCTCATAAAAGGTATTTACCAATCCCAAGATTACAAAGATATTTTTCTGTATTTTCTTCTAAAAGTTTTAAAGTTTTACACTTCACATTAGGTCTTTAATCTACCTTTCATGGGTTTTCGTGTGTATCGAGAACATGTTTTCTCCATGTGGACACACTGTTCCTCTATCAAGCCCTACCCCGTGTCAAGCTTTTGTTTCTGGTCTCCCTATGCTGTTCATCCATACCTGTCCTAACACCGCAGCATCTCCATTATTATAGCTTTAGAGCAAGACCTGATATTTGAATGTGACTAAGCACTATGAGGGCAGGAATTGCTGGCTATTTTGTTAACAACTAGGTTCCCAGCTATTAAAGCTAGAGTATAGAATGGATGCTCAGTATTTGTCAAATGACTACCTGAATGGACGAATGATAAGGCAGGTCTCTTTTTCTCTCAATCTCTCTCTCTCTCTCTCTCTTTTTTTTTTCTTTTTGGTGTTTAGGAATGTCTTAGCTATATTTGGTCCTTAATTGTTCTGGATAATGTCAGGGTCAGTTGGTCAAGTTCTGTGAAACACCTTACTGGAAATTTTATTATAATTTTTTTTTCTGAGTTTGTGGACTAACTCGTGGAGGACTGACATCTTGGTGATACCGAATCTTCCCATCTAGGAACGTACCATAGCTCTAGATTTATTTACATTGCCTTTATCTTCTGTAGTGGCCGTGTCATTTTCTCCACAAGAGTATGTGTGCATGTGTGACTGAAATTATTCCTGGGTACCTCGTAGTTTTGTTATTATGAGTTGGTTCTTTTGTCTTTAATGTTGGTGTTATTTATATTACATTATATTTATATAATGATGGTGTTATGTTATTTATATTTATAATATATGTACAAGCATAAATTTCCTGAGTGCTTTGTCTACATCTATTAAGATGATTACATTTCCCCTTTAATCTGTTAATGTGCATTTCTAATTTTTTATTATTTTTTTTAATAATTTCTAATTTTTTAATGTTGAACCATCTTTGCATATGGGAAAAGCCAGTTATTTTTCTCTTTTAAGTGCTGACCAATAGAGGTTACTGTGATGATGACCATGTTCCGTTCTGTCCAAGAGTGTAGTCATTACACATATGTGGCTTTTGAGCATTGGAAATGTGGCTATGGTGAGTGAGGAATTGAACTTTACCTTTTACTTAATTTAATTATGAGTCTAAGCAGCCACACGTGGCTCAGGGCAGCTGTGTGTGCAGTGCTGGCCTGTAATATAGCTTTGGCTTTATCTTCCCTGTTCTCCTTACTAGAATGGGCCTTCAGGAAATGTGACGGAATGAGGCAGGACTATCATTTTCCGTAGGGAAATCTAAAAAAGCAACTGAAGCTGAACGTAAATCACGGTGCAGTGAAAAAGGCACATGCTGGCTGGGCCAGCCTCACCCCAGACACCGCCTGCTCGGTGCTCCTTCTCAGAACCAGGGGATCGGGTCCCATCTCACCAGAGCTGCACCACGCATACACCCTAACATTGATTATTACTTTCTCTCTCCCTTTTTTCCTTCTTTTGTTTGTTTCTTAAATTCTACATGGTGAAATGATACGGTATTTGTTTTTTTCCGACCGGCTTATTTAACATAATACTCTCCAGCTCCAACCATGTTATTTCAAATGGCAAGATTTCATTCTTTTTATGGCTGAATAACATCCCACTGTATATATACACCACTTCTTTTTCCATTCATCTATCATTGAACGCTTAGGCTGCTTTCATGATTTGGCTATTGTAGACAAGGCTGCTGTTAACACCAAGGGGCACATATCTTTTTGAATTAGTGTTTTTGTATTCTTTGGGTAAAAAGCCAGTAGTGTAATTATTGGATCTATGCGCAGCTCTGTTTTTCACTTCTTGAGAAACCTCTGTACTGTTTTCCACAGTGGCTGCACCAGTTTGCATTCCCACCAACAGTGCATGAGGACTCCTTTTTCTCCTCGTCCTTCCCAACACTTGTTTCTTGCATTTTTTATGTTAGCCATTCTGACTGGTATGAGGTGGTATCTCACTGTGGTTTTGATTTGCTTTTCCCTGATGCCAAGTAATGTTGAGCAATTTTTCATGTGTCTGTTGGCCATCTGGATGTCTTCTTTGCAGAAATGTCTGTTCATGTCCTCTGCCTATTTCTTGATTGGATTATTTATTCTTTAGGTGTTGAGTTTGGTAAGTTTTTTATAGGTCGGATACTAACCCTTTATCTGATACGTCATTTGCGAATATCTTCTCCCATTCTGTCAGTTGTCTTTTGGTTTTGTTGACTGTTAACTTTGCTGTGCAAAAGTTTTGATCTTGATGAAGTCCCAATATTTCATTTTTGCCCTTGCTTCCCTCGCCTTTGGCGATGTTTCTAGGAAGATGTTGCTGGGGCTGAGGTTGAAGAGTTGCTGCCTGTGTTCTCTTCAAAGATTTTGATGGATTCCTGTCTCATATTTAGGTCTTTCATCCATTTTGAGTCTATTTTTGTGTGTGGTAGTTTATTTATTTATTTATTTTTGTTTTATTTATTTGTTTATTTTTTTGAGGGTGCAGAGGCAGTGTGACTTCCACCAAAGAACGGCTTCTACATGCACTCTGAAAACCATGCACTGGACTCTGTTTAAGGGACACGGAGGCAGAGCCGAGACACAGCAAACAGGAAGCTGGTGGTGGGTCCCAAAAGGAAAAGGAATCCGTGTTCCCTAAGTCTCCAAAATAAGTAAGGCCGGAGGTAGCTCTAGGAGTAGGGGTACCAGCCATGTGACCATGGGGGGCGGGAAGAAGCAATTCCAGAATGGACCAGAGAACAACCCTTAACAGCCGAGGCAGCTTTAGTCAGGAGCAAGAGAGTGACAGCCCACGGGAACCCGTGGCAGGGAGTCTCCAGGAGGGCTGGGGAGGTGTTCACACCCTGCCAGGGCCCCTCCTGGGTGCCCAGCTCCCTCTCCCAGCACCTACAGGGATGGAGAGAACAGCAGCCCTGATATTTCAGACCCCTGAAAGAGAATTCTCTCTCAGACAGATGGCAAGGGCGAATAGAGGACAGAAGGGGACAGGGAGGGATGCCACGGACAGGTAAGGGGTGGGATAGGATGGACTGTGGAGGGGGAACAGAGGATACCGTGGACGCAGGAGAGGAAGGACCATGAAATGGTCCAGTTTCATTCTTCTGCATGTGGCTGTCCAATTTTCCCAACACCATTTGTTGAAGAGACTGTCTTTTTCCCATTGCGTATTCTTTCTTCCTTGTCTACTTTTGTGCCAGTACCATACTGTCTCGAAGACTACAGCTCTATAATACAACTTCAAGTCTGGAATTGTGATGCCTCCAGAGCTTTGTTTTTCTTTTTCAAGATTGTTTTGGCTATTTGGGGTCTTCTGTTGTTTCATACAAATTGTAGGATTGTTTGTTTTAGTTTTGTGCTAAATGCCATTGGGATTTTGATGGGATAGCTCGAAGTAGTATAGACATTTTCACAATATTAATTCTTCCAGTCCATGAATGTGGAATATTTTTCCATTTCTTATGTCATCTTTGATGTCCTTCATCAAGGTTTTATAGGTTCAGAGGGTAGGTCTTTTACCTTTTTAGTTAAGTTTATTCCTAGGTGTTTTTTTATATTTGGTGCCATTGTAAATGGGATTGTTTTCTTAATTTCTCTTTCTGTTGCTTCATTATTAGTGTATAGAAATGAAACAGATTTCTGTATATTGATTTGGTATCCTGCAATTTTACTGAATTCATTTATCAGTTCTAGAAGTATTTTGGTGGAGTCTCTAGAGTTTTCTATATATATAAATCATGTCATTTGCAAATAATGAAAGTTTTACTTCTTCCTTACCAATTTATATGCCTTTTATTTCTGTTCGTTGTCTGATTGTTGACTAGGACTTCCAGGACCATGTCAAAAAAAAGTGGAGAGCGTGGACATCCTTGTCTTGTTTCTTGTTACTGACTTTAGGGGAAAAGCTCTCAGTTTTCCCCCATTGGGTATGAGTTAACTGTGGGTTTTTCGCATAAGACATTTATTATGTTGAGGTATGCTCCCTCTAAACCAATTTTGTTGAGGGTTTTTATCATGAATGGATGTTGTACTTTGTCAAATGCTTTCTCTGCATCTATTGAAGTGATCATATGGTTCCTATCCTTTCTCTTTTTGATATCACCACGTTCTAATCTGCATTTTCCTGTTTACAGTGAAGCTTAGCTCTTCTCCCTTGAGCCTTGGTTGTTGTGTTTTCCATGTCTGAAAATTGCTTCTTCGTGATCTTTGCCCAAAAAGAGTCTCTTATCCCTCTAACCCATTCTTTACCCTTGCTGCCAGGGCAACCTTCTAGAAAAGGCGGTTCTGACCAGACACCCACCCTGTTTAGCACCTCTCGCTATGACCTTCGAGAGGGGCCACATTTCCTTCTTCTCTCTGAACCCCAGGCTGCCTGGACTTCTGTCAGTTCCTCAGATATGCCAGGTTTTCTCCTGCCACAGGGCCTTTGTGTCACCTTTCTGTGCTCATGCCCCACCCCTCCTCCAAACTCCTGAAATTCTGCAGGCTCAGAACAGCATGGAGCCTCAGGGTCCCTTCACTGGTCCCTGCCCTCCCGGCAGCTTCCCTCCTCCCGAGTCCTCCCACTCAACCCCACGAATCTGAACCCTGGGAGTCTGCTTGTCTTGTTTAGGGCAGGACAAGGCCCTGGACACACAGGTGCTAGATTTCTCCCCCTCCTTGTTTCCCTCACTAAACGGGTGCCACAGCTGCCCCATTACCTCAAGCTCTTACTGGATACAAGTGGGTCAGGGTTGGGAAGAAAAGATACCATTTCTAAATACATCAAGGCTGTAAGCTGTCACGAGATTTAAAAATACACATAACCACAAATATTCGCGCCAAAGCTTTCTGAGGTACCAGATGGCTTGCCATTCTTTTTCATGGCTAATGAAGACTACTTCTTCAGAATGTCATTAAAATCTCATCTACACTGTGTTTCACAACAGAAAAAACTAAATCATGGTGCTGTGTGATTAATACTAGACCAAGAGAGCCTGAAAAGATGCGACTTGGCTGACTGGCTCGATGTCCCCTCCACCCCCCGCCAGCTTTACTGAGACATTAGAACGTCGTGTGAGTTTAAGCCACACAGTGTGATGACCCCATTCTCGTATAAGGTGTGAAATGATAACCACAGTAGGGCTGGTTCACATCTCTGCTCCTCACATATTCACCCTTTGTTGTTGTGTGTGGTGAAACCATGAAGGATTTACTCTTCAAGCAACTGTCACGAGTGCCACACAGACCTGTAAACTAGAATCCCCACCCTGTGCATGAGATCCCAGATCTTCGTTCACCTCATAGCTGGAAGTTCGTGTCCTTTGACCAGCGTCTCCCCAGGTCTCTCCGCACCCTCCCTGGCGCCGCTTCTCAGCTTGGCTTTTTTAGATTCCACATGTAAGTCAGACCTTCTTCTAACTTACCCCACTTAGACCGACTCCTTGTTGAGTCACTTTGCTCCCCACTGGAAAGCAACGCTACTTGAGAGTCACTGACCGACCAAGGAGACAAAATGACTTAGCCAGTTGACATTGGTCAGATGTGGTTATGGATCCCCTGGAACTGGCACGAGGGGCACATGAATGAGTGACCATGGCGACAATGATGGAGGTTATACATATGTCCAGCAGAGAAACTGTCACCAAGGCCAGTGGAGTTACTGACTGCCTCTGACTTTCTAACCTGTCAGCACTGGAGGCCAAAGTCAAGTCCCTGTCGTGGTTTTGCTACCATCTCCTTGGTAACAAGTCAGCTACATCTGGCCCATTCCGTCACGGAGGGGCTAGTGGTCATTCTTCATAGAGATAGATATGCATTTTTGGTGTGGGTTGCCCTTTCCTTCCTGCCCACAGAGCTTCAGCCCCCATCACTGCTGGGGGCTTCCTTAATGCCTTACCCCTGAGCACAGAATCCCACACAGCTAACGTAAGACAAGGGAATCCTCTTCCCAGAGAAAGGGGTGCAGGAGCGGTCCTGGAGCGTGAGTTCGGCAGGGTGGTCACATGCCACACCACGCGGAAGCAGGGGATTTGGGGGAGGCCTGGGGAAGGACCCCTGCCTTCTCCGCAGACACACTGGCTGAGCAGTAACTTTGGGAAGGGACAGGGGCCACCTTCGGGAAGCAGTTCAGGCATTAAGTCAGAAACCTGATAGGGCAGTGTCCCCAGCAAGAGCACCTGGGGCTAGGAAACCGTGGGGGGACACAAGGGGCTCCACTCACCATGATCTCTCATGACCCCCGGAGGGTGTGTGCTTCCCCTCCCCCAACTTTGGGCCGTTCGGGGTTGCCAGTCCTAGCGAATCCCACTGACCTGTAAGATACTGCGGTGGCAGGGCACTTTGACCCCGGTGTCCGGCGACCAGCAGGTGAGGGGGCACCCTCCTGATCAGCGGAGGGAGGGGGCGTCGGGGTGGGGAGAGGGGACCAGGGAGGTCGTGTGTGTGGAGACCGGATGATCCCCGCTGTCGCCCCCGGGCCCTCTCCCGCGGCGGCGCCGCGCTGGTGCGCCCACGTCTGCCCGCCGCGCTCAGGGCGGCCAGGGAGAGGAGGTGCGGCGCCCCCCGCCCCAGCCAAGACCTGCTGGACTGCGAGGAGGGAGGCGGCAGCCCTGGGTGGGGGCGGGCAGGGGCGCGCGGGAGCGAAGGGACGGGGCTCTGCGGCGCGCGCGGCGGGCGGGTGACGGCGACAGGCGTCCTGGTCCCTCTGCGCCCGCACCCCGCCGCCCGGTCCGCAGGGGCGCTTCCCGCTGCCGCTCTCGGGCCCCGGCGCGGGTCCCCGGCTCCTCAGGCCCGACCCCCGGGGGCGCGGTGCTCCTCAGACGCTCCTTCTGCGGCGGCTGGCGGCCTCTCCGCCGCCCCGCCGGGACAGTGGGCAGGGCCCCTCCCGGCCCCGCCAGACTACGCCCCCCCACCCCGCCCCGCCGCCCCGGCCCTGGCCTGCCGCAGCCCTGCCTGGCCTCCCGGCGCCCAGGAGGCTGGGGCTGACCGGGTCGCTCCGCTCTGGGAAAGTGCTCCCCTTCGGCCGTTTGTCAAGGGGCTGATGGTCTGTAAAGAGATTTATGGGTGTTAGAACAAAAAGCACGCTCTGAACCGAAATCGATTTTGCTTTATGCAAATTCAGCACCCTGTTCTCGCTTTTTCTTCTGTGCTCTGGATCCCTGAGAGACTCGGTGAGGGATGGGCGCGGGGAGCTCGGAGCTTGGCATCTGGGAGCCACAGGCATAAAGGTCAACCCGCTGCGCTGTCCAGATGGCGAGGCTTACTTTATTGCAGTTGTTATTGTTGTCGAGGATGGCGGGGAGGGGTCTGAGTCAAGCTGAAGGCTAACATAGGTGGTGGGTGGGTGCCCCGCCGGAAGGCCTGTACTCGCTTGCCCTGGAGGTGATGGTTTGGGGCGGGGGGCGGTTTTCCAGCAGTCCCTCCTGGGATGCAGTTGAGAGGGGCTGCTTTGGGGGAGGAAGCTGATGGCTCCCCTGGGGCCCAGGACCCTCTCCAATGAACCCGTGGCTTCCTCCGCTTGGCATTCATGGCTTGTGATCAGCATCAAGTGCTTCGCAGCCCACCAACCCATGTTTGGGTCGTCTTTCGGCATTAATCAAAGATCTGAATCCTCTGCTCTACTAGTTTCTTTTGAACTGTGGCAGTATCAGCCCTGTAAGAGAAACGTTCTGAAGGGAAAACTGCGAACAGCTTCAACTTCTCTCTGCAAAGTTTTTTCCGGGTGAGCGATGTTTTTGACTTAAAAATGTTCCCTTGTAATTATGCCTCTGTGTGTATTCGTGCTTTTCTTCTGCTTGACTTCCTTTCTGTTTATTCAGCAGTTAGGAATCGTGCCACATGGGGCTCAGCTGAAGGAAGACGCCCTTGCGGTGTCCTTAGAAAGCAAGAACGAGGAACCCAAGTAAGAAACCGCACATGTGGTGTCCCCCATGTGGCATTAGCTGGGGAGAAATCCACTTTTTGAGATGCCTTCCAAACTCCCTTCCTTATTAAAGAGAATATTGGTTGAAAGACAATAAGAAAGAAAGAAAGAAAGAAAGAAGAAAGAAAGAAAGAAAGAAGAAAGAAAGAAAGAACCCTGATGTCAGATTTAGGAACTCATCCAACTTAAAGAAAAGAACATCAGATGCTGCTCTGCATACCACAAATGCAAGAGACAAAGAATGCAGCATTTGGAGTGGAATGGACCAGCTTTAGCAAGCTGTAAGGGCAATGCTGCGTACTTGCCTATTCCCCTTTCCCTCCCGCCTCGCCAACATCACCCCTCAAACCAGTTCTGAAGTGATTAAAAGCTAATTTCCAAGCATTTAGTAACATCCCTGGACTGATGAGGTTCTTTGCTATATCCCCAAAGCAGAAGCCAGAAAGCATTATGGTGTGTGGGTTTTCACTAAAGGTAATGTTGGCTCACTTGCAGAAATGTATTCTTCTGAAAATGAGCATATGCTATTTAAGAAGGAAGCTGAAAACAAAATATAACAAGACCACTCTCAGAACAAGTGGGTAACGAATAGAGAGGGGACATAAGGAGGAAGAAGCCACCATAGTCCAGAGCCTTGGGAGATCCCAAGAATAATGAGAAATTAAATTTTTAAATCAGTGTTAACCTGAGAAAGTAGGAACCTTTCATAGTTGTTTGGGATTTGTCAGCTTAAGATGCTGCATAGTGAGTGTAAGCAGAGATATTGACTTCACCTGTATGAGAATTACTAGAATTGAAGATGTATTTCAATGAGAACACACCTCCGACTGGGAGAACTGAAGGTGGGTAGCTCCCTGGAGAATTTTTTTTAATAGATTTTATTTATTTATTTGACAGAGAGAGACAGCAAGAGAGGGAACACAAGCGGGGGGAGTGGGAGAGGGAGAAGCAGGCTCCCCGCTGAGCAGGTAGCCCAATGTGGGACTTGATCCCAGAACCCTGGGATCATGACCTGAGCCAAAGGCAGACGCTTAACGACTGACCACGCAGGTGTCCTCCCTGGAGAATTCTACTTGGGTTGCAGAATTCAAGCTACAAGAAGGCCAGAGGCCATGCCTTGAGCGTGTCCGTTCCTGATGCTGGTGAGTTTCATGGACCTTCAGATGGTGGCTGTGGGTGGCAGCATGGCGCTGACCTTGGTGTGCAGATGGCACAGTTCACTTGACCTCTTCACAGTGCACATTTCACACTGAGCTCCCGAGGAGACCAAGATGACAACACAATGCTCCTCAACACAGACTGACCTCATGCAGTTGTCTTAATTCCACAGTGTTACAGTTGGAGAAGAAAGCCAACCAAATATATTTTGGTTCATCATCACCACTATGATAGAGAGGAATTGGTATATATACTACTAATAGGAAGTTGTAAGTCAAATATGAGTTAGCAAGAGTGTGGATAATGGAAATTCCCCAATAGGATAATGTCTGGGAGTCTTAACTTTAGCTATGACAAGGTTTTACCTTACACCTGATAATTACTAAGGAGCATCTAGTTGGTCATTTGTTTTGTGTTTCTGCTTTTCCATTTACCTGCCTTTCTCATGGTGTTCGTTCATCAGAGTGGCGGAAAGGTATTGGAATATATATCAGATGATTCCCCTTCTAAATCTTCTTTTAAAACAAATTTATCATTTTAATTTATATACTATAAAATACACTCATATAAATTGTATGATTTTTATGTAACAAATGCATCCATTTTTTAAAAATCTAAATTTTGTTAGTTAAAATATAGTACAAAATTGGTTTCTGGAGTAGAATTCAGGGATTCATCACTTACATGTAACACCCGGTGCTCATGATAACAAGTGCCCTCCTTAATCCCCATCCCCCATCTAGGCCATCCCCCAACCACTTCCCTTTATTGACCCTCAGTGTGTTCTCTATCATTATTACACTTACAGATTATTTCCCTCTTTACTTTTTTTCGTTTCTCCCTTTCTATATGTTCATCTCCTTTCTTTCTTCCTTTCCTTTTTTAAAAAAGATTTATCCATTTATTTCAGAGAGAGAGAGAGTACACAAGTAGGGGGTGGGGCAGAGGGAGAGGGGAGGCAGACCCCCCCACTGAGTGTGGAGACCCATGCAGGCTCCACTGGAGAAGCCAGAGATCATGACCTGAGCCCAAACCAAGAGCTGGATGCTTAACTGACTGAGGTACCCAGGAACCCCATCTGTTTTCTTTCTTAAATTCCACATACAAGTGAGATCATATGGTATTTGTCTTTCCCTGTCTGTCTTATTTCACTTAGCCTAATACCCTCTAGCTCCACCCATGTCATTGCAAATGGCAAGATGTCATTCTTTTTGATGGCTGAGTAATATTCCTGTGTGTGTGTGTGTATACCACATCTTCTTTATCCATTTGTCAGTCTATGGACCTCTGGGCTCTTTCCAGAGTTCAGCTATTGTTGACAATGCTCCTATAAACAACGGGGTGCATATACCCCTAATGAATTTGTATTTTTGTGTCCTTTGGGTAAATACCTAGTAGTGCAATTGCTGGATCATAGGGTAGCTCTGTTGAACCTCCAGGCTGTGCTCGAGAGTGGCAAAATGCATCCACTTTTAAAAATTAATTAATTAGATTGGAGGAGTCAAGATGGTGGAGAAGTAGCAGGCTGAGACTACATCAGGTAGCAGGAGATCAGCTAGATAGCTTATCTAAACATTGCAAACACCTACAAATTCAACAGGAGATCGAAGAGAAGAAGAACAGGAATTCTAGAATCTGAAAATCAACCACTTTCTGAAAGGTAGGAATGGCGGAGAAGTGACTCCAAAATGATGGGAAGATAGACTGCGGGGGGAGGGGCCGGCTCCAGGCAAGTGGCAGAGCAAGGGAGCACAAAATCAGGACTTTTAAAAGTCTGTTCCACTGAGGGACATTGCTCCAGAGGCTAAACTGGGGTAAAGCCCACACGGGGTCAGCGTGGCCCCTGGTCCTGCAGGGTCACAGAAGGATCGGGGGTGTCAGAGTGTCGTAGAGCTCGCAGGTATTAGAACGGGGAAGCCGGCTACAGAGACAGAGCCGAGGAATGAGCTCTCAGCTCGGGGTTACCTTGAACTGGTCGCAGGCTGAGTGAGCTCGGAGCGCAGCCGGAGGCCGGGGATACAGGAGTGATTGGGCGCTGTTCTCTGGGGGCGCACTGAGGAGTGGGGCCCCGGGCTCTCGGCTCCTCTGGGCCGGAGACTGGGAGGCCGCCATTTTCATTCCCGTCCTCAGGAACTCTACTGAAAGCGTTCAGGGAACAAAAGCTCCCGAAAGTGAACCCCAGTGGATTACTTAGTCCGGCCCCCCGTAAGGGCGGTGCAATTCTGCCTCAGGCAAAGACACTTGAGAGTCACAACAGGCCCATCCCCCAGAAGATCAACAAAAAATCCAGCCAGGACGAAGTTCACCTACCAAGGAAAGCAGGTTCAATACCTAGGACAGCAGCGGAATTCCAGAGGAGGAGAAAGCAAAGCACAGAACTCATGGATTTCTCCCCATGATTCTTTAGTCTTGCAGTTAATTTAATTTTTTCAATTTTTTTTCTTCTTCTGCTAATTTTTTTAAAAACTTTTACCCTTTTCTTTTTTAACTTTTTTTAACTAGTTTATCTAATATATGTATATATATATATACATATATATATAATATATATAGAATATATACATATATATAATATATATAGAATATATATATTCTTCCTTTTTATATTTTTTCTTTATTTGTTTTCTTTTTTAAATTTTTTCTTTTTTTTTTCTGAACCTCTTTTTATCCTCTTTCTCCCCCCCCACGATTGGGGGTCTCTTCTGATTTGGTTAAAGCGCATTTTTCTGGGGTCTTTGCCACCCTTTTAGTATTTTACTTGCTCCTTCATATACTCTTACCTGGACAAAATGACAAGGCGGAAATATTCACCACAAAAAAAAGAACAAGAGGCAGTACCAAAGGCTAGGGACCTAATCAATACAGACATTGGTAATATGTCAGATCTAGAGTTCAGAATGACGATTCTGAAGGTTCTAGCCGGGCTCGAAAAAGGCATGGAAGATATTAGAGAAACCCTCTCTGGAGATATAAAAGCCCTTTCTGGAGAAATAAAAGAACTAAAATATAACCAAGTTGAAATAAAAAAAGCTATTAATGAGGTGCAATCAAAAATGGAGGCTCTCACTGCTAGGATAAATGAGGCAGAAGAAAGAATTAGTGATATAGAAGACCAAATGACAGAGAATAAAGAAGCTGAGCAAAAGAGGGACAAACCGCTACTGGACCATGAGGGAAGAATTCGAGAGATAAGTGACACCATAAGATGAAACAACATTAGAATAATTGGGATTCCAGAAGAAGAAGAGAGAGAGGGGGGAGCAGACGGTATAAATGGAGAGAATTATTGGAGAGAATTTCCCTAATATGGCAAAGGGAACAAGCATCAAAATCCAGGAGGTGCAGAGAACCCCCCTCAAAATCAACAAGAATAGGTCCACACCCCGTAACCTAACAGAAAAATTTACAAGTCTCAGTGACAAAGAGAAAATCCTGAAAGCAGTCCAGGAAAAGAAGTCTGTAACATACAATGGTAAAAATATTAGATTGGCAGCAGACTTATCCACAGAGACCTGTCAGGCCAGAAAGAGCTGGCATGATACATTCAGAGCAATAAACAAGAAAAACATGCAGCCAAGAGTACTATATCCAGCTAGGCTATCATTGAAAATAGAAGGAGAGATAAAAAGCTTCCAGGACAAATAAAAACTGAAAGAATTTGCAAACACCAAACCAACTCTACAGGAAATATTGAAAGGGGTCCTCTAAGCAAAGAGAGAGCCTAAAAGTAGTAGATCAGAAAGGAACAGAGACAATATACAGTAACAGTCACCTTACAGGCAATACAATGGCACTAAATTCATATCTCTCAATAGTTACCCTGAATGTTAATGGGCTAAATGCTCCAATCAAAAGACAGAGGGTATCAGAATGGATAAAAAACAAAACCCATCTATATGTTGCCTACAGGAAACTCATTTTAGATGCGAAGACACCTCCAAATTTAAAGTGAGGGGGTGGAAAACAATTTACCATGCTAATGGGCATCAGAAGAAAGCTGGGTTGACAATCCTTATATGAGACCAATTAGATTTTAAGCCAAAGACTATAATAAGAGATGAGGAAGGACACTATATCATACTCAAAGGGTATGTCCAACAAGAAGATCTAACAATTTTAAATATCTATGCCCCTAACGTGGGAGCAGCCAACTATATCAACCAATTAATAACAAAATCAAAGAAACACATCAATAATAATACAATAATAGTGCTCGCTTCGGCAACACATATAATAATAATACAATAATAGTAGGGGACTTTAACACTCCCCTCACTGAAATGGACAGATCATCCAAGCAAAAGATCAACAAGGAAATAAAGGCCTTAAATGACACACTGGACCAGATAGACATCACAGATATATTCAGAACATTTCATCCCAAAGCAACAGAATACACATTCTTCTCTAGTGCACATGGAATATTCTCCAGAATAGATCACATCCTGGGTCCTAAATCAGGTCTCAACCAGTATCAAAAGATTGGGATCATTCCCTGCATATTTTCAGACCACAATGCTCTGAAGCTAGAACTCAATCACAAGAGGAAATTTGGAAAGAACCCAAATACATGGAGAATAAACAGCATCCTTCTAAAGAATGAATGGGTCAATCAGGAAATTAAAGAAGAATTGAAAAAATTCATGGAAACAAATGATAATGAAAACACAACGGTTCAAAATCTGTGGGACACAGCAAAGGCAGTCCTGAGAGGAAAATATATAGTGGTACAAGCCTTTCTCAAGAAACAAGAAAGGTCTCAAGTACACAACCTAACCCTACACGTAAAGGAGCTGGAGAAAGAACAAGAAAGAAACCCTAAACCCAGCAGGAGAAGAGAAATCATAAAGATCAGAGCAGAAATCAATGAAATAGAAACCAAAAAAACAATAGAACAAATCAACGAAACTAGGAGCTGGTTCTTTGAAAGAATCAATAAGATTGATAAACCCCTGGCAAGACTTATCAAAAAGAACAGAGAAAGGACCCAAATCAATAAAATCATGAATGAAAGAGGAGAGATCACAACTAACACCAAAGAAATACAGACAATTATAAGAACATACTATGAGCAACTCTACGCCAACAAATTTGACAATCTGGAAGAAATGGATGCATTCCTAGAGACATATAAACTACCACAACTGAACCAGGAAGAAATAGAAAACCTGAACAGGCCCATAACCAGTTAGGAGATTGAAACAGTCATCAAAATCTCCAAACAAACAAAAGCCCAGGGCCAGATGGCTTCCCGGGGGAATTCTACCAAATATTTAAAGAAGAACTAATTCCTATTCGCCTGAAAATGTTCCAAAAAATAGAAATGGAAGGAAAACTTCCAAACTCATTTTATGAGGCAAGCATCACCTTGATCCCAAAACCAGATAAGGATCCCACCAAAAAAGAGAACTACAGACCAATATCCTTTTTTTTTTTTTAATATTTTATTTATTTATTTGACAGAGAGAGATCACAAGTAGATAGAGAAGCAGGCAGAGAGAGAGAGAGAGAGGGAAGCAGGCTCCCTGCTGAGCAGAGAGCCCGATGCTGGGCCCGATCCCAGGACCCTGAGATCATGACCCGAGCCGAAGGCAGCGGCTTAATCCACTGAGCCACCCAGGTGCCCCAGACCAATATCCTTGATGAACACAGATGCAAAAATTCTCACCAAAATACTAGCCAATAGGATTCAACAGTACATTAAAAGGATTATTCACCACGACCAAGTGGGATTTATTCCAGGGCTGCAAGGAAGGTTCAACATCCGCAAATCAATCAATGTGATAGAACACATTAATAAAAGAAAGAACAAGAACCATATGATACTCTCAGTAGATGCTGAAAAAGCATTTGACAATGTATAACATCCTTTCCTGATCAAAACTCTTCAAAGTGTAGGGATAGAGGGCACATACCTCAATATTATCAAAGCCATCTATGAAAAAACCACCGCAAATATCATTCTCAATGGAGAAAAACTGAAAGCTTTTCCGTTAAGGTCAGGAACACGGCAGGGATGTCCATTATCACCATTGCTATTCAACATAGTACTAGAAGTCCTAGCCTCAGCAATCAGACAACAAAAGGAAATTAAAGGCATCCAAATCGGCAAAGAAGAAGTCAAACTATCACTCTTCACAGATGATATGATTCTATATGTGGAAAACCCAAAAGACTCCACTCCAAAATTTCTAGAACTTGTACAGGAATTCAGTAAAGTGTCAGGATATAAAATCAATGCACAGAAATCAGTTGCATTTCTGTACACCAACAACAAGACAGAAGAAAGAGAAATTAAGGAGTCAATCCCATTTACAATTGCACCCAAAACTATAAGATACCTAGGAATAACCTAACCAAAGAGGCTAAGAATCTATATGCAGAAAACTATAAAGTACTCATGAAAGAAATTGAGGAAGACACAAAGAAATGGAAGAATGTTCCATGCTCCTGGATTGGAAGAATAAATATTGTGAAAATGTCTATGCTACCTAAAGCAATCTACACATTTAATGCAATCCCTATCAAAATCCCACCCATTTTTTTTTCAAAGAAATGGAACAAATAATCCTAAAATTTCTATGGAACCAGAAAAGACCTCGAATAGCCAAAGGAATATTGAAAAAGAAAGCCAAAGTGGGTGGCATCACAATTCCGGACTTCAAGCTCTATTACAAAGCTGTCATCATCAAGATAGCATGGTACTGGCACAAAAATAGACACATAGATCAATGGAACAGAATAGAGAGCCCAGAAATAGACCCTCAACTCTATGGTCAACTAATCTTCGACAAAGCAGGAAAGAATGTCCAATGGAAAAAAGACAGCCTCTTCAATAAATGGTGCTGGAAAAATTGGACAGCCACATGCAGAAAAATGAAATTGGACCACTTCCTTACACCACACACGAAAATAGACTCAAAATGGATGAAGGACCTCAATGTGAGAAAGGAATCCATCAAAATCCTTGAGGAGAACACAGGCAGCAACCTCTTTGACCTCAGCCGCAGCAACATCTTCCTAGGAACATCGCCAAAGGCAAGGGAAGCAAGAGCAAAAATGAACTATTGGGATTTTATCAAGATCAAAAGCTTTTGCACAGCAAAGGAAACAGTTAACAAAACCAAAAGACAACTGACAAATGGGAGAAGATATTTGCGAGCAACATATCAGATAAAGGGCTAGTGTCCAAAATCTATAAGGAACTTAGCAAACTCAACACCCAAAGAACAAATAATCCAATCAAGAAATGGGCAGAAGACATGAACAGATATTTCTGCAAAGAAGACATCCAGATGGCCAACAGACACATGAAAAAGTGCTCCACATCACTCGGCATCAGGGAAATACAAATCAAAACCACAATGAGATATCACCTCATTAGCCATTTAGCCATTTAGCCATTAGTCAGAATGGCTAAAATTAACAAGTCAGGAAATGACAGATGCTGGCAAGGATGCGGAGAAAGGGGAACCTTCCTACACTGTTGGTGGGAATGCAAGCTGGTGCAACCACTCTGGAAAACAGCATGCAGGGTCCTCAAAAAGTTGAAAATAGAACTACCCTATGACCCAGCAATTGCACTACTGGGTATTTACCCTAAAGATACAAACGTAGTGATCCGAAGGGGCACGTGCACCCGAATGTTTATAGCAGCAATGTCTACAATAGCCAAACTATGGAAAGAACCTAGATGTCCATCAACAGATGAATGGATAAAGAAGATGTGGTATATATACACAATGGAATACTATGCAGCCATCAAAAGAAATGAAACCTTGCCATTTGCGACGACGTGGATGGAACTAGAGGGTATCATGCTTAGTGAAATAAGTCAATCAGAGAAAGACAACTATCATATGATCTCCCTGATATGAGGAAGTGGAGATGAAACATGGTGAGTTAGTGGGGTAGGAGAAGAATAAAGGAAATGAGATGGGATTGGGAGGGAGACAAACCATAAGTGACTGTTAATCTCACAAAACAAACTGAGGGTTGCTGGGGGGCGGGGCTTTTGGGAGGGGTGAGTGGGGTTATGGACTTTGGGGAGGGTATTGCTATGGTGAGTGCTGTGAAGTGTGTAAACCTGGTGATTCACAGACCTGTACCCCTGGGGATAAAAATACATTATATGTTTATAAAAAAATAAAGAAATAAAAAATTTTAAAAAATTAATTAATTAATTAATTTTTAGGGACAGTGAGAGCGTATGAGAGCAGGGCGGGGCGGGGGGGTAGGAGGAGAGGGAGGAGAATCCCAGGTAGGCTTCACACTCAGCACAGAGCCCAACACAGGGTTTGATCTCATGACCCTGAGATCATGTTCTGAGCTGAAATCAAGAGTGGGATGCTTAACTACTGAGCCACCCAGGCACCCCCAACAGCACCCATTTTTAAATGTTCTGACGAACGCATACACCCATGGAGGCTTGCCATCGTCAGGATGTGGAATGTATGTATCACCATGAGAAAGTTCCCTTGTGCCCCTTTTCAGGGAATCCTGGGCCACAGCTTCTGCTGGCCCTATAGCTTCACTCTTTCTATAATGTTATATAAATGAAATCATGCAGATGTACTCCTGTGTCTGGCTTCTTTCACTCAGCATAAGACACTGAAATTCACTGATATCATCACCCAGTACTTGTCCTTTTTAATGCTGAGTATTTCCAACAGAGAGGCTGTAATCTGCTCATCCCTTCACCTGTTCGTGGATATATGGGTTGTTTCCACCATTTGGCTGCTATGAATACAGCCTCTATCAACATTCACGGACTTACATTTTCATTTCTCTTGGGACCATTACCCAAATTATTTTCATGGCTCTTTTTACCTATCAAATCAAGTACACTCTTGACCTTGCTTTGCGGACTGGTTCAAATGACCTTTCTTTTTTCTTTTTTTTTTTTTTTTAAAGATTTTATTTATTTATTTGACAGAGAGAGATCACAAGTAGAGAGGCAGGCAGAGAGAGAGAGAGGGAAGCAGGCTCGCTGCTGAGCAGAGAGCCCGATGCGGGACTTGATCCCAGGACCCTGAGATCATGACCTGAGCCGAAGGCAGCGGCTCAACCCACTGAGCCACCCAGGCGCCCCTCAAATGACCTTTCACTCCTGTGCTCCCCTCTCAGCCAAGTGATGTTACCTGCAGATCTCCTTGGAACCCCTGTGGTTTCTGGCTCTGCCTGGGCTCACTCTGTTTTCTGCACTGTGGAACATCTTCCCCTGCTCTCGATTCCCCCCTATCATTTGAGGCCCCTCTCAGATGCCTCCCTTTCATAAATTGTCCGGGACTCCACCATTAGAAGTCATCTCTTACTCCATGGAGTTTGGACCCTCTGTGTTCAGCCCTTGCCTTATGTTCCGTAAGTCCCATGAAGTCCTGTGAAGTCATCACAGTGAAAAATGCCCAGATGCATAGAGAAGGATTAATTTAGGATGGATTGTTAACACTGCGAGGGAAATTAATGTTTAATCTCAAACATTAGGAAAAATGGTTCTGGAAAAACAACCGAATTAGCAAGTTCTAAGCCATTGCTCCTCGGGCAAAGACAGGGTGAGGTTCCCACAGCCTCTGGTCACGCTTTCATCAATGGATCCATTCATGACCTTGCTTTATATGTGTTTCTGTTTAATACATATTATTGGTTCACCAACACTGAACTCACTGGCCACAGCACTAGGATTTTACCTGAGCAAAGTGCATTTTCTCTGGAAGACCGGAGCCTGCTTGCTCAGGGATCATTTTCAACAGCCAAATCACCAAGAAAAAGCGCTCCAGTGTGAAAAGTGTGGCCCTGACCAGACTGTCAATATGGACCATTGTTTACAGCAGGAAAAGCTGAAGCAAGTAGGCAGGGCGTTGGCACTTGGTCTGACCTTGGCCAGGACTGTGAGCAGCGGGGGACTTGGATGTTGCACTGCTTGGCACACGTCCAATCAGGGCTGTAGTAAGCAGGCAAATTCCCAAGTGACAGACTCTGAGAACAGTGAGGACTGACCATGCGTGCACACTTGTGTCCCCTTTGTAAGCCCCAAGGTGGCCAGTTTCCCTCCCGGGTTAGGTAACATGCGGCCGGGTGACGGCAGGAATGCACTACCAAGAAGCATTTGAGGGAAATAACAGAAAAATACAGTTACACTGGGTCACCGAATTTATAAGGCGAACTTGAAACTTACTGCGTGTCTGCCACATGCCATGTGCCACATCCACATTGGGGGCAGGGTGCACGATGGTGAACACAGAACGAGACCTTGGCCTCACACATTAGGAAGAGATAGGAAGACTGGCAAATGAGGGAGAAATGTAAAGTGTTTCTTGAAATAGGAAGATGATTCTGGAGCCTGAGAGCTGATCACTCACTGTAGCCACCTTTGAATAAGTAGGAATAAACATCAGTTTGGTTAAAAGCAAGACTGGAGTGAAAGTGCCTGATGTGGAATTCCGGTCCCAAATTCTTACCTGCTGTGTGACCCTGGGCAAGCCACTTACTCTCTCTGTGCATCAGGTCCTCGTTTGTGAAATGGGAATGCCAGAACATCTACCGTTTGGGCTCTTCGGAGGGTCACCCTTGGGATTGTGTCCCCCGTAGTAAGTGCATGTTGGTCGTATCTAAAAAGATGCATGGCATCTGATTTATCTACTGAAGAACTAGATCCTGTCAGATCAACTTGATTATGTTTGTGAGAGAAGCAGAGAATTGAACGTGAAGTAGTTACTGCTACGTGGCTAGGAAAGCGTGGTTTAGCTGCTCAAGGATGTGCCGAGAAGAGATGTTCTGACCCCATAGGAGCGGACTGAACCGCGGTTGGTCCCGAGGCTGAGAATCAGCACGGCCATCCTGCTCAGCCCCTGCTGAGTGACATACAAACCTACTGGAAAAAATTGTCCAGAAATGAAGAGAAGAGTTGTTTTAGGATGGATTATTACTGTTGAAAGAGAAATTAAAGTTAATAAAAGTTTAAGTTCATTTAGGTTTTTATAGAACTATTAGAAAAAATGATTCTATAAAACAAAATAAAGTCAACAGTCAGGGTATACAAGCACTGATTGACTGGAAACGGACAAGAGCAAAGAGCAGGGGGAGTGACCGGAGAGGACCCTCCCAAGGTCAGCGAGGTTCCATGGAATCAGTCTGAAACGCGCAGGCAGGGTGCTGTGCTGAGTACCACAGTGGGAAACTTCCCCTGTGCCCTCAACACATACAGGAAAGCACACGACATGCAAGTGCCGGGAGACAAGCATGAAGCCCATTCTCTACGTGAATCAGGATGCCAAGGGTCCTACGTCCACCATAATTCATAAAACTAGGTTAGAGGAAGGTTGCCCCTACCTGAACGTGTCTGAGGAATGGCGGGAGGTAGTTATTCTGTCTAAAGAAGACAAAGCCGAAATGCTACTAAATTGCATTCTGACAATGCCGGGAAGAGTCTCTTTCTCGGTATCATGCCTGTAGAAAACTGAGAAGCTGGAATCAGTGAGAGTCATTACAGTAACAAAATCCATTTCCTTGTGGATGGATGAGTCTGTCAAAATGCTATGAAAATGAGAGCCTTGTGCAATTCCAAGGGGGTCTCAAGATCTCTGCACTGCGGCAAATGTACATTCCACGGCACAGATGCTCAGAGGGAAAAAAATGACAGTTGGTCTAAAGTTTTCAGTGATTCCTGCTTATTCTTTATGTCACTTGCCTTAGAATGTGGGGGCCATTTGTTTCATGTAATGTGAACCCATTGCATTTAACTGTAGGTTATTGATGGTTATGAATGTAGGAGAGAGGTTGTCGTGGAGAGAGAAGTAAAAGTGGTAAAGTTCAGAAACTTTGCTATATATTCCTGCCATTTGATATTCAATATACTTTGGGATGCTTCACAATCTTAACAGAAAACACCTATTATCATTCACTGCAAGGAGGTTGCACGTCTTGCTTCTAGTAGCCTTCTAAGATGTGTAGACTGTTCTATGATAAGGAGCTGGTTCTTCACTGTATGGGCTTGTGAAATAATTCTATTAAGAGCCGAAAAGGTAGTCATCAGTAAGCTCCAAGCCAATTTGTATAAAATGTGCGCTAGTCTCATGGTGTGCGTGATACAGGCAATCTTGGTGCCACACACCCAATTCACAAACACACTCTCTGCTAGTATTCCTTTAGTCAGAAGGCTGCCTTCTAACCTTTCTTGGGAAAGGGGAGAAGGTTATTACACCATGTTCATTCAATTGTCTTTATTCCTTTTTTTCTTGACCAGTTTTCTTAGGAAAATATACTCTCCCATGTCCCTCTGCTTCAGTTGTGATATTAAAAAAAAATTTCAGAGGTGCCTGGGTGGCTCAGTCAGTTAAGCCTCTGCCTTCGGCTCAGGTCATGATCCCAGAGTCCTGGGATCAAGTCCCGCATAAGGTTTCCTGCTCAGCGGGGAGTCTGCTTCTCCCTCAGTCCCTCTCTCCCACTCACGCTCTCTCTCAAATAAATGATTTCTTTTTCTTTTTTTTTTTTTTTTTGATCTTCATGTCTAAAAACATGAAGCCACTCACGGATCTGGATCCAAGAAAAGAAAAAATTTAAGCTTTGAAGTAAAATTGGATATACTGGAAACAGGAGCCTCCATTTCAAATGTCAATTCTGTATTTCCCAGAATATCTACAATGGTCTCTACTTCTCCACACTCTTGCAGAGCCACACAGAAGATAACTGAAACACCCCACTCATTAGTTACATTTACATATCCCAGTAGTATTGTGCTATATCCCGGTATTTCAAATGCAAAGCATTCCTGTTAGTTACTGGGCTGGGCTGGGAATCTTCAAATTATAATGTTGTTCCAATGGGAAAATACATAAAAAGTTCAAGATGGCCATGCCCATCCGTTAACTTGGAATTAAATGTTAGAAATGGCCCTCAAGAACCATCATCACCATCAACAATTACTGATTTCTTACTCTGCCTAGGGTTATTTATTGTGGAGACACAAAGGGGTGAATCTTAATACCTCCCCTGTCAGTGTATGAATGGACAGGTCAGAGCAGCAGTAAGTGCCACGTGGGCACAAAGTCTAGCAAGTGCCACAGGAAGGCACAGTTTGGGAAGGCCTCCTAACCTGGACCCATGTCCTGGTCCTTGAACGTTTAAACTTAAGCAGACAGAGGAAATGGGATGGACAAAGGTACACTGGTGGGGATGTGCAGGTTTAAGGGAAGAGACTAGGCCAATTTAGTTGGAAGAGTGTTCTGTTGGAAAGCAACAAACCATCCTGAAGACCTACGTGACACGGGCTACAGAATCTTACAAGTAAAGCCCGGTCATCAATGGGGAGATGATGATCTCTCAACAGGAGAGCATGGGCATGGTGTTCTCTCTAATCCTAGCGGCCCCATGCCAGGAGAGGGAAGAACCACTTAGAGCAGTGTGAGAAAGGCGCTAAGCACCAAGAAATGATGGGTGGACTCACAGGTGGGAGTGAAAGTCCGTTTTTCCCATTAGAAGTCTCTGGAAAGCATTTCCATGGTGAAAATACTACAGTATTTGTTCACTGCGCTATGAGGATCAATAAACTTTTGTCGCATGTAGTTGGGGGATTCCTGCCCTAAGGGGGGAAAAGGGAAGTTAAAAGAAAGGGATTGGTAGAGAGGCTCAAATGAAGTTCACCTTGGGCCAATTTTAGGCTTAAAACAAATATGCAAATATGCAAACACTGGAGTAAATCCTTTGAAGAAATTATTTATTTTCCTGGAGAAATAATTTGTTGTACTCCATCATAAAACATACATTCTTTAGATAGCTGGACATACAACAGAAAGATAAACACGTCTGATCCTCAGGCCAGCCCCTGGATAACTTTATAATCTTTGCAAAGCAACGAACCTTTTGACGTTTAAAGGCAAGAATTTAATCACAGCGACTGAAATGCCAAATTCTGGTCCACTGAGATGTCCCTAGACCAAGTTAGAGAAATAACAGCAAACTTACCGTTTCATTCACTGATACTGTTGAGAAAAATGCATCAAATCCCATTCATTGAAAAACATGGCCCGGTTTGAGGACAATGAACTTGCCAGTGAGAAGGGGTTGGCTCAGCTAGTTTCATATTCAGCACCCCAGTGAGGCGGGTTGAACATAATTCATAGTTACCTTCATTTAACAGGGCTGAGAAATAAAAGCAAAGAACTATCTTAGGGTTACAGGGCCTATCTAGGGAGATGCTTAAATTGTCCTGATTCTTAAGAGTTGAGTGGTCTCTCTAGGGAACCAGGTGCCATGGTGTTAGAAAGGCAAACACACTGAGTATAGAAATGATGAATCACTGTATTATACATCTGAAACTCATGGAACACCATATGTTAATGCCACCGGAATTTAAAAAATTAATAAAAGAATGCAAGTGCTTTCACAAACTTTCTAAATAACTAGGCGAGTTGGTGACTATTACAATGTAACATGGCAGTTCTATTTTTGAACATGTAATATAGGAAAAAATTTATAGTTGCAAAGACAACGCATTACCAAGCATTTTTGTATGATTACATGCCCTTAAAAACCAAAACCACCAAAACATACTGGGTAGGGGTGGGGGTGGGAACCCCACTTTACAAACATAAAGCTACAAAATTCTGTTTTCTTTAGAAGTCTTTTCTTTCAAGTTGCCTTATTTTCAGATGGAAGTAATAAAAAATTAAACTGCAGCCCTAAACCATTTCATCTTCAAATAATATGGCTATAATAATTGTGGTTTCTAAAAACTGGAGCCAAAAATATGTTCATTTGTAACAAAGAAATATAAGTATTTTGTAACATTATGAGGGAAACTATGCTAACAGCCAGCATGAAGATATTAAATCTGGAATGGCCCTTGGTGCCAGTACAGATCGAACAGTTATTTTCTAAGGCAATACAGCCAACTTCAATTCCTCATGGACTGGACATTATTACACCTTACGCCATTTGCTTCTTAAAGCCATCACTACTCACTGGACTGCCCCATCACCCTCCAGCTGGGATAGAGGTAATCGATGAAATGTTGGTGAAGTCTATTTATAATGCTTTGACTGAAATATGCTTGAAGTTAACAGCTAATAGTTTCAACTGTCCATGGATTTGATTTTCTGCACAACTTCAATTCTCCAATATAAGGTCAATTAATATTAGGCTGCAGATTGACCTAGATCAGTCATTTACAAAAGTAAACTGGAAATTATGGGGTGCCTGGGTGGGTCAGTGGGTTAAAACCTCTGCCTTCGGCTCAGGTCATGGTCCCAGAGTCCTGGGATTGGGCCTCAAGTTCGGCTCTCGGCTCGGCAGGGAGCCTGCTTCCTTCTCTCTCTCTCTGCCTATGTGTGATCTGTCAAACAAATAAAATCTTGAAAAAAAAAAACTGGAAATTTTAACAGAAAAATTAAATTTCGTTATTTCCCACCAAAATCTGCAATTCAACATGCACCTTTGCATGATGTGTCAGCTGTGATAGCACATACTGGCCTTTGTTCTGTTAACATAAGTTTCCTGAGAAGTCCTGGTTACGTGAACTAACAGCCCATCTCACCTTTAAACAGAGCAAATGTCCGTACCCAAGGATAATTAGTGATAAGAAACAGAAGCCCATTGTTTGATCTGAGGTTCTTCGACCCTGAAATTCTATTTTAGTGCAATAATTCCGGAAGGTGGTTTCCAGACCACCAGTCTCAAATTCCTTGGCAAATAGTATTTCTGTTCCACCAAATTTAGAAGACCAACAGAGGCAAAGGAGGGCTTTCTACAGTTATGACAGAGAGATCAGTGAATGCTAGTTGGCTTTTTTCAAGCTAAGAAAAGCCAAGTGATATTTTTGAAAACTCTTAATATAAAGGTTCTTTTCGAGAGAAGCACCACTGGGATCCACAGCACCTACACATTATGGAATAAATCAGATCTTAACTGAATGACTCCTCAGGCCAAATGACCCAAGGCGTCCTCGTTTCAACAAGATAAACTTAAAAAACTCAAAAAGAAACTAAAGGAAAACAATAACTATGAAAAAGCAATATTCGTTGTTTTTTTGTTTTTGTGTTTTGGCTCAGTTGAAATGTGGTCACTCTCTTTCATTAGTTAAAAGGCTTGGGGGAACTGAGAACAACAATCCAAGAAATGCAGCTGAATGCTAGGATGTCACGAGAAGACTCTAGAGGATGAGTTTTCTCTGATTTCAATTAGCTATCAAGTGTTCTGCTGGGGTATAACTTGTCTTCTAGCCCACAAACTTTTAAAAACAAGTCACAAAATCCACATTAGAATATAAGTTTTTTTAATTTTTATAAATAACTTATCTGTTACAAAGATAGTTTACCCAGCTAAATCACAAAACCGTCAACTCAAGATATCCAAATTACGTTTTATTAATAAAACAAGTAAAAACTGATTTATCAATCTTCACATAGAACTGCAGATGAAGCTGAAAAACAAGGCCTAGTTTTAAAACAAAATGCATCAAATGTAAGGGCTTTGGGTCTATGGTCTAATTAACTAGGATTGTCGTATTTCTTCCCATATACAAGATGCAAAGCCTGGAAGTCAAGGCTCTGTATAGATCACCTGTAATAATCCTGCTTATTTAAAAAATATCCATTTGCAGACATTTACAATGGGTGACAGTCAACATTATCTCCTCCCTTTTGCTACGTTTCAGCACTTCCCTTAGCCCCATTCTAAGCACTGACATATAATTTCATAATTCTGTTTTTAAAAGGCATACTGTTCCTTCTTCTTCTCGATTTCATTTAGTTATATACATTCCCGATCATCTGAATATTTATTTTCCTTATAAAAATATATCATCAAAATAAAGAGATGTTTGAGGTTGCTTCAGTGTTCAAGTTTGCTTGTTTTTCTTTTTTCCAGCTTTCCTTCGGTTGTCCTAAATATGACTAGCCTCATTTCATAAATACATATGATACTGCCACCAAGTCAGGTTTAGAGACGGACTGCCCCGACAGGTAAGTGTTTAAACTTCTCCCGGCATCAGGGCCATAGGTACTGCTGCTGTTGCTGGTTTTGAGAACCGTACTTTCCCCATAGTGATCTCTTGCAGAGGTTCTGTGGGACACCAGGCAGATGAAGCAAGCTTAACCTCGGTGCTCTGTCAGTGGGTTAAAAATACCTTTTGTTTCAAGCTTCCCTGTGGAAGGTCAGTGTGCTGCGCCACCCACTGCTGAAGTCGGCAAACAGAGTGTGACTGAGAGACCTATGGCTTGTAGTATTTCCTGCAGGTCAGCGTGCAGTGTCTGCACGTCTTCACAGAACATCGGCACTCAGGAGGGCAAAGTACAGAGTGAGTGGAGGAGAGTTATTTTGTGCACAGTTTCATTAATGCTTTTTTATTTTAAGGCATTGCTTCTCTCAGGTAAGGCTTAAAAAGGGACATGATCGTGCTTAATCACTAACAGGAGAAAAGAAAATTAGTTAACAAAAGACTATTACGCTTACATATAGAAATATAAGAAAATAATAAGAAAAGAAATCACTTAAAGCAGACTCGAGAGATCTGTACAGTAGGAAAAGCTTTGGGACATTTCACTGCATGTTTGTACAGACAATGCATGCTGCTTTCCTTTTCATCTTTAGACCCCAGATGCTGGCTTCACAGAGTGGAGACGTTTTCAGGGAAGACAAGGATGAGGCCAAGAGTACCACAGATTAACGAAGTTCTTCCCATATCCGTTGGCACTGTGCGGCAGCAAACAGTTTTTAAATAGTTAAACCTTGTTCCTTTTCTTCATGTTTGTAGTGTTTCACCGAAAGCTTTAAAAAAAAAAGCCATCGTTCTATTCCTTCCTCCTGTCAAAATTCAGTAGTGACATGAGGGGGAAAAGGTACTGGGCACACCTGGGCATGAATATACTGAGAATCATCCTCAATGGGCTACTGGTAACACTGTACAGGGTTAGGCAGCGGGCAACCAAGTCTCTCAGCAGATTCCCTTTCATGTGATCAATTTCAACTGCCCATGACATCAGACTGAGGTATTATTAGCTCTGTGGGTTGACATTTAACATTAGCACAACACCATCTCGTCACACCTTCAATTTGACAAAAATCCTACGTAGCAGTGAAACTTTTCCCCTGATGACAGACTACTTTCTGGAACTTCTGATGTGGTTTAAGAGCTAAAGGGCCTTCTGGCTCAGAAGTGCCTTGGCATCTCACACTGTTCACAACGGATTAAGGCTGGATGGTTTAAAAAAGTACAGGCAGTACAATTCCACTGAGCCCCCTCATCATCTTCTGTGTCTTGAGTCTTTGGTGTTTTGATGGTGGACCTTTGATCTGTAAGGAGGCAAAAGAATTGTCTTAGAAGCAAACAATTGCAAAGTCGTAAATTACTGGCACCTTGAAGCACCATTTGGACCGCACAGCATTAAGCAGCCTGTTGACCAATGAGCGTCCAGCGGACACTGACACCTACCCACCCAAGCTGGTGCTTCTCTGCTGGGGAACACAGACACAGACACGATGGGGTCACCTCACTGCCTCCTTTGGGGGAAAAGAGCATCATTTTCTCCAGTTGATAGCAGGAGAAAAGGGAAATCAACTCATATGGGAACCAACAGCAGATTCCCAAAATGACACGTTAGGACTATGAAAAGGTGTCCTACCACCATACTGACAGTAAGTCTGTGTCTCATTAAAGTTAGATTTTCGTTCTCCGCTGATGAAGAACTTGTATTTCTGTTTTCTACCAGGAGTGGACATTTTTGTTAAATATTCTCTATTTGCTAAAAGTGTAAGCTGTGAACAACACAAATAAAAATGGAAAGATGAGCTAATTTCTGAAATCTTAACTGTCTCTCAACAGTAGATTTGGAGAAGTTTATCAGTGTAAAAATTCTACTTTTGTTTCTCATTTTCTTTTAAAATCATATTTATTACAGAACAGTTAGAAAGAACCCTAGATGGAGGTTCGTGAGAATGGAGTTCTTCTCCTAACTCTGCTACTCACTTTCTTACTTTTCTCTTCTGTGATCTTAGATAAACCACACACCCTTCAGGTCTAATTATTTCCTATGAAGTGAAGCCACTGCAGCTTTAAGATGCCGAAGTTCCAGTGTTTGAAAGGATTAATGTATCTTAAATTTAAGGAATGATTACATTCCTCCAAGGTTGTGTCTAAGATGAAATTACATTTATGAAACTACTTTTTTGGAGGGAGGATCCCATTAGAAATTCAGGATAATATTCCTACAAATTAGTTTGGGGAGGTTTAAAGTAAAAGGAGCACGCACTGTTGGAGCTCTCAAGGTTTACAATGTAAAGACTCAAACTATGTTAAGACACTGCATAGTAATTTGCAAATTCCACCTACTCTACTGAGTTGGTAACTAATGGTATCTTTTCTGATAATTTAAAAGAAACTCACTATCTAGCAGGCAAAATAGAGGAAGTCAAGCTTTTATAACAAATGTAAAATAATTAAGTGATGTTTGGTATTCTGTCCCATTATTTTTTTAAAAATGTATATTTTAAAATTATTGGGGAGAGAGAAAAAATGTATATTTTGATATTGGAAAAAGAGAATAATTGTTAAATTATTTGACAATAATTTAAAATTATTGTCAAATAAATAAAATCTTTAAAAAATGAAATAAAATAAAATTTTTTTGTCTTTTTGATATTAGCCACCACTGATGTGAGGTGTTATCTCAGTGTATTTTTTTTTAAAGATTTTATTTATTTATTTGACAGACAGAGATCACAAATAGGCAGAGAGGCAGGCAGAGAGAGAGAGAGGAGGAAGCAGGCTCTCTGCAGAGCAGAGAGCCTGATGCGGGGCTTGATCCCAGGACACTGGGATCATGACCTGAGCTGAAGGCAGAGGCTTTAACCCACTGAGCCACCCAGGCGCCCCTTCAGTGTAGTTTTGATTGGCATTTCCTTTTATGATGAGTGATACCGAGCATCTTTTCATGTGTCTGTTGGCCATCTGCATGTCTTTGTTGGAAAAATGTCTATTTAAGTCCTCTGCCCATTTTAAAATTGGATTATTTGGGTTTTTTTTTTTTTTTTTGGTGTTGAGTTGTAGGAGTTCTTTATATATTTTAAATATTAATCTCTTATCAGAAATATAATTTGTGAATATCTTCTCCCATTCAGTAGTTGCCCGTTTGTTTTGCTGGTGATTTCCCAGCTATGCAAAAACTTTTTGGCAACTGCTTTTGTTTTCCTTGCCTGAGGAGACATATCTAGAAAAATGGTGCTAAGGTCAATATTCAAGATATTACTGCCTATGTTTTAAGAGTTTATGGTTTCAGGTCTTACCTATAGGTCTTTAATCCATTTTGAGCTTAATTTTATATATAATATATGTGGTCCAGTTTCATTCTTTTGCACGAAGCAGTCTAATATTCTCAATTACCTGAAGAGACTGTTGTTATTTTTTTTCCCCTCCACTTCCTTTGCTGTAGATTAACTGATAATTTAAATGTGGGTTTACTTCTGGGCACTCTAGTTTCATTGGTCTATGTGTCTGTTTTTGTGCCAGCACCGTATCTTGAAATCTGGGATTGTGATACTTCCAATCAAACAAACAAACAAGAAAGAAACTTGTTCTTTCTCCAGGTTGCTTTGGCTATTTGGGGGTTTTTTGGGTTCCATACAAATTTTAGGCTTGTTTGCTCTAGCTCTGTGAAAAATACCATTGGTATTTTGGTAGAGACTATACTGACTCTCGGTGTAGATTGCTTTGGTAGTACAGACATTTAACAGTGTCAGTTCTTCCATTTCATGAGCATGGTATATTTGTTTGTGTTGTCTTCAATATCTTACAGTTTTCGGAGTACAGGTATTTTTTCCTCCTTGATTAAATTTATTTACAGGTATTTTAGTTTTCTTTGATGCAACTATGAATGGGATTGTTCTCTTAATTTCTCTTTTGCTACACTGTTGTTAGTGTATAGAAATGCAAAAGATTTCTGCATATTAATTTTTGTGTCCTGCAACTCTACTAAATTCATTTATTAGTTCTAATAGTTTTTTTTGGTGGAGTCTTCAGGGCTTTCTATATATAGTATCATGTCGTCTGCAAATAGTGACAATTTTACTCCTTCCTTATCAACTTGGATACTTTACTTTTCTTGTCTGATTGTTGCAGCTAGGAACTTATGGTTGAATAAATGTTGAATAAAAATGGCAAAAGTGGGGATCCTTGTCTTCTTCTTGATTTTAGAGGAAAAGCTTTCAGTTTTTCACCAGTGATTATCATGTTAGCTACAGGTTTACCATATATGGCCTTTATTTGTTGAGGTATGTTCCCTACAAACCCACTTTGTTGAATTTTTATCATGAAGTAATGCCAGTTTTGTCAAATACTTTTTCTGCATCACTTTGTTAATGTGGTGATGTATCATGCTGATTGCAGTCAAATGCTCTACCCCTGAGCTATACCCCCTGTATCATGCTGATTGATTTGCAGATATTAAACCATCCCTGCATCCCTGGAATGAGTCCCACTTGATTATGGCAGATGATCCTTTCACTGTATCGTTGAAATGCATTTGGTAATATTTTGTTGAGGATTTTTTGCATCTATGTCCATCTGGGATTCTGGCCTATAGTTCTCTTTTTTTGGTAGTATCTTTGTCGGTTTTGTTTATCAGGGCAATGCTGGCCTTGCAGAATAAATTTGGAAGTCTTCCTTCCTCTTTTATTTTTTGTAATAGCTTGAGAAGGATAGATACTAACTATCTTTCTTTAAATGTTGGCAGAATTCACCTGTGGAGCCATCTGGTCCTGGACTTTTGATTTTTCTTTGGTTCTGGATTCAATTTTGTTACTAGTAATCAGTCTGTTCAGATTTTCTATTTCTTCCTGATTTGGAAGAAATAGTGTTTATTTCTGGAATTGTGTTTATTTCTAGGAATTTATCCATTTCTTCTAGGTTGTTAAAATCTTGGCATAAAACTTTTTATAGTTATCCCTTATAATCCTTTGTATTTCTGTAGTGTTGGTTATTATTTCTCCTGTTTCATTTTTTATTTTATTTATTTGAGCCCTCTCTTTTTTCCTGATGTGTCTGGTTAAAGGTTTATCAATTTTGTTTATGTTTTTAAAGAATCAGATCTTGGTTTCATTGCTCTTTTCTATTCTTCTGAGCTCTATTTTTGTTTATTTCCACTCTGATCTTTATTATTTCCTTTCTTGTACTAACTTTGGGTTTTACTTGTTCTTTTTCTAGTTCCTATAGGTATAAAGTTAGATTATCTGAGATTTTTCTTGTTTCTTGAGGTAGGCATCTATCACCATAAACCTCCCTCTTAGAACTGCTTTTGCTACATTCCAGAGAATGTGAACCTGTGCTTCCATTTTCATTTGTCTCCAGGTATTTTTTTGATATCCTCTGTGATTTCTTCACTGATGTACTGATTGTTTAATATGTTGTTCAGCCTCCACATGTTTTTTCCCCCAACTGTTCCCTTGTAATTGACTTCTAGTTTTATAGCACTGTGGTTGGAAAGATGCTTGATATGATTTCAGTCTTAAGTTCATCGAGACCTGTTTTGTGGCCTAACGTGATCTATCTTAGAGAATGTTCCATGTGTACTTGACATTATATACTCTGTTGTTTTTGGATGAAATGTTCTCTATCTGTTAAGTCCATGTGTTCTAATGGGTTGTTCATAAGACACTGTTACCTTATTTTCTGTATGGAAAATCTCTCCATTGATGTGAGTATACGGTTAAAGTTCCCTACTATTATGGTATCACTATCAATTTTTCTCTTTATGTCTGTTAATATTTGCTTTATATATTTAGGTGCTCCTTTGCTGCGTGCATAGAGATTTACAATTGTAATATCCTTTTGCTGATCTCCTTATCATTACATAATGCCCTTTTTTGTTTCATTACAGTTTTGTTTTAAAAACTACTTTGTTTTAAAAGTCTACTTTGTCTGATGTAAGTGCTGCTACCCCAGTTTGTTTGCTCCAATCTGCATATCTTTTTCCATCCCTTTCTTTTCAGTCAGTATCTTTAGGTCTGAAGTGAGTCTCTTGCAGGGAGCATATAGATGAGCCTTGTTATTTTACCACCCAGTCACCCTGTCTCTTTGACTGGAGGATTCAGACCATTTACATTTAAAGTAATTACTGATAGGTATGTACTTATTGCCATTTTGTTGTTTTCTCGTTGTTTCTGTAGTTCTTCTATGTTCCTTTCTTGTGTTGATGACTTTCTTTAATGTTATGCTTCGATTCCTTTCTCTTTATTTTTTGTGTATCTATTGTAGGTTTTGGTTGGTGGTTACCATGAAGTTTGTATGTAACAGCCAAAGTATGTAGCAGTTCCTATGAAGCAGATGATCACTGCAGTTCAAACACATTCTAAAAGTACTACATTTTTACTTTCTCCTCTATGTTTTATATAAATGTCCTATTTTATGTCTTTTTATTTTGTGAGTCCCTTAACTAATTTTTTTTTAAGATATAGTTGACTTTACCACTTTTGTCTTCATACTAAGCAATTGATCAACTATCTTTACCATTTGTTTGGTCTCACCTGGAAAATTTTTTCATTTCATTATTTTCTTATTTCTAGTTACGGCCTTTTCTTGTCCCCTTAACATTTCTTATGAGGCTGGATTAGTGGTGATGAACTCTAACTTTTGTTTATCTGGGAAACTCTAGCTTTCCAATTCTAAATGATAACCTTGCTGAGTAGTATCTTTTTTTTTTTTTTAAATATTTTATTTATTTATTTGACAGAGAGAGAGAGAGATCACAAGTAGTCAGAGAGGCAGGCAGAGAGAGAGGAGGAAGCAGGCTCCCTGCCGAGCAGAGAGCCTGATGTGGGGCTCGATCCCAGGACCCTGAGATCATGACCTAAACCGAAGGCAGAGGCTTTAACGCACTGAGCCACCCAGGCGCCCCATGCTGAGTAGTATCTTGATTGTAGGTTTTTTCCCTTTCAGTACTTTGAATATATCATGCCACCCCCTCTGGCTGCAGTTTCTGTTGCAAAATCAGCTGATAGTCTCATGGGGTTTTTCTTTATATAAAACGAGTTCCTGTTCTCTTACGGTTTTTAAGATTCTTTACTTTTAATCTGTGACATTTTAATTCTGTGTCTTGGTATGGACTTCTTTGGGTTCATCTTTTTTAAGACTCTCTGTGCTTCCTGAACCTGGATTTATGTTTCCTTCCCCAAGTTAGGGAGGTTTTCAACTATCATCTCTCTCTCTCTCTCTCTTTTTTTTTTTAACATTTTATTTATTTATTTGACACAGAGAGAGAGAGAGATCACAAGTAGTCAGAGAGGCAGGCAAAGAGAGAGGAGGAAGCAGGCTCCCCGCTGAGCAGAGAGCCCGATGCGGGGCTCGATCTCAGGACCCTGAGATCATGACCTGAGCCAAAGGCAGAGGCTTTAACCCACTGAGCCACCCAGGCGCCCCCAACTATCATCTCTTAAAATAAGTTCTCTGCCCCTTCCTCTCTCTCTCCTCCTTCTGGGACCTCTATAATGTGAATGTTATTATTTTTGATGCCCCAGAGGTCTCTTAACCTGTCCTCATTTGTTAACATTCTTTTTTCTTTTTGCTGTTCAGCTTGGGTGCTTTCTATTACCCTGGCTCTAGATAGTTGATTGGTTCCTCTGCATCCTCTAATCTGCAGCTGATTCCCGCCAGTGTATTTTTCATTTCACTACTTGTATTCTTCAACTCTGATTCTTTTTGTATTTTTTATCTTTGTTGAAATTCTTAGTGAACTCAACCACTCTTCTCTCCAGTTTGATGAGCATCTTTATGACCATTACTTTAAATTCTTTATCAAGTAGATTGTTTATTTCTGTTTCATTTAGTTCCTTTTCTGAATTTTTGTAGCACATTCCTCTGTCTCATTTTGTTTGACTTTCTGTGTTTGTTTCTATGAATGATGCAACAGAGCTACCTCTCCCAGTCAGGAAGGAGAGGCTCTGTGTAGGAATGTCCCTGTTATAGGCTGCATGTGCCTGGCAGCTTTGGCTGGCTGGTGGTAGCTGTAGGAAGTGTGAGCTGAGTCTGAGGGTACTCTATGAAGGGATGCCCTGGTAGGAGGGCTGGAGCTGCACTGGGTATAGGCTGAGGGTGCACTAGTACAGACTAGTGCACCGTGGGCCACCTTGGTGGGATGGCTGGAGCTAATGGGGGGGGGGAAGAGGCACAAGTCCTGCTGAGAGGGTAGGCTGGCTACAGTGGCTAGACTGTTCCATTTATGTTATCAAGGAGGTGGGAGAAGGTAAAGATGGTGCTTGCTTGCACTTCTGACTCCAGAGAAAGTGCCAGCAGTTCTCCACCGTTTGGTAGAAGCTCTAGAGTTGGTATATGGGTTTTCTTCACTAATATGTCTCCCTTTATTTTATTTTTTTAAAAAGATTTTTATTTATTTGAGAGAGAGAGAGAGAGCACAAGTGGGGGTGGAGCAGAGGGAGAGGGAGAAGACTTCCCACTGAGCAGGGAGCCTGATGTGGGATCCTAGGACCCCAGGACCATGACCGAACTGAAGACAGACACTTAACCAACTGTGCCACCCAGGTGCCCCTCTAGTTGCCCTTTAAATCACAGCTTTTTTGTTGGTGGGGGGGAGCAAGGTGGGCAGATCTGTGCATGGGTCCCCCAGTGCTCTCTCTCTGTCTGCAGATCACAGCGTAGGGGTTGGGGTTCCCACGGTTACTGTGTCTCCATCTCTCCTTCTAATGGCTATGTGGTCCTTCCATCCTTTATGGTGCAGAAGCTGTTTAATAAGCCTTCAGTTCTTCAGGAGGAACTGTTCTATATGGAGGTGTAGATATGGTACGTCCATGGGAAGAGGTGGGTTTAGGTTCTTCATATGACACCATCTTGGATCCCTTCCCTTGACATATTATAAATTTAAGGAAAGGCTTCCATCTGTGCTTTCTACTGTTCTAGCTTTCCTTACTTTTTACCGCCATGAAATACTTCACACTTAAATATAGAGCATAGTGAAATAAACCCTCATGTTCTTATCCTGCTTCAAATTGTCAAGACCAATCTTATTTCATCTATTTTCCACCTAATCTCCATATACTTTCTCCTACACTCAACACGTAAGTAGTGGATTATGCTGAAGCAAAATAGGAAATCTTTTCATAAGAAAAAATCTAGCTAATTTTTGAGAGAGTGAAAAAATTCTATTAAAGTAACTCTCATTCAGAGTCTGGAAATACCCACTTTGCTTATTTTAAGGAGCTAGGTTATGCCACTATTCTCTTTATCCCTTTATTCAATTAAAGTCCAAATGGCATCTAGTATTTTAACCACTGCTTACTGTGACAAAATAATCTCACTTTTGCTCTCCTGTAATAATAGTTCACTGCATTCCACCTATCTGTGTTTAGAAACATTAAACAAACAAACACACCATGAAGATATGGCTAGTCCTAATTAAATTATATTGAAACAAAAATGAGGGAGTGGAGAGAACAGGATATTGAGTGAGACTGTGAAAAGTCTTGTAACAAACCAAAGAGTAACATACCTATTCTTTCTCATTTCTCTATTTTAATTCCTAGAGTAAAAAAATCCACACACATATTTTGACATATGTGTATACAAATCTGATTACCAATGATGTAAAATGATAGCAGATGATAATTTTCAATAATCATTCATTTGAAATTCAGAGTATTGTGATTATACAGAATTATGCATAAATTAAGCAAAATACTCATGAAAAATAAACTTCCCTATTGTTCTCATCAGTTATCTAAAATTTTAAAGAGTACAAATTTTTGCACCTGATTATTTTTTTTCCCAAGACTTGCTATTTTAGGAGTATATAATGAATCTTAAGGACATGACCATTACTTTTAAAGAGCTAAGTACATTACACTTCTGCATGCTCCCCCATCCCCAGCCTGTAAGTGAAAATAAGCAACTATCTTCCTAATGAATTCATCCATGAATGCCAAAGTTTGAAGCACTTATAGAATGGAAAGCTGCTAAGAACAAAATTTTCTAAAATCTTGGTTTTCAAATTGTAATGATTTTCACACTTAATGAATACACTAACCTTTGGGTTTTGGTGGCACAGGACCTACAAATCCAATATTGTCATAAAAGTTATGAATAGCGCTGGGATTAAAATGTGGTCCTGAAATATATAAAAAGTAAATGTATCAATATTTATAGCTCAAAAATATTTAATTTTCTTTTTTAAAAAGCAAATATTTTTTTTCTAAAAAATATCACAGTATAAATACAAGAAATGCTTTCATTTATTTTGCACCTCTAATCTCAAATTACATGTAAGGATGTCAAAACAGCTGAGGTAGGTATAATACAGTACTCACAACAGAAGTCTAAGTGGTAAATGGGGGAAGAAGTCAAACTTAACTGTTAGAGAGTAACAGAATTACAACTAGACGACTGTTCTAAGTGCCAAGTTAAAATTACTTACAATTTAACAATTTAAAATATAATTTCAAATGATCAAACATGGTCTTAAGCAACTAAATAAATAGCTTGGCCCCAAACAAGTATTAAAAACCTTACACTAATTAAATATAATCGTTCAGATGACAAAAGGAATAAGTTAAGAACTATGGTTGCTAGATCAGCACTAAATTCCTTTTTCTTGCTTTAAACTACGGCGTCTTCAGAGAGTATTTCAAGATACATGACTTATGGAGGTTTTAAAAGGAAATACAACATTATCATCTTTCAACTTGACGGACTTTCAGCACACATTTAAAAAGAGTAATTAAGGATTTCTTTTTTGTTGGTTTCCTTCTCTTATCCTGTCTTTTCCATTTCATATATTTCTATCATTTCCCTAACTTCAGAATTAGGTTTAAGTTATAAAATTTCCTGTTAGTGGTCTATGGAACTGACTTAAATTGTCAAGATTTTTTGCTACAATAACCAACTATTGCTTATCAGGAATAGCTCAAGTTTTCATAATAAGCTTTCATAATAAGCTATCCTTGTTGTAAAAATGTGTAAGCCACATTTTTATTCCCTTCTCTATTTTATCAATTAAGAAAGTGCCATTAGGGTGGAGATGTCTTTTTAACTATGTTCTTAAAAGCATGATTCTCAAAAAAAAAAAGGCATGATAAAGCATGATTCTCGAAAGATAAAAGGAAAAAAGGAAAAAGGAAAAAGACATGAGCACCTATATTTTAACCTTATTAAATATTATAAAAATATTATAAATATTATACATTCTATTAATATTTAACAGCAATACTTTTGACAATATAGCCAGACATACTAATCACTGCTTTCCCTTAACATGAGAATAGAGCAGGTCTGAGTAATACAAATTTTATTTTATCAAATTATTCATAAGCCAAATACATAATTTCTTCTGGAAGAGGGGGCAGGGAGAAAAACACAATAGTTTTTAGTACTTTCTGGCTCCAAAGTAAAATCTGAGACAATTTAAGATTATAACTGCTAAGTTTGTTTTCAGCCACAGGAAAAGAGTTGGTAAATTAATACAAGGAATTTCAGTTGAATATGCACTGAACTTTACCTCGGGCTTGAAAAAGATCAATTTCTTTGGTTAAGCAGTCAATGTCAATCTGGAGTTGTCTATTACAACTTCTCAACTGCTGCATTTCTTCGAGCTGAAAAATAATTCCATGTGAGAAGGATCTACATTGAATTCTCTTGTCATTAGTTAAGAGTGGAGTTTGGCAGGGGAGGGTAAGGGCAAAGAAACAAGTATGAATTGAGAGCACTTCCAAAAAAACCAGATCAGCTCTTTATACTTACGACAGATCGCCTATTCTCATGTTTAAGCACAGAGGTCACAAGAGTTAGACTTACTGAAGGTATTTGGGATATGGAATTTGATCTTTTCAGACGTCTTCTAGTTAGATTATTTTCCATTTCATTGACCTCAGATTTTAGTTTATCCAACTTTTTCTTTTGAATCTCAAGTTCTCTTTGAAGTCGTTCCATTCTGGCCTTCTGGTGTACCAACAGAGCTGCAACACATATTAGTAAACATGAGGACTCACCCACGTTAGTCAGTTAACCTTTAAGCAGTCTTGGGAAAACAAAACAAGTAAATATTTCTGCAACAAACAAGAGTATGCCAAGATACCTTAAAACAAACTATTCTGACTTTAAATGTTTAAAACTTCAAAATTTTTACCTTGCAAATTATTTTAATTATTTAAGCAGACAAACATTGCTACTTGTTTAAAATTTTTTTTAAAAAAGTGTTTGGATAAACCCACTTTCTGGCTAAGGACAGTATTTTTAGTAGCCTATTACTTCTCTAAATGCTCCAGTCTAGTCAACTAATCTAGTAACTACTATTTAATTCACATCTGACCCTCTGAAAGGTTAAGACCTTCACTCTAAGAAGCCTGATGTGTTGGACTCTGCTAAGGTATTCTAATATGAATACTTCGTGGACATTTTAAAAGGGAATGTGGGTTAAGCTAAATCCATTTTGATGTATGCAATAAATAAAACAAAGCAATTTCAATACATATAAATGTTATCATTAAACTATTAATTTTTTTTTAAAGAGAGAGTGCAACCATGTGAGTGGGGGTGGGGAATAGGGGACAGAGGGAGAGAGATAATCTTAAGTAGGCTCCACACTCAGTGCAAAGCCTGATATGGGGCTCAATCTCAAGACCCCAAGACCATGATCCTTGCTGAAATCAAGAGTTGGACACTTAACCAACTAAGCTACCTAGGCAGCTCCAAATTGTGAAACGTTAGTATTAAATTGTTCAAGTCACAAAGTAAAAATGATACCACTTAGAGAAATCACTCATATTTTGTGAAAATATTTTCCCAAGTTTTTTTTTTTTTTTTTTTTTTGAGAGCGTGTGTGCAGGCACAGGTTGGGGGGGAGTGGCAGAGGGAGGGAGAGAGAGAATCTTAAGCAGGCTCCATGCTCTACACAGACATGACATGGAGCTCGATATCATGACCCTGAGGATCATGATCCCAGCTGAAATCAAGAGTTGGATACTTAACTGACACCCACGTTCCCTTATTTTCCTAAGATTTTTAAAGAAAGAAATTATGTAAATCAGACTTATAGCATGAATGAAAAACTGCATGGGAAACTTTCTTAAGTCATAAAAATCAGTGTATGTTCTTGTGATTAATCCTTGGACAATGTAAGCTTCCTTTTTAGGGTACTGGACTGGAAGTGAAGATAATTTGTAGCCACTTTTGTAAAAAGTCAGCTTGGGATAATTCTATCATGAGAAAACAGGTGGATTCAGAAAAGTACAATTAACAACCTTTAAAAATGAAAAGTATTAAAATGAAAAACTCAAGTAGATTAAACAGATTAGATTAGTGCTGAATAGTCATCTTCAATTAATCTCAAATTTTATGAATCTAAAAAATAAGAAAAAGACTATGGCATATTTGGGCTATTCAATCTAGCAGTGTATTCTAGAACCGGAACTGGGGTATGGAAGGGGGGAGGCTGTTAGGCTCAAGTACTTCAAAATTAACCTTAAATGGTAGGTAATTCTGCCCCCTCAACTTCTTAGATTAGAAGCATCTAATCCATAGATGCTTTGTCTGTAATTCTCCTATCTTATTTATTGGAAGAAATAAATACTAGGGCATAATGTTTCAATTTTTAAAAACCATGGCTGATAATTTTTTGATAAACACTAAAACACTGTTAACCTTTCTCCCATTTTAATACATATTCTGTGACTCCAGGGAGGTGTTTTTGGAGATAAACATGTTCCTGGTTGAAAATTTGCTGTGTCTTTGTTACTTTCCTATCAAGCTTGTTTTGTCAGGCTTTTATTCAAATTGGCTTATTTATGTGAACTGCAGTTTTATCCATCTAGGGACACAAAGAGAAGAAAAGCTGGAGGCAGGACTGTAGTGCGAATGAAGGACAAGGCAAAGGAAGATGAGGAATAATATACTTTCCTTCATTTCTAAACTCCAACCATCTACCGACAATGTGTCTCAAGTGGCATTATTTAGAAATGCGTTCCAATTTGTGATTATTTATAAGTAGCATTTCTTAAAATTAATACTGAAAATTTTCTCCCTAATGACTAAACCCTTCAATATTCTCTAATGACTAAATGATGGTTTATATTTATGCTGAAATCATAAAACATGATACACATTTGTGGTCCTCTTCAATATTATATTATGAAGCAGGGATGAGAACAGATTTCCTAAGAAACTGGAACCCAACTTATAACACATTTGAGTAATCAAAATTTATATTGTAAGGGCAGAGAGTGAACCACAGGGTGAGAAATTATTATGACAATTATCCCCAGGCTAGTGATTTCTTTGGAGTGTCTGCCAGAAGCAAATGCAAACTGATTGTCAGCAATCCACTTCCAATACCAGTGAGCTATTACTAAGGGATCCATATGGAAAAATCCTCAATGAAGAGAAGTTCTCAATAGAAAAGTATGACCAAACAAGAAAATGATCTACCATGAGAATCAATGGCCCAGAAAGAGACCCCATACTTAAACTAAAAGACAGCTTATAGAATAGGAAAACATATTTACAAATGATATGTCTGATAAAGGGTTAGTATTCGAGAACTACAAAGAACTTATAAAACTTAACATCCCCAAACCAAATAATCTATACAGTTAAGAAATGAGCAGAAGACATGAATAGACATTCTTCCAAAGAAGACATCCAGATGGCTAACAGACACATGAAAAGATGCTCAACGTCACTCACCATCAGGGAAATACAAATCAAAAACCACAATGAGCTATCACCTCACACATGTCAGAATGTCTAAAGTTAACACGGGAAACAGATGTTGGGGAAGATGCAAAGAAAGGGGAACCCTCTTACACTGTTGGTGGAAAGGCAAACTGGTGTAGCCACTCTGGAAAACAGTGTGGAAGTTCCTCAAAAAGGTATTTACCTTTACTACTAGGTATTTACCCAAAGGATACAAAAATACAGATTCAAAGGGGGTACGTGCACCCTGATGTTTAAAGCAGCCTTATCAAGAACAGCCAAACTATGGAAAGAGCCCAAGTGTCCATCAACTAATGAATGGATAAAGAAGCTGTGGTACACACACACACACACACACACACACACACACACACACACCACACAACGGAATTATTACTCAGCCATCAAAAAGAATGAAATCTTGCTTTTGCAACAATTTGGATGGAGCTAGGGTAGATATGCTAAGTAAAGTAAGTCAGTCAGAGAAAGACAAGTATCTTATTTTACTTATATGTGGCATATAGGAAACAAATAGATGAACATATGAGAGAAAGAAGAGGATAGCAAAAAAAGACAGAGAAAGAGGGTAGCAAACCATAAGAGACCCTTAAACAGAGGGTCACAGACCCTTAAACAGAGAACAAACAGGGTTACTGCAGGGAGGGAGGTGGGGGATGGGCTAAGTGGGTGAAGGGCATTAAGGAGAGCACTTCTGATGAGCACTGAGTGTTCTATGTAAGCGATGAACCACTAAATTCTACTCCTGAAACCAATATTACACTATGTGTTAAACTAATAGAATTTAAATAAAAATTTGGAAGAAAAAAAAAAGGAAAAGTACCATAAACAACTCTAAAAATGAGAAATATAATCCGTGAAATGAAAGAGTCAAACAGATGAAACAGCAGATTAGACAAAGTCAAAGACACAGTTAGTGACCTGGAAGATAAATCTAAGATCATTACCCAGACACACAGAGATAACGCGACAGCAAACATGAAAGGGGTTAAAAAAAATCTCATGTAAGTCTAAAAAGGAGTTCCAGAAGAAGATAACGGAAAGAATGGAGGAGAGGCAAAATCTGAAGAGATGCTTGCTGAAAATTTTCCAAAACTAAAAAAAAGAAATAAGAGAATCCACAAGATCATGCAATTATTTGATCATCTAGATTATCAGAGCATGGATAAATAAATACATTTTTAGATACAGTTTAGGGGAATTTACCAATCACAAATTGCGGCTGAAAGAATTACTAATGTTTTTTGATAAGATGGAAATTAATACAAAAGGAAAGAACAGATGAATAAATTCAAATAAAGTTCTAACTCTAAAACAATGGAGAAAGACCCTGGCAGTGGGTGGGGTAACATAAATTGCTTAGAAAAACGTAAAACTAGAACATTAGAAAATAACAAGAAATTGGAAATGTGAAGACCAGACAACCATTCTAAGGTCTTTTTTTAAATCTTTATTTTATTTTATTTATTTATTTGACAGAGAGAGAGAGGTCACAAGTAGGCAGAGAGGCAGGCAGAGAGAGAGGGAGAAACAGGCTCGACACTGAGCAGAGAGCCCGATGCGGGGCTCGATCCCAGGACCCTGAGAGATCATGACCTGAGTCGAAGGCAGAGGCTTAAACCACTGGGCCACCCAGGCACCCCCCATTCTAAGGTCTTAAAAATATTTAGGAATACTCTCAAATGTTGCTAAACCAAATATACATGTTGGGGCACCTGGCTGGCTCAGTCAGTAGAGCATGTGATTCTTGATCTTGGGGTCACTGATCTCAAGCCCCATATTGGGCGTGAAGCCTACTTAAAAAAAATTACACACACATGTTAAATATTTAGGGATCACTACTAGAGAAAGCTAAACAGAATGCAGTTTCTAAATTAAGACCAAACAAAAGGAGAAATTATTATTATTATCTGGTTAAACTCAGATCAGGAAAGAAGGAAAAAAGGAAAAAAAAGAAAATAAAAAAATTAAGACAAGAATAATTCCAAATATATCAGCAGTCACAACTATAATTTAATTAAATGTATTTGTTTAGATACAAGAGACCTGCACATTAGATTTTTAAAATTTAGCTATATGCTGTTCATAAGAAACACATTTAAAACAATTCACTCACACATTTTAAAAATATATTTAGAGTCTATTTATGAAATCAATGAACAGGAAAAATTCCTGCCCTTGTGGAGCTTACACTATAGAGGTAGGAGAGATGTGTGTGTGTGTGCAAGAACAAGGCCCTAAAGAAGTGGTCAACAAACTGTGGACCACTGGACAAAAACGGCCCACTGCCTGTTCTGCAGAAAAAGAGTTTTACCGGAGTACAGCCAAGCTTATTTGTTTACTTACTGTCTGTGGCTGTTTTTGTGTTAACAACAGCAGAAGTGAAGAGCTGTGACAGAAATTGCATGGCTTGCAAAATCATACACAGTTTATTTACTATTTGGCCCTTTATCAGATCATGTGGAGACTTGATCATATTAGGAAGTTTGAGTAGAAGGAGACTCATCATAGCACAGAAAGGTCAGGAGTAAAAGGACTAAAGTAAAATAAATATTTTGTGCTTTGGGTACCACTTGAGGAGACACAAAATAAAAGGAGTCAATTGCTGGGGATATTCAAAGTCTGTAGTACACTAAAGGCAACATCAACACCCAAACCCAGCTCCGCACCTCATTGAACTGACTCAGACCTTTAATAACCCACAGAAAAGAGAGGTGTTCTTGTTTCTGGGTGTAAATACTACTTATCTAGTCTATTCTTTTTTTTTTTTTACACACAACATTTGGCATTCAACAAGAAATTATAAGACACATGAAAAAGCAAGAGAAAAACCTAACTTATCACCAAGAGATAAGGCAATCAACAGAACCACACTAAAAGATGACCCAGATGCTAGAACTACCTGATGGAATTTAAAAATAACTGTGTTTAATATGTTAGAGGATCTAGTTAAAAAGGTGGACAATAGGCAGGAATGAAGAGATAATCTGAGAAATGTAAATTATAAAAAAAAGTCAAACGCTGGAAATTAAATATGGCATCAGAGATAAAGGATTCCTTCAACAGGGGCACCTGGGTGGCTCAGTCATTAAGCGTCTGTCTTAGGCTCAGGTCATGATTCCAAGGTTCTGGGACCAAGCCCCACCTCGGGCTCCTTCCTCAGTGGGAAGCCTGCTGCCCCTCCCCTTCGTTGGGTTCCCCCTCCAGCTCTCAGTCAAATAAATAAATAAAATCTTTAAAAAAAAGATTCCTTCAACAGACTTACCAGCACACTGGACACAGAAGAATCAGTGAACTTGAGAGACAGAAATTACCCAAACACAAAGGAAAAATTGAAAAAAAGAACAAAGCATCCAAGAGATGCAGGAAATATCAAACAGTCTAATAATACACATGTAATCAGTGAAAAACAAGTCAGAAGAAATATTTGAAGAGATAATGGGAAAATATCTTCTAAAATTAAGGAAAGACAACAAATCACAGATTAAAGAAGTCCAGAGATCTCCAAGTAGTATTAAAACAAAACAAACCAGACACACCATAGTCAAACTACCGAAAACCAAAAACACATAGAAAATCTTGGCCAGTAGAGGAGTTTTTTTTTTTCCCCCTTAAGAGATTTATTTATTTTGGGAAGAGAGGGCATGTACGGGAGTGGGGGGTGGGGGAGGGGCAGAGGGAGACAGAATTCTCAAGCAGACTCCCTGCTGAGTGCAGAGCCCGACAGGGAGCTTGATCCCCAGGCACCGATATCCGAGATCATGATGTCGGCCAAAATCGAAAGCTAGTTGCCCAACCAACCGAGTGACCAGGTGCCCCCACTAGAGAAGTTTTGAAAGTGACATACCAGGCAAGTATAAAAATCAAATTAAACCAAGTATAGTAATACCCATTTCAGAAAAAAAAATTGACTTTAGGGCAAAGTATGTAATATGAGATAAAGAGCCTTCTTAATGATAAAATTCGGGGCCGGGGGGAAGCTAGCATCCAACTTTGTTTTGAAAACCGTAGAAGAACATTCAAATTTATTTTCCAACCAGTGTATCTCAGAACATACATTCCAGGACAGGGGCTGAACACTCTTCCAGTCAGAGAGAGCTCCATTAGTAATCCCCAATATGATAGTTTTAATGTTTCTATCAAAATATGAAAGTAAACCACAGAGTTGAGAGCTAGACAGAAGACCAATGTTAGTAGGAGATATCCTTTAACAACAGCCAGAAATCTGATTCAAAATAGATTTAGAAGAAATGAAGGAGCCAGAGCTGCTGAAGGTTGTGGGGATATTTTGAAGTTAAAGAGTAAATCTTCAGAATGTTTTTGAAATAGAAAAAATATTACATTCATAAAGAGAGAAGTTTTTATAATGGCTAATGACATGGCCTGCCTTTGGGGAAAATGGCAAGATACACCCTATGATTAGACTGAAGACCTAAAGTAAAATACTGTGAATCCACAGTCTCAGAACTTATGAGAGATTTCTTTCCAGTGAAAACAAAAACTTAAAGCAGAGTTATAATGACTGTATTACTTAGAAGTGACAAATGTAGTTTATAGACTATTCGGGATTTCTTAAGTATGTCTGTTAATTATAAACAAAATAAAAAGCGCTCTGAAGATAGCAGGAAAGATACATGACTCTCTCTTCCTTAGCAATTCTTGCTTCTAAGGGCCTGGATTTTTATGTGTCTAGTTCACTTTCATTTGTGGCTTGGGATTTTTAGATAGAAATCTGGGAAAGATGAATGACAAAGAAAAGAGGGGTGTCAAGGTAAATCATGAAAATTCAGCTAAAGCCGATGAACTCTTGTTCTCTAGTTGTGGTCTGTCTCCTAATTTTAACTTTCACCATATAAACCATTATACAGTACATATATATTAAGAACTGTTATCACACTCATAATGAAGAAAATTAATTACAGTGGTTTTTAAAAAAAAAATTATTTGAAAGACTGAGTGAGAGAAAGCATGAGTTGGGGAGCAGGGGAGCCGGGTTTGGCAGAGGGAGAGGGATGAGCAGACTCCCTGCTGAGCAGGGAGCCTGATAGAGGGTTGGATCCCAGGACCTTGAGATCATGACCTGATCGGAAGGTAGATGCTTAATCAACCGAGCCACCTGGGTGCCCCAATTATAGTATTTTTATAAAGACACTTTTGGTCTGAATCAGGCTCTACCTAATGGAGTTAGCTTTCACAGTCCTTCATTCTTATATATAAATCAACAGCCATGGATCACCACATATTTCAGTAACATCTGACATGTAAAAGATCTAGATAAAGAGAAAGATTGAACCCAGATTAAGCAGAGATAATTCAGGAGATAGACAAAAACTTAAATCCTAATTAGCATCATTAAGTGATCTATGATATTCACATACCCATAAAACAATCCGTGGTGAGAAAAGAATTAGAGAACTAGCTCTTAGTAATTAAAAACAGCATTTGCCGAAATGAAAACGTCGTATCTGAACAAAAATTAAGGAAGTATACTCAATTACAGAACAGGAAAGATAAGGAGGTAGAATATTTGAGGATTAACGATGAGGAACAGAAGGCTGGTCTAGGAAGTCAAATAGTTGTATAAGAGAAGTTCTAGAAAGAGACAATGGAGAAACAGGAATCAGGAGGGGTTTTTCAGAACTGAAAGAAAACACTAGCCTTTAAACTGAAGGAGTTCACTGTGGAACAAGGATAATTTATAGATAAACCTAAACCTAGATACATAATTGCGTCTATGTACAGAAGATACATATTTATATTTTTTAATTATACTTTATTTATAAGGTACTATAGTATACTATAGGTATATAGCTACTATAACTATACTATATTTATAAGATACTATAAAGTATATATAAATGTATACAAGCATGTATACCTTGGTAAAATAACATCCAGTCATATATGAGTAGTTACTACAATAAGGCAATGGTAAAGACTGCTTTAGTTTTATTTGTGACATTTGCATTGTAACAGTATTTCATTCAGCCAAAAACACATTAATTACATTTTTACCATTCTGGAATCCAAGATTTTCTGGATTGGATGTGAAGCCCAGTGCAGGACTTGAATTTATAACCCTGGCCTTGAAGACCTGGGCTGAAGAGTCAGATGCTTAACCAACTGAGCCACTCAGGCACTCCCAAGATAATTTTAATAGTTAAGGAATTTAAGTCAATTTCTATACTCCCTGTTCAAAGGACATTAAATAATACCATGAGTAAAGTGTCAAGGAAGGAAACAAAGTTGAACTATTTCAAGAGCTTATATATTATTACTTTGTATTTATAAATCAATATCGCACTAAAGGAGAAACTTTCTTTTTTTGTTCATTTCATTTTACACTTGGAAAAAATGCAGCATTTTTGAGTTTTCATTATTAAATACATCTCTCAACTAAACCTCAAGCTCCTTGAGAGTAAACACCGAATTTAGTTTTGTACCACGGGGTATCTAGTTTTAAGCCCTGACAACTGTAGGCACTTGATAAATATCTGTTAAATGTAAAATAATGACAATTTGACTTTAAATGAATGACAGAGTAAAATACTAATTTTTGGTCTAAGAGAAATATTAATAAAACAAAAACATGAAATTTATTTTAGAGTTTCCTTGAATGTTTACCTTTAGTATTTATCACAGCGCAACTGAATACATTTTGAAATATGGCAAGACTTCTAGGTTGCTCACAATGCAGAAAGGTAGCTTATTTTTATATGTCAGTTCTACCAAGAAAATAAAATAACTTATGTATTTAACATCTCGATCTCACATTGACTTTGTTTTCTAAACCTATCTACTTTACCTTTAAAATACAAAAAAGGGGAAGATGAATAATAGAGAAAAAAAATTCAGTACCTTTTGACATCCTCTTTCAGTCAGAATTACATTTTAGTAGATAAAGGTAATTTAAGCATGCAACTCCCTCTTGTGGTTGTTAAAATAACTATTAGTTAATTCAAATACTAGGGCCCTTAAGCCACTCCTTCAGGCATTTCTTTTAAGTAGCAGTTTTAGAAAGCTTAGTCTTTACCCAGCTTTTGTCAACTTCCAGTGAGCGATGGAAACAACTTCTTACTCAACTTTATTTGTAATTAGAAAAACACACCTCAAGTTTCAGATGATGTTAGCTTTACTAATTTTAGGTATTTAATAGTGTAAATAACATCTAATTTCTCCAAAAGTTTAAAAAAAAAAAAAGGCGGAGAATGCAGTGCACATATTAAAAGAATACCTTTGCCACTGGAAAGTATAACAGGTATTTATGGATACAAAGATCTTGGGCTTATTACAAAAGAAGGAGAGAGGAGAGAGAGAAATTTGTCATTGGAAACATTGGAAACAACAGGTATTTATTCCTAATGTCTTTTATAGTTTTGTCTGTCATAATGATTTTATATGCCTAAGTCAGGTACATGCCTAAGTGACTGTACCTAACAAGGTACAATGTCAGCTTCTAAAATAAACCAAGACTTTTCTAGACTCTAACTGTTGACAGCAGGGGTATTGTTTTATATGCTAATATGTAATTATTGTCACTTGTTTAGTGATGGAGTCACAAAGGATTCAAAGATGGCAATTACTCATTAAAATAAACATCTTGATGTTTTCATCTACTTTGCCATTTTTAAGGAGAGTCTCAAATCAGATCTTTCAACAGTGCTGCAACTAGGCCTGTAATCTGGATAAGAGAAATAACAAAGCTATGAGGAATGAGGCTTAACTCCTGTAATTATTTTTAAGACTTAAATTACTTATACTTCATTTTAATAATAGAGGAGTATGAGACTTCTGCTAGATAAACACTTTTTTTGGCCTAATTTTTACATAAGTAAGATCCTAAATGCAATCTTATAGCATTAAGATACAGATACTATCTAAAATTTTTGTTTTAGAGAAGAAGAAAACCAGGCCTTAGAGAAGCCAAAAGAGCCTCCAAGAAATACAAATGGATGAACCATTAAAGAAACTGGGGACATTTATAGTTTAAAAAGGCTTATCCTTTCAAAGGGGGAATATGGTAGTTATTTTCAAGCTTTTGAAGGGTTGCCACAGGTAAGAGAAATGAGGCCAGTTCTATATAGTTTCAAAGACTATCACTATAATTTATGAGAAGGTATGTGCAAGATTTCTGGTCTTTTGAAATACTGGAATGTTGTGAACGGCTAGTTTCTTTCTTTTTTCTTTTTTAAAAGATTTTATTTATTTGACAGACAGAGACCACAAGTAGGCAGAGAGAGAGAGAGGGAGGAAACAGGCTCCCTGCTGAGCAGAGAGCCCAATGCGGGGGCTCAATCCCAGGACCCTGAGACCATGACCTGAGCTGAAGGCAGAGGCTTTAACCCCCTGAGCCACCCAGGTGCCCTGAAGGGCTAGTTTCTAAATAAGACATAAACCCCAGAAACCAGAAAGGAAAAAAAAAGATTGGCAAATTTGAATATACAAAAGTAAAAAAAAAATTATAAAACAAAAAAATTTATTGATCAAGTTAAAAGTAATCATGTATTAGAAAAAAACAGACCAGGTATCCCACAAAAACAGGCAAGTTCACAAAATATAAATGGCTTAAAAATTAATACAGGAAAAGATGCTCAATCTCACTCATATTTAAAGATGCATTTTTTAAAAATCCAAAACAATACATTTTAGCTTGCTAGACTGACAAAGATATATACATATTTTTCAATCACCTACACAGTGATGGGTAGGGGAGGGAAGAAAGGAACATCCTTATAAATGTTTCCAAAAGTGTTCCCTAATTACAAATGAGAGTATAAACTGGTGGACAGAGTCTTGAAATTGGCAACATGTTCTGTAGTAGTCATTGGTGTCCTTCACCAAATATTTCTGGCTCTCTGCCTTCCGGGTATGTATAGTAGAATTATGCCTCCCCATTCTCTAGCAATCAGATGTGGTTAGATGTGGCTCAGTAACTTGCTTTACTGAAGAGTAATATGTCAGGGTAGAAACTTAAGGAATCAGTACCGATTTGCTGTATTTCTTTTGTCTTGCCTGACCACTCATGGAGGCATGAAATGGAGCTTCCCTCAACCTGGGTCCTTAAGTGAGGATGATACAGAACAGAGCCCACTAGCTAATCTATAGTGGCAAGTGAGCTAGAGATAAACCTTGGTTGTTAAAGCCCAGTTTGTTACTGAAGCATAACCAAGGCTAAATGATATATCTATCAAAATTAAAAATACACATATCCTTTGACACAGCAGTTCCACTCCTGGTAATCTAATCTCTTCTGCCAACATACTTGGACACGGGCATAAATACGTATGTACAGGACTTTTACTGCAGCAGTTTGTAAAAACAAGACCTTAAGGTCTATCTATCAAGAAAGGCTTGGTTATGGATTATGGTACAAAATACTACGCAGCCATTTTTTAAGAAAAGAGATCTGCACCTGCTCACATGGAATAGTCTCAAAGAGACAGACAAAAAAATGACAAAGACAAAAAGAAAAATGCTGTATTTGTACAAAAAGAGGTGTAAATATGTGTGTATATATATAAATGTATATATATGTGCTTGGTAGACAGTTTCAATTTTTAGAAAAATACAAAATGAATTATTTGTGAATAGCTATTGGTTGTCTCTGGTGAGGGCAACTTTTCAGTACATACCCTTTTGTTTTGACTGTTTTTTTTTTTTTTTTAAATCAAGTATATGTAGAAAAATATTTTAGTGCAATTCCTATCAGAATCCCAGCTGACTTCTCTGTAGAAATTGACAAGTTGATTCTAAAATTTATATGGAACAAGAGACCACAAATAGCCAAAATAATCTTGAAAAAGAACAATGCAGAATTTACATGTCTCAATTTCAAAACTTACCACAAAGTAACAATAATCAATCAGTATAGTACTGGCATAAAGGTAGACATAAAGATCAATGAAAAATAATTAAGAGTCTAGAAATAAACCGATGTGCTTAACGTGAACTGATTTTCTATGAGGGTGCCAAGACCATTCAGTGAGGAAAGAAAAGTCTTTTCAACAGATGGTGCTGGGATATCTGGATAAGTCACGTGAAAGAATGAAGTTAGGCCCTTACCTCATACTAGTATATAGAAATTAACTCAAAATACATCAAAGATCAAAACATGAGCATTAAAACTATCAAACTCTTGGGAGAAAACATAGGAGTAATTCTCATGACCTCTGATTTGGCAACTGATTCTTAGATATGACACCAAAAACATGAGCAATGAAAGGAGAAACAGCAAAATAAATAAGTTGGACTGTAGCTAAATTAAAAACTTTTGTGCTGCAAAGAGCACTATTAAGAAAATAGAAAGAAGGGGTGCCTGGCTGGCTCAGTCGGTAGAGCATGCAACTCTTGATTGCGGGGGTTGTAAGTTTAAGCCCATGTTGGGTGTAGAGCTTACTTAAAAAAAGGAAAAAAAAAAAAAAAGAAAATTTACAGAATAGGGAAAAATAATTACAAATCATATGAGACATTTAGAATGCACAAAGAATTCACACAGCTCAGTAAAAAAGGGCAAATTACTCAATTTAAATGGGGGCACAGGATATAAGTAGATATTTCTACAAAGAAAATAGACAAATGGCCAATAAACACCTGTAGTAACCTTCAATGTCATTAGCCATCAGAGAAATGCAACTGAAAACCACAAGGAGATAAGACTATACAGTTAATGGGATGGCAAGATTCAAAGTCAAACAATGGCAAATATTGTTGACAATGTAGAGAAATCAAAATCCTCATATACAAGCTGGTGGAATCTGCCAAATGGTGCAGTCACTTTGGAAAACAGTCTGGCAGTTCCTCAGTGGTTAAACATAGAATTACCATGTGAATCAGGAATTCCACTCCCAGTATATGTCCAAGAGATATAAAAACAAATGTCCACAAAAAAGTGTACATGACTGTTTACAGTAGCATTATTCGTAATAGCCGGAAGATGGAAATAACTAAATGTCCATCAACTGATGAACGAACAAACGAAAACGTAGTGTATCTCTCTACAGTAGCCCATTATTCGGCTATAAAAAGGAATGAAGTACTAACATATGCTACAACATGGATGAACTTCTAAAACATTACGCTAGGTGAAAAAAGCCAGTCACAGAGAACTATGTATTATATAATCTCATTTATATGAAGTATCCAGAAAATGTAAATCTAGACGTAGATGAGTGGTTGCTTAGGATGAGGGCTGGAGGTAATGGGACAGGCAGGTGATGGCTAAAGGGTGTGGAGTTTCTTCCTGAGGGAAGAAGAATGTTTAACATTGGTTGTTTCTGGTGGCATGTAAGCGACTATACCAAAAATCAATGATTTGTACATCGTAATAAGTGAACTTCATGGGATTAACTCTATTTTAATAAAGCTATTAAAATAATAACTAAACCTTTTAACTGAGCCACCGAGGTGCTCCATGACTAAACTTTTTAAGGAAGAATGAGACAGATTTGTACATGCCGAAATGCAATGATCTTAAGATGTTAAGCAAAAACTGTGTCGTCTCTCTCTACAGTGTTATACATACCATATGGTATGTAGATGATAAAATCCTGCATATGTGTATTCATGTATACACACCATGTATGGATAGTGTATCCCCATTACAGAAGGGGTGTGTGTGCGCCTGTGATTATGAAGCCAAGGAGGATAAAGATGGCTAATGGAGGTTACCTCTGATAATTAAGTGTTAGGAGGGCTGGTGGAAGGATTAAGGCAGGGGCTGAAAGAAGACCCATTTTTATTCTACCTTCCTTTTTTGGGGGGTTGAAATTTCTTTTATCATATGTGTATGTTGCATAATACTTTTTAAAAAGGTCAGTTTAATATAGGAAATAACTTGCTAGAAGGGTGCAGTGTTCTTCAGCTATGCAAGCATGTACAGAATGGATTCATACTTACTGTGGACCTTGTAGGATTAAGGTGTTGGATAAGCAAATGGATTAGATAACCTTTGAAGAATGTGAGATGAATTTTAAAGTCTTCCAATCCTGAGATTTATTTCAAATTTAAAAAGGCAGTTAGTCTCGAGATTGGGAAGAAACTATGAAAATTCTGTACAGGTTGATGTCAATTAAGCTTCACTTTGATTTAATATACTTAACATAATCTCGAGGTCAACACAGTAAGTCAAAAAAGACATTTCCAATCAGCAGGTGCATAAAATAAAGGCAAAAGGCAAATTAAAAAATCTGAACTAACTGAAGTTGTATCTCCTCTTGGAAAGAATATTTAGCTTTCTCAATTTTTGTCATGATTAAGCATTTTTATTAAATCTTATTAAACAGAAAGGTGGTGTGATTTGGAGAGAAGCACTGATTAAAAAAAAATGACGGGGCACCTGGGTGGCTCAGTGGGTTAAGCCGCTGCCTTCGGCTCAGGTCATGATCTCAGGGTCCTGGGATCGAGTCCCGCATCGGGCTCTCTGCTCAGCTGAGAGCCTGCTTCCCTTCCTCTCTCTCTGCCTGCCTCTCTTGTGATTTCTGTCAAATAAATAAAATCTTAAAAAAAAAAAAATGACAAGGAATGAGAAATACAAAGTCCAAGAAGCTCATTTTCATGTCTTAAGTTTTCTTATTTGTTTTTCTATTTTAGGTTCAAAGTCAAGGCTACTGCTTAACAATATGACAGGACTATAAATATAACTGGAAGGAAAGTACTGAAGTATCATTAAAAATGTTTATGACCTTATATATGTAACTTTTAACACCGCACAGATGGATTTGTGTAGAAATAACAGAGAAGAAATCATTTCTTGGCAGCAGTGGTAGTTTGTAAGAGCTTCTAGCATAGAAAGCAGGCCTTTTTCCCCTGGCCATGAAAACTGGTTTGAATGAGTGAAGCATTTGTTCTCCACATCATAGCAGTTGCCAGTGTTACTAAGAACATACTTCTATGAAAAGAAAACATGAGAAAGCCTCAGAATACAGTGAATAATCAGGTATTTACTGGTACTTTCAGAAGTTAGGTAGTCAGGTAGTATAACTGAAGGGGGGTAAATGTAGCCATTTGGCCACACAGTAATCTTACTGCTGCTGAGCAATTTTCGCTTCAATCTTTGTTCTTCTTAGCAGGTAAAATAAGAGTCTTCTTCATATCCATAGACTATGAAATGGAACTTCTCTCAAACCTGAATTTGTTTTTTCTATTGGGCAATCATTTGTGTCTCTGGTTCCTGTGGTAGTTTAAAGACTCAAGTGCAATTTATTTCCTTTAGCAGTGGCAGTGGGAGATTTGGTGGAGAAATAAGCAGGATCGTGGTAGAAGTTTTATTAATTTACCTCTTTTTCTTCTGCTCATTCTATAGCAGAGGGCATATCCAACAATGTATCTTTTTAAAACAGAAATTCTCATTTTTGAAATGTTTTATTGTAGATTTTAAATGTTATATGAAATACAAATGAAAAATAATGCATTTTGTTTACCAAATGTATTTATGTATGTTCCCTCCTCAGTCTGAGAAAAATATTTTCCTATGACTCTAGTACCCGACTCAGCTTCTTTTCCTACTTGGAAACAGTTATGTTCCAGGAACTATAGAAAGATCAATTTCACTGCAGGAGGAAGAGAGATTGCTTTTCTCTTTATTGCCCACCCCACAAAAATCAGAGCTGAGGAAAGATGCTTGCTTAAAGATCAGTATTATCTGGTGGTATGGTAGTGAGCGCTATAGGGACGGTAGAGTATCATGCACATGTAAGGTAACATCATAAAAGATGCATTTTGGGGGCACGTGGGTAGCTCAGTGGGTTAAGCCTCTGCCTTCGGCTCGGGTCATGATCTCGGGATCCTGGGATTGAGCCCCACATCGGGCTCTCTGCTCGGTGGGGAGCCTGCTTCCCACCCTCTCCCCGCTGTCTGCCTCTCTGTCTACTTGTGATCTCTCTTGTTATCAAATAAATAAATAAAATCTTTTTTAAAAAAAAAGATTTTCAGAAAAGAACACTCCTTTGATACTAATAGAACCGAGTCAAAAAAAAAAAAAAAAACAAACCAAAAACTAAATCAAAATTTTGTCACTGGATACGCATATATCTGGGTCAACAACAGCAGTTCCATATGAAACAGAAGGAAACAAGATGGAAGGCTGCAGAACAGTGTCTCCCCAATACAGTGTGCATGCACAGAGAAAATACAAGGGTGCACGGCCACACAGATGTTATGAAATTCATAATTTCACATGTAGGTATGTTTAAAGAAAGTGAGCATGGTTGTTTAAATGTTCTGAAGGCTGTTAGTGAAGAGAAGTAATCTGAATGGCAGATTCTGAGGAACCCTGCTATTTGCTATTTGGGTAGACTTTGAGCTCTCAGACCAGAGCCTGCACTCATCAGCAATTTTTTTATCTTTCTTTTTTTTTAACCTTTAGGTGCCTTTAGAAGGTGTTCCCTATACCACTCCAGGGTATTTATTTTTCAAATTGTTCTAATTACAACCATATGTTGTGATTTCTTTCCCTATAGCTGCCTGTTTTTGTTTTACTTTTCATTGAGTGATCTTTTAGCTTCTTAAACTGGGGCACACGTGGTCCCCACAATGATGTACCAGGGGTTATGTGAAGCTACAAGACAAACTTGAAGCATTTTTCCAGAGGGTTTATTTTGAAAATGTGGAAAGATATTACAATGCTGTTGACTGTTATTTGTCCTTTGGCAAGGTTCTTACTTACCCAGTATGTACATAAATAAATAAATAAATAAATAAATAAATAAATAAGAGAGAAGATAATTCAGAGCGAGCTCCATGCTCAGTATGGAGGCCGATGTGGGGCTTGATCTTGTGACCCCGAGATCATGACCTGAGTCAAAATCAAGATCTGGACGCTTAACTGACTGAATCATGCAGGTGGCCTCTGTTCCTAAGTGTTTTAATCTGAAAATAGGAATAATACTAGTGTCTACTTTATACTTGTTGTGAGAAATGAATGGGCATTCAGAAAACTGCCTAGCACATAGTAAACTTTTAGTAGGTATTAGCTATTATGTCTTAATATTATTCATTTCTCCCCTCTCTAAGCAAATATAAGCAAGGAAGGAGATAGGAAATGCTGGGTGGAGATTAAGATAGGAAGATCAGAGATAATCTCAGGGAAGAGGTGAAGGTGACATTTGAATAAAGATCTGAAGGGAGGTAAGCGTGGATTCTGGGAGAAGAGAATTTGAGACAGAGAAAACAGCCAAGTATGAAGATCCTAAGGCATGCCTTCCATGTTCAAGGAATGCCAACAGGGCTGGAACAGTGACTGAAGTGGTAAGCAGAAGGAAAAGAGATGAGGGATGGGTAGTGGGTCCTGTAAGGCTTCATAGCTTTTACTCTGAATGTAACAGCCATCATCTGCAGAGGAGTGAGAGAATCTCATTCTTTTTTTTTAACGAGTCTCTCTGGCTGCTGAGTTGAAAAAAGACCACAAGGAAGCAAGAGTGAAAGCAGGTAGGCTACTGCAATAATCCACTTGAGAGATGATGGTAGCTCAGATCATAATGGTGACATGGCATGGTAAGAAGAAAGAAAACTTTTGATAACACCTTAAAGGTTAGAGTTGACATATTTTACTGTCAAATTAAATGTGAAATATGAAAGAAAGAAGGACTCAAGGGTGTTTTTGAAGTACCTGGCCTAAGCACTAAAAAATTTAAGTTGCCACTAACTGAGATGGGAGGACTGATCACAGGAAGAGTAAGCTGGGGGAATGTTAGGAGGTACTGCAGATACAGAAATTTTGAGATGCCTAGTAAACATTCAAATGGAGATATTAAATAACTACTTAAATAGACTGGCTTGAAATTCGGGGAATAAGTTCAGGTTAGAGTTATAAATTGGGGAATCATTAGCACATGATATTTATTTATTTTTATTATTTTAAAAAGATTTTATCTAGAGAGAGAGGGAGTGTGTGCACGCGCCAACAGGGGAGGGATAGAGGAAGAGAGAGAATCTCTAGGTAGATTGCGCTGAGCACGGAGTCCAACGTGGGATTTGTTCCCATGACCTTGAGATCACAACCCGAGCAGAAATCAAGTGTGGGATGCTTAACTGAGCCACCCAGGCACTCCAGCATTAGCACATAATATTTAGAATCATGATACTGAATGAGATCACCTAGGGAATGGTACAGACAGAAAAGAGAAAGGCCTAAGGATTAAGCTTTGAGGTTTTGATCTCGTTTCTTGAGAAGTGGAAGGATAAAGAGGTAAGAGATGAGGGAGGGAGAATCAGCAAAGAATAAAAAGAGCGGTGGAAATTCTAGAGTAGTATCCTAGAAGTCGAATGAACAAAATGTTTCACAGTGAAGAGGGTGCTTGACTGGCAAATGCTGCTGATACATACATCAAGGAAGTTGAGGGCTGAAAGGAGACCGTAGGTTTTGTAACAATGCTGTCACTCTTGACCTTGATAGCATTCTGGGTGACTATAGTGGGTAAAATCCTGCCTGGAGTAGATTCGAAAGACAATGAGAGAAACTGGAGGTAACAAGTTTAAGCAACGCTTTATATTCAAACTCTAGTTAAATGTGATTATGTCCATTTCAGTGGAAAATTCCCTTTATCAAATTATCTTCATACAACAATTTAAGAAACAGCAAGTATCTAAAAACAGGAAAGCTGCTATTTTGATGGGAGGAGAGAAAGAGAAGAGGACTGTGGAAGAACAGGAATTAAATATCAGGAAAATTAATAATGGTGTATTAAAAATTCATGTACTGACTGAAACTAAAAAATGCGTCCAGTTTTAGCACAATTTCTAGTGCAATCAGAATCACCCATGGACCTTTAAAACACACCTGCACACCTAGATTTCATCATTCAGAGATTCTAACTGAGCAAGTCTGGGATGAGCCCTGGGCATCCTTATTGAAAAGCTCCACAGGTGTTTATGAAATCTGAAAGCACAGCCCAGCTTGAGTTGAGAATCACAAGAATATAGTAGTTTAAAACACAAAATAAGCCCAAACAATTAGGCTCCTCTGAGAAGCTCAGCAGTAAAACCACTATTTTTAGAAGATTTTAAGAGGACACGTGGTACTAGTGGTCGTATGGGGCTGCATGTTGCAAACGGGTGATAACCTAGTATTTTCCAACCTACAATACCTGGAACAACTCACTGGGGATCCAAAAATGACCACGATATGTCGTTGCTCTAAAGGACTCCCAGCTAATCTACAAAACTGCATCAAGAGACAAGAAAACACACAATGAACCGCCCCTTTCTTATGTGAAGGAGTTTAACGGTTTCCTACTGAAGTTGAAGTAACTTAAGGAATCAAATAAAATACATAAGACAGAAGTTGTCTCTACTTGAATTAAGTGATATAATTTAGTATTATGCCAATATCAACTAGCCTATTTCAGAAAAGGATTATCAATGTTTTTACCCATGGTTCCAAATAAAAAGAAAGGCTGCTTCAGTTGATGTTTAAGGGAGGCTGAAAGAAACACATACTGTGAACAGAATTCAAAATCTCTCTTAAAGGTAAATTATTCTAGGACTTGCAAGAAGTTAGATTTTGATATAAAATAAGACTAACAATATTATATTAGAAAAATGAAAATACTGGAAGAATAGAGAAATCGCCTGGTCAAAGCAGGCAGATTTACTGACTATCCAAGGCCCCTAAATCTCTTACTAAAATGTGTTTTTCTGAATTTTTATTTGCAGAAATTTTCAAGGCAAGTCGACAACACCACAGAGAAGAGAATTCACTAAAAAGCAAGTCTTAAAATATTAAGAAAGTAAGCAAACCAGGGTGGATTATGCTGAAGATGTGATAACCTTATCCTTCAAACTTTAAGTTATATGGCAGTAAAAATGAAATTCACAATTTGTCCAAATACTCTCAGAGGTTTTAAAAGTAGTATGATTTGACACTTACAAAAGATGAACTAGTAATGCTGATAGTCATTTCTACATGTGAAATCAAACGGACACCAAAAAGCCCAGCATGGAAAGTGACCCCACCTTCAGTGTCATTACCTTGAGTGTAGGCAGCATCATCAGATCCCATACTCAACTTCCGTGCTTCACTTATTCTATCCACATGTGCTAAAGCAGGGTCCGTGAGGTGCTGCATATTCTCTGTTTCTACATAATGATCAGGATGGTTTAGAAGATTTGTAAGTTCAAAGGTAGGGGACACCACCCCTGGTGAAACTGCAGGGGGTTTATTAGGAGAAACTGTAATTTTGAAAGTATATTTTGTATTGGGTTGAGTGACCACGACTCGAGGAGAAGTTGCAGAGTTACTGCCTATTGCTCGACTTTTGGGAGGGTGGTGATGAATAAAGGCAGGACCCATGCTCACTTGCCCCGACATATTCCTGGAGGCAGCAGATGCTCCAGAGTTTGTGGATATGAAGAGAGTGGGCTGATTCCGCATGATCTGTTCATCTCCTGGGGCAGCATTAGCTGAAATATAGACCTTGGGTTGACTACGGGACATCACCTCATCAGTATTTGGGGGACTGGCAGCTATGTAAACAGTGGGCTGATTTCTATTTAAGGTCTGGCTGTTGACTGAAGACGAACTGCTGGAGGTTCGAGGTCCAGAAGAACGCAATTTTGAAGAGCTGTTTCTTTGTGGGGGTTCAAGTTTGATTTCAATCTGGTTTTTTCGAGGTCCTGTTGAAATATTCTGAATGTTATATTGGCTATGGGCAGAAGACTGTGAGCTACCAGATGAATGAATTGTTGGTGGCTGTGGAGTAGTAGGCGAGCTGATAGGCATGTAGACATGAGAGGTCTGGTGGCCTTGCTGGTTTGGCTGCTGGGCTGAGGTATGTGACATAGGATTCGATGCAGGGTAAGTAGTCCAGGGACCAGGTTGGGAAGGTTGATAGGCTTGTTGCGGGTTCAGAGGATTAAACTGAGATACCCAGCCAGAATGCTGTTGCGTCTGTCGAGTTGTACCACTAGGAGTTGTAATGTAAGGCCTAATATAGATAGAATTTCCCTGTGGACTGTTAAGTACAGGTGGAGGTACACCATGTATGTGCAAAGATGTGGGAGTGTTACGACCAGTCTGGATATTTGGGGCTAAAGTCACCATAATGGGATTAAATCTGGGAGTTTGTTGAGAAAGGTTAGATGTTCCTTTGCTGCCTAACTGAAAGCCAAGATGTGGTGCTGAATTTGAAGCACCAGATGTACTAGACATTCCAAAAACATTAAAGCCTTGAGGAACTTGAGCTGGTGCTGTCTGTGGCTCCTGTTGAAAGAGTTCATTATTGGACTGACCACCTTGAAGTTGTCCATCACTAATGCTGTGCGTTAGAGTCCTGCTTCCATTCATTCTAGTTCCTTCTCTTCCATGGTGGTAAACATTCTGTGACTGCAAGTCCAAGTTGAGAGAAGTCATGTGATTTCGTAGGCCAGAAATTCCAGAGTCATCCGAGAAATTCAAGTCTCCTTCACCATAAAGATACCTTGTACTCTCCTGAGAGAGAACGGCACAGCAAGCATCCAGGTTATTATTATTCTATAAAACAAAATAAAAAGTTTTATATTAAGAACCAGAAGATAATGCTTACACTCTCACCACTACTAAAATATTACGTGATTAACAAGTGATTAGTTAATACAATTCTAACAGACCTTTGAACCTTTTTATTTGAGAAGAACTATTTTTTTGCGTAAATGCTTGAATTACAAATCCTCACTGCTAACATGATAGAAAAGCTCTCTAACTAGCAATAGCTGATAGCAAACCAAGTCACTGTTCCTAACGTTTTAGGAGCTTTTTAACAGTAAAATGGATTCATGCAAATACAGTAAAATTGTAACTTAATTAAAAACATGATTTGAATGCTGAACAAAATATAACCATTCAAGTATCATATTCATTAGCATATAATACTATATAATTAAATGTTTTGCACATTCAAGTGCTATTTAAGTTGTTTTAAACTAATGACTGTCTAAACAATTATACATGTAGGGAGTGCCTGGGTGGCTCAGTCAGTTAAGCATCTGACTCTTGATTTCAGCTTAGGTCATAGTCTCAGGATCGTGAGATCAGGCCCCGTGTCAGGCTCCATGCTCAGCACAGCGTCTGCTTAGGATTCTCTCTCTCTCTCCTGCTCTTCCCCCTGCTCACGAACGCTCTCTCCAAATGAATAAATAAGCTCTTTCAAAAATTATATTATGCAGTATTTCAATAGAAAAAGTCCTAAAATAACACAACAAAGTCATCTCAATTCCTTACATGCCTCCTTTTAACTTGCGTAAAAAAAATCTCCCACACATGAAATAGAAACTCAAGAGCAACTGAGCTCTTACCCCTGCCTTTACAGAGCAGTATACAAATCTACTCCACAGAAATGAAAGCAAAACCA